>NW_027556180.1:52909605-53509605 GCF_003287225.1 Phascolarctos cinereus
CATGGATGGTATATATTATAATACAAGACATTGATATGGGTTTCATTCTTTATATTTATATTCCACCATCTAGCACAGGGCTTGGCACATAGTAGGTGCTTAAAAATTGCTTGTTGATTAATATCATTCAACCCTCAAAAAATAACATGATAGCAAAGGTATTATTATCCTCACTTTGAAAATGATGAAATTGAAGCAAAAAGAGAGTCAGTGAGACTCAAGATCTCACAGCTACTAAGTTTCAGGGGCAGGATTTGAACTTCACTCTTCCTCACTTCAAATTTATTACTTTATCCATGACACCATATTGCCTCTTTTATGACAAGATAAACCTCCTCTAGAGATCTGTGGCCAAGAATTCCTTAAGGACTTGGGTTTTTGGACCTATTGGTCAGAATCAAGATAAGGTGGAATTGAAATATACAATACCAACTTTTATCTTTGCAATGAAATGGAGGACCTTACCATCTGGCCTGCCTCCATGCCATTTAGACTCCTGATTTCTGTCATAGGTCATACTAGTACACCCTGAGAACTGCTAGGGCTTTCACCAACCTTTCTGCTTCATCCTTAAGACTTCTGGGCGTTTTTCCCCAGAAGCTGGACTCTCTTCTATGTGTTATCTCCCCTAATTAGAATGTGAGCTTCTAGAGAACAAGGACTCAGTTTTCCTATTGGTATTCTGTTTCTCTTTTTTTTTTTCTCTTTTTGAGACAGTCAGGGTTAAGAGACTTGTGCAAGGTCACACAGCTAGTAAGTGTCTGAGACCAGATTTGAACTTCAGGTCCTCCTGACTCCATGGCTGGTTCTCTATCTACTGCACCACCTAGCTGCCCCTCCTGTTAGTATTCTCAAAGCTTAGCACAGTGCTTGATACATAGTAAGAACTAAATACATGCTTTTTATTCATTCATTCATACATTCATAGAAAGTTGATTATACAGTCGTACTCAGTGTAGAAAGTTTCATCATTACATACTAGTGAAATGCTATTAGTAATTAAGGCTATCTGACTAATGTGTGATTCAAAGGTGTGATTTGACATACCAAATGTACTCATTTGAACAGAAAGCAATCATTCCAACTGACCTGCAGGTCATGGAGGGTCAACAATTCCAACACCATTCACAAAGGAGGGTGGATAGGTAAGAAGGCAGAGAATTAGGTATTTTTATAGCCATCTACTTGTGTCTCTGGTGGGTCCATCTACCAAGTGGCTAGGCCTAAGCAAAGAAGGTGATTATCATTTTTAATGTGTAAGAATCCCGTAATTTTGATTGCCAGTCACACAACCTCTAATTACAGAAGTGCCCAAGAGAATAGGAAAGGATATTTTCAAGGATGTAGCTACCACTGACCTTATGACATAAAGTCACTATCAACCAAATTTCTTGACATTTGCTTTATTTAAGACCTTAGCTCCCAGTTCAGCCCAGTGTATAAGAACTGCCTAATGATGCATGCAACACAGGGAAATACAAAAAATACAGATATACCCAGAAAATCAACCAATGAACACCAAGCTGTCCCCTACCATGAAGTGTGCTGATCTGACTTGAAGGTCTCACTTGACTCACCTTCTCCCTCTAACACACTCAAGCTATAAAGCATAACATAATGACCAATCCAAATACTATGCCAGAGATCTAAGGTCTCTCTGCTGGTGTCATCAGCCTCAGAGTAGGAAAGGGGCAGGTATCCTCCTCTGAGATACTGGTCCCATTTACCTCCTGTTCCTACAATACAACAGCCCTTCCTTTAGGGAAGGCATATATATTTCAGCTGGGCACTCTTTCCTTCTGGGCCAATCCTAGTTTTAAAAAATGCTATCAGCCCCCTGGTGCACCAATGCCAACAAGATTAGACAATCAGGGAACTTGAGATCCACTCACAAGAATAAATACTCACGCAGCTCAACCCCTGGTGGGAAGAGGAGAAATAAACTGTATCTATTAAAAATGTTTTTAAATTTTTATGGATCAGTGTTATTTCTGGGTAATTTTGGACCACAGTTCTATCTGTGACAATGGACTGGTTCCAATATAGTTTATTTGTAGAATTCTCAAGGATAGCGTGAGGCCTGTATTGTTAGTTTATGAGCTTTGGACTTAAGAGTCAGGAAGTCTTGAGCTCAAATATAGCCTTGGACATTCACTAGCTGGATGACCTTGGACAAGTCATGTAACTACTGTCAGCCTCAATTGCCTCATCTGTAAAATGGGAATAATAGCAGCATCTACCAAACAGGATCAAATTATATAATATAGAAAACATTTTTAAAAACTTTAACGTACTGTATAAATGTTAGCTATTAGAGGTGGCAGTAGCCTACAGCAATATTTCTGCTTACCTTTGTCCTAAGAATGGAGGGAAAGGAAGGGAATAAGCATTTGTATAACACTTACTATGTTCCAGTCACTATGCTAAGTGTTTTATAATTATTATCTTCTTTGATTCTTACTACAACCCTTGGAGGTAGGTGTTATTATTATCTTCATTTTACATATGAGGAACTTGATACAAACAGAGGTTAAGTGACTTGCCCAGGCCACACAGCTAGTATGTATCTGAGGTAGCATTTGAACTAGGGTCTTTTTGTTTCTAAGGGCCTCCTCTTATCCATTATTTCACTTTGCCTTAGCAATAACTATATATATATATATATATATATATATATATATATATATATATACACATATATATATATGTTTGTGTGTGTGTATATATATATACACACACACACATATGTATACACACATATATACACATACACCCACACATATATATATACATATATGTGTGTTTTTTATCATTTTTTTCCTGAATTTGTTTTCACATGCCATCTGATTTTCACTGTCCATACCATTTCAGCACAGACACATGATTTCAAGAGGCCTAATTCTAGACTCCCACAGAGCCCTGAATAGCCCATTGTTTGGGCAGATAACCTTGCGTGTGGTTAGTTGATGTGCCATAGGTCTCTCTGCCATAGGAAGAAGCACCACAGGCCGTCCTCCCCTACTTTTGCCCAAGTTCCATTGTCCTAGATCCCATCTAGTGGTCCCAACAGAAGCAGGAGCTATAGGAAGTCCTTCACATCCCCATTCCTGGGAAAGTTGGCCCAGACTACCCATTCTACTCCAGACCTTTGGCCACTCCCTCATCAAGCAGCCCTTCCACCACCACTCCCCATTGCTAGAAGGATGTGACTATTCATACTACTTGGATGATCAAGAAGTCACCAGCCACAGTACTTCCTGTAGGATGGAGAACTAACAGGTCTTACCATCCCCCTGCCACTATACTTTCTGGCCCCCTGGGAATTGCCATCCCTCCTGACACTACCCCTACAAAATTGGTATCTGTTGGTAACTGTTGGTATTTGTCCCATCCATGTGCCCTAAGAATCCCTGGGCTTCACCACTCACTTTGAAGCTGTGCCCTTCGGGCCTTTCCATCCACCCTTAGATTGAGCCCTCCAACATGCTAAGTCTCCCAGTTAGAGCATGAACTTCTTGAGACAAGGTACAGTCCTGTTTTCCTTCCCACCCCTTAGCACAGTAAAGACTCTCTCTCTTTCTTCCTTCCTTCCTTCCTTCCTTTTCTCTTCTTTCTTTTTCTTCCTTCTTTCCTTCCTTTCTTCCTATCTTCCTTCTCTTTCTTTCTTCCTTTTCTCTTCCCTCTTTCTTTCCTACTTTCCTTCCTTCCTTCCTTTCTCTTTCTTTTTTTCTTTCTTTCTTTCTCTCTTTCTTTCTTTCTTCCTTCCTTTCTCTTCTTTCTTTCTTTCTTTCTTTCTTTCTTTCTTCCTTTCCTTTCTCTCTTTCTTTCTTTCTTTCTTTCTTTCTTTCTTCTTTTCTTTCTTTCTTTCTTTCTTTCTTTCTTTTTCTTTCTTTCTTTCTTTCTTTCTTTCTTTCTTTCTTTCTTCCTTCCTTCCTTTCTTTCTTCCTTCCTTCCTTCCTTTCTTTCTTTTTCTTTCTGTTTTTCACTCTCTCCTAACCAAACATCTCAAATGCTTTCAGACATAGGTAATTCTCTTAATATTACTTCTATTATGCAAACATACACATTCTGTCACAATACTTCTCTATATATGAGACGTGAAATGTCCTTAGCACTGTCAGGTATACTTTTAGCTATGGAGTTAAACTTAGAATCTTGCTTAGTTCTGTATTCTCTTCTGGCAGTAAATAACCTCTCAGGTCACCACAGCCCCATAACCACCAGTTGTTTTCCTAAGTAACACATTTGCATAAAAGGAGTTCACTGGTGACTAGGAATTTCATGCATTTTGACTGCTTTTGTTGGCAGTATCGATGTCTCCAAGGCTTCTTTGGAATGAACTTGTCCTGAATAGTTTTACCCACTTCTGAATACTGCTGCTTGCCCAGCTCACCCCCTCCTCCAGCACATTGCAATTGTTAGTGGTTGTATTTCTGATGAGCAAAGCTCTTCATATGCCTTTGTATTTTTTCATGCTATTTTCCAGTTTTCAAACTACTACTCAGTAATAAGTGTTTCCCAGGCAAGATGCTACTGTAGAAAGAGAACCCCTAGTCCTGGTTCTGCCACCTAGGGGGTTCTATCTATCTATCTATCTATGCATAAAACATGTTTTAGAATTTAATTCACATCATAAGTACTTTCTCCATCATTTTCAGAAGTCTAAATAATCAACAAAATAATAAATCAATCCCTGGTTTGTACCTTGCTGGTTTCTGAAGTGTGAATGCTCACACTGAAAATTTAACAATTGATTCTCCAGTGTGTTCGAGCTGGCCTTAGCACACTTCTGCTGCCACCTATTCCCAGTGTCACCCAAGCTGGTAGCACCTCTGGGCTTCAGTTTCTTCTACCCCCCCACTGCCCCCATCTAAAGATTGGGGAGGTGGCCTTCAAGGTCTATTCAAGCTCTAAAATCATGATCCTATAATCCCCCTTTAATCAATCAAGCAATCAAGAAGCATGCTTGCTATGTGCTGGGCACCAGGTGTACAGAGGGGAAAAAACGAAGAGTCCCTGTCTGTGCCTAAGGAGTTGATGTAATGTCAATGAAATATCTCCAGTCAAGGTGGTAGTCAATCCCAGCTACCGAGAGAAAGCTGGCTTTCTCCTCCTGATAGAGGGATGAGGCTCTGAGGGATAAAATGAGATGCGATTTTGGGTGTGGACAGCGTAGGAATTTTTTTTTGCTCCAACACGCAAGTTTGCTACAGAGGTTTTATTTTTATTCTTTCTCCCACTGGGAGAGAGAAAATAAATGCTTTTTATTTGAAAAGAAGTGTAAGACAAAACCAGAAAAAGCATTCAACAGATTTAACAGAAAACATTCCAAGGCACACGCAGGTGCCCATCTGATGAATTATTACTTTTGTCCTCTTACCTTAGCTCTACAGAATTTGGTGCAATACAGTATTTGGTCACAAAAGTCTCAAGGTAGAATTCATATGGTGCTTCAAAGCTTACAAAGTACTTTACAAATATTATCTCATTGTATTCTGACAACAGGGATAGAAGGTAGGTGCTATTATTATTCCCATTTTATGGATGAGGAAATTGAGACAGAGGTTAAGTAACTTGTCCAAGGTCAACAGACACTATATCATTTCTTTTTTTTTTTTTTGGCTAGGCAATGGGGTTAAGTGACTTGCCCAGGGTCACACAGCTAGTAAGTGTCAAGTGTTTGGTCTGAGGTCGAATTTGAACTCAGGTCCTCCTGACTTGAGGGCCAGTGCTCTATCCACTGCGCCACCTAGCTGTCCCAGTCCAAGGTCAACAGGTAGTAAATTTCTGAGCTTAGATTTGAACTCAGATCTTCCTGTCTCCATGTCTAGTACTGTATCCACTGCACCACCTAGCTGCCTAGATGTATCAAAAAATAAAGTGAACTTATAGTTGGGAGACCTGGGGTTCATATGTCTGATCCTATGCTTGCTCTCTGTGTGATTGACATAAGTACTGGCACTTTCTGAGCCCTGTTTTCCTCATCTGTAGAATGAAGGGCTTGTGCCAAATAGACCCTGGCTAGGCAACAGCGGTTTTCTTGGAGAAGTATAACAACCAGTTAAAATATTTGCTTCTAAAGCCTTCCAAATACAAAGGACTTAAATACTAATGGTGAAAATTCATCACACCACAGCAGGTGGTTTGTGCAATACCCAACCATCACATCACATGGAGGTTACCTACTCCATCTATTATCTAAGTGTGGTACCAAAAAAAGAGCACTGAATTTGGTCTCAGAGGACTCAGGTTTGAATCCCCATTCTGTTATTTACTACAGGTATGACCTTGGGTAAGTAACTTCACCTCAGTTTCCTCATTTGTAGAATGAGGGGGTTGAAGTAAGTGACCTCTAGGGTTCTTTCCAATTCTAAAACTATTGGTGAAGATAAGCATCAAAAGCAGACTCAGAATCAGGGTTCTTTTCCCAATGCCTCCTTTTCTAGTAAAATTCTAGAAGAAATCACTAAAGGAATGGCTTAGCACTGTGATCACTCTGGGTAGAGAAGTGCTGGAGACAGTTCGAACCGGCTGAAGAGAGCTGATTGTTAAATTTTTAGTGTGAGTATTCATACCTCAGATATTAGAAAAAGCTGCAGATCAGGGCTTGCTTTCTGTGGATGCTTGTCTGGGCAACCTTAGGCAAGTCACAAGCCTCCCTGGGAATCAGTTTCTTCAGATATAAATGGAAAAGGGTGTGCTAGGTGGCCCCTGACATCCCTTGTCTATGACTCTCTCTCTCAACCCCATTGGTCTGTAGTTTGAAGTCTCAAACTTTTTCCCCTTTTTCAACAATTGGGACATTTGCTCTTTTCTCCCATTCATCATAATTTCTCAAAAATCATCGAAAGCATTTTAGTAATCCCATTTGCCAGTCCTTTACTTAGAGATGGCATTTTCTAAGCCATTGAATTCATTTAGGGAAGTTGGGCTCCATTTGAAATGTCCCCCTTCATCATAGGTTTTGATCCACAATTAAGATCAAACTAACCCAAATGCATCTGGGATCTCATTGATGTGGGCATTCCTTTGAATGATGCACCCCATCTATGCCAGTTCTTTCTATAAGATTTTCATCCACACCCTCCCATAATTTTGCCACACATGGTCCACCCCTTGTGCTAAGTGCCTCCTCTTTTTCTTGCATCATTGTGAGGGTACCAATGGAGGTTTGGATTGTCTCTTTATTATATCCTTTCAAAATTCTAGTTGTTAATGAAGTGAAATTGGAGTTACTTGATGAACTTCCTATGTAGACACAGCAGTTTATCTTTAGTTCACTCCTTTTATTCCTCACCAGAAGAAATGATGGGGGATGAAAGGAATACATTGTACTCTTCTGATCTGTATTACATTTGATTTATCCACATATAGCAAAAATGAGAAATAGACATGATGTTATTAGGTCATTACCAACTGTGAGGCTTCATGGAAGATGTTGGTTTTGTTCTAGGCCTTGAAGGATGAAAATATTAATAAGCAGAGATGAGGAAAGGAGTATTCCAATCTTAGGGAACAATTTAAAGAAATGGAAGGAGTCAGGAGAATGAACAGTGTGTATGAAGGAACCACAAGTAGTCCATCCACCTTAGCAAGACCTTTGTGTAGTAAGGGGAGGAAAGAATATAACACAAGACTGGAGCTGCACATTGGAGCCAGATTCTCATCAAGTTATTTCATGGACTTCACCTTTCTCCAATGATGATACACTAGGCCATCTTAGGGTATTTAGGAAAATAAAGGCGAAACTACTAGATTTTGATGATCCAGGCCATGAAAATACTTTATGCTTACCTATAACTTTAAGAAGCAATATCTCGCAGTATTTCATTCTGGTATTAGCTACTGTATAGTTAAGAGTGGTACTAGGGAATTCTAATATCTCCACATGAATTGTGCCCACAGACTAAGGACAATGTCTTGTTTCCACTCAATACCACATTTAACGTGTTGTGAATTAATAGAACTAACAATTGTAATTTTAATAGATACTTGACCTTTTAGAAAGAAAGTTAAAAAAGAAATATAAAAACTTATTTGAATTTTTTTTAGGCTACAGTTGCATGCTTTTATGGCAGAAACTGCTCAAGAATTACGCATTTTGTGAATATTATCTTTCTAATGCTTGCTCATATCTGTAAGTCCTTGTTTTATTAACCATATAAACCAAGGTTTTAAATGTTATGATCTCCGAGAGCAACTAGAATCATGAGTTTAGTCTGTATCCTGTTATTTTCCTTCCTTTCCTGCTCCATATCTCACAATGGTACATCACCCAGATGAGCTGTGACATGCTAGAAATTTAGAGGGGGTGAATGTCAATGTGGCCCTTGAGAGTGGAAAGACCAGCTTCTCTCTCAACATCAGTTCATGACTTCATCCCAAGAAATAAGATTCATGCCACAATAGAGTGCCTATCTCTGGAAATTTGTGTTATCTCTCATCACCACACCCCTTCCTGCTCTCTAGCCAGGGTCCCAGGAAATACCAAGCAAGTTGAATGTCTCATGATAATCCCTGCCCTTATAGAATTTACAGTGGAATGAGGGAGGGAAAACTATTTGAGAACAATTAAATGAACAATTAAGTAAAATTTGATAGTATTGGCAACAAGGGATACAAAAGGACAAATAAAGGAGAGGTTAGTGTGGAATGAAGGGCCTGGAAAAGAGCTTCTAAAGGAGGTGGGGCTCACCGGGGCTTTAAAGGATGAGGGGGATTTGGGCAAGCCCTTCAAGGCAGGACAACAGAATGAACAGTGGTGAGGAGGTGAGAATGAGCATGATTGTCTAAAGTAGACTATATCCTCAGAGTCATGCAGTTAATTAACTGAAAGATGCAAAGAATATAAAATTCTGGGTGTTTATTGTTTGTTGAAGAGATTATTGATCCCTTGAAGTCTGTCAGTGGTAGTCAATATGGATATGAGAAATAGAGATTAATGGCACAAAGGGTCCTAGAGGACCCCTAGAGGTAAGCAAGAACATTTCACAGATTAGCTATAGAAAGGGAGAATCTGAATGTACATGGGGAGTCAGGAGTGCCTATCACACTTTTCTCTTTTGCCACCTGTCTTATAGACAGATAGTACTGTGTAGTGGATAGAAAGCTGGCCTAGAAGCCAGGTAGATCTGGGTTCAAATCTTATCTCTGACACACACTAATGATAACCCAGGTTTCTAATTAAAAATAAGGTAATTTTGCAATTATGCATGACTCTGGATCAGTGGTGAGAATGCTGAGGATCACTTGATGCAGAAAAGACATGTTAATGTTAGAGCCCGTTTGGGATCTATTCCAGACACATGGAGAGACAGAAAGATTTTTGGAAGCTACAGGCATATAGAGAAGCCAACTCCTTGTTCATATCCACAGCTTCCAAAGTCTTTCTCTCTCTCCACATATCAGAAGTTGGTCTCAAAGAGAATCTGGTATGTTTCCACTTGAAGAAGATAATGTCTCCTCTTTCTAAAACTCATACTTTAACTCTGCCCCTGTAAAACTGTCCCAGACTTCATTGGAAACCTAAGTGATCCTGAGCATATTATTTACTCCTCAGTGCTCTAGAGTATAAACAACTTTCCAAGACTATATAGTTGAAAAGAAGGTGTTAACCTGAATTGGAATAGGGACTTTCCTCATCTGGGAGTCCCTTGGATCAATGAAATCATAGGTATAATCCCTATCTCTATCCAAGTCTATCATTTCTGGCTTGGCTACTATTTTTTTATTTAAAATTCAATTTTATTTTATTTTCAGATCCAAATTCTCTCCTTCCCAGCTGTTTTTGCTCCCCACTCCTCTACTGAGAAAGAGAGAAAAACAAAACCTGTTACAAATGTATGCAGTCAAAGAAAACAGATTCCCAGATTGGCTGTATTCCAAAAGAATTAAATAAATAATCAGTTAAAAACAAATAAATATATGTGTGTATGTATTAGATAGATAGACCAATAGATAATGTCGTTCATCCTTCCTTTTCAAAAAGAACCAATGATGTTTTGACTTACACGTGAATTGCATTTAAGTGAAGGCAAGAGTAGTGCAAAGTGGTCAGCCTCATTCTCTCTTCCTGACCTGAGTCATTAAAGTCCAGTGGCAGGACAAAAGTCAGGACCACTGGTGATGGCCTGGGATGCAGTGGATGACCTTGACATTTTTGATGTCTAACTAAGCTCTGTGTGTTTCATAGTACCTACTCCAGCGCCATCATGGCTGTTGGAACAAATTGTTCTTATCTGCCCATTTCACTAGGGGAAGTCTTCACATGCTTGGGGTAGACATCCCTTTAACTCACTGATGAGTTTGAGGACTGTCAGTTATCTTCAACCTGCTTTAATGGTTTATCAGAGTGTGGCCGCTAGGCATGCTACATCTTCTTGGAGCCACAGGTAAGAGTTGAGTACCAGAAAGACACCAAAGGTGGATGAGGAGCACTGAAAAGGGTTCAGCAAGCCCTCATATCAGAAGCATTAGTCCTCCTGAACAAAGAGAGAGAGAGAGAGAGAGAGAGAGAGAGAGAGAGAGAGAGAGAGAGAGAGAGAGAGAGAGAGAGAGAGAAGTAATCCTCAATCTGTACTACCCTGAAGTACTCATGGTTCATCATGAGTCCTCTGAAATTGTGACTAGTAAAGAGAAGCAACTTTGAAAGACTTAGGAACTCTGATCAGTCTTTCAAATTTGTTTGTCTTTATAGTATCATTGTTAATATATAAAGTATTCTCCTGGTTCTGCTCACATCACCTTGCCTTAGTTCATACAAGTCTTCCCTGGTTTCTCTAAAACCACCTCCTTTATCATTTCTTACAGTGCAGTAACATTCCATCTATATACCATAACTGGTTCAGACATTCCCTAATTGATTGGCAACTTCTTCCCAGTTTCCAATTCTTGGCCACCACGAAAAGAGCTGCAATGAATATTTTTGTACATATGGGTCTTTTTCCTCTTTCTTTGGTCTCTTTGGGGTATAGATCTAATAGCAGTATTGTTGAATCAAAGAGTATGCACATTTTAATAGCTTTAGGGGCATAGTTCCAAATTGCTTTCCAGAATGGTTAAACTAGTTCACAACTCAACCAACATTGCCTTAATGTACCTGTTTTCCCACAGCCTCCAGCAGTTGTCATTTTCCATTTTTGTCAACTTTGCCAGTCTGATGAGAATGAGGTGGTACCTCAGAATTCTTTTAATTTCCATTTCTCTAATTATCAGATATTTAGAATGTTTTATATGACTATTGATAGCTTAGATTTCTTCCTCTATTCCTTTCCCTTGACCACTGATCTATTGGAGAAAAGATCAAGAATAATGAAAATATCTTTTTATTCTACCCCTCCATTTTCATACTTGTTAAGGTAAAACGTGATGATATAACTGTGAGATGGTGAAGGCTTGGGCTACATCATGACACTGTCAGTGGAGAAGAAAGGACAAATCTACCCAATATTCCAAAGGAAGATAGGATGACACTTTGTGGCAGATTGGACAGGAGGCTGTTGAAGGGAAGGGAAGCACCAGAGATGAGTCTGAGGTCTTTGCCTGGGATACTTGTGCCCATCTTCTTCCAGGTGCATGTTGATATCCTGATGGAAAGAATCAAGCTTTGCAAGACAGTTTGCACAGTATTAGTTATCACTTTCAAAGCAGCTTCTTAGATAGATTCACTCTAGACACTTCAGTTTGGGGGGCTTGCTAATTACCATATCTTCTACTTTTGCTTCCAGTTGTTGCTAATTTGATGATGATCATTTGATTTATTTTGATCGTCTTTTACTTCAAGGGCCAAATTTGCAGCCAGCCTCATCCCAGCCTCTTGGAAGTTGCACCTGCAAAAATGTTTAGTAGTCACATGCAAAAACCAGGGATACTGGAAATAAGTAGCTTTTGAGCATGCAAATGAAGGCTGATATTTCCACTATCCAGTAAGTGTGGTTTTTGCTAACAAAAATTTTCCATGTGCTCTAAGGAAGCCTTCCTGAGGAACCTGGCCAGAAAATTTGTTCTGGGTTTAGACCTGGAAGGGGTCTTATAGCCCATCTAGTCCAATCAAGTCTCTCCCCTCTCTTTTTTTTAACATGTGAAGAAACTGAGGCCCAGAGAGGTTGTGATTTGCCCAAGGTCAAAGTAATAAATAAGTGGTAAATAGCCCAGGATTTAAAACCAAATCCTCTGATTTCAAGTTCAAGATTCTTTCTTCTATATCATATATTCTTCATCTGTAGTACTTCTTTCCCCTCCCCATTCAATCTATATTTTAAAAAGCAAAATCAGCCCCAAATCCCTCTGTCCCTTACTTATTTAATGAAGTGTGAAGTGAGGTTTAAGGCTTACTTAATCCAGAAGCATTTCTATGGAGTAAGGGGCTTGGGATAGGAATGGAATACACACACACAAAAGGATTTGTGTGGAGGTAGCCATCCTAACAAAAATTAACTCATTACCCTTGTCTTGAAAAGCTACTGGAAGTCCTTAATGGAAGCCTCAGTTTTCTCAATCAGTCAGGTAAAAATGTTGCTCTTTTTAATGGGAGAACATAACTTCAAGGATCTGTGATTATTGTTATTTGGTCTAGACCTAAAGCAGTGGTTCTCAAACTTTCTGGCTACAAAGACCCCTTATACTCTTAAAAATTATTGTGGGTTCCAAAGAACTTTTCCTTAAATGAATTACATTAACATTTTACCATGTTAGAAATTAATGTGGCATGCATTCATTCTGCTGTGACAATTTTGCATAATTAATATGCATTAAATCTGCTACGATAGTTTGTTTGGGTTAAATTATTTGAAGAAAATCTGGGCTTACATAGATATGTAATTGAAAAATAGTTAAATAATGTCTTAGTATTATTATGAAATTGTTTTGATTTCATGAATGTCCTTAAAGGGTATGGAGGACCCCCAGGGGTCTGCAGACCATACCTTCAGAACCACTGCCTTAGTGGACAAGTCATAAGGAATTGCTAGAAAATAAAGGGGTTAATAGGTCACTCAGCTAAACAATATGGTAGTAGTGGTGGTGGTATGTGTGTTTATGTGTGGTGGGGATTGAATTCAGATCCAACTGGGCATATTTTCTCCATACCACATTGCCTTTCTTGGAAAGACACAAGTACTAAATTTTGCTTGAGGGAGAGAGGGGAATAAAAATACAAAATTACCTATGGCATGATACCTAGTATACATTTCTGCATAAGTCCTTTGGATAGGTAGGGCTTTATTAAGGCCCACAGCCCTACTTTCCAAAGAGACACTGGGTTACTGAGCCATTACTCAAAAGTCAGATTCAAGAACTATTCACCTTGATTATTTATAGCATTACCCCCAGTAAAATTTGATTCTGTCCCTGCTTTTCAGTTTGCAAAAATAACCCCAAAGGAGGACTAGATGGGTTGTTTGAAAATTCATTTTTATAATCTGTTTCTCAGCTGATATTTTAGGAAGGGGTTTGGGGGCGGGGTCACAGTTTTCATTTTTTCCTTTTTTGCCAGAAGCAAATTTTCAGGGGTTGTCATTAACCACCCAGAGAGGAGGATTCTAAAGGCAACCCTGACACCTCCTCTAATGATTCCTGAGCTCCTAAGCTCTGCTGTAGTCAAGGTAAGCTCCATTTTTAGATTCTTGGAGTATATTTCATGTCCAACCAGGGAGGGAAGAAACCCTTGGCACATGTCATCTTTTCCCAGAGCAAATAAAAGGAAATAGCCTATCATTTGAGGTAGCTTAGAATGTTTCTCATACATATAAAAACTCACACAGGCCATTAAAAATGTTGGAGATTATAACCTTAATTATTATACAACGCAGGTAGATGATGGAGTTCAGTGATAGGTATGGGCAGCTATACCAGTGAGAAAGAAAGAAAGAAAGAAAGAAAGAAAGAAAGAAAGAAAGAAAGAAAGAAAGAAAGAAAGAAAGAAAGAAAGAAAGAAAGAAAGAAAGAAAGAAAGAAAGAAAGAAAGAAAGAAAGAAAACCCACGCAAACAAAACTGAACAGGGAAACGCAAAATTCAATTAGAAGGCAAAACATAGAATGGTAGGAAAAAATGATACACTGACCTAGACACTAGGAAACTGACCAGTAGCTGTTGACAGGAAGTAGCTCTGCCTTTAGGCAAATTGAAAAGCCAATTTAGCTCCCCTTCTGTAGCCCCCATTTCATCTCAAGGTTTGTTCTCCCAGTCAGGCTCTCTGGGGCAGGGGCTTAATTACATTGTCATGATAATAAAAGGCTGACAGCTGCAAACTTGCATCCAGTTTATCTGCCAAGCTGAGCCTTTATCATCTGCCATAGTTGTAAGGCTTTCCTTATAGGCAGATAGGAAAAGGAAACAGGGGAAGTTAAAAATAAAAAAAAAATCCCTTGCATAGTTTTTAAATGAAATGAGTACCAGTAACATGTTGTAGGTCAGGTAAACTCTAAACTTCATTTTTTTTCCAAGTTCTGTTCCACCCAAACCTCAATGGAAAACTTTAATGTGGGATGAGTTCCTTCTTCCAGACCACTGGTACAGTAAAAAAACACTTGCCTTAATCATCAATAAATCAATAGACATTTATTAAACTACTACTGTGTACCAGGCACTGTACTAAGCACTGGGGATTCAAAAAGAGGCAAAAGACAGTCCCTACCCTCAAGGAGCTTACAATCTAATGGGGAAGACTACATACAAACAAATATGTATGTGTGTATATATGGGTGTGTGTGTGTGTGTGTGTGTGTGTGTGTGTGTGTGTATGTGTGTGTGCATACATATATATGTGTATATATATATGTGTATATATATATACATATGCAAAGCAAGCTATATGAAAGATAACTAGGAAATAATTAACAGAGGGAAGGCATTGGTATTAGGAGGAGTTGGGGAAGACTTCCTGTAGAAGGTAAAATTTCAGTTGGACTTAAAGGAAGCGACAGAGGTCAGAAGTCAGAGCACAGGAGTGAGAGCATTCCAGATATGGAGGGTAGCCAGAGAAAATACCCAGAACTGAGAGATGAAGCGTCTTATTCGTGGAACAGACAGG
This sequence comes from Phascolarctos cinereus, assembly GCF_003287225.1. Taxonomy (NCBI): domain Eukaryota; kingdom Metazoa; phylum Chordata; class Mammalia; order Diprotodontia; family Phascolarctidae; genus Phascolarctos; species Phascolarctos cinereus. Next base: position 52,924,635 of record NW_027556180.1, read on the forward strand.
AAGCCATTGTTACTAGATTGAACAATACATGTGGGATGTGACATGTAAGATTAGAAAAATGGAAAAATCCTGCCTCTGCCACTGACTACATATGTGATGGTGAACAAGGTATTCTCTTAACCTCACTTTTTTCATCTGTAAAGTGAGGAGCTAGACTGGATGACCTGGGAGGTCCCTTTCCACTCTAGAGATGATATCTGAGGTCCATTCTACCTCTAAAACTATGGCATTTAGGTTGCCTGGACAGTGATACATACTAAGACTGGGTGGGTGGGTGGGAAATGAGTTTCTATATCCCAGTAAATCAGGTCACTCTCTAGAAAGGGATTTAGTTTAAATTTCGCTTTGATTTTTAAACACATCTATAAGTTCATCTGGTGGTTACTTTCTTCAACAGAGCAGATTGCAATGCTCTCATCTGTTGGGACTTTTGTCCATGTCCTTCCACGTGCATTCGGGGTGTGAAGGGTTCTACCTAATAACATAGTATGTATAACAGTGGAATACAAGGATGATTCCACACCATTTAAAAAAAAAAACACATACACAGCTCTGGTTAAATCTTGCATATTTCTCCTGCTCAATCCTTCCATAATAATGTGTTTCAACCTGCCTGCCAATTCTCAATTTTAATTCATCAGAGAGTCCCCCAATTCCCAACTAAGACCTAGATAGCCTCATTAGAGGTGCATGGATGTTAAAAAAAAAATGGGTTTTTTTTGTTTGTTTGTTTCAGGGAGAAACTTGGGTTGATTAAAAGTACTGGGAAGTTTCCCAAAGGCAGTCTGACATGTTTTGTTCCCATTCAGTTCTGGCACTGGTTTATCTATGGTGGCCATTGGTGTAGAAAGGGCACTGGCTGTGGACTCCCAGGCCTTGAAAGGGCTCAGATCCCATCAGTACGTGTGTGACCACAGGCAAGTCACTTTGTATCCATGGGTCTCCATCGGCTCATCTATACAATGAGCCTCAGGGATCCCTTCCAACTCTCAATCTCTAATCTCTGTGAAACATCTATAGAAGATATACAATGGACTGAGGAAATAACAAGGGTTGCCTGGCCAACTGTATATTACTGTCTATTCAGCTGAGCAATCTTTCTTTTTTTCTTTTCTTTTCTTTTTAATTCTTAGCCTAATAAACACTAAATAAAACAAGCATTTACATACCATAGAAGATTATTGTATATGAATATTGAATATTGAATAATAGACTATGAATGTCTATTATGTAGACCTTGTTTTTCTTTTGAAGTATGTAATAAATTCAACTCTTTTATTTTTATTTTATTTCATTTTTTTGGAGATCTTGCCCAGTCACTGGCAAATCTGACCATTGATCAGCATCAGGATCTTTGATCTGCTTTATTCTAATGTAGGCTGGTTTGTCCTTCCTTAAGCATCTTGGTAGCTAACCCTCCCAAGGACTCCCTATATTGGTGCTGGACTTAGAATAGATAACTGATAGACTTTAGCCCTTCTGCAGCAGAACTCCCGTGCCTCAGCCTCTCCAACAGCAGGGATCCCAGGCATGCACCAGCACTCACAGACCTGGCATAAAACTTTCAAAACTTTCCTATTTATCTGGACTTCTGTTATCTTGGTTGCATTTAAAAAGATGCTTTCATGGCCCTCTTTTTTTTGGGGGGGAGGAAGGAAAAAGGATACCTCATCCTTAACTTTCCTCTCCCTCCCTCCTCCTCTCTAGTTGAAAAGAAAGAAAAAGTCCTTGTAACAAATTGCACAGTCAAGGCAAAACAAATCTCTACATTTGCCATGTCCTATAACAACAAGTACTCTTCTTAGTATTTGTAAAGCTCTTATCACAGTGTCTGGTACATAGTAGGCATTATATAAATGTGTATTATTATTATTGTCATCATCATCGTCATCAATCGTCCACTTTGTTTTTCCCGTGTGGAAAGTTGGGCCAAACTTCTCTGAGTGATTATGGATGTCATTTAGGTGATTCTGCGATGCTCAGGGTTTTGAAGTAATTAACATCATATCATGCTAAAATAGGAGCATCTGGCAAGCCCTACCAGCGCATAACATAATGAAGGAATTGCTGACATTTATAGAGCAATTTAAGGTTTGTAAAATTCTTTTTTTTTTTTGAAGTGTTAAGATCCTAAAGAAACTATCATCCTTCCATTTCTCGGTGAGTAGCTATTTGAAGATAACTCTGAGCCCAAAGATGATTTCGTCATGAGATTGATAGGGCCAAGCAAACCTGTAACACTTGGTCCCCCAACCAAATACCGACAGAACAGGTGCATTGGAAACAAGGCATGAAGTGAGCCTATTGGCTTAGAACACTCAAACATTCAGTTTTTCTCTAATATATATCCCAGCTCCTCGAGGGAATTTGCCAACTGACTTATTGAACTGAGGCGAATAGGAAAGGTTTCCACCTCTGTAAACACAGGTGCAAACTATACAACTGATTATATAATCCATTCAGGCCCACCTGTACTTTCTTGAGCTGAAAAACTTGTCGTTGCAACATTCAAATATAACTTTGCACTCATGGCTGGGACATCGGATAGCTTTGCCTCTGTTTACTTACTTATAACCTCTCTTATCATTCTGCCCTGGTGCCTCATCAGGGCAGGCAAGCAAAACCCTAGTTTCTAGAAGGCTGTCTCAACAAAGGAGCTCGACCTTTGGCAGGTCCTCCCAAGGTGAAGGTATTTTCCATAGAGGCTGGGAGATGGACTGTGTCATCTCATGGAGATGCCTCATTTTGGGATCACACTAAATAAGTAGGGAGAGGCCAAGCACCAGCAGAATGGCCAGAAGGCAATGAATCTTTTTTACTGTAAAAATTCATGTCATCCACTGTTTATATAGGAAAGAGCAAAGGATCCAAAGTTAGGATAAGCTGGGTTTGAATCATGCATACATGCATACATGCATGTTTGTATGTGTGCATGTAAGTGTGCATGTATTAGCCATGCATATATCATTTATAATATATGATTATATTATCATATAATCATATATTATAACACATACATATTTATGCACATGTGTATATGTATATGTATGTGCGTGTACATGTATGCACGTGCATAAACACATGTGTCTATATACACACATACATATACACACAATCATATACACATATATTTATGTGGCATACATGTTTATATATATATATTTATGTGTGTAAAATATATATTTTAAATGTCAATATAAATGATAGATCTTATCTTTTAAGGTGTGGAAGGATCAAAATTTGTGAAAATGGAAGGAACACCCAGTGATTAAATCATATATCTTTTGGAATTATTCAATTATTTTTATATTTATTTATAAAATTATATTTTATATTTATATATTTGTATCATATCTTATTAACATTTTATTTTTCCAATTACATTTAAAAACAATTTTTAACATTCATTTTTTAAACTTTTGAGTTCCAAATTCTCTCCCTTGCTTCTTACTCTCTCCCTTCCCTTTTATGGCAAATAATTTGATATGGGATATACATGTTCAGTCATGCAAAATATAGTTCCATATTAGTCATGTTGTGGCGGGGGGAGACAAAGAAAAAAAGCAAAGAAAAATAAAATAAAAGTTTTTTTAAAGTGTGCTTTGATCTGCATTCAGACTGCATCTATTCTTTCTCTGGGTATGGATAGCACTTTTCATCATAAGTCCTTTGGAATTGCCTTGGATTGTTGTATTTCTGAGAATAGCTGTCATTCATGGTTGATCATTATACAAAGTTGCTTTCACTATGTATATGGTTCTCCAGGTTCTGCTCTCTTCACTTTACATCAGTTTGGTCTTTCTAGGATTTCCTAAAAGCATTCTGCTCATCATTTATATAGGACAATAGTATTTTGTCACAATCATATACCGTAACTTGTTCAACCTTTCCCCAATTGGTGGTAATACCCTAGATTTCCAAATCTTTACCACTACAAAAAGAGCTGCTAGAAATATGTTTGTATGTATTGGTCCTTTTCCTTTCTTAAAAAAAACATCTCTTTGGAATACAGACCTAGTAGTAGTTTTGCTGGGTCAAAGGTTTAATAGTCCTTTAGATACAGTTCTAAGTTGCTCTCCACAATGGTTGGATCAGTTCACAACTTTTTTCTCTATCCCCTCCAATATTTGTCATTTTATTTTTCTGTCATATTAACCAATTTGATAAGTGTGAGGTAGTACATCAGAGTTGTTTAAATTTGCATTTCTCTAATCAATAGGGACTTAGAACATTTTTATGTGATGACTATATATCTTTGATTCGCTCATCTGAAAGCTACCTGTTCATATCCTTTGACCTTTTATAAATTGGGGAATAACTTGTATTCTTATAAAGTAGACTCAGTTCTCTATATATTTGAGAAATAAGGTATTTATCAGTGAAACTTGCTGTAAAAAATTTAGTTTATTTCCCTCCCTCCTATTTTTCCCCTGTTTATCCTTCTCTCTTCCTCTCCTTTCACTGTCCCTCCTCAAAAGTGCTTTGCTTCTGACCACTGCCTTTTCCAATCTGTCCCCAGATCCCTTTCCTCCTACTTCCCTGTAGGAGAAGATAGATTTCTATAACCAGCTGATTATGTCATTCCCTCTTTGAGCCAATTGGGATGACAGTAAGGTTCAAGCATTGTCTGCCACCAGCTCTCCATCTTCCTCTACATTGCAAAAGTTTTTTCCTGCTTCTTTTATTTGATATAAATTACCCCATACTACCTCTCTCTTTCCTGTTCTCCCATTGCATTCCTCTTTCTCACCCCTTTATTTTTTGTTTAGATATGATCCTATCATAGTCACACCTGTGCCCTCAGTCCATGTATACATCTTCTAACTATCCTAATGATGAGAAAGTTCTTAGGAGTTACAAGTATTATCTTCCCATCTAGGAATATAAACAGTATAACCTTATCGAAACCCTTATTTCTCTTTCCTGCTTACCTTTTTATGTTTCTCTTGAGTCTTATATTTGAAAGTCAAATTTTCTATTCAGTTCTGGTCTTTTCATTAAGAATGCTTGAAAATCCTCTATTTCACTAAATATCCATTCTTCCCTGAAGGATTATGCTCGGTTTTGCTGGGTAGGTGATTCTTGGTTGTACTCCTAGCTCCTAGCCCTCCAGAATATCATATTCTAAGCCCTCAGATTCTTATGTAGAAGCTTTAAATCTTGTGTTTTCCTGACTGGCTCCAAGACATTTGAATTGTTTCTTTGAAATTTTTTTTTCCTTTACCTGGGAGCTCTGGAATTTGGCTGTAATATTCCTGGGGGTTTTCATTTTGAGATCTTTTTCAGCAGATGATCAATGGATTCTTTCCATTTGTATTTTACCTTATCTAAGTTATTGGGGAAATTTTCCTCAATAATTTCTTGAAATGTAATATCTAGGTTCTTTTCCTGATGGTGGCTTTCAGGTAGTTCAATAATTCTTAAATTATCTCTCTTCAATCTATTTTTAAGGTCAGTTGTTTTTCTGATGAGATATTCCATATTTTCTTCTTTTTTCATTTTTTAAAATTATTTCTTGATATCTAATGAAGATACTAGCTTCCATTTGCCCAATTCTATTTATTTATTTGTTTGTTTGTTTGTTTATTTATTTATTTATTTGGCAAGGTGTTTGGGGTCAAGTGACTTGCCCAGAGTCACACAGCTAGTAAGTGTTACATGTCTGAGATAGCATTTGAACTTAGGTCCTCCTGAATCCAGGGCCGGTGCTCTATCCACTGCACCACCTAGCTGTCCCCCAATTCTAATTTTTAAGGAATTATTTTCTTCAGTGAGATTTTGTATCTCCTTTTCCATTTGGCCAGTTCTCCTTTTTAAGGCATTTTTCTCTGCAGTGGATTTTTGTACCTTTTTTACCATTTGGTCCAGGGGTGGGGAACCTATAGCCTCGAGGCCCTCTATGTGGTCCTCTAGGTGGCCCTCTAGGTCCTCAGATGTGGCCCTGTGACTTCACATTGAAGTTCAGATTCAGTCATAGCACCACACTTGAGGACCTAGAGGACCACATGTGGCCTCAAAACTGCATCCCCCCCCCATTTGACCTATTCTATTTTTAGGGGTTGTTTTCTTCAGTACTTTTTGTGCCTCCTTTATCAAGCTATTGACTCTTTTTTCATGATTTTCTTGGACCACTCGTTCCTTGTCTTAATTTTCCCTCTCCCTCTCTTATTTGATTTTCAAAATCCTTTTTGTTCCCTTCTAGGACTTTTTTTTTGGCCTGAGACCAACTCACCTTTTCTTTGTGGCTTTGGAAGTAGGTGTTTTGACTCTGTTGTCTTCTTCTGAGTTTGTGTTTTGATCTTCCCTGCCACCAGAGTAGCTTTATATGGTCAGGTTCTTTTCTGTTGTTTGCACATTTTCCAGCCTATTTCCTGACTTTAAGTTTCACGTTAAAATTAGATTCAGCTTCCAGGGTGCACATTTTTTGTGCTGCTCTTTTCAGAACTAGTTCAGGGGTGGGGGGTGAGGTGGCACGGTCTGTGAGTTTTTGGTTTTTCCCACTTTGTATGATCTAAAGAGAGGTGTGGTCGCTGCTCTGCTGGCCTGTGCTATGGTCTGTGAGAGACAACAAGCACTCTTTTCTGGCCTGGAGCTGTGACCAGGGCCCTGCTCCCCTGAGGCCACAAGCCCTAATGTATTAGGGCTCCTCCTTGCCCTGAGACTGTGACCCAGAACCACCATATGGCCAATGTAGCAGAGTCTTACACCCAATGCCAGCAAAAGATCCCCTGTGTTCTCCTTCTTACCACCTGTCTGACCTCCTTACAGTCTCTGCTAAGAGCTCCAGAAGTAACCTCTACAGATTCAACTGCTCTACAGATTCAGCTGGGGGATGGCCTACCCTCCACTCTCACCCCTCTGAGATAGACTTTTCTTGCCAACTTTCTAAGTTGTCATAGACCGGAAAATTGTCCCCCCCCCCATTCCTTTATTGGCTCTGCCACTCCAGAATTTTTGAGGCACTACATTAAAGTTGTTTGGAGGGGAATATGGAGGGCTCAAGAGAGTCCCTGACTTCACTCTGCCATCTTGGCTCCTATTCAAATGTTTTAAATCTTACTTTTTCTGGTGCTGCAAAGATAAGGAGACTTGCAATAACATTTCTCCACATTTCATTTCTTTCAGCTATATTAAAAGTTCCTTAAAGTCAGGGACCAGATAGTGTATGTCCCTTGATAATAATAACCACAACTGATATTAATACAAGGTGTCCCAAAAGTCTCAGTGTGACTTTAAGCTATCAGACTGAGACTTTTGGGACACCCTGAATAGTACTATAGTGCTTTAATTTTTACAAAGAGCTTTACTATCTGGTATGGACCTCCCCATGACCCTGAGAGGAAGCCACTGAAGGTATTGTTATTTACAAATGAGGAAACTGGGACCCAGAGAAGTTAAGCAGCTTGCCGAGAGTCACAGTGAAAATGTTATCAGAGATCAAATTTGAATTCATATCTTCCTGCCTAAAAATCCAGCATTCAACCCACTGTACCCTGCATCCTTCCAGCTTAGATAACCCAAAGGATGTCTGACATCACTGGGTACACAGCATGCTTTATAAGCATTTGTAAACATATTGAATTGTTGTACTGTTCATTGCATGATTCTTTCTTAAGTATTGCAGTGTTACAGAATTACAGAAATTTTGAATTGATTAAGTCAACTCTGTGCCAGGCACTGAGCTACACACTGGAGCAACCAAAAAAAAAAAGGCAAAAAAACCTGTCCCCTGCCTTTGAGGAGCTCACAAGCTAATGGAGAGCCATCTCTGGAGGAAAATGAAACTCAAAGGAAGTGAATTCTGCAATCATACTGCTAGTCGGTGAAAGATCTGGGACTGACTCTCTCTCTCTCTCTCTCTCTCTCTCTCTCTCTCTCTCTCTCCCTCTCTCTCTCTCTCTCTATCTATCTATATGTGTGTGTGTGTGTGTGTGTGTATGAATGTATGTATGTATATGTGTGTCGGTGTGTGTATATATATATGTGTATATATATACATATATATACACACACATACACACACTTGTACACCCACATTCATATATGTGTATTTTTGTATGTGTTGTGTGTGTGCATATATGCATATATTCATATATAATATACATTATATATTACATATGTGTGTGTATGTGTGTGTGTGTGTATATATATATATATATGCATGTATATATGCCCCCTATGAAGATTTATTTTTTTCAGGTCTATCAGACCCAGTGATTGCTGGTGCTCTGAATTCTCTCTCCTTATTCCTTTTGTTCACATAACTCTGTAATTATATAGAGAGATTTTTCTGGGGTTCTGCCTAATCAGATGGCTGTTCCCATGGCAATGGTGACATCTGCTAATACTGTTCCATGTCCCTCTGCCAATCAGGGTTCCAAATTCCAAAATGTGCAAAAAGGCACTGCCATTTTTGTTACTTTCTAGTCAGCTGAGAGCATCTTATATAGTGAATAAGGGAAGCATTTTGCTTGTTAATAATGTGATTATACTGAGAGGGTTGTCTTCAGGTAAAGCAGAATGAATAAAAAAACAGAAGAAGAAAGCATAAGGAAACCTATGAGCTACTCTGGGCTATTCTAGCCAAAAGTCAGGATATGAATTATCTTGTTGTTGGAAAAACTGTCACAACTACCAAGTATCCGACAATCTCATCCCTAAAGATTAGCTTTCCAGTCTAGCCAAACTTAGCCACAATTTTAATCAATATTTTTCCAAAGATCTCAAAGTAATTTTTAAAATTGTATCAATATCTTTCATTTGTAGTCTGTAGTCATTTCCCAATATAGCCCTATCCAGCTGATCTCTCCCCAAAACAAAGAAAAAATGATGAAGCAAATCCCACACAGCAACTTTACCCTGTAGCATATACAACATTGCACGCCTGTCATCCCCTACCTCTCTACTAAGAGAAGCGAGTGCATTTCATCATCTGATCTCTAGGACTGAGATTGGTTGTTACAATTCGTCAGAGTTTGGCTGCCTTTCAGAGTTATTTTCGTTTCATTAATGCAATCATGGTGCGTATCATTCCAGTCTCATTACTTGTTCATCAATATATGGCTGTTCACTCTACACCAGGGTTCCATGTTTCTCTGAATTTCTCATATTCGTGGTTCTTTGTAGTATTCCATCAATTCTTATATTGCCATTTGTGCAGCCTTTGCCCCTCTGATAGGCATATACTTTATTCCTGGAGGGTTTTTTCTCTTTTTTGGCTATAATAAAAAAAAATGCTGCTATGGATATTTTGATTTATGTGAAGACTTTCTGACTTTCGCAAAGCAATTTACATAAATTCTCCCAGTCTCTTTGGGAACTAAGTTGATGGAAGATTGTTACATTTTAGCCATGACACTCAGAAAGGAAATAGCTTCCACATTTATGATTTTAAAGTGTATTGGAGAAGCTAGAAATGGTTTGAAATTCTTGCTCATTTTAATATTATGATAAATTTGCTAACTCTCAATTTTCCCAATCTGGAAAACTAAAGAGTAATCTGTAAAATTATTTAGAATGTTACAATTTAGCATATTCCCATATTGGTTTTCAGCTTGCTGAAACCTTTTGTCTTTGGGTTTCACATTTATTTTCAATGATAGTGGTAGGGAATCAGCTAGAGATATATCACTTTTTCCCTCATTAAAATTAATAAATCTTCAGGATGGAAAAATAATCCAATCAGGTCTGAAGTTCCTTGGAGTACAGTACGAAAACAACTTACCAGTGAGACCCAACTATTCTTTCTTTCGATGTCTATCTCTCCCTTTCTCTGCTCTGATGATCTAATCAATATTTTCTGCTCCAGAATTCAATATTCTTCAGCCTCACAAACCCCCTAAAGTCTGCATTTAATTTCAAAGAAAATCATGCTCCATGTGACAGGCATTTACTTTTCAGCATCTGTATCTGAAGGTTTCATCAACTTTAAATGAGAAGAGAACTACTGAATAATTTTTATCAGCGGCCCAGGCTGTGGTTGCTAGGAGTTTGTCATATCAAACTAGGATGACGTGAGAAGAAAATGGACATGGCTTATAATAAATCTAGATAAGCAGATTCATAGATGTGTGTGAATCAATGAATGTTTAATCTATATGATGCTATAAGTCTGCTCCCTCCTTTGAAAGGAGATAAATGTCCTTAAGACACAAATGTTGAGGTGATCATGTCCAGAAGTGGTCAACACAAGACCCTCAGGTCACAGTCAGCTTCTAAGGATTTCACAAAGGCCAACATAGTGTACTTGGCTTTGGAACCAAAGGACCTAGGGCTACTACCCAAATGTCCTTGGGTAAGCCATTTAATTTCTCTGTCACTAAGCTCTGTTACTACGTACTTGGACAAGTCACTTAAATTCTTTAAGCCTTACCATATGATCTCTAAGGTCCCTTGATGCTGATGTGTGACCTTTGAAGTTAGCATTAAGAAAAAAATATGCCTTTATAAATTATATTGATGCTGGTATTGAAAGTGATAATATATCCTTTGAAAGGTCTGAGATAATATTACAGTGTGGAGATATATGAATAATGCAAACATCTGTCCATTTTGTCCAGCATAACAACACATTGCTAAAATTTGAAAAACAAAAAACAGAAGACAAAAGAACATGACTCTTTGCTGATGGTATTGGTGGATTCTGACTCTTTTCCTTGACCAGATTAACAACCTTTGATCTATTCTCTATCTTTAAGCAAAACTACATCTGAACTACTGATGAAGAAAATATGTCGACTTATCCCCACTCAATGCTTAAAAATAACAGCTGTTTGAATAAGCATGGAAAGGGAAAATAAGCAACATCTCAAATTGTTCTTGATTTTCATTGTAGGGACTAATCAATCTACCTCTGAAGGGTTCTCCTTTCACCCATACTCATACCTTGACAGTATAATGTCCCTTTTCCTTTTCCCCTTTGTGATATATTTCCCATTTCCCCAAACTCAGTGAAAAGACAACTACAACCTTCATCTCCGTCTTCAGTTAGGAGAGGGAATTTTTTTCACTTTTGGGCAAGTAAAGAATAGAAATCAACTATATTTACTGGTACGCACATTATGACCAGTAAAGCACACAGAGAAGGAATATGATAGGGCATCTAGGTGGTACAGTGGATAGGACACTGGCCCTGGAGTCAGGAGGACATGAGTTCAAATCTGGCCTCAGATACTTCCTAACTGTGTGACCCTGGACAAGTCACTAAACCCCAATTGCCTCTCCCCCGCAAAAAAATAAATAAAGAGGAAAGATGATTTGTCTTAGAATCAGGAAAGAGCTGGGTTTAAATTTCGCTTTTGATACTAGCTGCATGACCTTAGACAAGTCGCTTAATCTAGATCTCACTTTCCTCACCTAGTTCCTTCCTACCTTGCCTTACACTCAACACCTCTTCTACACACCTACAATCCAGCTATACTGTCCCACTCGGTGTTTCTTTCCTTCTAGTTTATGTGACTTGGTACCTGCTCTCCTCCATGCCTGGAATTCTCTCTGTCTCCACCTCACTTCTTCAAAACCCGTCCTTCCTACGAGACTCAGCTCCGATGTCGTCTTCTGCTGGAATATTTGCTAGCACACCCAATCTGTGGCATCTTTAAAATGTAAAATACTCCGTGAATGTCAACCATTCATTACAAGGGAAATGAGAAGTGAAGGAAGGAGGCAAGAGGGTGGGCTTAGGATGGAACAGATGGGTAATAGAAAATGATTTTCAGCACCGACTAATGCCATAGAGAGTACACCAACCTCTGTCTTGTTTTTAAATACTTAAGGATATTACAACAGGCTCCAACTCTTTCAACAACCTGTAACAATATTAAAACAAAACAAAAACAGAAAACAAAGTTTTCCCTTCATCTACTTATTTTATTTTTGGTGAAAAGATAGAAACTGGCCAAGCATCTGATCCTTTATAATAACTCATATTTTTTGAAAGATGCTTCTAGTCTAACTTTTTCTGGGCTAAATAATCGCACTTTCCTTAACTTGCCCCCATAACTCCACTGAGTGACTCTCCTCTGAATTCTCTCCGATTTTTTTGGCAACCTTTTCAAGTTACCAAGCTGTGAATTAAGCATAATATAAATATCTGACTATTACCATCTGTTTATTTTATTACAACAGCAAATAAAACATATTCCTAGAAGGGAAAAATTCTTCCATTTGGAGGCAGAATTGATTCTTTTGTAAAGATTATGAGCTAAAGTAGTCTTACTATGAGCAGTAGAGTCAAGTCAAGGCAAATCAAAGAGAATTTATTACCTCCAAAAAAACAGTCCCTACTCTCAAGGACCTCACAGTTTGATGGAAGAGATGACATGACTTATACAAACAAGTTATATACAGAACTAATTGCCTCATATAGATATATACAGGATTAATTGTCTAGTATACAGATATATACAGGATTAATGGTCTCATATACAGATATTTGCAGAATTAATGGTCTCATATACAGATATATGCAGGATTAATGGTCTCAAATACAGATAGAATTAATGGTCTCAAAGAGAAGTCACTAAGATTAAGGAGGACTAGGAAAGGTTTCCTGTAGAAGGTTATTTGAGACTTGAAGAAAACCAGAAGGCAAGATGAGGAGGCAGAATGTTCTAGACCTGAGGGATAGCCAGTGAAAATTTCCAAAGTTGGGAGGTGAAGTGTCTTGAGAGAAAAATCCAGGAGGTCAAGGTAATTAGATCACAGGGTACATGGAGGGGAATAAAATGTAAAAAGACTGAAAGGGTAGGAAGTGCCCAGTAACGTGGAGGGCTGTAAGAGCTGAACAGAGGATTTTATATTTGATCCTGGAAGCACCAGGGAACAGTTGTAGTTTATTGACTTGGAGGTGACTAGTCAGACTTGTGTTTTAGGAAGATTGATTTGACAACTGAGTAGAGGATAGAGTAGGGTAGGGGGACATTTGAGCTACAGAGACCAACCAGCAGCCTATAGTCAAGGCATGAGTTGATGAGGGCCTGTACCTGGGTGGTGGTGGTGTCAGAAGAGAAGAGGATGTATACAAGAGATATTATGATGGTAGCAACAATAGCCCTTGGCAACTGATAGGGTATAGTTTGACTCCTCAGAATGAGGAGTCAAAAATTACACCTAGTTATGGGCTCTTGGCAGCTGGGTGGCTACAGCACCAGGCCTGGAGTCAGGAAGACTCATCTCTGTGAGTTCAAATTTGCCCTCAGAAACTTCCTAGCTATGTGACCCTGGCCAAGTTAACCCTGTTTGCCTCAGTTTCCTCATCTGTAAGATGAACTAGAAAAGGAAATGGCAAACCACTATCTTTGCCAAGAAAACCCCAAACGGGATCCCAAAGAGTCAGACATGGTTGAAAAATGACTGAACAACAACTGGAATCTCATATCAAACGTTTATTTCCTATGCAACCTTGGTCACGTCAGATAATTTCCCTGAGCATTAGTTTTCCCTTACCTCCTATTTATCTGAATATATCATAGAAAATCTGTTATCAGCTTTTCTCATGGTCTCACTCAGGTTGGCATGTGGCCCTGGTTATAGTCAGGCCACATTATTCTTATTTTTGTAAACTACATGCTTATTGTCCCCTTTTAATACAGATCAATGAGCCCAAACTGGGTGTCAACACCCCAGTGAACATGCAAAGCTATAGTAACTAAGACACTCTAGCCTACTCCTTCAGGTCACTAAGACATCATTGCTCATCATAGTAATAGCACCCTGTTAACTCCAAAGAGTTAATTCTACTCTTGACTTTATTTACAGCTTGCTGCCTAGAAAGTTTTTACTTGCCAAAAGGATATTATTTTTTTTATTAAGGGTGGATCTCATCTTGTTCTTTCCAAAATTCATTTGCTCGCCAATTATTTTGGACTTAACTATAAGCCTTTTTATGGTTTCTCAAAATAGCTCTTTCAAATGGTGTCAAAATCTGTTGGCTGTAGATCTTGTTTGTATTTGCCTAAGTGATTAATGCTGCAGCCACTGCTTTTACAGACTTACTCTCTACTTTGAGCTCATTGTAAGGGTTTGATGAGGAAATCTATGTGCAAATATTAGGATCAAAATCTCTGGTTACCATTCAGTTTCTTTTAGGCGCAGCTCTTCAGTTTTTTTAGGCCTTGCCCTGTTTCATCTGTGTCCCTATATCATTCCTCCTCATCCTTATCCAGTCATCTCAGTCGTGTCTGACTCTTCATGACCCCATTTGTTTTTTTTCTTTAACATTTTATTTAAAGTTTTGAATTCCAAATTCTATCCTTCTTTCCCTTGTTCCCCTCTTCCCTCCTTGAGATGGTAAGCAATGAGATATAGATTATATGTGTACAATTATGTAAAACATTTCCGTATTAGTCATTTTGCATAAGAAGACTCAAATAAAATAAAAAAAGAAAAAAGCAAAAATCAACATACTTCAGTCTGTATTCAATCAATATCAGTTCTTTCCCTAGAGGAGGATAATATGCTTCATCATTAGTCCTTTGGATTTGTCTTAGATCATTGTATTGCTGAGAATAGCTAAGTCATTCATAGTTCTTCATGAACAATATTTTTATTACTGTGTACAATGTTGTCCTGGTTCTGTTCACTTCACTGTGTATCAGTTCATAGAAATCTTTTCAGGTTTTTCTGAAATCATCCTGCTTGTCATTTCTTATATCACAATAATATTCCATTATAGGCATATACCACAGCTTGTTTAACCATTCCCCAATTGATGGGCATCCCCTTGATTTCCAATTCTTAGCCACCACAAAAAGAACTGCTATAAATATTTTTGCACAAGTAGGTCCTTTTCCCTTTTTTTGGATGTCTTTGGGATATAGACCTAGCAAGTGGTATTACTGGATCAAAGGATATGCACCGCTTTATAAACTTTTGAGCATAGCTCCAACTTGCTCTCCAGAATGGTTGGATCAGTTCACAACTCCACCAGCAGTGCATTTGAGGTTTTCTTGCCAAAGATACTAGAGTGGTTTTGCCACTTCCTTCTCCAGCTCATTTGACAGGTGAGGAAACTGAGGTAAACAGGGTTAAGTGACTTGCCCAGAATGACACAGCTAATAAGTGTCTGAGGCTGGATTTGAACTCAAGAAAATCAGTCTTCCTGAGTTCAGGCCCAGCACTCTACCCACTGTACCTCATAGCTGCCCCAATTATTCTTCCTACTAAATATTCCTTTCAGAGAAGAAAGTGGTCTCAGAAAATATATTCAATTTGTGATAGAATAGCTTTGTCCCCTTATTTTGGGAAGTAAGACAATATTTGGACTGTTTAAATAGTTCCAAATGTTCTTATTTGTAATTGTAGGAAACTAGGGTCTTAACGTAGGTTAACATAAGACTAGGACAAGAATACAAGGCAGTCTGGGTGAAGCAGGCAAGGAGTGAGGAATCGCACACTTGAGTAGAAGAGGGTCTCCTGGTTAGAACAAGCAGGATAGAGGAGTCATCTGTTCCACTTCATGATATACCTTAGGAGATAGGTGGAATAGGTGACAAGTCACTCATGATGGTCAAAACTATCTGAAAGAGTCAGTTTCCAGAATCCGTTTGAGAGTACTAGGCAAAGCAAAGAGATTAGTCAAGGTGAGAAGGCGAGGATAAGGTAAAGATGTCATGAGGGTCTGGGATGGGGAGAGCTTTTCTATTTCCTTCAGCTGGTTTTGACTCTGACCCAGCAGCAGTGTGGTATAGTAGATAGAAAGCTTGCTTCAGAGCCATAAAGACCTAGGTTCAAATCTCTCTTCTCTAAGTCTGTTACCCTGGACAAGTCATTTATTTCTTCAACGCCATAGGCATCTCTTTAGGACCATAAATTGTGGAGAAGGTACCAATCTTCATTTCCTAATCTGGGAATGTCATCCCTCTACCGATCAAATCACAGGTCTGCTCTCTTTCTTAAAGTCCCAGTCTCAAGGAACATGGGGGCCTATGGCAATAACACAGGGACAAGTGGCAAGTCAATGAGAGAATGGGTGGGAGAAGGCTGGTGCGCCAATGACACGGCCACAAACTCAAGATGAGAAGCCTGGCTCATCTAGCCCAATTATCTCCTCTAAACATTAGTCAGATGTCTTGTTTGTCTATCTCCAACTCAGTAGATATAAAGTGAAATTTATTATCCCCCACTGCAATATTAGCCAAACCAAACCTTCTTCAAAATTTCCCAGTTTTTGTTGGGGACATCATTGTCCTTCTAGACACTTCACCTTATCACCTCAGAATCAGCCCTGAGTCTTCACTCTTCATTGTCAGTTATTGGCTAAGTCTTGTCAATTCCACTTCACAGTTTTGCTCTATTCCATTCCTCTCTCTTCTCTCACAAAGTGGCTACCCTAATTCAAGCCCTCATCACCCCTTACCTAGACTACTTTGATGGCCTTGTCATTGGTTTTCCTGCTTCCATTTTATCTTTTCTGTAGTCCATCTTCATCTTAGCTGACACAATCATTTCCTAAGGCACAGGATTGGCCATATCACTTTCCTGGTCAAAAAAATGTCAGGGGGTCCCTACTACCTCTAGGATAATACATCTCTCAGTATAACATTTAAAGCTCCCCACAACTGGCTCTCTCTCTCTTTCTTCAGATCCTAGACTTAATTCACGTTACCCCCTTCACTCTATGTTCCATCCAACCTGGACCACTAGCAGTTCTTTTGAAATAGGTATTTCATCTCCTCTTCATGTACCTTTGTACAGTCTTTCTCCTATGCCTGAAATGAATTCTCTCTTTATCTGTACCTTTCAGAATTCTGATCTTCCCTCAAAGCCCTCTGTGATTCCTCCTCAGTTCTCTGTGGCCTTTCCCTCCTCAAATTATTGTTGATTTACTTAGCTGTGTACATGCTGTATCTCCTGCCCTAGTAAACTGTATGCTCCTTGAGGGCAAGGAGTATTGTAGATTCATTTTTTACCCCTAGAACCTGCCACAATGGCCCAGTCTTCAGTATAAGACAAGACTTGTGATCCCATCACTGTGGGTGCTCCTCTCAACAATGGAGGTCATGATGCATTGATATCTTCTCATTCCATGTGACTCTTGGCTCTATCCTCCCATCATCTCCTACTGAAGTTTTGTGAGCATGCTCTCAGACCCTTGCATAGCTTTCTAGAATTACTGTTGCCTAAGCATGCCTGGAACTGGTTGTACTGCTTCTGTAGTACAAGTAACTAGGTGGTACAGTAAATAGAATCCTGGGCCTAGTTAGGAAGACCTGAATTCAAATCTGGCCTCAGACACTTACTAGCTATGTGACCCTGGGCAAGTCACTTAACCTTGGTGTGTCTCAGTATTCTCAACTATAAAATGAGGATACTAATACCACCTACCCCAACAGAAATGTTGTGAAGACCAAATGATATAACATTTGTAAAGTGCTTGGCACTGTCCTTGGTACATAGCAGGTGCTTAATAAATACATATTCCCTCCTCCCTTACCTTCTACCAGAAATATACCCCTCAGAGTGGAACACAAAAGGTTGGAGGCCTCAGAGAGTACAGGGAGACTCTCATTGCTGGCTTTTGGTGGGAGATCAGACAGACAGAGACCTTGGACAGCCGGAAAATCAGATCCAATGCCTCCATCTTTAAAATGGGTATTTGATGAGGATTAGACTATATATGTGGTAGAGAAACCTGTCAATATCAGTGCTGTTTTTAGATCCCGGAGAACTGACAGAGAAGAGAAAAACTATGAACTCAATCTGAATGTAGTAAAAACATTATTACCATTCCAAAGTAATACTAATTATAATCACTCATGCAGAACTGCGTACGGATGCAATTTGATTCAGCACACATTCCATAAGCACCTGTTATAAGGAAGACACTAGACTAGGCACCAGGGGAAATACAAAATAAGGAACACATTTTCATTGCTGTCAGAGAGCTTAAAAATCTAATGAGATAAAACAGAGACACAAATAACTCTAAGGCAAAATAGGAAGATTAATAGAAGACAGAGTGCTGGGTTTAGAGTCAGACACCTTGGGTTTCTCCAAACTCTGCTAGCTGCATGACCTTGGGTATGAGACATTGCCATATCTGGTCCTCATTTACTTCATTTGTATAATTAAGGGATTATTTTAGATCAGGGATTTTTAATCTGGGGTCCACAGACCTATGGGTAGATTTCAGGGGGTCCATGATGGGACCTATTTTCACTAACCTCTAACTGAAATTTATCATTTCTTCCAATTATTTAAAAACATCATACACATAGACTTCGCCAAACCATCAGAGGGTCCATGACACAAAGGCTAAGAACCCCTGTATAGATTTCTCAGGTTTCTTTCAGTTCAGCCTAAGTTCTGAAATGTTGGGACTAAAATATCTCTGAAACCCCAACAAAGTGCTCTGTGAGGTTGGAGGAGAAAAGGTAAATTCTGACTGAAGGGATAAGGGTGCCATTTTTATGCTGGGCATGAGGACAGGTAGAAAGAGGACATTCTAGATGCAGGTAAAGTGAGCAAAGTCTCAGAGGAGGTAAAGCACAGGGATTTGTGAGTAAGTTTGAGAAGTGTGGGTAGAGCATAAAAGTTTGATCAGTTTGGCTGGACCCCAGAGCAGAATTGGGACGAGATTATTTTGGAAGGGCATGATGGTACCAAATTATGGAGGGCCTAGAAATCCATACCTAAGAGTTTGGGTTTTACCAGGTAAGCAGTAGGAAGAGTGTGAGTACCTCACCCCCTCCTCCATCAACTCATCTTATAGTCCATTCAAGCCTTAGAGAACCATTCTGATGCATTACTATTGATTATTTTTAAAAGCGGTAAGCCTTCTGATGAAGATTTAATTCTAGCTTCTTTCCTCTCTTTATCATCTCCAATTGACCCTGAATATAGAGTGTACATAGCTCTTTGCATTTTATCTCCCCTGTTAGAGTGTAAGCTCCATTGGGAGCAGGGACTGTCTTTTGCCTTAATTTGTATCTCTAGTGCTTATCACAGTGCCTGGAACATTACTAGATACTTATTTAAGGCACTTAATAAGTATCTGTCATCTGACTGACTGATGATGATGATGCTCTCTGAACTTAGCTAGATTGTTACTCAGATACAGGGCCCCTACTTGAAGCTTTTCCAGCTTGGGGGAAAATGTTTGTCAACTCCTTTCCAAGATAACAGATCAGACTAATGGTATTAATAATAACAGCTAACAATATAGAGCATGTTAAGGTTTGTCAAATGTTTTGCATGTGTTATCTCATTTTATCCCTCTCAACAGCCCTTTGAAGTGGTCAGTCAATCAATATCGAGCCAGGCACTGTGCCTAAACACTTGGGATACAAAAAGAGGCAAAAAACCGTCCCTGCCCTCAAAGAACTCTATTGGAAGCACAATTCACATCCTCCACTTTATAGATGAGGAATCTGAGGCTGAGAAAAGCTAAGAGATTTATCCAGCATCACATAGCTAGCAAGTCTCTGAAGCAGGATTTGAATATCAGTCTTCCTGATATCAGTACTCTAGCCACCATACCATGCTGATCTATGACACTCTTTCACTAAGGAGTAGAATGTTAGCAAATGAATGCATCGCATCAAGCATAGAAATGATGGACAATGATGTGATAATGTCAATAAATATAGTAAAGGCTTTGGACAAAATTCTACTCACATTCATGACTCTTGGATACTTTGAAAGAACTGTTATGTGGAAAATCTAAGATATTCCCTCCACCAAGAAGATTACAACCCTCACATTCCTCTCTGCGCAGTTCTTTTCCAGGTTTGGCCCCAAATCTTCCCCCAGTGAATCTATCATCATGACCAAAATGCAGCATGTTTCTCTATCTAGATATTCACAATTAAAAGTTTGAAAAAAAAATAGTCCTGGGGGATTTTACCCTACTTAATATCAAGAACCTCCATAACTAACTGTGTGACTGGTGGGAGCTTTTAGACACTTAGTTGTCTTATCTTTAAAATGAAGGGGGTGGATTAGATCAACTCCATGAGCCCTTTGGCACTAACATTCTATGATTCCCATCTGTGGAACAGTTTTGGGCAGATGGCCATGATGAGACCTCTGTATCAAGCAGATTAATCTAGCCTCATAGGGATCAGAGCAGTTATGTCCTGGAGGTGGAAAGACAAGCCAAAGAGACCTTGGCAATAGTCTAGACAAGATATCCTAAGGACTTGTATAAGGGCAGTAGCAATAGAAGTGGAAAGGAGAGAACAGATATGAGACCTTATAGAGTCAGAATGCACAAGATTTGGAAACTCCTTAGACTGTAGAGTAAGAGAGACAGAGAGAGAGTCAAATTCAAAGCCAGGTTTTACATACCCATGTAAATGGGTATTTAATAACAATGCAATTGACAGAAGGAAGAGAAGTGTGGATGGGAAGAAAAATTTTCTTAAGTTATGTTGATTTTGAAGTGCCAGTGCGACATCCAAGTGGAATATCCTAGAGTTTGTTGGAATTGCAGCCCTGAAGAATAAGAGAAAGGTCAGGACTGAAGACTTTAGAGACATCTACACAGAGGTTAGTTATTGTTGAAGCTATATTGTTGAATATTACATTGCCAAGGGAAATGAGGGAGAAAAGAAGGCTATAGGGAGAGTTTTGGTAAACAATACTTAATGTTTAATTCTCTCTAACACAATAACTTTTATGCATGTCATTAAATATGTTCAATCAACAGTGTTTCAAGTTTCATTTAGTTAAAAACACTAAAAGGTTTGCATGTACTCTGTCTGTAATTTGTTGCTCATGAAGTCAGCTCCCACCTTTAAAACATTAGGAATAATAGTGCTTTTCAATCACTTACGTGGGTGTTAAGAACTGAATGTCTTTGGGTGCCATGATGAAAAATACTCTTGTTGCCTCAAAGTATTTATTTCTCAGCATTACACTTTGGCTTGCTTTTCTGTGATATTGTAAGAAATAAAATTTTAACTTCTCCTATTACCTACTCCTCTCATCCAATCTTACTTGAAGGCTGTAAGTAGCTACCTGAGGTTCATGATACTCTTAAGGATTTGTATTCCTAAAACTATAGCTCACAAGCTCCCACCAGTGTATTTACTTTTAATAGTCAGCCAGATGACATAATTATTCTGGAGCAAACATGTATACTGAGGTTGCAAGACATGAACAGTAGAAATAAAACATATACATAAATACCCTGGAAGAGAGGCATGCGTGTGAGTAACTCATATCTCTGGCACTGCAGAGTCTGGATTTCCTTGTCCCTTATCATGGTGTCCCTATGCTGCTGTGTTGGACTTCCTGGTCAATCCCACTCTACTACACTAAAAATCATGGTTTAGAGCAGTACAAATAATCTGAGAGAAATGGGCT
Source organism: Phascolarctos cinereus (assembly GCF_003287225.1). Lineage (NCBI taxonomy): Eukaryota > Metazoa > Chordata > Mammalia > Diprotodontia > Phascolarctidae > Phascolarctos > Phascolarctos cinereus. The sequence goes on from NW_027556180.1 coordinate 52,945,944, forward strand.
GATGTCAGAGATGAAGTATATTTACAATCTCTTACTGTTTTTCTTCTTTGGCTATATTGGCTTCTTTTCAAGAAATATTGTCTTTTCCCTGGCTCATACCCTTCTTCATGGCTCAATATAATGACAAGATAGAATTAAAATGGGCATATAGATGATAGGACTTTATTGGTAGGTGGTTCTGTTTAACACAGAAACTGTAATAGGCCACAGCACACACACACACACACACACACAAATGGGCAAATAGCTTCTTTAAATGTCAAGTCACATGCACCAAAGAAACAGTAGGCATGGTGAGCATCCTCATACCTTCAGACCTGGAAGTATTTTAATACTTTAAAAGTTTACTTAGAAAAATAGTTAATTTTTAATAGAAATTTTGTGGAGTAAAATATAATTTTACAATTATTTTTGATTTTCTTTTTCTTTTATGTTTAGCATTCCTAAAAAGAGAGCAAACAAAAAAAGAAGAAGCAAAAGGATTTACAGAATAAAACTCTTTGAACAGTAGCTGAATTCATATTTCTGGAAAACCTTCAGGGTGTTTAGTCTTCTAACTTTAAGAAATTTGAGCTGTCATTTTAAATGATGTAATTCCATTTTGGATAGATCAATTCTTTTCTCGTGGTGGGTAGCTCTTTCAGATCACAACTTTCCCACCGACTTTGTAGACAGTCTTTGAGAGCTGCTGTGGCTTAAAACTTTGCCAGTCTATAGCTAATCTGGTAACAAATGTCCTCCCAATTTTTGAAATGCCCTCTGCCTCTTAAAACTTAAATTTCTAAAAGTCTTAGCTCAAGCCAGTCCCTACATACATCCTTTCCTGACGTCCTCAGCTACTGGCGCCCTGAAACCACCCCACCACACACACATTCACATACCACACCACTTTGCATGTATTTTGGTTCCCTTTCCTCTTTCTTTGAGAATGATTTCTTTCTTGATGGAACTGGAGACACTTTGCCTGAGTGAGTGGGGTAAAGGGGTGGTGATTATAATTGTCTTTCAAGTACTAGAAGGATCATCATGTGGAAGAATACAAAGGGGCAGATTTCAGATTTCTTTGCAGGAGTGGGGAGGGGGAGAGTTGAAATTCTATGGTAATAATTTAGAATATCTAAACACAAAATGGTAAGTAATGGGTTTCCCTTCACTTGAGGTCTTTAAGCAAAGGTTGAATGACCACTTAGCAGGGATATTATAGATAGGATTTTTGGTCATGTATAGATTGAACTAGCTGGTCTTAGAAGTGACCCAACTCTAAAACTCTGTTAATATGTGATAATTCTCCTGCCTATATGTGAGAGTATAAAATTCAGTTATTTTAAATTCTTAATGACAAATCAGTCTAAGTCTAAGAATTGAGGGCAGATATTTTGATAATCTTAAAGAATTATCAAAATTTTACCTATTCGACTTATTTTGGTCCATAGGATTATTCTTCTTAGCCCTGAGTTCTCTCTCATCTCAAGTTCCCCTTTATTCTTCCCTTATGGCTAACTTTCCTAACTTTTTTAACCTATTTAATCCATGGCATACTCCCCTATGTAACCTTTACTGTGGAAAGTATGACATCAAATTGAATTCATATCTACATGTGTGTGCCCATCATCAGTTCTTTGAAGGAAGGTACTACATCTTTTCTAAAACTTGTTTCTATCCATGTACCTAGCACAAGCACACAGTATGTAATTAATGGATTTTTGTTAAAATTGAATTTGGATATGAAACTGTAAAAGGAATTATTGAAGGTTTTTTCTTCATTTTTTTTTTTTTTGGTGAGGCAATTGGGGTTAAGTGACTTGCCCAGAGTCATACAACTAGTTAAGTGTTATATGTCTGAGGCTGGATTTGAACTCAGGCCCTCCTGACTCCAGGACTGGTACTAGGTCCACTGCGCCACCTAGCTGCCCCTCTTCATTTGTTTTTGTTTATTTGTTCTCACCCTATCCCCTTGGAGGGAAGAGGGAAGGCACATAAAAACTGGATATGTATTTGCCAGCATCCCAGCCTATGTCTGGGATGAACCCACCAATTATTTGAGGCTTCACTTGCATACAAAGAATGATCATTAATAGAACCTTAGTCATTGAAGTATCACTAACAAAGACAGCTAGGTGCCATAGAAGATAGAGTGCTGGTCTCAAGAAGGAAAAGTAAGTTCAAATTCTGTCTCCTTCATTTCTTAGCTGTATGACCTTGGGTAAGTCTCTAAAACTCTCTAATACTCATCTGTAAAGTAGAGACAACAGAACCCAGGGTTTCTGTAAGAATAAAGAGAGACTTTATATACAAAGTGCTTTGCAAAACCTTAATTAATAATTATCTCATTATTTTTCAAATAAACCATTCAAATAATGGAACTGACACCAGCCCATCCCAACCTGTTCTCTGGTTATCCTTGATAGATTATTCAGTAGCTAAAAGATGAAATGTCCTGAGTTGAAGGGAGGAAGAGCAAATATCAAAATCACGAAACGTTTATTAAGCACTTTCTATATGCAAGGCACCATACCAGCATTGGAGTTATAAAGACGAAAATGAGATATCTGCTCAGAAAGGACTTACTTCCATCATCTATTTTCCCAAAGTCATATGTTCAAAACTAAAAAAGACCAGGAAAAAAAAGCTCATCTATTCCAACCTCTCTATTTTTAATAGATGAAGAAACAGAAGCCCTGAGAGATTAAGTGACTAGCCAACAGCAAATGGCAACATCAGGCTTTCAAGATGGGCCCCCGACTCTAAAGCCGTTCCTCCCTCCATGACACCATTGATGCCTCTCAAAATTATTGCCATTCTTAGCATTAGCATTATGGAAATTTTAACACCCTCCAATAGCTTACCAAGCAGATTACCGCAGCTCAGGCTGGGTGAAGCAGGAACATAGGAGCTAACTCTTGTGTCTTTGAATTTCAGGAATAGTGGCCGTTCTCTTTTGTGGTGTCACACAAGCCCATTATACCTACAACAATCTGTCGTCAGATTCCAAAATGAGAACAAAACAGGTAAAGGAAAAGTTTATGACTGTTTTTACTTCTTTTCTTAATGTGAGGATTGTATGATGATACTGTCAGTAGACCTTGAAGGAATTTCGTTAGAGGCAAGAAAGCTTAAGCCTTCATTATGGGTAGAATATTTATAGAGATCGTTCCTATCCCTTCCCATTCTCCCTTCCTCAGATACCCCTGGCCAGGAAAACCATTAGCAATTCTCTTGGTAAGCAAAAAAAAAATACTAAAATAGTCTCTCCCTCCTGAGAGACCTCAAATGTAGAATGTCAGTCTCAAAGATGAAAGACACAGAGTTACTAATAATTCAGTCACTTACATCTAAAAGCATATAAAGCATATGAGATTAGATAGTTATAAGAAAGAAAAAAAAAGAGAATGGGGAGGCTGTTGGGCTTTCAAGGATGTCTTTTTTGCTTTATCCTCATTGGGCATGCAATACCCATGACCTGTCAGTGGTCACAGAAGACAGAATGCAGTTTTCATGTACAGGCAGCCTTATCTATTGGTATTTCTTCCTCCTGTGATGTAGAGTTCCTTGGCAGCAGAAAGAATATTACACCAAAACTTACTATAAAGAAGGATATCTCCCAAGCTATAGACCAGGATTTGACAATGGATCACAAAGGCTCACTTGTGGCATTGTGGGAAAAGCATTGGATTTGAAGTCAGAAGACTTGGAGTCAAATCCTTTACTAGCTGTGCAAATGCAAATCACTTAACCTCTCTGGGCCTCAATTTCCCCATCTCTAAAATGAGGGGGTTGGACTAAGTGACCTTTAAGGACTGTCCCAGGTCTAAGTCTACGATGCAGTAAAATGTTCAAGCTGGTTACTATCATCATACCCCTCAGTTCAAGGGCAGCAGAGAGAGTAGCTCAGATGGCAGCATGGTAACCCTCCAATTTTGCATTACCTGACTTTCCTCTCTCAAGGACACCCTGGGGATATTATGTCTTCAATCAAATGAAAAATAGCTCCTCTTCATAAAGTCCGAGGGCTTGGGGCAAATACCCTCTGGCTTCAGGTTTCATATACTCCATGGGGGGACAATACACGGCAGCTGAGAATAAAAATCTGTAATAAGGTCCTTGTACTCATGAGAGCCAGTAATAAGATTACACTACTTGTGTTAATTTCCCTAAGACTTTGAAAATCAAATGCCCTTTTCTGACATTGTTGGAATCTTTGAGAGTTTGCATTCTCGAAACTCCAGACCCTGTTTAGTGACTTGTACTTCTAGGCCTTGCTATGTAGACCATTCTGTTGAACTTCAAAGACAACTTATCTCAGGGCTAGGCAGCAGCCATGCACCTTGGGGAGGCACAGCTGATATCAGTGCCCCCCAACCTTCTGTTCTCTCTCTGAATACTTTGACAGAAGATATTTGCCCAGCTGCCAGCTTTCACTTTTACAGTACTCTCCTTTAAGAGAGAATTTTCCAAATTCATTTTTTAATATAGTTTACAGCTCCTGTTTCCTTCTTTCTTTCCTTATTTCCTTCATTTCATTTCTTCCTTTTCTCTCTTCCTTCTCATTCCCTTCCCCTCCCTCATTCCTTCCTTCTTACCCTCCCTCTCACTCTTTCCTTTTTTCTATTTTATTTCTTCCTTTTTGGCCCTTCCTGCATTTTTTCTTTCCTTCTTTCCTTCTTTCCTCCTTTTCTTCCTTCTTTCCTCCTTCCTTCTACCATTCCTCCCTCCATCCCTTCCTTCTTTCCTTGGGTTTTTTTTTTCTGTGTCTCAGTTATAGGACTCTCCTTTCCTTTCTGGTTCTCTTTCTCTTTAGCATACATAGCTATATTATATAAATAGGTGTTCTCTACTGTAATACCTAGCACCTAGCCTTTGAAGTAATCATTTTCATTCAGTCAGACTTTCAGCAAGAGTTTATTAAATACCCCTAACATGATGCTAGGAGCAGCTAAGTGACACAGTAGATAGAGTGCTGGGCCTAGAGTTAAGAAGGCATCTTCCTAAGTTTGAATCTGGCCTCAGACACTTACTAGCTGTGTGACACTGAGCAAGTCACTTAACACTGCCTCAGTTTCTTCATCTGTAAAATGTGCTAGAGAAGGAAATGGCAAACCACTCCAGTGTTTTTGCCAAGAAAATCCCAAATGGAGTCATAAAGAATCGGACACAACCAAAAAGGACTAAAACAAACACAATATGATGCTATGGAATACACAAAGATAAATACAACATGATCCTTCACCTCAAAGATTTTTGCACTCTCGTCTATACAATTTACAGGCTCATTGCTGTCCACATACAAATTCAGGGGAATCTAGCATTTGGTTTTATTTTAAATGAGAGTAGATGATGATCATTAAAATTCTAATGTGAAAACTATATCATCAAAGTAATACACTCTAATAATAATGGTTTCATTTCATTCTAACACATTATATTAATTTCCATTTGATAAATGTCATACGTAAGACATATGCCTAATGTGATTCTTAGATAGTGGTAGAAAGATCTAGAATAGCCTAGTTTCTTGCATCATCTTTCCTGGTGTAGATATGTTCATCTTGCTGATTTGCAGAGCATTTTTTGCATTATAGCTTTCAGCATTACTCTTTAATTATTAATTTTTAGAAAAAAGGCATGTGCTATCTCAGGCATCAGTTCTGATATTATAGTCTAATCTGGCCAACAATAGCCAGTTTCCCTGACTTCCAAGAAATGAGATCAGAGATACCTCTAGAATTGGCTTGTTTTACCCTAATTACACTTTATTTGCCAAGATCTCTCTCACTTTTCCGCTTCCTTTGATTCAAAATACCTTTAAAAGTGTGGTATTAGAATGCCTGAATTTGTGAATGATTGCAAAGTGTTTAAATTTCTTCTTAGCTGAGCTGGAGGTTTTTTTTTTTCAGTGAAACTCATTAAATTATATAAAGGACATTTAGTAGTTCAGCTAATAAGTGTTCTCTTTTAAATGCTAATGGGACCAGCACTCACACTTCAAGGCAAGAACACATTGTACTCTGTCCTCAGAAAGAATTATTATCTCTCACACCTTTCATCAAGAATTCTTCTTCTATTGCCAACTTGTGTCATGGTAGGGACCATGGATGACCATTAGTCTTCTGTGGAAAAAACTTTTTTTTTTTACCATATATCCGTAGTTAAAGAGTGTTTTCTCAAAAAAGTTGATGGTACAATTTAATCGCATATCTATAACATTTTGCTATCATAGCACATAATTACCCTAATAGTATTTATTAAGTAAACCACGTGGACATGGACTAGTACTGGAAATTATTGTTATTTTTAGTCATTTTTCAGTAGTGTCGGACTCTTTGTGACCCCCTTTGGGGTTTTATTGGCAAATGTACTGCAGTAGCCTTTCCCTTCTCCAGCTCATTATGCAGATGAAGAAACTGAGGCAAACAGGGTTAAGTGACTTGCTTAGGATCCCACAGCTAGTAAGCGTCTGAGGCTGTATTTGAACTAGGAAGATGAGTCTTCCTGACTCTAGGCTCAGTGTAGTATCCACTGCACCACCTAGCTGCTCATGTGCTAGAAATTATACAATTCAAATTCACGTTTTACTAAGTAGCTCCTATGTGTAGGACAATGTCCTAAGTGTAAGGAAAAGATATAATTTAGGAATGATCATGTCTTTCCCCTCTCCTGCCCCCAATGTCAGTGGGTCCCTATAACCATTAGGTTAAATGCCTGACATTCAACCCTTCCCACTCTGGCTCCAGCCATACTTTCCAGGCTTATTTCACATTTATGCCCTCTATGGTCCAACCAACCTGGTCTTCTTACTATTCCATGCATTGAACATCCCCATCCTATCTCCCACTTCCATGCCTTTGTACAAGCTGTCCCTTGTACCCAGAATGCATTCCCTACTACCCTACCACCACCACCTCATATTCACTTCTTAGTATCACTGGCTCACTTCAAAAGTGATGAAATAGAAAGAGTAATGAATTTAGAATTGGAGGACCTGTGTTCAAATTCCACCTCTAAAGTTTGCTGCCCGTATACCTTAGGCAAGGAAGTTAACTCCTCTGGGACTCAGTTTCCTTATTAATATAATGAAGGGATTGAACTAGATAGTTGCTGACATCCCTTCTAGGTCAGAATGTATGAAACCATGATCCCCATCCTCTCCAGTTATTAGTGCTATGACTGTCCACAGAACACCATGCATTTATAGTTCAGTAGAACCTAAGCTACTTGACATTTTTTATTTAGCCTTTGTAAAGAAGTGTCACAAAAGTTAGGAGGAAATATGGATAGTGGGTGGATCAGTTTAATTTGGATGAATTGGAGTGATACATGCATGGAGCAAAATTTTGGGTATCAGCTAGGGAGTGCAATGGGTAGAGTGCCTGGCATGGAGTCAGGAAGACCTGAGTTCAAATTTGCCCTCAGATACTTACTAGCTATGTGACCTTGGGAAAAATCACTTAATCTCTGTTTGCCTCTATTTCTTCAACTGTAAAACAGAGATATTATTATCACCTATCTCCCATGCTTATTGTGAGGGTCAAATGAGATAAAATATGTAAAACATGGTGGTTTGTATATCTTAGGCACTACATAAATGCTAGCTATTATTATTATTTTGCATGAGTAATTTTTCTTCCTGCTTCTTCAACCATGTTATCCCTTTTCCTCCAAATCCTATTGGCTTTTTAAGATTAAATTATCTACCATTGTTTTAGTGGCATATCACTTAATTGGCAAAATAAGGTGGGAGGAATGTGATGTTTCCCATGAGTAAAGATTTCAGATAACTAAAGATTATCTACTTAAATACCAAAACTTTAAATTGTTTTTGTTGTAACTATTTCATCAAAGTTATTTGGGAAATGGAAGCAAAATTTCCATCCCAACATTTTGAGGCTGAGATTGTAAGATAGTAGGTCAAGGGCTAGAAAGGAGCTTAGAGATCATTAAATCCAAACCTCTGATTTTACTGATGAGGAAGCTGAGGCTCATATAGTTGAGCATTCTCCTCAAGATGATGCAGATAGGAAGTGGTAGAATCAAGATTCAAACTCAGATCCTTCAATTCTAGTTTCGGTGTTCCTTCTGTGACACCATGATTGCTCTGAGAAATCCAAAGAACTTTTTCTTTTCTTTCCAACATCAGAACCACCATTATTAATGTTCATGCATCATCATGTAAATATGTACTTATCTTTCTGGATATTTACCTGCATCGTAAACTGGATGAGACCTTGAGAGGTCATCTGACTCAGCCCCCAATGTCATGACAACCAGGACAGATGGTGGCCTTTATGGTCTTAAAGATCCTTAAGGACAAAGCCTCCATAATCTCATTTAATAGCCCTTCACTGTTTTTTATCACCCTATTTGATGGGTTCAGGTATACAGGTCTTCGTCTCTGGAAGGGCATTGTTGTATGACAAACAGAAATTACCTAGTTGGGTATCATAGACAGAACTCTGAGTTTGACTTCAGATCCTGCCTCTGATGCTTGTCAGCTGTGTCACCATGGGCAAGTCACTTCATCCTTCCTCATTTTCTTCATTGATAAAATGGGTATACTAATATCTAAGATTCCTTCCTCCCAGGATTGATGTAGAGATCAAATGAGATAATACATCTAAAGCACTCTACCAATTTTAAAGCCATATATAAATGTCATGAACTGTTATGGTTGCAATTTTTTCCATTCTCTTTAATTAAATAGTATTGAAGCAGCTTAGATCATAACTCTGTGTGTGTGTGTGTGTGTGTGTGTCTGTGTGTGTGTTAAAAGAAAGGGCCAAAATGAAACATGCTATTTCCTTCTACCTCAAAAAACCCCAGCAAATGACTCCAGTAAAACATTGGGTGTTAATGCTATTTCTCTAGTAAAAAGATAGAATTGCTTCTGGAAATACTGCACACAAAAGGAAAAGTCCATCAATGATGGCATGAAATAAAGTGGCAACTTAGACCAGAGTTCCTGGCAAAAAAATCCAATAAATGAGAGGAACAGTTCAGTTTTAAGAAAGTGGCTTTAATGCAATTGTCCTGGGTTGCATTAGGAAATAATAATAATATTTTTTAAAAAGCTTCTGATTGGAGTCAGCATGACTGATCTATTCTTGTGTATGAGGAGAATATCCATCCTACTCTAACTATAGTCACCCTGAGCAACCAGGTAACAAAGCGGTTTCTGAGACATTTCTTCTGTGGCTGCAAGCTGTGATAAAATAGAGCTATTCTTTAAAAAGTTTGGAGTTCCTTTATTATGAAATTTCCCCCCACTTACAGAGAGCTTTGGCTATATTCAGGTAAAACTATAAAGGTTAGAGCAGTGTAACATTAATATATTCTTCATCTCTCTGGAAAGGCTATCTGATCCTCTTCAGCCTTTGTCAGGGACTGAATTAAATTAGCTGTCTGGTACATTAGGGATCTGCTACTTGGGGTCCAAGTCAAAAGACTGTATTTTAAGTGAGACTGTATTATAATGGGTTCCCATCATGGACCAAGATCTGTCACACCCTGGCTGACTTTTATTGTTACCACTAAACCAAGAGGGTAAAGTATGGAGATAACCATTTGCTGAAATATTTTCCTGATTTTCCAGCAATTTGGAAGGACCTAGGAATGGGGAGAGAGAAATGGAAGCAGATTGGTGGATACACTAGGGGTTTCCTAAATAAAATCTCATTATTCCCAGTTCCATGTAATAGATGACTTCTAAGGTCCCTTTCAGGATTCTGTAATTGACCATAGTATAATGATTCTGAAATTCAGCCAGTTCCTGGGCTCTCTTCTTAGTACTACCACAGTATAAGAAGGAAGCCAATTAAATAGTTTCATCTAGGAATTTTTTTAAACCCTAAAATTGGAATTCACATATTCAAACACTAATTCATTTTTTAGATAGGCAGAATTATTAAGTGCCAGACAATATGCTAAGCGCTGGGATTACAAATAAAAGCATTTTAAATAGTCCTTTGCCTTCAGGGATCTTTACATTCTAAGGAGGGAAGGCAAAAGATGAAGGAGATTTGGATTTAGTTAAAGTCAAAAAGATCTGACTTCAAACCCTGCCTCTGACATTTAGCTAATGGTATCAAACTGGGCAAGGCAATTAAACCTCTTGAAGCCTCAGTTTCCTTATCTGTAAAATGAGATGACTAGTCTACATAGCCTCTATGATCTCTTCCAGCTCTGAATCTATGATCCTACAAGAGAAATGAGTACTGAATAAGATTTGAGAGTCTTCTGTATAGAGGTAGATGGCTGAATGATAGAGGTAGATGGGGAGCTGATGTGATAAAATCTAAAGAGAGTTGAATTGGAACTGCTGAAGTTACCACTTCAATTTTGAGTTCACGACATATTAAACAAAGAAATTCAGTTATGCTCTGATATGTACCTTATATTTTAACAGACAAATTTCACAGAATTTCCAGAAAAGTAGATTAGAATCCTATAGACTAGAATCCTATGGAAGCAATCAGCCCAAAATGAACTAGAAGCTCCCAAGAATGAAATTCTGATGGTAGAGTTCTAATGATTAAGATAAGAGTAATCTCTCCCATAGGCATGCATAAGGAAATAATAGACCAACTTAGATTTTTTTTAAAAAAAGATATTTGTAGAAAATAGAAGGCAAAGACAGGCAATTCAAAATGAATGATAAGGAGTCTCATGATACCATAAGAATTGTCTGAAGAGCACTAAAGAGCTGAGGCTGGAAATGGATGTTAGGCTATCACAAAGGGTGTTTTGTACATATGCTGGGGAAGGAAAGAGGATCAAAGAAGGAAAAAAACTCAGGGTGAATGAAATGTTGATAATGGGGGGGGATTTTAAAAAAGAACAACTTTCCTTTTACTTGTGATTTCTCTATCAAATAGTATGATCTTTGATCTGCAAAGGGTAAAACAAAAATGGTAAGCAAAGAGTGGAAACCCACAATAAATGAGGAAGTAGTAAGAGAACACCTAGTTGCCTTTTTTGAGCTCAAGTCAACAGGCCAAGTTGAACTGAATCTCAGAGTGCTGAATGAGCAGATAAGGCATTATGGCTGATTTGATGTCAGTCATCTTTGAAAAATAGTGGAGGATAAAAGAGGTGTCACTGATTATTCAAGAAAGGGAAGACGGTAACGATTTCAAATTATAGCAGTGATCTTAACTTCAATTCCTGTCCAAATTTTTGAAAGGATGTTTTATAACCCTTTAGAAAAAGAACTTGTGAACACTCTTCTTCAAGAACAACTCATACTAGACTCAAACCTAATTCCTTTTTTAGAGAGTAATTAGACAAGTAACTCCGAGAACCACTGTGTACCAAGTAGATACCTGAATTTCAGAAAAACATTTCTGAACAAATTTCTCATATTATCCATGAGTTAAGATTGCTAAATTATATTACAGTTAGGTAGACTCAGAATAAGCTAGATGAAGAAGAGCCATTCATTAATTTTTGTTAATCTAGGAGATTTCAAGGGTTCACCTCAATGATCTGTTCTTGGCCCCATACTATTTCTATCAATGATCTAGATAAGGTCATAGATCATATTCTTATCTGGTTTTCACATGTCATAAATTGTTGACATATTGGATGGCAGAATAAAGATTAAAAAAAAAATCTTAATAGGCCCCAGCAATGGGCCTCGATCTAAGATAATTTTTTGAAAGAGATAAATGGAAAGTCCTTCATTCAGATACAAAAAAAATATCAACTCTCTAATTACAGAATGGTGGTAGAGAGTTGAAAAACAAACTGGAAATTTGAGCGGACTCCAATCAGTCCAGTCCTCATGGAGAAAGCAGTGTGATGTGGGAACCAAACAAGGCCAATGATATCTAAGATGCATTAATAATGGTGCTATATACAGAACTTTCATATTGTCAAACTTTGGTTCCTCATCATGATATGGCAATGAGCCCTTGTTTCTGAAGTCTATACCAGAAGAATTCCAGTTCTGATAATGTGGAACCAAATTGGAAAGAGTGTGATTTTTGTCCTACTGATACTCTGTTCTATATGTTTAAGGAATGGATCTAGTAACTGACTGATTGCTCTTCAAGGTGAGAGATACTTGTCCAATGAGTCCATATGCTATTGGAAGGATAGAATTACATCCATACTGATAGCTGTACATGAAACCCAAAGAAATAAAAAATCTATAGCTAAATGGAAGGATAGACCAGTGGTTCCTGGAAAGGTGAATAAAGGAATTGGTTTCATCCTGTACCCAAGGGCAGCCAGAAATATCATTTAATGGGACACTTGGTGATATCACTTGACAGTGGTCATCATGAGCTACAACTTATGCAATAACATCTGTAGCAGAGGATGAAGTAAATGAGTTAAATCACAAATCTGAAATCCTCCAAATCAAATGGCAACAACAGTGATGGTGATGGTGATGATGATGATGATGATGATAATAGCTGCCATATCTATAGGATTTTCAAAATACCTCATGTGCATCATCTCTTTGGTTTATGTACTTTTATAATTTAATCTTTAAGCATATGCCTTAACACTTGGTGACTTCATTGTAAACATGAGCACAGGGAAGAATGACAAACAATGTTTTAGAAGATTGTAATTTAGGATTAAAATATGAATGAAACCAAAGAGTTGCAAATCACTTGGAAGCATCATGCTTATATATCATGAATACTTCAGGATACCAAACAACATCACAAAAATATGAAATTAGCTATGGTTATTGAATCAAGTGGTTACTAAATCATTGATCAACGGTCAACATTAACATTAAATTAAAAGAAAGAATAGAGAAAAGAAGAGACACATCTTGAAACTCTAATAGTTCTAACATGATCTACTTAATCTTAGTGTTGACTTTGAAGAATAGAAATACCATCATTCACTTGAGCTGTTTAACCAGACTTTGAAGAATAGAAATGCCATCATTCACTTGAGCTGTTTAACCAGTGTGAAGTATTTGTCAGAAGACCAAAAGAACCACCCAACTAACTTAGCTAACAAAAATCCTCTTCTTGACAAGCAGAAAGATCTAGCATTTAAATGAGATTAGCCTAACAATAAACATAAGAAAAAAACCCAAGTGGATTAGGAATGCAGATCATCCACAGCTGGTCCCAAAATGGAAGAAAACAGAATGGATTGCATTTAGGAAAGATATAGTGTTTTCAGTAATCTTCAGCTCTTCCCTGATGTTAAAGCATACATTTTAACAAATTATTTTCCTGGTTATATTATAGGGTTATGACTAATGGGATACCATAATTTAGTTGCAGGTGACCCACAGGAAAATGGTGAGATATTCAGTGTGTAAGTAGGCTGCAGCATTTTGTACATGTTCTTGCATTCAAGAAATGATATAAAATATATTATTAATAAAGTGACTAGAAAATGAAATTGTTGTAAGGGCAAGAGATAGCTTCCAGCTTTGCCTTCTGATCCTATAATCTTTTGTGAGCTCTTCTAAGTCTACTATACTTGCCAATGGGTGGTGGTTATATGTAAACATGGCAGCCATGTTTACAATAAGTATATTATCTTTCTAGAAGGAATATCCAAGATGTGATGGAGAACCTTCTCAGACTTACTAAACATGCCAAGCATTTCCTATTTCTGATGCCTCAGGTGGGGACAAATGATCCTTCTAGAAGGACCCCATAAAAATTTCTGAATTTTAATTGCTGAGCAAGAAATGGAAGGATCTGGGGACCGTGTTTTCTTTTCTTTTTCTTTTCCTATTCCTACTTAAAGGGAGAATGTATGGAAGTGGAAAAAAAAAGGATTGGGGAAGTAAATAGAAATGTAGATGTAAAAAGGTGAGATTTGTTCTTTTGAATCATGGTTTAAAGGCCTATTATAAATGGCTTCTAGCTAGGAAAAGAGTAAATCTCATGAGAACTTAGTTTCTCTCCTGAGCTCAAATATATCATCAGCTTCCACCCATTTGACATTTCAAACTAGGTATCTTGAGCACTTGTTCAGAACAGAACTCATCTTTCTGCCAAACCCAACCCTCTTCCCAACTTCATTATTTCTTTTGAAAGTACCACCATTTTTCCAATCATCCAAATTTACATCCTTAGTATTAACTAATCAAGTCTTTGTTCTCACCCCGCATATTGAATCAGCTGCCACATCTTGTGGTTTCTACTTCCACATCTCTCTCATCTGCCCCATACAGACAACACACTAATTTAGGACCACATCACCTCTTGTTTGCATTACTACCTCATCACTGCTCTCCCAGTCTGAAGCGTTTACCCTACTCAGTAAATTCCAGTGGCTTCCCCTTTCTTCGAGGACAAAATATAAAATTCTCTCATTCAAAGTTTTTTCACAACCTAGCTCCTAATTTTCTAGCTTTATTACACATTACTCCCTTTTGTTTATGCTATGGTCCAGGCAAACTGATCTTACTTTCCCCACATATCCCATCCTTATACCTTTCCATTGCTTATCCTTCATATCTGGAATGCTCTCTCCCCTTACCTCTGTCTCTTAGAATTCCTGGCTTCCTTCAAGACTTAGGACAAATGCCACCTTCTCTAGGAAGCCTTTCTTAATCCCTGTGCCCTACTTCCCCTAACTGCTAGTGCCTTACCCTAACTGAATTAGCTTCTATTTTGTTATATGTTATATGTTTATATGTTACATAATGTCATATTTACCTGTTGTCTTCCTTAACTAGATTTAAGGTCCTTGAAGGCAAGGACTGATTCCCTAGAACCTAGAATAAAACTTGATACAGTCAATACTTAACATATAGTTATTGATTAATTGAACTGTGGTCTTATAGATAAGGGACCTCTGTGCATCATCAGTTCCAGTGATGGCCTACCCATGCCTCCTTATTCTTTGTGATTCCTGTCCTTGTATTTATAAAAATCCTGCATAAACTATTTACTAAACACATCGGGGACCTTTAGGAACCTTAATATTTTGTGAGAACCATTGCAATATTCAAGCTATTCTTCCATTGTCTCACTAGCTTGTTACATGTATGTGACCTATACATTTAATTTTCAAGTCATTCATGACCAAGTTATCACTGATAACATTCTCTAGCTAGCTAACTTACACATATTGTATAGCTCCCTTTAGTTATCACATAATTTTGATTCTTTTAATATTGTGGTTTATATCCATATAAGGTATTTGTGGACTTAAACTTCTATAGGGAAAGTCAGTCAAGGAGGGATGGAAAGTGCCCAAGAATAAAATGTTGAAGATACAAAAAGAAACTATCTTATGGTGGTATAGTAGGGAAGACAACAGATTTGGTGAAAGAAAAACCTGGGTTCAAATCCCTCCTCAGTCAATTTACTAGCTGTATGATCCTAAGCAAGTCACTTAAATATAGCTATACTATAATTTCATCTCTAAAATGAAAAGTTGGATTGGATGACTTCTGAAGTCCCTCCCAGCTCTAAATATGTGATTTATATAAGAGGGAAAAGAAAAGTTGTTTAAGAGACTTTTAGGGATGCAGAAAGTATTCACCAACCAACTTTTTTTTTTAACACATGAACAGAAGATAGAAGCAAGATTAGGTTTTTCTTGTTCAGTCATTTCAGTCGTGCCCTACTCTACCCTATTTGGGATTTTGTTGGCAGAGACAACTGGAGTGGTTTGCCATTTCCTTCTCTAGCTCATTTTACAGATGAGGAAACTGAGGCAAACAGGTTAAGTGACTTGTCCAGAATTATACAACTAGTAAGTGTCTGGGGCTAGATTTGAACTCACAAAAAGGAGTCTTCCTGGCTCTGGGTCTAGCTCTCTATCCACTGTACCACCTAGCTGCCCCAAACACAACAGGTAACTAATACAAAACCAGTGCTGGGCATACTAGAGCTTAGAAAGAACAGTCAGTCAATAGGCATTGTGAAGAACCTATTATGTGCTATGTATGCTACATTGTGCTAAGTTACATTGTGCTAAGGTACATTGCGCTAAGCTCTGGGGTTTTTAAGAAAGACAAAAGACAGTCCCTACTCTCAAGAAGCTCATAACAAAAGCTGGTGAAGAAAGCTAAGGATGACAAAAAAGAATTATTTAGGTTTTTTAAGCTACCTTGGGGAAAGTAGTGGTAGAAGCCCAGTACATGGGCCAAAGCAACATGATTCACTAGAAAGAAAGCTAGATGTGAAGTCACAGGACTTCATGCTACCTACCTTTGTGACCTTGGCTAAATCACTAAACATCTCCATCTCTGGATTCTAAAATGAGGGGATTGAACTAGTTGGACTCTCTGGTCCCTATAAGTTCTGAGTCTATGATCATATGAACTTAAGGCAGAGGGAAAGCAGAGATTCTAAATTCTATTTTGCCTCTATTTTCTATGTCACGGAGGATGACCTTTGATCTATAGGAAAAAAAAGCTAATGAGCATTTGATGATAATCAAGTTTACTCAAGGAAGGACATAACAAGAGAGTACCTAGCTGTTGTTGATGTCACCTAGCCCAGATAAACTATATCCTTAGATACTGAAGGAAGGATCAGATGCACCAATTGAACCATCATCAATGATCTTTGCAGAATCACAGAGAATTGTGTAAGGTACTAAAGAATTGGGAAAAGACAGATGTTTTCCAAAAAAAGAAAATACTGGAGTCTGTAAAATAGAAGCCAATGTGATTGGCTATGTAATTCCTGGCAAAGACTGAGACTGCATTATTAAAGAAATGGTAAATGGACTCATAGTCCAAGAAGAATCGATCACAAAGAACCAGCTTGGCTTCATCAAGAACCAATCTTGCCAGACTAACTTCATTTCCTTTTGGGGCATGGTCACTACACATGCACACACATACACATGGATACATAATACATATGGGTATGTATGTATGTATATGTGTATATGTATATATGAATATATGTAGTATTATAGATACAGGCTAATAGAGTTAAATTCAAACAAAGCATTGGATGAAGCTTCTCATTCATTTGTTTGCCTTCTAATTGATCTTCTTCTCGAGTTTTTCTCTTCTCCAATCCATCCTCCACCCATCTGCCAAAGTGATTTTTCCTAAAGCCAAGGTCTAACTGTGTTACTCCTGAATTACAGTGGCTGCCTGTTACCGTGAGGTCAAATACAAATTATTGATTGGCACTTAAAGCTCTTACCTTCCCAGCTCCAATTTCTCTTTCCATTGTTTTTCCATATCAGTCACCTTTGCATACTCTATGGTCCAGTCAAACTGTCCTCTTTGCTCTTTCTCACTCATATCCCATTTCTTGTTTCTATGTCTTCTGTGTGAGCTTTCTCCCATGCTTGGAATTTTCTGCCTCCCAACCTCTTGAAATTACTAGTTTCCTCTAAAGTTCAGCTTCTACATTTGGCCCTTCTTAATCCCTTCAGGTGCTAGTGCCTTCTCTCTCCTTACTCCTGTTTAAATGTTTGTTTGTTCATTTATTCATTCATTTATTTATTTAATTTTGTGGGGCAAATTGGGGTTAAGTGACTTGCCCCCAGTCACACAGCTAGTAAGTGTTATGTGTCTGAGGCCAGATTTGAACTCAGGTCCTCCTGACTCCAGGGCCAGTGCTCTATCCACTGTGGCACCTAGCTGCCTCTACTCCTATTTTTTTGATGTGTTTTCCATATGGTTACCTAGTGTCTCATATGATAGAATGTAAGGCCCTTGAGACGGAAACAATTTAATTTTGGCCTTTGAATCCCCAGCACCTGGCGTATCACTTGGCACATAGTAAAGGCTTAATAAATGTTTATTGATTGATTGTTAATTGATGATTTTGACTGGATCAAAGATAGGAAGCTTGCCAAATATACA
Source organism: Phascolarctos cinereus (assembly GCF_003287225.1). NCBI lineage: Eukaryota > Metazoa > Chordata > Mammalia > Diprotodontia > Phascolarctidae > Phascolarctos > Phascolarctos cinereus. Next base: position 52,963,711 of record NW_027556180.1, read on the forward strand.
GATGACGTAAAGTGGGGAGAGAGAGCTAACATGCTGGATGGCAGTGTGATTTCCAAAGATCGCTCTAGGCTAAAACATTGGGCCAAAGCATTTAAAATGAAATTTCATAGGGCTGAATATGTCGGGTGCAAAAAGATCAATGTCATGCATACAAGATAGGGGAGGCATGAAGAGATAGTGCTTTGACTTTAAAAGGTCTGGGGCTTTTAGCAGACCTCCAGCTCTACATAAGTCAACAGTGTGATGAGGCAGCCAAGAAAACTAAGGCGATGATAGCATACTTCAAGAAGCATAAATTTCAGAAATAAAGAAGTAGCAGCCATATTGCACTCTGCCATGGTCAGGCCACAGCTGGAGCCCAGTCTGTGTGCCCCATTTTGAGAAGGACATTGAGAAGATGACCAGAGGAAAGCCAACAGGATAGTGAAGGGCTTCAGGCCCAGGCCGTATGAGGTTAGTTCAGAGGAATGGGAGTGGCCACTGCCTCCTAGTATTCAATTGTTATATGAAAGAGGGATTAAAATGGTCCTGTTTGGTCTCAGAGGGCAAAACCAAAGCAATAATAGAGAGGAACTGCAAGGAAACAAGTCTGGAAGAAACTTCCTAAGAAACATAGTGCCTAAAGGCAGCTAGGTGGTACAGTGAATAGACATCTGGCCTTGTAGTCAGGAGGACCTGAGTTCAAATCCAGTCTCAGATACTTAACATGTACTAGCTGTGTGACCCTGGGCAAGTCACTTAACCCCTATCACCTCACCAAAAATAAAAAAAAAAAGAATGGCTACTTCAGAAGATGGTAGATGTCACATAATAGGTGCCACATAAATGTTAGCTATCAAAATCATCATCGCCATCATCTTCATTATCATTATTTCCTCCTCATCAAGCAAAGTCTGGGTGACCCCTTATTGTCATGTTGTAGAGGAGATTCTGGTTTCAAGGATAGGTTGGCCTAGACCAGTGATGTCAAATTCAAATAGAAATGGGGCACCAAATCATATGTAACAATTCCTGCAAGCTGGATATTGAATTAGAAAACCACCTATTATCATTATCTAGATTCTATTCTGTTTTTTATTTATTTTGCTAATTAATTAATAATTTGATTAATTTAGTTGATAGATTTGGTTAATAAATACTTCCTAATTACATTTTAATCTGGTTCAGTATGCACTTGCAAGTGTTGTGGGCTTACACCATAGCCTGCAGATCTCTAGCTCCCTTCTTCCTCTAAAATTCCTGAGAATGAGTAGAATGTTAGTCTTTAGAATCAGGGGTTTATTTCAGGGAGAGATTCTGCATCACTGAAAGTACCTCATGGTTTCTCAAATGCAATTTATACAGGTCTCCTTTTCCTTTCCTATCATCAACAGGTATTTATTAAATACTTACTACATACCAAGCACTATGCTGAGCGCTCCAGATACACAAAAAGCAAAAACATTCTCTAATCTAAAAGAATTCACATTCATACATAGATCCTACTTACTGTCTACCTATCAGGTGTGTATATGTGTGCTAATAGACTACCTCAAGGGTCTACCCATCCAACAGCATGACATCATGCCAATGCTCTAGTCATATTCAGAGAATTCAAGAAAGAAGCACAAAATCTCATACTAAATTGCTCTAATTACTGGGTTTATTATAATACATAATTTAATAGACATATTAACTCCTACAGAAAAGCTACAAGACATGTGTTATCTCAAACTTAATACTCTGTCCAGGTTCCTGCTTTGTTTTAGAGTGAGAAGCAAGATTACATATGTGTGTAGCTGAATGTCAGGAAACTAGCTTGGTGTGAACAATATCTTGGTTCTGGATGGCCCACCAGAGTTAGGAGGCTGTAGGATTTTATGTCAGCCTAATGGAGCTGGAGCCTTTTACAGGTATACTAATCTTAGAAAAGCTAAGTCAAGCAGTTGTCAGAATCCCTTTGTCATCAGGGACTAGACTCATGGGCATTCATCAATCACACTAGCTATCTTTATCTGCACACTTCACCTCCATCTTCTCTGAACAGAAAAGGCCTATTTTTCATCCACTTGGTTTTTCCTGTGTGGATTGTTGGGCTGATTTCTTTAAGGAAATTCCATTAAGGAAATACAGTATCATGCTGGGGCTTGATGCAATCAGAACAATGTCATCAATGAATAAAAGTGTATGACAAACAACCTTACCATCTACAGAGAGTCATCCCATTTGGAATTTGTGGAGGAAATCTTACTTGGCAGTGGCAGACACTTTTAGGGAGAACATTTCTGTGTTGTGTGCCTTGATAGATATTGGCATTCAGAAGATCTCTGAACAGAGTTACTTCTAAAAAAATCTTATATATGCATATGGAAAAAGAGTTTGGAAGAAGACATCTTTAAATACTGGATTTTGTCTATTAGTTCAAATACTGTGGTGCTTGTGGTGGTGGTTGTTGTTGCTGCTGTTTTTTAAGACACCAGAATTTTGCATTCTCCACAGTTCTAATCAGTTTTGAGTCTATGAAGTGTGGTAATCTGCAGGAGAATATTATTTATTGGAGCCTGCCTGTCCCCTTTTCATATTCTCATCAAGGATAACTTTAATGTGGGTGCAGATCATTCTCATAGATATTTTATGGGGATAAGAAAGTAGGCACATGAGGTTTTTAAAATCATCTTCATCACCTTTTAAAATTAATAATAATACCATCTGTTGATTTTTTCCCCCTCATTCCTTTTGTATCTTTCACTCTTTAAGATAGCTTTTAAATGGATCCTTCAGTACTTTAAAAATCTGCTGACTCCAGAATTGATTTTTTTTCCTATGTACACTCAATCTGGACCAGCCACCTTTCCAGACTTTGTGTTAAGTACTATTGGCCACCTCCTTATATGGTCATTGGGTACTGAGAGGTTAAAGATAAAGTATGGTGTTCTGCTGTTACCAGTGATAAGAACAGATCATTATAAAACTGTGACAAATCTATTCTATCTTGTATTTGTTTGTTATTCTGATAGTTTGACGTTATGTGCTCTAAGGATGATATTGCTTAGACAGATCTTGGGCCAAGATTTCTCTATTCTCATTTTTCTCTTTACTGCTTTTTTGTTGCTCTGTGTGGTGATACTGCTTCCAGTCCCTTTACCATTTTTTCCATAAAGTTTTGCCAGTGATTTATTACTATAAACCAATGTGGTCCTTGCCTGCCATGTCTATTTGCTTGGCAAAGAAATTTACTATATGTTGGCAATGGTGATTTCTAGTCTCCCTTAGCCTCTTCATTGTGGTAACCATTTTATAGGCATACTTCATTTTACTGCACTTCGCAGATATTGCATTTTTTACAAATTAAAAGTTTGTGGCAACCCTGCATCAGGCAAGTCTATCAGTGCCATTTTCCTAACAGTATGGGCTCACATTATTTCTCTGTGCCACATTTTGGCAACTCTCATAAGAGAGTTACCAAACTTTTTTCAAACTTTTTCATTATTATTATATCTGTTATGGTGATCTGTGATTAGTGATCTTTGATGTTACTACTATAATTGCTTTGGAGCACCACAAACAACATTGATAAAAGACAGTGAACTTAACTGATAAATGTGTGTGTTCTGACTGTTATTCTGACTGTTCAACCTATCAGCCATTCCATTCTCCTATATTTTCTCTCTCTCTCTCTCTCTTTCTCTCTCTCTCAATCTCCCTATTCCTTGAGACCAACAATATTGGAATTAGGACAATTAATAACCCTACAATGGCTTCTATGTGTTCAAGTGCAAGGAAGAGTCAATTTATCAGTAAAATTCATTGCTGTCTTATTTTAAGAAATTGCCACAGCGTCACTAACCTTCAGCAAGCCACCACCTTGATCAGTCAGCAGCCATCAACATCGAGGCAAGACCCTCTGCAAAGATTGATTTGCTGGAGGCTCAGATAATGGTTAGCACTTTTCAGCAATAAAGTGTTTTTTAATTAAGGTATGTACATTATCTTTTTAAAGATAGTACTATTGAACACAATAGACTACAGTATAATGTAAACATATCATTTATATGCACTGGGAAACTGAAAAAAAAAATTCATGTGACTTACCTTATTGGGATGTTCGCTTGATTGTGGTGGTCTGTAACCAAACCCACACTATCGCTGAGGTTTGCCTGTACATTATTTAGAATAATTTAAGAAATTATCATAATCAGAGTCAATATCTTTATTTTTCCCATTTTCTCAATTTTTTAGTGTAAATAGCTTTTTAAATAGGACAAGTGGGAGCTGTTATAATTGCATTGTTTTCTTTTCATTTTTTCCTTTCTAATTCATAGTTGACTTTGATCTTTTCTCTATCTAATTGATGCTCTGATGGCACACAGAGAACTCATATGGAAATGCATAACCAGATATCTCCCATCCTTATAGATTAGTCTACTTCATTCATGTTATTCAATGTTCTCCATGCCTTTCAACTCTTCATGAAGAAAGAATTCATAACATACAACATTGTGGTGGCTGAGTAATCTGCTAGCCTTGGCTTCTTTCATTTTTAAATCTTCACTCTTATTTTTCAACATATTTTTGTCCTCCTTCTCTACACATACTTTCTCACTGAAGTCACTGAACATCAGAGTATGTGTTGACTTGATTTGTAGGATCCTGGTAAGCTTCACTAAAGTTTTCTGCTTTTTCATCTTCCAAAATGGACGTTGGAATATGTGAGTGGAGAAGTCTTATAGGTGGTTAGACAGGTAAGCCTGGAGTTTCAGAGAAAGGTAAAGGCTGGAATTATAGATTTGGGAGTCATTTATCTAAAGGAGATACAAAGGTTATTTTGTATTTTTGTCTGTTTCACAGATTGCCATGTCTAAAGAATTTATTGTATGTTAGCCAATCTATTTGTGATTGTAATAACAATAGCTGACATTTTTATAGCACTCTGAGCTTTACAAAATACTTGAATGCAGTACAAGTTATAATACTAACCCAATTTTACAGATAAGGAAACTTAGGCTCAGAGAAGTAATTTGCCCCTCGTTATATGACTGGTAAGTGATGGTGGCCAGACCCAAACCCAAGTTGCTCTTTATTTTTTTAATATTTATTGGTCTATATTTAATTGGTCATCAGATAGAAACAGAGGCTGCTAGATGGCATAGTAGGTAGAACACTGGAAATAGAATCAGGAACACCGGAATTCAAATCCCACCTCAGACACTTACCAAATGTGTGACCTTAGGCAAGTCATTTAACCTCTGCATCGGTTTCCTCACCCGTAAAATGGGAATAATAATAGTACCTACCTCCCACGGATAGTGTGAGGATAAAGTGAGATAATATTTGTAAAGCACTTTGCTAACCTTTAAATGCTATATAAGATGCCAACTACTATTATTACCGGGCTACAAATACAGTCAATAGCTGGGACTTTACTCACTGTCTTCCCAGTTTGGAAGGAAGTACCAGAGTTTGTGATTTTCTGGCATAGCTTTTGAGAACTGAGAGTCACTTGGACAATATAATGAGTAATCAGAGTAGGATTTTTGAGGGGAAGCCATAAATAGAAGTAAAATACAATAAAGAACATGGTAGAGTCAACCAACAAACATTATTTAAGTACCTACTATGTGCCAGGCACTGAGGATGCAAAACCAATTATTTTTTAAGTAATTCTTTTCCTCAAAGACTTTACTAGGAACAGTCTTCAAATAAGTCACTACCTATAAGTAGCGCTTAAAATCTGGTTCAAACACTTCAGTCACACACTATAATTCTTCTAGAATGGTTCAGATCATGACATTGTTAACTTTCCTAGCTGATACGTGAGATAAAGAGAAAAAAAGGAGAAAGGTTAGAAGGGCAATATTTTTAACATTAAAAACAGTTGGAACCTACTAATGTTCCATATCATATTCTCGTCCATTCTCTATCTCTCTATGTGTTCTTATTCATGATAAGCATGAGAGCTCTGTCCCCCACAGGTGAGCATAGTTAATTGGTCAGGCCAAATAATAAGCTGTACTTGAACTTGAAACCTTTACCTCTCTCACCGTCACCCTTAACTATCCATCCCATCTCCCTGGGGCTTTTCTTCAGTCAGCTTCTGTAGGATTCAGCACCATTTAAAAATCTCTCTATATTCAAACTATATCCTATAAGCATAATAATTATCAGCTCAAAGAGAATTTGACTTGAATAGTATATTCTACCTTCCTTGCTTTCAACTCTGCTCTGCCTTTATGAACAATTGATTCTTTTCTGAATCTTCTTTTTAGCTTGAGAACCATAATTTAATTTGTAGCTTACAGAAATTAGGCTTCTGATCTGCACTTAAAAGAGGCCTCCATCCATATTGTGCACCCCAGTAATCTGAAAGTTTATATATTCAAAGTATCTCTCTCCCTCATTATCTCTCTCTGTCACTGTCTCTCTCCATATCTCAGTCTCTTACTCTGTCTCTGCCTCTATCTCAATATACCACTCTCTGACTCTGTCTGTCTTTCTCTTTTAAGAAAGAAGGCTACAACCTAGAGATTCTATTAAAAAGAACATTTGATTTTTCTCCCCTTTGGCACCAGAAGCTCTTACTCAGGCTAGAAAGCTTCAAAAGTCACTTTATTTTTAAGACTTTGAACAGAATGTCAGATATACATTAGTTTCCTGACCACTTCAATAAGAGCTGGTAATTCAAAGAAAACCCCAAGCCCAATTTACCATGTCTGCTTATGTAAGTATCTGTGCTCCCACTAACCCAGGCCCTGCGGACAGGCATATGATGTAACCTCTCCCAATGTTAAATCAGGCAACCTCCTGGACAAATAAATGACCCCTGCAATTTGGTGGAGAAGGTCAGCAGACAAACACTCTGTTGGGTTGCCAAGAAAAGCTAATTGGAAGTGAAGTTCTGTCTACCAAGAGCTTCCCTGGCTCCACAGCACCAGTTCCAACCTTATCACTAGGCTAATTTATATGAAGAAGATCTGGAGATTTTAATTAAACATACAATTACCATGAGACAGCAACATGGCTAGAAATGAAGTGAGCAAAATCTTAATCTGCATTACTATAGGACCATAGGTCTAGAGCCGGAAGGGACTTCAAAAGCCAACTGGTACAGCCCTCCTTCGATGGATGAGGAAAGTGAAAGATGAGGAAAATGAAGGCTAGAGATTAACAGACTGACTCAAGATTATACAAGTAGTAATGTCAGAGGGGAGATTTGATCCCAGATCCTCTGACTTAACTTCAAGTGATCTTTCTATTATGCCACCCTGAAAAGACAGCATGTCTGGAACACTGTACTCCCCATGGGTCAACATCACCCAGTTCTCGGTGGCCCTTTGCGATAGAGACATGGACAGAAGAGAGTGTCTCCAAAGGAGGATTCCTGGGATGGTACAAGCTCAGAAATCATATTCAATCCAATCTAATCCAATTAACATTTATTAAGCACCTGTAATATACCTGATCATGTTATTGCTAATTTTAATGTGCCAATAAATATGTATGTAAATGCATGTGTACACATACATATGCATGTATATATGCATACATATATGCATAGTTATGTGCTTGCACATATACATATATACCTATATATGTATATATTACGTGTGTGTGTGTGTGTGTGTGTATGCCTGTTCATACCCACAATGTTTTTTTCATTCCTTTTTGTGTTATATTGGTTTCATTCCAATAGATGGGTAGAGGGGAGGGAGGGAGAGAGAGAGAGAGAGAGAGAGAGAGAGAGAGAGAGAGAGAGAGAGAGAGAGAGAGAGAGATGTGTGTGTGTGTGAGATGAGGAGCTCCAAAGAAAAGCAAAAAAAAGTACTCTTATCAGAGACATATATAATAAGAAAATAAGCTGGACTTATTATGTGGTAAGTAGCACGTATTACAGACAGATAGCCTAAGTACTCCACTGGTATCCTATGAGGTTACTAGCATGTTGGGTGGAGGACCTGTAGTGAACTTTGGGGCAGATACGGACAAGATACACAGGTTAAGCAAGTATGGGTGAGTCGCAATTTCCATTATTGGAGATCCAGTTAATGAGATCACAAAGCACTGTTCTAGATGGTAGGAAGCAATAGAAAGGAGAGACAGAGATTTTTTTAATAGCAATTCTTGCCCTCAAGAAGCTTATATTCTAGTGGAATGAAGAATGGTTAAAAGAACCAAGGGTGCTTAATGTTTATTTCAGTAGCACATATACTTAGCCTAGAGCAGAAAACACATGAATGCCATCTTCAAATATCTGAAAGCCAATCACAGAGAAAAGGAAAAAGAACATGTCTGTATTTTTCCCCAAAGCATGTTTGGTAATATTTAAGACAAAAAGTTAATCAGCCTTAAGGTAAAAATCTTTTCATATTTTTTTTAATTGAGTCTCTTGGTTTGTTTTATTTTTGAAATTTTTTTATTAGATTTTGTTTTTATACCAGTGTTTGACCTTTAAAAATCAATCTACAAATAGTACCATCCCTTGAATCAAAGAAAAATGCAACACTTAAGCAAAATCGCCTAATGTTAGCATCTGAGAGGATGTCACACACTCCACATCTTTGGTCACCCACCTTGATCCTGAAAGGGGAGAAGCACTTTTCACCAGACGCTGTCCGAACTGACAATTGTTCCTTCTTGGGAATCAGAATCCGCCTGCCTTTCCTAGTAGCAATCATTGCTGCTATTGGCATTTTTGTGAATGGGAACCTTTTGGTTCTCCTTTTTTTGAAAAAGTTTCTAGACAAACCAGACATGAGTCATGCAAAGCCCCCAGCCTTGCCCTCTAGTCCAAGGCTACTTTAAAAATGAATCCAGACAGGGTAAATGAGACAGACCTCACTGAACTTGGCCTGGACTGATATCAAACTGGTCCTCAGTGGGTTGGAAAAGATAACCAAGAATCCTCTATTGGTCAAGGTTGTCTTCCTCTGCACCAGAATGCAGAGAGGCTTTTATTGGTAGGAAACTTAGGGAACTAATATATCATGTTAACCTCTTAAATTTGGTGTCAAATTTCCTGGTGGTCACACCTCATTTGTAAAACTTTCCCTCAGGTCACTATATAGATGGCCTTATGGGAACTGAGAGAAGGTTCTCATGACTATGATTTCACATTCTTCAGCAAATTATGTTTGAAAAGCTATTTCTGGCTGGATAATTAACCACAAAAGAATGTTTGAAGCAGCCTGGACAAAGTGGCAGTCCTGCAGTCAGGAAGCCTTATCTCCCTGAGTTCAAATCTGGCCTCAGACACTTACTGTGTGACTCTAGGCAAGTCACTTCACCCTCAGTTTGTCTCAATTTCCTCATCTGAAAAATGAGCTGGAGAAGGAAATGACACACTACTCCAGTATCTTTGTCAAGAAAACCCCAAATGGGGTCACAAAGAGTCAGACATGACTGAAAAACAATTGAATAACAACAAAGAATGTTTGTATTCTGCTTGGAAGTCTACACAATCAAGCATCCATAGTTACCTGGGTCCCCCTTTGTGAAATTCATTGTTTAAAATATTACCTTTTAAATACAGAATGAAATCTATATTTTTGCACATGATCATTAAGGAAATTTGCTTCTCTTAACTAACCATATTTGTTTTCTGTTTTTATTGTTATTCAGTGGGGTGTAAAGAGTAGGAGGAAGAGAAAATAAATGATTTTAATTGGAAAAAAAAGAAAATCAAAATAAAGAAGGAAATATCATCTTTTAATTACTATGTGACTAGCTTTCATCTCAGTGATTCATCCTGATCCTTGGATTCCTTTCCAGAGAGGAGAATGTAGCCTTTCTTACCGTGAATGGCATTGTATTTAATTAGAATTGGTAGTTGACTGTTGTATTCATTTTTTTAACCACCATCTAAGGATGAAACTAATGAGAAGAGCCTTTGCCATTGCTTTGTGATACTCATTGTAGAAGTCACATTATATTATGTACAATATGTTAGGTGGACAGGCCTTTATTGCACTGTGGGAGAGCTCTATGTTATCACTTCCTGAGGGATTGATTGTAAAATAGCTCTATCTGAATGTTCACTTCATTAGCAGAAAGATTCCTCTTCATTTTAGCTGCTGAGACCTTTCCATAACAGACAGAATGACAACAGTAGGCCTGCCTTGGATTCCTTTTCTCATTCTTGCAAATGAAGTCTTAGAAATCAAAAGCTTTATATCCCCTTGATTCCCAGATAAATGATTTTTAAAGGTTTCTTTCTTTCTTTCCACGTTTAAGCATCAATAATGATAAAAGGTCAACTCTGCTATATTTTGCATTTATGTGACTTATCTCTTAAGAAATTCCCTTCACCTCAACTTTCTTTGCCAAATGTTTCCATATTTCAATTAGATCATCATTTTGCTTGGTTTTTTTTTTTTATCACATAGCATAGTGCCTTTTAAAGGCTGGCAATTAAAAAAATACAGTGACATTTCACTTGCTCACAAGTCACTCTATCAGCCACTTCAACTGGAGGAGTAAAGCCAACAGTTTCCAATAACCAACGAATCCTAAACAGCCTACTCTGTATCAGACCCTATTCAAGATACTAGACATGCAAAGACAAAATTAAAACTGTGCTGATCCTCAAGGAGATGGGCTAAAAGAGCCTTTTCTCAAAACCATATTGACTCATTTAACATATAAATTTTAACAGCTCAGGCACTTGGCATTTGGTTTTAAAAAAAGTGCTTGGATTTGAAAACATGTCTGTATTTTTTCCCCAAAGCACATTTGGTAACATTTAAGACAAAAGTTAATCAGCCTTTAGGCTAAGTTAATAAGACTTAAGAGACCTGGGTTTGAATCCCACCTCTGTCCCTATTAGCTACATGGTCCTGAACAAATCACTTAATCTTTCTCAGAGACCCGAGTTTTTCTCCTGTAAAATGGAGAGACATAGAACTGACCTCAAGGAGTTGGAACATGACCAGAGGAGATTATGTAAAGCACTACCTAAAACCTTAGTTGTTATTTTCCAACCCAGAGCAAATTGGAATGAGAAAATTAGAATAACAAAAACAGAAAGGGTTTTGAGGCAGAGATAATAACATGAAAAGGATTGCTTCCTATAGGAAGTTTTTTCCCCCTCATCTCCTGGTTTCTAGTATTCTATGCCACCTCCTCCCCCAACTATATTGAACTTTGTATGGATTTCATATTTATTTCGATGCGTACATGACATTTCCTCCACTAGAATGTAAGAACAGTGACATCGGGAACTGTTTTGTCCCTGTAGTACTAGTACCTTGGAGGATGTCCGGCACATAGCAGGTATATGATAAATGCTTGTTGAATTAAACTAAAGACAAGGAAGAATAACCTTCCTCAGACAGAGGAAATAGATTGAAATGGAAGAGATAACAGACTTTAATGTTTTAAAGTACAATAATATGTGACTATAACAATGGACTATTTATGAACTAGACCTTTCTCTAAGTAAAGGTTAAATTCCCTTTAAGAAAGAAGGAAAATACCTAAGAATCTTTAAAGATTTTCCACCCTCAAATGATTAAAATGTTTTTTGAGTTTGGGCACTTAAAAGGAAGTAAGCTTCAGATATCTGGAAAATTCGCTTATGTAGAATGAGTTATTCTCAAATGAAGTCGGACCAAAGAGCTATTACTGAGTGTGATTGTGATGACTATGATATGGTAGTGCTTCTAAAAATCAAACAGAATCTTGGCCTCCTGGGTCCCCCAGAGGGGGATTTCAAAGGCCTCATTCACCTCTTCATAGCAAGACCGTCACAGATTTTAAAAGCAAGTCTGTCAGAAGTCACTGCTGATGATCTTTGATACGATTGATGTCATCTGTGAAATGTGGATGATAATGATGATGATAGCACCCACCTTCCAGAGCTGTGATGGTGATTGAATAAGTTGATAATTGTAAAGCAATTTCCATGCTGCCTGGTACACAGTAGGTGCTATAGAAATGTTAGCTATTACTGCTGATGAAAATCTTTCAAAGGAGGAGCCTCAGATGCCCAAAGGAAGCAACAATTGCTCAGGGAAATGTTGCAGTTAAAAAATTGTCGGGGAATAGGGAACAGCAGGTCCCTCATTGAAGGCCTCAGAGGGAGTTAGCCTTCTGGAGGGATTCTCCCTAGGTCAGGATCAGGCCTGGTCACTGGAGACTCAAGGCTGTTAATTTTATCCGTCCCTCTGGATGTAAACAAGCTCTGAAGAACTCACAATAGCCAGACCAATAAACAAGAAATGGTTTCTATTGTGGGTGGAGACTTTTGATGGGCCAAACATTCCCCAATGCCTCAAGCAGATTCCTCTGTAGTGGTTTCCTGGCCTGTGTCCTGATTATTTCCCTTTATTTCCACCCTGTTGCAGGGCTGTGGCCTGGCCCTCTGGATTCATCTACCTCTTTGGTTCTATTTACATCACAAACTTATTGGCTTGGCCCAGACATGAAATCCCCTTTACCCTTTCAAGTCATGTCCTGGACAGTCTCTTCCTGTTAATTGTTTGTGGTCCTTTGGCATGAGCAGAGAGAATTAGATGTTCTAACGGAAAATGTCCATTGATCTGCAAGAAGCTTAATTGTAGGATCTTAAATGGAGAGTTGAAAGAGGCCCTGGAGGTCATCTGGGTCAATGCCATCATCTTATAGATGAGGAAATCAAGGCAAGCACAGAGAAGGAAGTGAATCCAGGTTCTTCCCATTTCACTAGGCTGTCTCCAAACCAATGAATCATTCTTCTCCACTCCATAAATACTTCTGTCTTAAGAACCAGTATCGGCTCTCTAGAATCAGAATACCCTCTCATGCTGGATTGACATTGACAAATTCTTATACTTTGGACTCTCCTTTATCATGCTACCAGAGTTCTTAATTTGGGGTTTGTGAACTTAAATTTTTTATTTTTTAAATTTTTTTTATTAATTTATTTTTAGTTTTCAATAATCACTTTCATAAGATTTTAAGTTTAAAATTTTCCCCTTCCATCCTCCCCCTCTCCCTCCCCAAGATGGCATGCAATCTGATATAGGCTCTACATATACATTCCTAGTCAACATATTTTCACACTAGTCATGTTGTAAGGAAGAATTAGAACCAATAGGAGGAACCACAGAAAGAGGAAACAAAACAAACAGAAGAAAAAAAACATCAAATAGTCTGCTTCGATCTGCATTCAAACTCCACAGTTCTTTCTCTGGATGCGCATTTTCCAACATCATGAGACTTTTGGAGATGTCTTAGATAGTTGCACTGCAGAGGAGAGCTAAGTCTATCAAAGTTAGTCATCACACAGCATGGTTGTTACTACGTACAATTGAACTTAAATTTTTAAAAATAAATAACTATATTTCAGTATAATTGGTTTCCTTTGTAATCCTATATATTTTATTTCATGAATTTTAAAATGTTATTCTGAAGAAGTGGTCCATAGGCTTTAACCAGATTGTCCTAAAGGTCTATGATACAGAAAGATCAAGGACCTCTTTCTAAGCAGACCACCACCCTTCTGTGTCCTTACCTGGGATATGGTACTGTGCAGTTGAACAGAGTAAAGCTTTCTTTATAGTAAGGCACACTTTTAAAAATTGTTTGTGAGATCAGCTCTCCTCATCTAATCCAAGCTGGAAATGTAGTGATCACTTTTGGGATGAATCCCAAAAAGGATAGACATGACAGCTATAATTTGCTCCCTTTTTCTGAAATGCACTAGGTCTTTCCTCCTAAGGCAGCCTGGTGACCCTCCACTTCCTGGAGCTCAGCATACTGGTGTCACATAGACAGCACACCCAGTTTGCCTTTGAGCCCTCTTGTAGCTCAGAACTCCTGAATTCAAAGGGCTTCAATGTTTCCAGCAGCAGAAATACTGGCATGTGCCACCATGCCTGGTTTTGGGTTTGTTTGGTTGGTTTTGGGTATCATTTGTTTGTTTTTTTAAGCCACACTCTCTGGGGAGATTCTAGGAAAGAAGCTGGTCAGTTAAATGAAGTGTAAGAGACTGTATAGTTGATTGGATCATTACTTCTCAGTCGCTTAAGACATTACAGTATGGTGACTGTATAATTAAGCAGATCACTTTACATCAGTCTCCCTTAGGGGACTTTGGATAATATCTTAGTCAAATGAACTACCCCTCAGGACTGAATTTGGAACCAGAGGACCTGGGTTTGAAGCCCAGCTCTGCCACCTGTGCCACCTAGACAAGTCCATTAACCTCTCAGCCTCAGTTTCTACATCTACAAAATGAATATTGATCTAAAGAGGTAAGTAGGTGGCTAAGTAATGAGAGTTCATGAATCCCAGTCTAAGTTCCTTGAGAGCAGGGACTATTTTTTGCCTCTTTTTTATAATCCCAGTGACTAGCTCAGTGCCTGCCACTAAGTAAGTTCTTAATAAATGTTTATTGAATTGAACTGAATTGTTGGATGGGGGGAGAAGAATTCCCCAAGCTACATGATCCTGGAATGTATCCTTCTAGTGGGAGAAGGGAAATTCCTGGGCACCTCCCACAACCCCAAATTGAGAAGTTTGTGGAGACAGCCTTCTGGAAGGAGAAGGGGAAAGTCTATGCAGCAGTGAGAGAAGGTCCTGTTGTGGTCTGAAAGGTTCAAAGACCCCTCAAAGACCAGAGTATAGAACAGGGTCATCTGGAATGAATTCACAGATTCAAGCATTCTTTAAGTCAAGTTGGCAAAGATTTATTGTTATGCTTTTCAGGGGGCAAGGATTCTTAAGGAACCTGCTACCTTAAAGGGGTTCAGTTAAAGTTTATATAGGATAAACTAGAATAAAACAGGTGCCAAATATGCTAACTAGGTGATTCAGGGTGAGATTAGAGAGTGGTTAAGGAGTGGTCAGTTCTTAAAGGAACATGCACTTTTTATATCTACTGCACAGGTGTTTTACCCAGAGTTCACCAGGAAAAGCCCAAGGGGGAGACTACATGGAGGTGTGGTTTTTAGGTGTGCTAAGTCACTAAGTTAACTAGTGGTTAGAGCCAATGAGGGTTGCCCAATCTGCCACTAACCAATGTCTTGTTTGACAAGGTAGATGTAGAAAGTATACATATGTCTTAAGTCTAGAATACACATAATGAGGAGTCTAGATAATGAGGTAGGGAGGTAGTCCTCCCTAGATGGTCCAGTGGGTACGAATATCTTTATGACCCAGTACAAAGCCAGTTCAAACTAATAATTCCTTCAGGTGCAGTTTGTAACTACACCAGGGACAGAGATAAGTGTGTTGCTGAGGCCCACTTGTGAGTGATTGCTAGGCATAGTGTCCTTGAGCTGGGAAGAAACTGCCAACTGCAACTGGAAATCAAGTTGGGAATCTATGCCATGATATAGGAGGGAAGAAGAGATGTGAGCTTTGACTTCTGCTATTACCACAAGTTATTTGGACCCTGAAGACTGAAGATTGAATTAAAAATGGGGTTGCCTCCGTGGTAACCCCAAGGCTATTTCCTTTGAGGCGAGGTCCAGGGCACTTTATTATAGAATCATAATACTGGTAAAGGGGGTGGAGTTAGAGAAGTGTCATAAAATTTCCCCTCTAACAGCCCCAAATTAATTTCCCTTCTGAAAAGGATCCCAATTAGCAGCAGGTATTTACAAGAGAAGGGGGGGGCAGATATCAATTTTTATAGGCTACTATGAATCTTTAATGTGTTTTTTTTTTAATTTTGTGTATGCCAGAATAAATGCAGCCCTATACCTGATATAGTCATTGTTTCCTTCAGTGCTTGTATTGACACTCAGGTGACTCAGCTCATGTTCCTGCCCTCGGTTTCCTCCAGGAAATTTCAGAATACAACTTGAGTATAGCATTTGCCTCGGTCCCTCCAGTTATGAGTAAAAGGGTAGCCACAGGTCATATAGAATAACTATTCAAAAAAGTAATGAAATATACATTCTAAATAAGGGCCCAAATCTTGCCAAACTTTTAGCATTTAGCAAAGCAAAGCCAGAACAATTGAAAAATGCAGAAATAAAATATTTTGTTTTGCCTCCCTTCTCTTCTTCTGCCTTCTTTTCTTCCCTCCCTTCCTCCTATTCTTCCTCTTCCTTATTTTCTTCTCTCTCCTCTTTTGTCAGAGTGTATAATTAATTCTGTTGATTTACTTCTGTATTACATCACACAGGTTCTTTGTTTCATATCTATCATGCTTTATGATACCATAATATTTCATTATATGCACATATCACAATACATTCAGCCATTCTCCAATTGTTGGACATACATGTTGTTCCAGTTCTTTGCCATTACAAATAGAGCATCTGTGAATATTTTTTGTCCAGATAGGTCCTTTTATGAGATTTTTGGAATAAAGTCATGACAATAGAATCTCTGGGTTGAAATAGATGATCAGTTCTGAGACTTCAATTGCATACTGCCATATTGTGCTCCAAAATGTTTGCACCAGGATGTAATCCCACCGACAATACTGTTTCTCCACAGCCCTGTCAACTTGGAATTTGATACTTTGCAATAGTTTTACTCTTCTAGAATGTGTAAGAATATTTTAAGGTTGTCTTGATTTGCATTTCTCTGATCTTTAGGGAGTTTAATCATCTTTTCATGTATTTCCGTCTTTGTAAGTTGTCTATCAAATCTTTGATCATCGCCAGAGATGTGTATTATTAATTTTATAGATACGCATCAGATTCTTATACATTCTGAAAGTCAAGACTTTACTTGACATATTTACTTCAAACATTTTCCTCAATCTTCTTTTCTTTCACTTAGGAAGATGGTGGTTTTGGTTGTATAAGGTTCTTCTTATATAATTAAACCAATTGATTTTTGTCTCTAATGATTTCTCTATTTCTTTCACAGATAAGAAATGTGTTTCCTCTACATATTCTTGTCCTTCCAGTTTTTAAATTATTTTTTGACGTTTATTTACCTGATCCAATTAGTTTACTGTGGTATAAGATATGAAGTGTAGATCCAAAGGGTTTTTTTTTTTGCCATCTAACCATTAAGCTGTTCCTGTAATTTTTGATAGTTATTCTATTCCTCACTGTTTTTTGAAGGTGGGTTTATCAAATACTAATCTTTTATATTCCTCGGATTCAGTTACTGGAATCTCTATTTTGTTCCATTGATCTTTTTCTCTATTCTTTTTCTAATACCAAGCAGTTTTTATAATTATTGCATTATAGAGCACTTTGATATATGATAGTATTAGTCCTCTGCCAATAGTTTTCTCTGTCATTATTTCTCTTGCTACTCTTATCCATTTCTTAATCCATATGAATGTGATTATGGTTGTATCTAATTCTATGGTATTTTGATTTTGGTATCGTATTACATCTCTTAGGATATATGATGTATCACTATGTTTTCCTATAGTTGCTTGACCCAGTCCTGAGCAGGGTATATCTGTTTCATTTATTCATTTCTTTGATTTCTGACAAAGCAATTGTGAAGTCAACTTTTCAGAGGTCTCTTATACGTCCAGAAAAAATAGTGACCAACTATTTGATGCATTTTGTTGTTAACTTGAGGAATACTTCTCTATCAACTGATCTTGATTTTGATGGTGGTACTATGTAGAAAAGTAGATTCAATTTTTTAAGTTTATCCTATATCCTGATATTTTATTGAAGTTATTTATTACTCCATTAATTTCTGTGGCTGATTATCTTGGGTTTATTAGGTATAAAATTATATTGCCTTAAAACAGAGATATTTTAACTTGCTCATTACCCATGATTTGTTATCTTGCACATAGTGATTTGCACGAAATAGGTGCTTAATAAATATGTGTTGAATTAGATTGATGTGAATATTTTCTTTTTCATGCTTTATTGCCAAGATTTCTACAACTATATTAAATAGTAACAACAAGAATGAACATCCTGACAATATTTGCTTTTACTGAGAATGTGTCTAGTATTTTCCACTACAAAAATATTAGTTTTTGGTTCAGACATATACTTTTTATCTTTAATAGAAAGGTCCTTCTTTTACTACATAGCTTTAATATAACCATGCACTATATTCTATGGCATAATGGATAGAATGCTAGTCTTGAGGTTGGAAAGAGTGGCATTCAAATCCTATCTCAGACGCTTACAAGATATATGATCTTAACTAAGTCACTTAACACATCTCCATCTCAGTTCCCTTATCTGTGAAATGAGGATATAACCACACCTATTTTTTATAAATGAGGATGTAACAACACCTATTATTATAAAAATCAAATGAGATGATATAGGTAAAGGGTTTCACAAAATTTAAAAGCACTATATGAATGTTAGCTATATTCTTATACAAGGGTATGATTAGGTAGTCTTACTTGTTGGTGAAAAATGTATAATATTAATTGATTTTTCTGGCATTAAACTACCTTTGCATTTCATTTATAAACCCTACAGGTCACAATGGATTTTTAAATTTTATTGTTGCATTTTATTTTTTGAGTATTTTGTTTAATGCTTTCATATCAATATTCACTAATGATGTTGGCCCATAATTCTCTTTTTTCCGGTTTGTCTTTGGCTTAGAGATTGATACTGTATTTGCCTTAAAAGGAATCAGATAGTACGCCATCTTTCTCTATTTTGAAGTGTTCTTAGTTCTCTGAACTTTGATAGGAATTACTCATGACTCTACCCTGGCCTGGTATCTTTTTGAAGAGTAGAATAGGTTTTTAATGGCCTTGCATATAATTTTTTTTATTATCTTTGCTTTTGTCATGCTCTCTCTTCCTCATTTATAATTTTGTGGATTTGGATTTGTTCTCTTCCTTTTTAAATTAGACTGGTTAGTGGTTTATCAATTTTGTTAACCCACTCAAAGAGCCAGCCTTTTTCATATTTTCAGTTGTATTGATTTTTGCTCTGATCTTCATTATTTCTCTGCTTTCTGTGGTTTGTTGCTTTGTCCATTTTCTAAATTCTAAGTTAATTAATTCTCTCTCTTGTTTTTATTGGTAAAATAATTCAGCTTATTAATTTGCCTCTGAGTAGAGTTTTGGCAGCCCCTACACCCTCATAGATTTTGCTATGTAGTATCAGTTTTGTCATTATCTTGGATGTAATTTGTTATTGTTTTTTATGACTTCAACCTTAACTCAATTTTAATTTTATTTACTGCATCATTGCTTATTACTGCTTTTATAGATTATGGTCGACAAATGTAGGAAGGAAGGAAACACACATTTTTTGTGGTGCCTCCTATGTGCCAGGCCCTTTACTGAGTGCCTAACACACATTATCTCATTTGGCCCTCACAACAACCCTGGAAGGTGGTGCTTTTATAATCTCCATTTTACAGTTGAGGAAACTGAGGCAGACAGAGCTTAGGTGGTTTGCCTAGGGTCATATAGCTGAGAATTGTTTAAGGCTGAATTTGAATTCATCTTCCTGATCCCAGGCCCAGCACTATATCCATGATACCACCAAGCTGTATTTTTTTTTTATTTCCCTAAGTCTTCTTTGTGGCCCAGCATTTGAACAATTCACATGTAGGTGTCATGAACACTGCAGCAGAAGGTATGTTCCTTGCTTGTCCCATTAATTTAAGTGTTTAATTTCTATAAGATATTATCAATGCTATATTGATAATTTCTACAATTAATATAATTAATATAATATATAATATAATTTTTATATAATTATATTATATATAATCAATATGTAATATAATTAATATAATATAATTTTTATATAATTATATTATATATGATCAATAATATTATATTAATTATATTATATATTGATCATATATAATATAATTATATAAAAATTATATTATATATAATCAATATATAATATAATTAATATAATATAATTTTTATATAATTATATTATATATGATCAATATATAATATAATTAATATAATATAATTTTTATATAATTATATTATGTATAATTAATATATAATATAATTTTTATATAATTATATTATATATAATTAATATATGATATAATTAATATAATATAATTTTTATATAATTATATAATATATAATTAATATATGATATGATTAATAAAATATAATTTTTATATAATTATATTATATATAATTAATATATAATGTAATTTAATATAATGATATATTAATATAATATGAATAATATAATTTCTAGAAGATATTATCAAGGCTAACATTACTGCATCATAATCTGTCCACCAAGTCTGACACTGAGCCTGAGTCTTTTGTGGTAGCCAGGGGTGGGGATCCTGCAGCCTTGAGGCCACATGTGGCCCTCTAGGTCCTCAAGTACACCCCTTTGTCTGCATCCAAGCTTCACAGAACAAATCCTTTTATTAAGGGGATTTGTTCTGTTACATTTAGATACAGTCAAAGGGCTGCAAACCTAGAGGACTACATGTGGCCTCGAGGCCACCTTCTTGTATGCAATTAATTTTTTCTGCTACCACAAGCCTGCTGTCTGTTATCTTTATGGGATTTTTGAGGTGTTTGAAGATATTTACAGTAGTAGTCATTTTCTTCATTAAGTCTTCTGTGTGTCCATATGTTGATATCTTAAATCTGGATTAGTTTCCTTGTCTGATTTTCCCCATTCTCTTCTTTATTTGGTCTTGTAGCTTTCTTAGAGTTGCTAATCATCCCTTAATATCTTTAAATGTGTGATTTATACCCCTAGTCCATTTTTTAGGATTTCTTATGTGATTCCTTTTTTCTATCTCAACTACTTCTGGTATTCTAGTAGTTGTTTATAATAATTTTAAATTATAACAGAATTCTTTCCTAATTGTTTATTTTGATTGAATTTCTTGCAGGACTTTTTTTGCCATTCTGCTGCCCTTTGGTGTTTTTATTTATTCTTTTTTTTTTTTGGTGGGATATGTCAGGAACCTGGCTTTCTTCCATCCTCTCATGCCTATATTTTAGCTCAGTTTCCCCCAAGCCCTCATTTTACAGATGAGGATATTGAGGCCCAGAGAAGTAATGTGAGATCTATGGATAGGGGAATATTTCATGACCAAACAGTAGAAAGAGAATCTTCCTAATTAACATCTTTAACTGTCTACTATGTGCCTGACACAGTGCTAAGTGGTAAAGATACAAAAAGAGTAGAACACAGTCCCTGCCCTAAAGGAGCTCGCAGTCTAATGGGGGAGACAACATGCAAACAAATCTATACAAAATAAGCTATGTACAGGATGAATAGGAAATAATATAAGTGGAATCACAGGAGATAAAAAGGAAAACTTTGATTATATAAAATTTTTGAGTTGTTTTTTCTTTTGAACAAACAAATCCAACGTACTTAAAATTAGAAGGAAAGCAGGTAACTAGGGGCAAGGAGATAATTTGCAGCAAATTTCTCTGGTAAGGGTCTAATTTCTAAGACATATAAGGAATTGATTCAAATTTATAAAAAATAAAATCCATTTTCCAACTGATAAATGATCAAAGGTTATGAACAGGCAGTTTTCTAAGGAAAAAATCCAAACTATAACTACCCATACAAAAAATTCTCCAAATCACTAATAATTAAGAAATACAAATTAAAACAACTTGGGGTTCCACTTCATGCCCATCAGATTGATAGAGGAATACTGGCACATTAATACATTATTGATAGAGCTGTGAACTGGCCTGGTCATTCTGGAAAGCAATTTGGAACTATGCTCTCAAAGTTATTAAACTATGTATTTGCTTTGACCCAGTGATGCTACTCTTAGGCCTACGCCTAAAGAAATAAAGAAATAATGAAAGGGCCTCTAGGTACAAAAAAAATATTTATAGCAGCTTCTTTAATGATGGCAAAGAACTGTAGAAGTGTCTAATCCTTTCTTTTTACAAATGAAAAACTGAAGGCTCAGAGAATCTGAGACCTACCTAACATTCTACAGGTAGTGTCTTCTGACTGCAAATCTAAGCAAACTAAATAAAAAACGTACACTGTCCTTTGAAATGTGAAATTACCTTGCTTTATGAAATCATATCAGAAACATTAAAAAAGGACAGTTTTACAAAGCCACATCACCATATGTAGGAGAGCAATCTCCTAGGGTATTTGTGCAGGATGCACAGCCAATCCAGAGGCATTTTTAGAGCAAACTGATTAAATATGTGTTTGATAATAAGAAATTCACATAGAGTGGCAGAGACAAGATCCAGTGCTGAGCAGGTATGTGAGCTTTGGCACATGACTAGCAGTTGTTTATAATAGTTTTAAACTATAACAGCATTCTTTCCCCATTGTTTGTTTTGATTGAATTTTTTGCAGGACTTTTTTTGCCATTCTGCTGCCCTTTGGTGTTTTTATTTATTCTTTTTTTTTTTGGTGGGATATGTCAGGAACCTGGCTTTCTTCCATCCTCTCACGCCTATATTTTAGCTCAGTTTCCCCCAAGCCCTCATTTTGCAGATGAGGATATTGAGGCCCGGAGAGGTAATGTGAGAGTAATGGCCCACAGTCGCCACATGTCTTTATTAGGGTTATAATGATATCTGTGTGATCTTGGGCCTAGGAGGTAGCTAGGTGGCTAAATACATAAGCACTGGATCTAGAGTCAGGAAGAACTGAATTCTAATCTAGCCTCAGACACTTACTAGCTGTATGACCTTAGGCAAGTCACCTAAACTGTTTGCCTTAATTCACTGGAGAAGGAAATGGCAAACCACTCCAGTATCTTTGCCAAGAAAACCCCATGGACAGTATTCATCCAGTGAATCATGAAGAATCAGACGTGACTGAATAACAATAATCTCTGACCTCTTTCTTATAAACATTTACTGATAGAACATAGAATGTCAGAGCTGGAATGGAATTTTGAGATCCCCTGGTATAATCCCCTTATTTAAAACATAATAATGATGATGCCTTTTGTTTTTCACATCACCTCCACTTTCTGATGTGTTCCTCCTGCCCTGGGCTCCTGCCTTGTTTCACAAAAAATGTTAAGAAAACCCAATAGCATAGTGATCAGGTCTCCGAGAGGTGACAAGTGTATCTTGTCTTCTATCCTCTGATACCAATATCTGTCACTTTATTTAATGAATTTAGCTGCCTTTCAGATTCTTCTTTCATTTACATTGTCATAATCAATCAATCAGCAAGCATTTTGTAAATATGATACACACTGGGGATATAAATCCAGAGAAATCAACAATTCCTACACTCAGGGGAGTGTGTTACATTCTCCTAGGAGAAGAAGCAATAAGTACATATATAAACATATACTGAATTAAAATAACAAATAAATTCAATGAAAGTCAGAGCATTAATTAAGTGCAACCTAAATGCCAGGCACCGTGCATTATGTCTATTCACATACTTATTATATATGTTATTCTCCTGGTTCTGCTTTCCTTAATGCACATCACTTTACATGCCTTCTCATTTCTCCACTTTTCTCATATGGCCATTTTTTTTATAGCACAAAATTATTCCATCTCATTAAGATATACAGAATGTCCAGCCATCTCCCAATTAATGGGTATTCATGCTGTATCTTTTTTTTTTGCTTCTATTT
The DNA here is from genome assembly GCF_003287225.1 of Phascolarctos cinereus. Lineage (NCBI taxonomy): Eukaryota > Metazoa > Chordata > Mammalia > Diprotodontia > Phascolarctidae > Phascolarctos > Phascolarctos cinereus. The sequence goes on from NW_027556180.1 coordinate 52,987,123, forward strand.
TAAAAAAAGCTTTTACTCTGAATATTCTGGTACATGTGTAACCCCTCCATTTTATAGATGAAGAATTTGTGACCTAATTTGCAGAACTGACTTGTTCAAGGTCAGGCATTCAGTTACTCACCAAGTCAGCATTGGAGCCCAGTCTGTGGTTCTGTTCTATCATACAACCTCAAACCACAATATCTCTTTGATTATCACTAAAATAACTGTGCAAAAAAAAAATGGCTTACTTGTTTTCCCCATCCACTTAAGGCAGCATGTATTTATAACCAGTAGCATTTGACCACCCTTCTTTTCTGAAGTTCTCTAGCAATGTATGAGTGTCTTTTTTGTGACTGCCAAAATTTACTAAAACATAACAGAATACCACCTCTAATCCCCATAATTTTTCTGGTTGTAAATCCTCCTTATGTCTTTTCCCCAAACCTTCCTTGCTTTTAAATTTCCCTGCTACTGTTGTGCAGACCACCATTCTCGTATTCACCCAGGCTTGCAATTTAAGGTATCTCCTTCACTCCCCATATCCAATCTCTTGCTGTTTCTCCCTTCACATCTCTCCTACATATGATCCCTTCTCACCACTTTTAAAGCCACTGCCATACAATCACCACACTTACAGCAGACCCTTGTCACCTCAAGCCTAGACTATCACAATGTTTCTTATTTGTCTTTCGTTTTCAAAGAGGACCAAAGATTTCCACTGTAGCATGGACTTCATGGTCATCTGTCCGTACATTAATAACTTCTTCCACAAATCAGTTTACAATCCTTTTCAAAGGATAAGATTGTCTAAATAAAGCTCTTTCCTTGTATTTGCTGTTGTTTCTAGCCCCAAGAGAAACGTGTATATCAAAGAGAGTTGGAATTCTGTGTTAGGATGGGACCGAACCATGCCAAATAAATTAAAAGGTCCCTAGAGTCTCCACCAAAAAATCAAAATGAAATTGGCTTTTTCTCCTTCATGCATTTAAAAAGAACAGGAAAAGGGGGAAAAGGTTAATTTGGACTTTTGTTTATTAACTGGCTCAGGATTTTGTGGTTTTAGTCTTGAGAAACTGAAATCCTGCCAGAAAAAAAAAATCTCCCATACTGAAATTAAGCTTATAAGACTGAGAACTAGAAAGGATTGTCAAGTTCTTCTCCTGAAACAGCTTCATATTACAAGGAGGACATTAAGACCCAGAGAGAAGAGACCTTCCCAAGTCATGGCAAATTCTGCTGGGTAGGCCTTAGGTAAATTAATATTATCCAGGGTCTAGGTTACCCACATTTCACTGATAATAGCTCTCTTCCTTCCTGAGTTATCTGCCCATTCACACTCTGCTCCTTCCCTTTCAAGATTTCACTCCTACCTTCGTTTGGTTCTATATCTGATAGCTGCATTCTGCCACCCAGATTTAGATAGCTAACGACTATTGCTCAGCTGTGTCTTTATTTTAATTTCTGATCTCTAGCTCTATCTTGGTGAGCTCCTTCATTTTTAAAGATACATTTTTATTGATATCTTATGTTTTCATATCACTTAAATCTCCCTGTGTCCTTACTCCTACCTCCTCCCAAAAAGCCATCTTTATTTTTTTAAAAAGGAATTTTTTTACAAAAGAAGAAAAAGGAGAGGAAAAAAAAACTTAGCCAAATCAACCAACACATTGAAAAAACTCTGGCAGTATCTACAGTGTTCCACACCCACAGAACCCTACCTCTCCAAAAGACTGCAGAGAAGTATCTTCTCCTATCTTTTTTTGCGGGCCATGAATGTTCTTTGTAATTTTGTAACATTTCGTTTTTATTGCTTCATGGTTATTGTTCTTTCTATTTGCATTTTTCATCATTGTACAGGCCACATAATAGGTGTATATTAAATACTTAAAGAATTTAATGATTGTTTTCTTAGCTCTACTTACTTTTGCATCTGTTCAATCTAAATCTTCCTATACTTCTCTGTATATATCACAATCCTTTTTTTTTTCTTGTGGCACATTAATGATCCTTTATATTTTAGTAGCACAATTTGTTTGGACATCCACAATTGATGAGCAGCTACTTTGTTTCCATTTTTTGCCAACACACACACACACACACACACACACACACACACACACACACACACACGATGCTACAAATATTTTAGTGAACATAAAGTCTTTTTAATCAATTACTTTCTTGGGATATATGCCTAGCAATGAAATCTTGGTGTCAAAATCATGGACTTTTTAACCACTTTATTTGCACAGTTCCAAATTACTTTCCAGCATGGCTGTACTAATTCACAGGTCCACCAACAAAACATTAGTTTGCCTGTCTTTCCGCAAGTCTCCCAACATTAAATCCTTTTATTTTCAATGTCTCTGCTATTTTTGTACTATCTACAAGATGCACTAAATTTAAGCTAAAGAGGGTCTTAGTCTCAGCTCTGCTATTTACTAGAGCAGGCCTTGTATGAGCTAGCATGTATGACTTTGGGCAAACTACTTAAATTTCCCAATTCTGTTTCCTCATCTGAAAATTTATGTGGTTTATTACATAATCTCTAAGATTCTTTCCATCTTTAAACCTACGGTCCTATGATACCTGTTATGTACCTCTAAGATCTCTCCCAGTTTTACTTTGTCATCCCTGCCCCAGTTAGGACTCAGGTTATGAAGCTGCCCAAAGCTGTGGATACCACTATTTATTATAGTATTCATGTATTTCTTAACTTTTTGACATGAATAAATCTGTGCTACCATTTTTATTAGGTTTCTCTCTCTTTTTTTGTCAGAAATGTGTTTTTTTATTATTTTGCTGCAGCACTATTTTCCCAGAAGCCCTGTAGTTTTTATTGCTTGATTTTGCATAGCAAAATGCTTTTAAGGTATTTATATTCACATTATAGCAGAGCTGACTGTACCTAAAACCTTCCCATTTGGGAAGGACCCCTCTTACTGAGACTCTAGTGGCATAGCCTGTGAGAACTGAGAATCGTCTCTATTCTATGAGGAGGCATTGGCAGCAAATTTGAGTCAGGATTATTTTCCTCAGCTTGTACAAACTTTTGTATGCTATTGGTGCCATGTTAGAGGCCACCCATCCAACTCTATACCTCATGGTCTGGACAACATCCACTCTTTTTTCATCCACTTTCTTTTTCCTAAGTGATTATAGTTCTAATCCTATAATTATACAAGGCTACAATACCCTAGCATTTGATTTCACCAGCACCTGCCATATCACCTGGACAAGATGAAGGACCTCACCGCACAGAGCAGGGGGTCTTAATCCATTATTTTTGTGGACCTCTTTGGCAATCAGGTGAATCCTACAGATCCCTTCTCGGAATAATATCTTTAAATACATAAATTAAAATACATGAGATTATAAAGGAAACCAATGATATCTAAATATAATTATTAAAAATTGTTTTTAAAACAAGTTCACTGTCCCCATGTTAAGAATCCCTTATCTATAGGGAATCTCTTTTCTATTTAGACTCTGTAGTGGATGTAACAATAATAATAACTTCATTATTATTGTTAATATTATTATTATTACTAGTATTTGTATAGTGCTTTAAGGTTTGCATATATTATCTCATTTGATTTCTCCATTTTGGTACTCACATCTCTTCAGCAGCCTCATTATCCTCTGCCTCTCTGATTGGAGGGCTGGAGGGCAGAACACAAAACTGCTCCCCAAACCTCCACTTAAAGTGGGCTCACAGACCAGCCAACTCTTCGTTTCCTGCCAGCTACACTGCTTGGACTTAGACTCCACCTTGCCCCAATGCTGGATACATTCTCCCTACTCCCACCCCCAGCTGTCTTTTGTATGTTGTCTTTTCCCATTGGATTGTAAACTCCTCGAGGGCAGAAACTCTTGTTATTATTTGTATCCCCAACATTTAGCATAGTACTTGGCAAATAGTAGGTGCTTGATAAATGTTTATTGACTGACATTATTATAGCTAGCATTTATATAGTGTTTTAAAGTTTACCTATGTCACCTCATTTGATCAATAACAGTGGCAGACCCATTTGACAAGACCTTGTTTAGTATCTGACATGATATTGACAATCAATGTCATGAGGCAAAATTTCCTTCATTGTCCTATCTTTCAAGGAAATCTTGTATGATTTTACTATGTGCATGGGAGACCCTCCTCCCTATCCACCACCCTGCAGGAGGAAGGTCTTTAAGGCAGCATTTCATTCTACAGAATCAAATGTGTTTTTGTTTTGGTCAATGAACAGTAAGCACGGTGGAATCTTATAATCTATGCCCCTTTCAGTCCATTCTAACTAATATATTCTAAATAGCTGACATAAATTTTCAGTCCCACATAAAGGTATTACTTAATTTAATTCCATCCAAGTACTTACTGTCCATGAGATTAAACTTTTGATCATTCTACCCAGAATACTGTAATATTTATTAAAGGTGATGAAGGAGGCAGTTTTCTCCAGTCTTACAAGGTTTGCATTAAAATAATGTCAGATCATTGTGAAAGATTTGTGAAAAACAGCAAATCAAAGATCAGTATACCTAGAGAAGTGAAATACACACATGGAAATGTACATTAGTGTTATAAAATTGACTTATCATTATACTATCCACATTTGCAGTTTCTAATATATAACTACATACAATGAGTTTCAGGAACTAGTGATCTAAATCATAGATAGAAACCTAAGACATAATAAGAAAATACCAGAAATAAACAATGGTTCTGGGCCTATCTGCTTAAAACAAATAGAAGAATAATTTTTATTTGTTACTCTATACTCTAATGCTTTCTCAAACCCCTTCCCCTAAAAGACAGCTTGCTATTTGTTTCAAGGCATAAGATAAGAGATTTTAGTACTAAGCCTTTCTTTTCTTTTCTTTTCTTTTTTCTTGCTTTCTTTCTTCCTCTATTCTTTGCCTCGATAAGTTCAGGGTCCTTCTGATATTGCCAAGTCCTAATATTTCAAAGACTGTCTAAATTAATGTCTCTCAAACCCCAGATTCTGGCATGGAATGAAAATTGTTTTTGAAACGGCTTCAAGAATTAATATTAGTGAATAGAAGGTTTTCCTCTCAGCAAATTGAAGCTGAATAAATTGTTCTCTGTCTCCTTAGAAATGGAATTGATTGTTGGAAGTTAGTACCACTATGCAGTGGAAAAGCACAGAATTGTTGTATGGGGGTGAGGATGAGGGGGAGATGAGATTGCTTCACTCTTCTTGGAAATTATGGCCAGATATCTGTTTCTTGAAACTTGGCACAGATGCTAAAATACAGGAACTGAGTACATTAGCTTCATGTCACATTAAAGACAATGGCACCTTATATATTATTATTGTCTCTTTTCTTTTATTACTGAATACCCACAGAGCTCATGAGCATTCCAAGCCTCACTGCTCACATTGTTACCTTTCTGACATGACCGAATTGAAATTCACTTCTGCAGAGCTGTGGATTATTTCTTACTTGTGATTGATAGAACAAATTTGTGAGATTTTCTTTTTGATTTTCTCTCCCTCCCATATGTCTCCCCCTGTCCCTGCACAGTTTCTGTAGCTATGGGTATGGATGACAGTAGGGAGTTATTAACTTATCTACATCCCTTCATCTTTAAAAACAATATTGATAGTCTGTGTCTATGTTATTTTTATTTTCTGATATAGCCCTCCTCCCTCCCCCATCCAAAGAGCCATCCCTTAGAGCAGAATTTAAAAGAAAAAGGAAAAAAAAGTTGGCAAAATTAACCAAGGAATGCGTCATCCAAATCTGATATATTCCACATCCATTGTGCCCCACCTCTGCAAAGAAGGTAGAAAAGTACCTTCTCATATCTATTCTTTGGGAATGTTTGGTCATTATAATTATACAGCATTAGCTTTGACTTATTTAATTCTTTCTATTTATATTGTGGGAGTCATTGGGTATGTTGACCTCCTGGTCCTGTCACCCCATTTGTGTCAGTTACTAAAAGTCTTCCCATGCCTTTCTGTATTCTTCATATTTGTCATTGATTACAGCTGAGTACTGTTATGTTGCATTCATAGTCCACAATTTGTTTAGCCATCCCCCAACTGGAAATACAGCCTTTTCTCTTAAGTCAAAGGAAGGCACAGGGTGAAGTCTAGCATTGCACCTACTTTCCAAAACATGTCACTGATCTTTTAAATGGCCTATTTTTGTTAGTTTTAACTAGGATGCACCTGGATGCACCAGGATATATCAGATAGTAGAATTGGGGGGGGGGCTATTTTTATCTTGAGAAGCTTTTTTTTTACAAATATGGCTTTCTTCCATTCCTCTCTCCCCACTTTCCCTCCAAAATTTGAGCTATAATTGAACTTAACTCTTTTTTCCCCTTAAAGAAAAAAAGCCTCAGTTTATCTGTAGACAGGTGGCTGAGTTGGTCAGGGGGAGAATAAACTGGGGAGGGGAATATATGTACAAAAAACTTGGAGTATTTATGCAGATATATGGATAATTGGGAGGGGGGGAGAATAAATGTAACCTACTCCTGCAGCCACTGTCTCAAAGGCTTTTACAGAATTTAAGAAATGAGGAAGAACTGGGAGTGCGCCATCCATTCTACCCATGAAACCCAAGTTTGTCTCCATGGTCTTAATAAATCCCTTGGTCTTTGAAAGAGAATATAATTAATATACTATAGGACACATTGTTTTATGATATTTTATAGTATTACACATATGTACTTCCATGTAAGCAAACATGGAAACCCATGCTGAGGACATTGGTCCTTATTTTTTCTTTTTAACCCACACTATCATAAAGGCCATGGAGAGAATAAAAGGTAGGGTTAACAATGAGCCACACATACAGAAAACAAGTTATAGTATAAATTGACTAGTCCCCTTTCATGAAAAGAAGTTTCCTGTACCCTACAGAGAAAAAAGTATTACACAGTAGAAAGACTTATTTTCTCTCTCAGAAGACCCATGGGGCCGGGACTTCTTTGTAGGAAAGTATCAGCCACAATCATCAAATTCCTACGTTAGTTCCCTATTCAGTGCACACCAGGGAAAATTCCATATGAAGACAGCAAACCGGCCAGTCCTGTCTCTAGCTTTTTGGAGTAGCCAGGTCAGGCAGGAATTTTCTGGCAGTTTCCATGTGAATGACCTGTGCACTGCTGTTATGATAGTGGTAAATGGAAGAAAAGGTTTCTGAATGCTATTATTGGAGAGATTGAGAGTGAGGCGTAGTCAAAATGTCACTACTTTGATTCTGTTTATCAAAATCATCTTGCAGTCATTTCAGAAATGAAAAGTATATCTGCTAATGAACAACAAAGTTGGTCTTTGTAAACTTGTTGCTTTTCATCATTTGATTGCAGACAATTTTGTCTTTATATTCCCAGTGCCTGGCCCAATAATTTGCATGTGGTAGCCATAGCAGGGACTAATAAAGATTTGTTGGCTTGGATGGTAAAAAGAAATACAAATAGATCTGATTTCACTAGAATCACATGTTCTTTTGTTCTTGTTTTGTTGTAAATGGGCTCTTTGATTGGTATTTAAAAAGGTACTTGCAGCCTGTTTTTCATACCTTCCTGGGGCAGTTTGCTAGTAAAGAGTACAGAAATAACTGTACTAGAAGCTGCTTTGCTTGGTTGCCAGTCAGAGTGATTCCAAGAAATGACACAAGGAGGGTGAGAACATCTTCCATCCTTCCCAGGACCAACAGATCTATACTAACATACAAGAGACAGCCAGTCTTTGCAATGTTTACCTATGCCAAACTTCCTGCCTTAGAGATGATTCAACTTTAAATAAAAAAAAAAAATTAGCTACAAGCCAGTGTTTCCTTTGCTCCGACCCATTGGAGCTGACCAGAACAAGAAATTCAATTCAGGTTAACAAGAGACCTGGCTAATGCCTCCGTAAATGAATAAAAGAATATTCAGTTCTTTTAAATAGTTAGAACAGGGCTATAAATACTTGCTGACCAATTTCATTGGAAATGACGTCTCAACTATTCATTAAGACCAGAGAGAAAGATACAGGGAAACAATTTTTCATTTGCTGAACAAGTCTGCCCCCACCCTCTTTTCTCAGCAGCATCAGCATCAATGACATTTATTGAGAACTTCCTATATGCTGTTTATGGAGGTACTAAGATGAATGGTACGTGGCCCATGACCTTGAGAATGCCCATATTCTGAGGGAGAGGCAGAAAATCTACACATAAAGAGATGAATAGCAAAAGAAACCAGAGCATAGGCCAAGTGCCAAATGAAGGCAGCAGGTGTTGGGTGCCAGTTCAGAAGGAGTAAGCATGAATGGAGTAGAATTTTGGGGATACAACTAGGTGGTACAGTGGGCAGAATCTCAGGCCTGGAGTCAGGAAGACCTGAGTTCAAATCCAACTTTGAATATTTCCTGGCTATATGACCCTGGGTAAGTCTCAAATGTCTGCCCACCTCAGTTTCTCCTATTGTAAAATGGGAACATAACAGAACCTACCTCCCAGGGCTGTTGTAAAGGTTGAATGAGATATTTGTAAAGTGCTTAGCATAGTGCTGGATACATAGTAGGCATTATATAAATGCTTATTCCCTTCGCCCTTTTTCATTTGTTCAATGTACAGATCACCATACATCCACTGACCCTGAGAATTTTCACTGGCTGTCCTAAATGCCTGAACTCTCTCCTTCTTCATCTTTACTATCTGGCATCTCTGCTCTTTATCATATATCAGTTAAAATCTCACCTTCTGCAAGAGTCCTTTCCCAGTACTCCTTGACTTTGGTGCCTTCCCTTTAAGACTGTCACCAATTTATTTTGTCTATACAGTATCTTTTTTGTACATAGTTGTTTGCATTTCATTGGCTCCCCATTTGACTGTGAACTCTTTGACAGCAGAGACTGTTGTTTTTTACCTTTCTTTGTATCTCCAGTACTTAACACAGTGCCTGGCACATTGTAGATGCATGCTGACTTGATTTGACTGATCCTTCTACAATTCTGAAAACACTCCACGTTCTCCACCCCAAACCTGGTCTCATTCATCTACTACCATTTGGCATATAGCAGCAATATAGTGGATTCCTGGCACTCTTAGAAACTCCTACAAGACTGCTACCAACCACATCCCTCCTCAGCTTCTTCTACAGAGATAAGAACTATGGAAAGAAATTTTCCTCTGTCATTGTGACTGCAATGTCTGTGTCCTTTTCCACTGCTTAGTTCTGAAGTTCCAGGCACTTGACAGCAAGACACTCTGAGAAGAAAGAATCATAAGGATGTACTTTCTAATCAGATATGAGGGGAGACATAGGAAGAGAGTCAAGAATAGCACAAAAATTTCAAGCCGGAGTTACTTGGAGCACGAGGGTACCATGGACAGAGCAATAATAGCCAACATTTATTTAGCCCTTGACAGCTTATAAAGCGATAGATAGATAGATAGATAGATAGATAGATAGATAGATAGACAAATGTAGAGATATGTATATACCTATGTGTGTGTGTGTGTGTGTGTGTGTGTGTGTGTGTGTGTTCTCATTTTGATCTTTGTAATTATCCCAGTTTTATAAATGAGAAAAACTGAGGGTCATAGAGCTGAAACACATGGACTGTGGTTGGATACCTAGTAAGTGAGATAGGTGGGATTTGAATTCAGATTTCTCCTCACTCCAAGTATATTTCTCTTCCATCTACTGGAAAAGGGAAGAACTGATCTAGCATAGAAAGATGGTTTCTTTTAGCCCGTTTGTCTGTAGAAATGCCTAGTGTTTTTATTTGAGACTGAGAACTTTTGTGACTCTATGGCTTCTAGCTTTTTCTTGATTTCTTTCCAAGTTCACTATGGAATTTTTTTCATATCAACACTGATTTCTTTTTCTGTATTTTGTCATTAATGGCCAAAAATGTGTATGTTGATATGCTTTATCTGACCTGTTCTCTCATCTTCTCAGGATTTTTTGTTATGTCTTCTATGTTAGCCTTTCTAAATATCTTGTCTCAACTTACAACTTGGTTGTATTCTGACCATGTTAAAATCCTTTATCACAAACCTCTGGTGCTTTCTTTTGCCTATTAAAAAAAGCCCAAACTCCTCAACCTAGGCCTACAATAGGACCCTAACCATTTCCAACTTTAGCTCTTCCTTCTCCTCTTTGTTTACTCATTAACAAAGACAAGCTAGAATACTTAGCACTCACACACCCCCCTACATCTATACCTGTGACCGTGCTGCTATCCATTGTTGTTGAGTCATTTTTCAGTTGTTTGATTCTTCATGACCCCATCCATTTAGGGTTTTCTTGGCAGAGGTGCTGGAGTGGTTTGTCATTTCCTTCTCCAGCTCATTTTACAGATGAGAAAACTAAGGCAAAAAAGTTAAGTGACTTGCCTATGGCCTCACAGCTAGTAAGTATCTGTGGCCAGATTTGAACTCGGGTCCTCCTGACTCCAGAGACAAAAGAACTTAGCACAGTGATTGGCACATAGAAGGTACTATATAAATACTTCTTCCCTTCCCCTTACCCCCATGGCAATCTGTGGGCTTCTTAATAAAGAGTAAACAAGAATTGTGAACTTTGCCTAAATACTACCGGACACAGAAAATATACTTTGATGTCATGATAACATCAGAGCACTAATTCATGGAATGAATGATAAACTACTTCCCACTTGATCTGTAGAGTAAAAAACAAATAAATAAATGAAAGAACATTGTGAAGACAAGATTAAAATGTTCTGTCGGGATCCTGGGGAAATCATCTGTCACTAGCACTTTGTCATCATGGCTTACAACTCTTTCTTTTTATAATGGAGCTATGTTTATTCATGTTACTCTTACATACATATATGAGAAGATGACATTTCCATAGGCTAAAGGAAATGTGAAAGCCATCTGATGAACGACACCCTGGGCACTAGCATTCTTCCAAGACAATCATTCTCTCTCTGCTGGCAGCATCCTTGGATTTCATGACCCGCATTTGGTGCTTCTTTGTCCCGAAGAGTCCAGCAAGAGGGGCTTTCAAAAAGTATGCCAAAATCTCACCCCCTCTCCCTTCCCTAATTTGGAATTATTGTTAATTGATAAGGATTATGCTAACATGCTTTCCTTGAGTTTATCCTTTCTTCATGAGAACCGTAGATTAGTCATGTAAATAAGATTTAATAGGGAATGTTTTAAAAATGTATAAAGCTATTTTAAGCATTTAAAGCATTCTCAAATCAACCATTTGCATATAATTGACATACTAAGAACATATGCTTATCTGTTCATTAAAGAAAATCCCTTAAGTGATACTTCATTTGGATTTTTATATGTAATAAGGGAATCAGGAAACTGACAATTCTACCTTATTATAAAATATATTCTGCCAGTAATACTTAAGTAATTCAGACTGACCCACCAAGTCAGCATTTTTGGGACTTCACCAATTTCAGTCTTTCTTTTGTTCTTTATCCATACAAACATGTAATTTTCTACTATAGCAAATGACTATTATGCATGCAAGGACAGAATTTATTTTTAAAAATAACCTTTATTGTTATTAGCAAGCCCCATTTATTTCTGCCTTTGCATGTTCCCAGCAAAAGTATTTTCTCAATAACTAAATTCAACTCAGTAGGATTAGAGCCTGATTAGTTAAATCCATAGGAGTTCCAACATTTTATGATAACATTTCAATCCTGCTAAGAGTCATAGCTTAGTTAAATCTTGTCCATTAGGAACACTCATTGCTTCAGTATCTTCAAGAAGACGAGGCAGCTAGATAGAGTGCTGGACCTGGAATCAAGAAGATCTAAGTTCAAATCCTCCTCCAGATACTCATTAGATGTAACCCTAGGCAAGTCCCTTGACCTCCGCCAGCCTCCACTTCCTCTTCTGTAAAGTGGGGATAATAATAGCAATTACCTCCCAGGAATATTGCTAAGACAAAATGAGATAAAATTGGTAAAGTGCTTGCAGACCTTAAAGTGCTGTTGTGGTGGTTGTTATTGAAGCACTAAATCTACACCAAAAGAATCCAGGCTAACACCATCCTAGTTGTTGTTGTTATTGTTGTTTTAATTTTCACAGCTTAAAATAGTTAGCATTTATAAAGTACTTTAAGGTTTGCAAAATGCTTTACATGTTGTCTCATTTGATCCTTACAATAACCCTGTGAGATGGGCATTATTGTTATTTATTTATCATGATTATTTATTGTTCATTTTATTTTTTTTGACATATGGAAAAAATGAGGATGACACAGTTTAAGGAACTTGCCCTGGGCCACACAACTATTAAGCATCTGAGATAGGATCTGAACCCAGATCTTCCTGACTCTGTCTCTCATCATATACCTGTTGTGCCACCTAGCTGCCTCTATGAGATAGCAGATCTGAATTCAAATCCTGTCTCACTTACTAGTCTGTGAGCCTCCTCCCCAAATCAGTCCCACCCTCTCAGTTTAAGTTTTCTTACAGATAAAAGAGGGCAATGGACTTCCTGACCTCTGTGGGCCCTTCCAGCTCTAAACCTATGATCTTATGATTATTCACCATAGTCCAGAATCATGCTTCCCAGCTTTCCACCCTTGAATTGCTTTGGCAAGTCCAGATGCATAGGTCCCCCTACCCCCAAACCCTTGGTTGCTCTTGATTAAAAATAAAACTCATCAAAATTCACGAAAATTATCCTGGTTCTAATGAGGCACCACAGAAGGCCATCTTACTTGCCAGAAAGATCAAGTTAGCTATTATCAATATCTCTATGCTAAGAGAACAGCCTTCAGAATAACTCTTGGGGGCCAACACACTGTTCACTTGTCTACCAGAGGAGTTGAGTCACACACGGCCCAAGAACTTACTCTGCCAGTATTCAAAGTGTGGCACTCATTTAACCAACAGCCTCTATACTGAGTGACCAGTTTGGATTAGGACTTACCTATGTGCCTTGGAGGCTAAGTCAAAAGAAAAAGGCAGTCAGGCAAACTGAAGTCAGAGAAGAAAATTGGTGTATTTCTGACTCATCAGGCACTCATCAATTTCCCACTGAATAGCCCAACCCAAGAGGCCACAAATGGTATTCTTTCCACATTTCTTGAAACTTCTTGACTTCTAGTTTGGCTTAAAAAAAAGATCCCTGAGATGGAAATTGAAGTCAAATTTCTTACCCTACTCTATCTCTGCCATTCTATGACCTTAGCCACTGATTAACTTCTCTATGACCCATTTTCTATGTCTATAAAAGAGAATAATGATGCCCTGTGCATACTAGGCACTCAACCCCTTAACTCAGTAGGTGATTTATGCCAGACCCTATTTACCTGAAAGGGATATAAACACTAGAATGATCACACATGTCAACTGATGGATTTTTTAGACACTTGAAACTTGGAAAGACGAGTATTTCTACTTTGTGGGGTTTTTTTTCCCTTGATCTTTGTTATTAACATTCTTTAGCATTCTGAAGACTTTCCAAATAACAACAAAAAAAAACCCCTATTGTTCTACTTATGAGGACCAGATGCATTAAATGAGCATCTTGGTCTTTTGAGGTACTCATATTCTAGTCCTTTTTGAGAAAGTCAAATGAGATAGAAAAGTACCCTGGAAGGAAGGACACTCAATAATTATGAAGGGTTATCTCATACTTCATTCTAACACTGGCCTGAGCATTTCTCAAAAGGGTTGGTGCCATAACTTGCAGCAGTCCATTATCCTGGTAATTGATTCTCTTAAATGCACACGCTGCACATTGACTGTGGCAACAGAAGAGGCAGTTGACGAGGCTTGCTCAAAGGCAAATTTTCACTTAAACCTTTAACGAATTTGGTGAGGAGAAGAAAGTGAACATAGCCAAGGATCTAGCAAATGCAAAGTCTGTTCTCTATGTGAAATGTATGTGAATCAGTACCACTCTAAAAATGGGATTTCTGTACTATTGACTTTCTTTTTAAAGAATTAATCCTCTATGCTAATCGCATGTAACTTCCTGCTCTTTATAATGAAGGGGAAAAGTGGCAAAAAAAAAAAAAAAGAGATGCTGAGAATACATAATTGATGTTTCTGTTATGTTCTCATCAACTGTCATCCTCAAGCTTGGAGCATACAAAGGATTTATTCTTCATTCATTTGTTCATTCATCCAAAAGCTATTTATGAGCATGCAGTAACAATCAATCAATCAGCAAAGCATTTCTAGGCACTGTGCTAGGCACTGGGCATGGAAAGACAAAAATGAAATCATCCTTGCTCTCAGGGAGGTTGCATTCTCTCAAGGGTGACAACATGCATTAATTAAGTAAAGGGAAGGAAGAACACTGGAATTTAGGGGCAGGGATCAGAAAAGCCTTCATGTACAAGTCCGTTCTTACATTAAGTCTTGAAAGAACTCTGTGAGGCAAAGATGGAGAGAAAGAGCATCCCGAGCATGGGATATGGCCAATGAAAAGTCATGGACGAGGTAGATGGACTGCCACATGTAAGAAATAGCAAGACGGTCAGTTTGGCTAAACCATCATTCAGAAATGGAAGTAATATAAAATAAGGTAGACTGGAGTTCAGAAATGGGAATAATATATAATAAGGTAGATTGGAACCAACTGGTGAAGGCTTTAAAAGTTTTTGTTTTTTGAAAAGATGAATCTATATTTTTTTATCCTAGGATGTGGGTGGGGCTTATTGAATAGGACAGGGACATGCAAGACATTGTTCTTGGCATTATGGGGGATGAAAGAAAAAGGTGCGTAAGATATGGTGCCTACATTCTAGAAGCTCATACTTTAGTTGGAGAGATAAGACATAAATGACAACATAAGAGTGAAATCACAGGGCATATGATATTACAAGGCCAAATTCATTAAGTTCCACATGACCAGTACAAAAAAATAAGAATTCTGGAATCTGGGGCAAATCTATCTGATGATTTCCAAGATATGAACACCCCATGCATGTGATTGAGACAGCCTAGAAACAGAGGTTTATGGGATTTTAAGAGATTTAGAAGCCAGAAGGGAATCAAAAATTGGGGTGAAGACCATAAGCCAGGTATTGCACTTATCAGGCAAAAAAGAAAGTGATCCTGAGGTCCATTGATGGCAGTAACAAAGATCTGGACAGGATAGAGGGAACTTTAAAGAAAGAGAGGTGGTAGAGGTGGGGTCTGAAGGATAGAAAACAAGGAATATGCTCCTTCTGTCTTATATGTCAGTGATGTGAGAAAAGAACTCAGCACCCTTGTCAAGGATGCCAAGAAATAGAGTGTCTTCAGGAGAAAGTTAAATTTCCAAAGCACTAAATGAGAGATAACATACAAAATTCAGAGAACTGAATTTGGAGTCAGAGGACATAGGTTCAAATCCTGCTGGTTAATAACAGTGTGACTTTGGGCAAGTCATTTAACCTCTCTATGAGCCTCAGTTTCCTCATCTGTTAAATAAGATCAGATTAGATTATCTCACAGCTCAAAATTTAGGATAATAAATACAGAGCTGGAAGAGACTTTAGACATCATTTAGCCCAATCCTTTCATTTGTGGATTTGCACTCACAGTGCAGAATATCATACCTAGAACATAAGTGGTACATAATAAATGCTGACTGGTTGATTGATTGGTTGATGAGGAAGCCAAGGCTTAGAAGGGTAAAATTACTTGCCAAAGGTCATGTTGTGATAAGTAGCAGAAACAAAATTAAAACTCAGGTCTTCTCACTCTAAATCCAGCAATCTTTACATTTCCACTCCAGAGAATGGTAGAAAGAAAAGGCAGAAGGATAGGGTTACGTTAATTGGGAGGATGGGAGGTAGAAGCAGGAAGGAATGACAGAAGTTAACGACCAATGATGAGATGTTTTCATTGCTATTTCCACTCTGAGTGCAGGTGTGTAGAATAGATGCTTGAAACAGGAGTGGGGGAGTAGAACAGCAGAAGAAAGGAGGAGAGGAAATCCACTGCAACCCAAGGGGAAGACCTCCTGAAAGAGAGATGTGGTAACACAGGGACATGAAGGGTAACAGCCTGGGCTTGGATATGACAGCGACCAATCAGCAGACAAACTAGAAAGTTTGTAGTAGAATGGAATGATGCCCCTTCCACCCACAGGATATTAGTGCCTGGAACAAAGCCCTGTTTATCCCATGCTAGTTCTGACTCTGATAAGTTCAAAAGAAGGAAAACTTCCTGTGATTAGATCTGAGTCCTATAATAAAAACAGATACAGTTCCCATATCCATATTTTTTCTATGATATTCTTCCCTTAAAAACTGAAAAAAAAAATAAAGTTCTATATGATTTTTCAAGCTCCAAATTAAGTGAATTAACTCTGAATTAAATTTTATTTATATACAGAATACTTCCCCAATTCAGAAATGAGAAAGTTTAAATAATCCATATCAGAGATAAGACTAAGCATTATTTTGAGGAAAATATGAAAATAAGTTCATGAGAGTCAACCGTTGGCCTTTTTTAGTCTCTTACAGACTAAATGTGCTGATTTAAAAAAAAAAAACACGTTATTCAGGATTTACTAAAGCAGTATGGCCATTAATTATTGACATTTTCTGCTTCTTTTCTCCACAGAATCCTGGGAATGGAAGGGACCTCGTTATATAGTTCCCTTATCAAAATAAGCAATGACCCAGGACCTGGGGAAAAAATCAGGGCAGGCCTAATGAGAATCAGGTAGTGAACATAATGAGGACCAGGCCCAAGACCTAATGAGAAACTTAACATTATCAGCCTATTCCTTTTTGATACCTTTAGCACAGGGTTTTCCTGGAAATGTTATTTTCAGGGGAACTCTAAGAGTATTTCTTGGAGGCAGCTGATCTTAGCTTAGTAATATAGGAAATAGTTAAAGGAGACAAGAAAATCCAGGGGGGGGAAAGGGCCTTGCTTGGTTATTGAAGGTAAGGCCAACGGATATCTGGTAAGAAATAATGAATTTAGAGGTATACGATGTTTGTGAAGACTGTTTCCAAGACTATCTAGCCTACCTCCAACACAGTAATAATTGCAACTCATTTATAAAGAGTTATAAGATTTTCCATGTTTATTACTCACAATGCCTTTGGGAAGAAGGAACAAAGCCTGCTCTTATCAGTAGTGGGTTACCTCTCCTAGGGGGTCTTTTAGCAAAGACTGAGCAACAATTTATCTGGTATGTTATTGGGGGAGTTATTCGTGTATGGGTTCAACTAGATGGCTGCTAAGGTCCATTCCATCTCTCAGATTCTGTGATTCTGTGAACAGAGGTAGAAACAGGCAAGAACATGAATAAAATATCTCAGAAAGATTAGACTCAGTTTTAATTTTTAAAAGAGCTTCCAAGTGGAAAATTCCTATTGTTCTGTCTTTGGAGCCTTCTTTAAACTTTTCCATGCTTCCAACTGGAAATAGCCCCAGGTTCTCTGTGCCTCAGTTTTCTCTTCTAGAAAATAATGATCATCATATTTATCCTTTCAATCAATAAACATTTTTTTCTTTTTAAACCATGAATGTTTCTTTTTATATCTTCTGCTTTTATGTCACCTAAATTTCTCCCTTTATTTCTCTTCCTTCCCCTTCCCAGAAAGACCTCTCTAATAACAAAGACATTTTTAAAAGAAAAAAATAGAAAGAAAACAGAAATTCAACAAAACTGATCAATATTTTGAAAAAAAAATCTGACATTATATACAACTTTCTGCACCTGGGAAACACCCCCTCTACACGCACGCACACACACACACACACACACACACACACACACACGCACACACACATCCACTTCTGCCAAGGAGTTGAGAAAGGTGTTTCTCACTTTTCTTTGGGGCTAAGCTAATTTAAAAAAAAAAAGCATCTCTAAAGCACTTACAATATTTAAAGAAACTTAACCAGACACTGTTCTAGGCACAAAGGATACAATAGAAAAGTAAGATAGTCCCTGCTTTCAAGGAGCCATAGTGTGACCTTTCTAGTAGTTCTGGTACTATTGATTTAATTATTATTGTTCCTAGAACAAAACTAAGACTGAAGAGGAAGGTGTTGGGGGAGGGAGAGTGTTGTGGTAGGGTCAAAGGGATGCAATGTGCTAATATCTGGTCAAATGCTTTGATTTAAATTTTCTCATATATGTTGGTTTAAAAGTAATAGCAACAACTTTCAATATACATGAATATATACGTGTGAGAAGGAGGAAATGAATAAATATTTGTTGAATTAAATTGACCTGGAGGAAGTATCTTTATTTCTCTGAATGTTTCCTCAGCTGGAAAATGAAGATATTGGACTAGATGGTCCCTAAGGTGCCTTCCAATGCTGATATTCTATGAACTCTGAATTGAATGTTTGTTGAATCAAATTGCTGAGGTCCCTTCTAACTCTGAGATTCAGTGGGTCTATGATTTTGAAATGAGTGATATCAGCATTTGGTACTAACAGCAGGTTTTAATTGTGTCTCCAGTAGAATGTTCTAGAGTACTGGTTACCTATAAGGGGTGGTAGAAGGGAAGGTAGTGGTGCCTATGGAAAAGGCACAAGAAAAAAATATATAAAATAAATGAATTAAAAAACACATCAGCGCCATGTGCCAAGTACTGTAGTAAGTCTGGAGGACACAAATACAAAAAGCAAAGACCATTCTTACCCCACCAAGGAATTTACATTCTAAAGGGAGAGAAAACACACAAACAGGAATGGTGGCCTAGGAAGGGTGCTTTGGTCTTCAAAGTTTTCTTGTTCAGTCATTTCTGTGTCCTGTCTGACTCTTTGTGACCCCATTTGGGGTTTTCTTGGCAAAGATACTGGAGTGGTTTGCCATTTCCTTCTCCAGCTCATTTTACAGATGAGGAAACTGAGGCAAACAGGGTTAAGTGACTTGCCCAGGGTTGCACAGCTAAGTGTTTGAGGCCAGATTTGAATTCAGGTCTTCCTGACTTCAGGCCCAGAGCCCTATTCACTAAACTTAGGACAGCAGATTGACTCACCCTATCTAGGAACAATGGCAGGGTTGATTTGATCATGTTTCCAGAAAAGGGATAGAAGGAACTAGGTTAGGAAAGTATACTAGTCCAAAGGCAAGGTGCCTATAAATGAGGAGACACCTGAGAGTACATTCAGGAGTATAGTAAAACACAGCCCTTTGCCTGAAATAGTGGTTCAGGAGAAGCAATCAACAGACAGGAAAGTGAGGGCCCCACCTTGGAAATTTCTCCAAAAGAAACATTTCACCTTCTCCATAGTTTTGCCTTGATAAAATCTGTAGTTTGCCCCAAATTGCTCAGCTACTAAGTGTAGAAGGTAGAACTGGAATCCAAGACTTCTGATGAAGAGGCCAATATTCTTTCCCCCATACTGCACAGCTCATCATTCTCAAGAGAAAACTATAACCTTATAAATCCATAAAGGTTACAGTTGGAGATCAAAGGCTATATAGATCCATAAAACTATAAACATAGAGCTCTTTCTCCCTGTGGTTGTTTTTCAGGTAAATTAAATTTTAGTTTAAAAATCTTCATACATAGATTCCAAGAAAACTTTGCAAGAGATATTTGTATGGGTACCTTGAAGTTCCTGTATGTGTTGGAATGCAAAAATTGGCCAAAAAATACCAAAGTAAGCAGAAGCTGGTTCTTTCACACGAATTCTACTTATTTATTCATGATTCATATCCCCAAAAAAGCTACTTACTTTGGGAAGAGAGGGAATTTTGCTGCTGTACTCTAATAATTCATTACTTTTGACATTTTGTCTATAATAGCAAGGATTTCATTCAATGACTTCAGCTACAAAACTGACATTAAGGAAGTCTTTAAAAACTCTTATTGGAAAAAGAAGATTCAAATGAGATTAATTCATGTGAAACAAAAGCATCCTGGAGTTCTATATGATAACAATGGCAATCTATAGTCACTATATTGTAGCAGAAAATGTGAAAAGGAAAGACACGAGCAACCTAATTTTCATCAGCCATTGATTTACTGAAATCCTTGACTTCATGAAACATATCTGATACCATAGTCTAATTGGATAGCAATATTTAAATGCCATAATTTGAGGGGGCCATCATTTTTATTGATTTCTCTTATTTATAAGAATTCTTTCATGTGCTCATCATGCCAAGCAGAATCAATGTCATACTGTGGGCTTCAAAAGACTTTTATTGAATTTTTATCCTCCTTAGACAATAAATGGAATTTTAATCCTTTTGGATAATAAAAGTAGTATTTTTAAGCCACTTGTGACTGCTATTCTTCCATTTTCCAACCAAGTCTAAATCATCTGTACCATGCTAAGGATGCCATAAAAAGAGTACAAGAATTTTATTAAGGCTCCCCCATGTTGATGGTACCTATGTTCACCACTGTGCTGTGCAAAAGCTGGACTGCAAGAGTACCACATTAATGTTACTATAGATGAGAAAAGATACATGCACTAACCCTTTACAGTCTCAGCTGGGACATAGCTACCTGAACACATGAAATCACAGGATTTAGAGCTGGAAAAGACATTAAAGATCATCTGATCATCAAATCTTGGTCTAACAAGAAATTATAATAGCGTAGTGCTATGCTGAACTGATAAGAGATTGTCACTCCCTCTCACTGGCCCCCACCCTTCTGTGGGTTTGGATATTCCTTCTTTATCTATTCCTTCAGCAACTCTTCTCTGTGGATTTTCCTTTCAAACTGGCTTGAGGGGTGGGGGTGGGGGTGGAGAGGGGAGAGAATTACAATGGAAACAGAAAGTGGGCAGGTCTTTACTTCTCATATGATTTTTCAGCTTATAAAGTCCTTCTAGCCAGTGCTACTGGCTCATTTACCTATAAAGTTCTAGATGTAAGTTTCTCTTTGCTCTAGGAAGTTGTTAATTTGAATCAATAATTCTCTTGTTTGCTTTGAGCTCCTATGCCATGAAATGCAGTTCTATCAGTTATAGATCTCTCTCTCTCTTCCTCTCACTCTCTCTCTCTCTCTCTCTCTCTCTCTCTCTTTCTCTCTCTCTCTCTCTCTCTCCCAGCCATTCCTCTACTTACTTTCTTTCTTTCTTTATCACATCTGTCAGTCAGTCAATACAATAAACATTTATTAAGCATCCATCTATCATATGCCAGGCAGTAAATCCTGGGGATACAAATATTTTTTAAGTTTTATTTTATTTTTAATTTTGGAATAAAACAAGCATTTCCATAATATAGATATTAGAAGAACATATAATTTTTAACACAATCCCTGCCCTCAAGGAGCTTATAATCTAATGAGGGAAAACAACACATAAAAGTAAGCTGAAAGGGGTGGAGTGGGGCAGGGAAGGTACCTGGAACAAGGGCATGATGGAGTCTAGTCCAAAGGAGCACAGCTGGTGGGAAATGAAGAGATGACTGACCTCAGAGCCCTCTTTAAATGGAGGCTTTGACCAGAGACATTTCCTCTGCTTCCCTCCAGCCCTCCAATCAAATGCTACTGAGGGTACTGATGACGTGTGAGTACCAATGTTAATTCAGTCTTATAGAAGAAAGAGGGGAGTGAGGAGTTCAGCATTCCATCCATCCCTCTGGGTGTGGTCATCAATAATAGGTAACACCCAAATATGCATCATAGCAGGCTGAGCTGGTAACCTTATCACTGCAGCTTCATTCTCACTTCCATGGCATGTGTTCTGTGCAGCGCCCACTCCACCATTTAACACACCTGGTCCTGAGATGTCCCCTCCTCTTCTCACTTCCCTCCTGCTGGCACATTCTCTCCTCAGGTAGCTCCCATCCCCCCCTTCACCTGGGCTGGGCAGGTGTTAGCATATCCATCAAAGTCTGGACCTAATCTTTTTCTTTTGTGTTTGAACTCGTCTCCAGACTTCAGGTGTATTTTCTACTCCTCCATGAAGTCTATTTCAATAAAACTAAATGTATACCACCAAAAAACCCCAGCAAAATATAAGCTTCTTGAGAGCAAGGACTTTTTATTTTTTTCCTTTCTGTTTGTTGTTATCCCCCAGTACCTAGCACAATAGATGCTTGATAAATGCTCATTGGATTAGATTGAAAATAAGCACTCTGTGAAACAAAATTGAATAATATCCTCTTTCCTATATGCAGATTTTACTCTTAAACACTTCTACCCAAGAACAGGGGAAGGGGACTATAGCAGATAGATTGGTATTTTCAGTCATGTAGCATACAAGTCACTTAGACTTGTAATAAATATCTGTTTAATTGGATGGAATGGAGTGATATTGGATGGGCTTCTTTTACTCAGTTAATTGTGATGGGAAATCCTTAAAAAAAATCTACAGGCGTGCCTCATACTTTGTATCTGTCTAGCACAGTGCTCTGCACAATTTAAGCATGTGATAAAGGTCTGTTGAATGAATGTATGAATATATAAATGAATGAATTATTTTCTATGTGTCCATCACTTTACACTCCCACTTAAGAAAGGCTTTAGGGAAATTATAAATATAGAAAGGAAGGAGATATGAAGAAAGGAAATCAAGGGCAGGTCAGTAAGAATCATTGTAAACAAAAATACTGTTACCCTTATCTGGGATTTCTGACAATGTGCGAATTTTTCACAGATACTCTCTGATATGGATATCAACATTTTCTCCTTGGTGTATTCATTGAAGAAGTCAGCATAGTGTTAATTCATTCATTGCAGAGAAAATGTGTTATTTCTCCTAGGTAATTTCCTCTAACAAGTATTTATTGGAAAAATGGAAGGACACTCATGATACCACTACTTTTTAAACATCATTTTGATTACTGTGGAAGGTTCTTCCGGCGAATACTTATTTGCACCTCTTTCAAGTCAACCTCCTTTTGGAGGGGCTGGGGGGAGGGGGAACCACACACACCTCAGACAAAAATAATGTCTTCTGGCTCTGTGGAGTGGCAACCAGCCTTTGCAGGTGTTCCAGAATTCTCTGGGCTCCATTTGCCAATCTTAGATCCCTGACAGAAAGCTTACCCTGAAATAAACAAGACTGATGAATGAGAGATCGGCAATGGTTCCTCACAGCACTGAAGAGACTCTTAGTGCAGATGTTCTGAAGGGAAACCTCACACTGATGCAAGATCATTATAAGACAAAATAAGACCTTATCTTGTTTATTCTAAATTGTACATAGACACGTTCTATATTTTGTTTGATGAGCAGCTGTGTTTTGTCGGTTTGTACTGTCATGGAGCTCTGGGCCTCTGCATGAGTTCCAGGGTTGCAGTTTTGACAAACACATCCACCAGGACCAGGTCCTGAGCTATATTCCTTCCATCCCTTGGGGAAAGAGGTGGGGGTTATGTCAGCAGGCTGTGAGCTTCAGATGCCCCTTACAGGATTTTGAGTGATATTTCCTAACTGGCCTTCTATGTGCTATAAAGGGGAATTGGAAGAGGTTGGAAGTCAAGACATCTGGCTTCCCACTCACAGACATGAAGGAGATTGAGAGAAGAAGAGAGCAGTAGCAGGGGATAGGTCTGAATCCATCTGACTACCCCAGGAGTACTTAGAGGAAGAGTCAGAAATCAGTCTTGGCATATTTCCTGCTGCTCTGGCCAAATGGTTTTCGTGGTCCTTGTGTGTCTGTGTGTCTGTCTGATTGTCTCTCTGTCTCTTCCACTCTCTCCATCACCTCTCATTGTCTCCCTCTGTCCCTTTAAGACTAGAGGCTGGCACCATCTTCTCCATGGAACCTTTCCTGATCCCAATGGCTAATTCCTCCCTCCCAAACTACCTTGTACTTTGTTTATATTTGTAGCTACTAACTTTATTTATGATGTGTGTTTTTTTGTGTCCTCGCTGTTTCCTCCATTAGAATATAAGATCTTTGAGCACAGCGATTGCACCTGGCACAGGGTCTGGCAAATAGGAGGGACTTAATAAACAACTTATTGATTGATTGATTCCTGCAAGGCTCAGCTTATGTACACCCACCTACAAGAATACTTTGTTATGCCCTCAGGTGTTGGTTTTCTCTCCCTCCTCCTCCAATTATCATATTATATATAGATATAGATATATGTGCATGTGTATATGTGCACATACATGGCTGTATGCATATATTACATATACATTGTATACACAAGTGTGTATGTATGCATGTATGTATATCTAGTGACATGTTTATCTACTCCAGCAGAATATAAGCTCTTTAAGGGAAAGGACTGTCTCCTTTTCCATTTGTATCACTAGTACTTGACACATAGTAGAAGCTTAATAAAGCAATTGAATGAACATGTCACATGCAAATTCACACACACACACACACATACACACAGAGTACAATGTAAGTTTTGTAAAGGCAGGGACTGTTTTAATTGTTGTCTTTTCATTCCTAGCATCTAGTATAATACTTGACACATAGTAGGCATACAATAAATGCTGGTTAGATTAGATTAGATTGGATTGGATTGAATTATTTGTGTGTGTGTGTGTGTGTGTGTATGTGTGTGTGTGTGAGAGAGAGAGAGAGAGAGAGAGAGAGAGAGAGAGAGAGAGAGAAACAGGGAAAAAGAAACAGAAAGGGGAGAGAGGAGAAGAGAGAGAGAGGAAGGGGAAGAGAGAAATGGGAAAAGAGAGAAGAGAGGGAGAGATGAGAGGAGAGAGACAAAGAAAGAGAAAGGGGGGAGAAATAGAAAGGGGAAGAGAGAGAGAGAGAGAGAGAGAGAGAGAGAGAGAGAGAGAGAGAGAGAGAGAATGAATTAGTTATTTTTAATCTGGATTGCTTGTTTTAAGCTCACTTGGTGAAGAGCTCATTTGATTTGGCCAATCTTGTGAGTGAGATGAGGGGGGATGAGCAAAGAAGACTGTTATGTGACCAATATTTTGGTAAATTCCATGGTCCTGGGAAGTTACAGAAATGTAACTATAACTCACGAATATATTAGCTAACATGAATTCTTTACAACAAATGGATGCTGAAATTTATTTTAGCAGTCAAATAACTTATGCATCAGGAATGGAAAACTTCCAGAAATAAGAACACTGCAGTAGTGTTTACTGGCTGAAGCAACTTAGCAAATTCATAGAAAATAACATTCTCATGAAATTATAAGCAGAAGGATTTCAAGACTATCTGGACACAGTGTTTATTCTGTTTAATGAAGCCCAGGTCTTTGTAACTCTAACTACATTTGTTTTCTACATATTAGCTCAGCTTACTTAATGATAGCTATTCATCTTCCCCAAATGTGTTTTTATTGTGTGCTTGCTTTATGGGTTGTGCTTTTGGAATGCTTAATTTTGGAGAACATAAAATAAAGTTTAAAACCGGGAGGGGTAAACTCAACCATTCCCTGAAGGTTAAGGGAACAGCCCTGGGCAACACTGACGCAGTCTACTACCCATAATGCAAGACATCTAAGGTCCTTTCCAACTTTGAGATTCTATACACAGGGCTCTGGGGCTTGCCAATGGGGACAGAGGTCAAGCATTCAACTTGGATGATACCACAGTATCCCACACAACCCCTTCTTGCTTTGCAGACAAGTAATGAAGGAACCACACAACCATGGTCATGGTGCCATTGAGCACAAGGGAATTTACCTTTCTGGCTTCTCTTTCTTATCTTCTTTGGTCAATGATATTTCCTTTATGGAGCAGTGGGAGGCAGGGATACAATCCCATCAATAATAATAATAATAATAATAATAATAATAACTAGCTTTTACATTAGTACTTACATAGTTCTTTAAGGTTTGCAAAGCACTTTAGACATATTTTATTATCACAATAGCTCTGATAGGTAGGTGTTCTTATCACTGTTATCAAACGAGATAATACCTATAAAGTACATAGCAGAGTGCTTAGCACATAATGGACATTCAATAAATGCATATTTCCTTCCCTCCTTACCCTCTCATTTTGCAGATGAGGAGCTGAGATAGAGTGACCAGTAGTACTAGCCAAAGCAAATTCTATCAGGCCAGAAAGACTGAATATAGCTCAGAAACTGGCTCTGCTCTGAAGACCAGTCAAGCTAAGGTCAAAGAGATACTGTCATATAGTGAATAGAGCACTGGAATTGGATTGGAAGGCCTACATCTGAATCTCACTTCATCTCTAGACAGTAGCCCAAGCTTCCTCTGTTGTTGTTGTTCAGTTTTTCAGTCATGTCCAATTCTTCAAGATCCCATTTGGGGTTTTCTTGATAAAGTCGCTGGAGTGGTTTGCCATTTTCTTGTCCAGCTCATTTTACAGATGAAGAAACTGAGGCAAACAGAGATTAAGTGACTTGCCTATGATAACACAGTTAGTAAAAGTGTCTGAAGTCACATTTGAACCCGGGTCTTCTGGACTCCAGGTCCAACACTCTACTCACAAAGCTACCTTGCTACAAATCATTTGTCTGCACTGGACCTCAATTTCTTCCTCTATAAAAGAAAAGATCCTACCTCTAAGAAGCTCATAAACAATAGATTGGCCACAAAGAAGAAAACAAAAAGGCCGTAGTCCTATCTGGCCTCCTGTCCTTAGGCAGTGTTTGTGACTAGTGGAAAGAGCTAAGAGAATGCTGGGAATCTCAGCTTTAGATCATCTATAGAAACATTCATGTAGCTATCTTCCTCTCAGTGAGTAATCCCTGTCCCAATGAGCATCACATGCAGATACTACTGCAGGAATTGAATACTATCTACATTGATAGTCTCACTGTACACAAAATCAGAAGATGAAAGGAAGCCTCAGTTAAAAGGAAGCAGGTCTCTTGGGCTTCTCTTGAAGACATAAATAAGGGAGGTAGTTGGCAGACTGGTGTGACTGTACTTGCAAAGGTAACAGGAGACATTATTTCACAGAACATTTGGTTACCTCATATTACATGTTCATGATAAGCATTTCCAGTAAGACCACCAGTAAAGCCATTGCAGCTTATGTACCAACATCTGTTACAGAGGATGAAGAAAGAGAAATTCTACAAAGAACTCAATCAATAAGACCCTCCAAATTAAATCAATATATACTTTGACACTTGAGGCTATCAATGCAAAAGTGTGCATAGGTGAGGATGGCATAATAAAGATAGACAGATAGATATGGAAAGATGATAGATATACAGACAGAAAGAGATATATATTCATGTTTGTGTTATAGGTAATACATATATTAATGGTTTAAAATACATACATATTTATATGTATATAAATATATATTATGTGTATGTGTGTGTGTGTGTGTGTGTGTGTGTGTGTATGCCACTTGTCCAGGGTCCCACAGTTAGTGTGTGTCCAGGCTACAACTTCCTAACTCTACAGCCAGCTCTGTGTCCACTACACCAGGCAGCCTGGGCTGGTGAGCCCAGCCAATCTATAGTGGACCCAAGCAGCATAGTTTTATAGTTTCTTCAATGGAAGGAGGAGTGGAGAAGATGCAGGATAAGGATGACCTGAGGGTAGAACTAGGAGGGAAAAAATAAAAAGCAAGAAAAAGTGGTTGAAAGGTGGAGTACAATGCCACATTGACTATAGTTTGGAAGAAAGAAATTAAATAGAAGTATGCATGGAATGACTTTACATAGATAGATAGATAGATAGATAGATAGATAGATAGATAGATAGATAGATTCATAGATAGATAGATAGATAGATGTACATATTTGTGTCTAATGGTAGCCGCCTCTGGGGGAATAAAAGGGTAAAAAAGAAAGTTACATATAACTATTATAAATCTAAAGGAAATAGCAAGTTGTGCATAATAGATTTGCCATTTCATGTGCAATCATCTTTTTTTTTCCTATTCTTCTCTGTTATGGAAATGCTTGTTTTATTTCTTAAGTTCAGAATAAAATATATTTTTTTTAAAAAAAGAAGGAAATTATAGTCAAAACAGTGTTGATTAACCAGGAGAACAGGAAAGGATGGAGGGAGGGACTTAAAGGTCATAGTGAAGACAAAGAACAGATTTAAGAGGAATGCAATAGAGCTGGGAAAGGGAAGCCTAGGAGATTTTAATCAGAGGAATTTCGAAATTTGAGAACTTGAAGGTAGAAAAGTTTGGAGGTAATAGTGAGATCTAATGTGTGATCAAGTCCATAGGTGAGATACAGAGGTGAGGATATGGCTGTTGAGGAAACAGAGAGAAGTCAGAATATTCAAAAGGACATTAATGTAAATAAGGAAGTCATCAGCAATGAGGGCAGGGGATGGGGAAGAAAAGCAGACTGATCATAGACTGAGAAAGAAGTTAAGAATACTTGCAGTTAACAGAACCAAGCTAATAGTATCTAGAAACCAGGAATAAATTTCAAAGGAAGCCAGGTTGCTATGTCATGATGACAGAAGGAGTGATGGGTGAATGTGTGGTGGGCGAAAGATGAAATGACTGAGAAACAAACATTCAAGCTTCTGAGCATATTGATTTATTAATCAATGCATGCCAATTGCCCAACAAATTGGGGCCAGACCCTTTCCTCAGCTTAGGACTGGGTCCTAACCCAGGAGGAGACAGACTTTTATACATTAAAAACAATCCCCGTAAGACCAATTAATTAAAAAGAAGCAATTAATCAGGATACATTGAGCAACCTGATTTCCAAATGGAGGAAAGATTAGGGACTTTCTAAGTTGGGAGGGGGGAAAGCGAACAGGTGCAATCCCCTGAAATCAGAAAAAGAGGTGTCCCACTCCCCCTAAGTATCTATGAACAATCAAAGAAACATGGAAACAGTAATAGATTAATCATACGGGGCCAGTTTTCAGATAAGACATATGGATTACTTGAAATATATAATTGTGAGAAAACTCTTTGCATCAGTCTTTGGGTCTAACTGGGTTTCTGGTCAGTGTAACCTAGGTGTTTAGTTAAGGGTCTCCAAACAGCAGGTAAAGGTAGTCCAGCTTCCCAGCAGCTTCCCAATTCCCATGCAGGATTAGGTTCAAATAATACAATAAAGGTTTTCTTCCAACTCCCACAATTGAATAAAGATTTCTCACAAGAAAGAAGTTGGACTAAGACACATAATTGAATAGAAAGGGAACTGAGCTAGCCCCAGAACTGACTCATAAGACTGAGTCAGTGTGGTTCACTCAATTCCTGCAATTAACCACTTGCTGTCCTAATCCCCTCAATTCCCTCAATCGACAATAGTGATAGAGCAAGGACAGTGATTCTTTGTACTCTTGTCCCAATCTGTGCATTTAAGGGAAAGGGGTGTGTGTGTGTGTGTGTGTGTGTGTGTGTGTGTGCGCGCGCGCATGTCAAGAGTGGAAGTGGGGGAGGTTAATTCGAGGAGCAACCAGCACTAAAGAGGGTGGCAAGGCATGAGGTATACCTTCAAAAGAAGGTCCTCAGTGTAATACACGGAGTCTGAGCAGGAGTGATCTAAGGACGGAGAGGCATTTGTTTAGGACCAAGCAGGAATCCCAAAGGGTAGAGAAAGTGGCAAAGGAGGAAAATGACTCCATCAGGAAGGCTGAGCTGGATTTCTGGGTGAGGTAGCAAGGTAAAGGGATTTTTACTTGAACAAGTTCTAACTCTGAAATATGAGGAAGGTATGAAAAGGTAGCAAAAGGTAGGAATTTCTATCCAAAGAGTAAGGAAGGTATCAAGTAGACAGGTAGTGATAGACTAAATTGGCCTTAGACTTTTAATTTGCATTGACTGTAAAAGGAGCCTCTATGCCTGTGGAGACATCTCATTTGGCTGGGGTGGTTCATGAAGAGTCAGGAAGACAAAAGAATTGCTAGCAATGGTGCCCAGGAAGAATGAAGGGTTCTCAGCATAAGTACTAAGTTCAATTTCCCAGCAAACAAGACCTTCTGTGCCTTTTCTGTGACTAAGTGCATTCCAGGAATGCTCTCTCTCCTCACCTCCTCCTCTTGGCTTCCCAGGCTTCCTTCGAGACCCAGCTAAAACTCTAGCTTCTGTGAGAAGCCCTTTGGGTTTCTCCTCACAACTGCCACCACCCCCTACCATTGCCTTCCCTCTGAGACTGCCTCTGATTTACACTGGACTGTCTTTGTTTTCAATGTTTTAACATTTTTATTTAAAGTTTTGAGTTCCAAATTCTATCTTTCCTTCCCCTCTCCCCTCCCTAAGATGGTGAGCAATTAGATATAGGTTATATAGGTGCAATTATATAAAACATTTCCATATTAATCATTTTGTACATAAAGACTCTAATAAAAGAAAAAGAAAGAAAGAAAGAGTGAAAATAGCATGCTTCAATCTGTACTCCAAAAAATCAGTTCATTCTCTGGAGGTGCTTCATCATTAGTCCTTTGGGATTGTCTTGGATCATTGTATTACTGAGAATAGCTAAATCATTCACAATTCTTCATCAAACAATATTGCTGTTACTGTGTACAGTGTTCTCCTGGTTCTGTTTCCTTCACTCTGCATCAGTTCATATAAGTCTTTCCAGATTTTTCTGAAAAAAATCATCCTGCTTGTCATTTCTTATAGTATGACAGTATTCCATTACAATCATATACCACAGCTTGTTTAGCCATTCCCCAATTGATGGGCATCCCTCTGATTTCCAATTCTTAGCCAACATAAAAAGAGCTGCTGTATTTTTGTACAAATAAGTCCTTTTCCCTTTTTTTGGCTGTCTTTGGGATATAGACCTAGCAGTGGTATTGCTGGATTAAAGGGTATGCACAGTTTTATAAACCTTTGGGCATATACACTGGACTATAAGTATTTGTACACATATAAGTATTTGTATATTGTCTAGTCTGTTAGAATGGATGCCCCTGAAGAGCAGGCATGGCGTCTTTGCTTTAGCCCAGTGCCTGGCATGGGTACTTAATAAATGCTTGTGGAGTGACTGACATTCATGGAACTGGAACTTGTGGAGGAGAGCTATTTATGGATGTGCAAACTCTGGAATAATGTGTAAAATATCTCAGAAGCTGCAAGATTTGTCAGAAAAAAAAATGCCCACTTGCAGGGCAGGGAACCTCACTTTCCCAAAGATTTTAAGCCTGAAGAAAGTGGAGACAGTAAAATGACTTGTTTAATTTTTCATACAATTTTCTTTTTTGTGTTCAATTTTTGTTTTGCTTTTAGTGGGTAGTTCAACAACCTAGACAAAATGAATTGCAATGTAGCTCTTGAAAAAAGTTATAAAACATAAAATAAAAAGACACTAAATAGAAGCTTTCAAAAGGGAGAGCCAGGAAACAAGGGTTCTCTGCTTCTCAGATGCATTTCATCACATTTAGGGTTTCAGAGGGAGGCGTCATGGCATGGTAGAGAGAAATTCCACACTGGAGGTTCTCCACACCCAGGAAATCCCAGGTGATTGCATTTGATCAGGAAGCTCCTGATGAAGAAATTCTCCATATCAACGCAGATCAGCAACCATTCTGGAGCCCAGTTATTTAGAGGAGAGTTTGAGTGACTGCCCAGAGTCATGTAGCCAGAATGTGAGGAACAGGATTTGAACACCCAGGCCTTCTTGCCTCTTCTGTTGCAATTCGGGGGTTGGGGGAAGAGAAAGAGAGAGAGAGAGAGAGAGAGAGAGAGAGAGAGAGAGAGAGAGAGAGAGAGAGAGAGAGAAGGAGAAGGAAGGAAGGAAGGAAGGAAGGAAGGAAGGAAGGAAGGAAGGAAGGAAGGAAGGAAGGAAGGAAGGAAGGAAGGACTCATAATAATTAGGAGAAAATTCAATCTGAGGTAGTAAGGAGAAAAACATTTTAGAATTTAAATTTTTTAATTAATTTTTATTTTTTCAATCATTAACACTTTTTCAATCCCACATCTTCCTCTCCCATGGGGTGAGGGGAGGGGACAAAATCTAGCATTTTTTTTTAAGGATTGTAAGTCTAGCACTTTTGAAAACACAGCAGCTCAAAGTAGGTTAACAAAGTGTTGCCTCATAGGCAACATCTTTAGGGCATTTATTTTAACAAATATCTTTAGACATTGAATTAACATAGCAGTTGTTTATACGGAAATGATTGTTTCCGAAGTTCTTGAAAACAATTTTTTCCAAGTATTTTAATGATTCCCTCTACAGTCTTATTTACACTATTAACTTGCTTTTTCTGTGAGAAAAAGGTTTTCCTAAGCCAAGATAAACTTTAGCCTTAGTCTTGACAGTTTTAAAGATTATAAATTATTAGTTGATGGAGTCCAAGTGAATGAAGTGCTGATCAATAAAATATTTAATTAAAATATTTCTCCAAGAATCAAATGGGAAAAAAGTATGGGAAAGGGGAGAAAGAAAGGGCTTGCTGTCCATAGAACAGCACTGAGTCTATTTGCCACTTATCAACTATTGCTTTCCCTGAATTAACCAGTTAGGGGCATTGTTCTTTTTTCTTTTATTACTGAATTGGCTGATCAGTCAATCAACGTACATCTCCTGAGTTCCTGCTATTGCAAGCCATTCAGTTCAAAGGATTGAGATGTTCAAAGTAAACTTAAGGGGTATAGCTAAGCTTCTATGGTTTATTTTCTGAGCCTTCTTTTAAGAACCTATTCCTTGGAGATTTGTGTATGTGGAACAAAATTGAATGAGGCCACAGATTCTCATTAAGGGCTTCTAATGCCAAATTATTTTGAAATCTGTTCATCCCAAGTAGCACTGTTTTGAATGTGTATAATTAGACACAGCAAGGCAAGGATGTCCTGCCGCATTACTGAGAATCATACCTTGAAAAAGAAAAAGAAAAACCTGACAACTACCCAATTTCTAAAAAATAGCTTAAGCATCAAAACAAGGTTCATTGTTTTCTGTAAAAATGTTGGATTACTGCCTGAAATAAAAACTGAAGAAAATATAGAAAACAAAAGTTATTACTATGATAGGGCTCTAGAGAGAAAACTATTGAAAGCTTTGCTTACTGTGGCTATGATCATATTGCCCATACCAGTACAATTAGGAATTTTTGTGCCTGGGACAAGGAGAAAAAGGGAGATGAGATAGATTTGAAAGGGAAACTGAGGTGGGGGAAGGGAAGGAAATGTGCCAGGGCAGACACCCTAAGGTTTCTACATTACTTCAAGACTAACCAATACAATGAAAATGGGAAAAGGGAACAAAGTGGCTTGCAGTGCTGGGAATGTGATTGCCCAAGGAAGAGAATCTGTGCACCAAGAGGAGCTTTCTATATTTCCCCAACATGAGTGAAAATCGCAGGTACCCTATCCTAGTTATGGCTATGGTGGTCTCTATAAGTTGCTTTTTTTTTCTTAAAGAGACCAAAAAGTCTAATTTTTAATGAACAAATTGTCCTAACTGTCTCATCCATGGCTATTAATATACATTAGCTATTTCAATAAAAAGAATGAGTAAATCAAGTCAAACTTCCAAATGGCCAAACTGAAATAAGAGCTCTGCTTAAATTTGAATTCCCATGGCTTAGTATAGTACTTGGCACATCATAAGAGCTTAACAAATGCTTGTTGACCTGCTCCAACACCTAGAACAGGGCTTCTTAAACTTTTTCTACTCGTGACTTATTTAAACTTATTTAAATCCTGGATTTTATCAGTATGGGCCCTCCCTCCATGGGTGCCATTTGTATGCCTTGGCACCTAGTTTCAATAAGTTGTGACTTTACAAAAGTTATCACCTAGTAACCAACTTTCTGATAAGCCTCTTCCCATGTAACTAACTGAATTGGTTCTTGGATAAAGCAACCGCAATACCTCACTGGGTGGGCCCATTCTTAAAGCCATTCTGGCCAGGTAGGACTCACTAGAGCCTATGTTTCATTGACATAGTATTTGAAAATTCAGTCATTTCTATATACCCCTCAAGAAGCATTGGATTAGAAAAAGTAGTGGAGTAGCCACTTAATAAACAATTGAATAGAATGGAATTCACGGCCCCTGAAAATGGCAACTGTAGATTACTTTTGCAGCAACTCGATAGGGGGTGGAAACCCTGGTGTTCCTCATAATTATATGTCTATTCTCCTCTTATAAGTAGAAAATAGATGAAGATCCAAATACCCTAAGAGGAAAATAAAATCGGAAAGTGATTTTTTAAAAATGTACTGTCTTTGCAGTCTGTAAATAATTCCGACCAATAAATAAGTAACCTAGAAAAGCTGACATGTACTGGAAAGAATATTATATGTGTAGTTAGAGAACGTAGGTACAGGTCCCCATTCTGCTACTTAATATCTGGATAAAGTCAGACAAGTTGTCTAGGTTCTTTGAGTCTTAATTTCCTCATATGTACAATGTGAAATGCGATTACCACTTCACTGGGATTATGGTGAGGGTCAAATAAAATCCTGCATATAAAGGATTTTATAAATGTAAGCTATTATTGGTACAGTTAGGTGGTTCAGTGGATAGAGCAGTGGACCTGGACTCTTCTTTCTGAGTTCAAATCCAGGCTCAGATACTTACTAGCTGTGTGACCCTGGGCAAGTCACTTAACCCTATTTGCCTCAGTTTCTTCATCTGTAAAATAAGCTGGAGAGGCAAACTACTCCAGTATCTTTGCCAAGAAAACCCCAAATGTCGTCATGACTGAAAAATGACTGAACAACAACAGAGCTATTATTATTTGAGACAAGTAGCTAAAAGCTTAGCCTTGATATCTATGCATTAAATATTAAAAGCTAGTAAGCTCAATTTTAAAAGACAAAAATCACTTGTGACTAACTGAAGATAAAAAGCTTTCCTATTGACCTAGAAAAAAAGCCATCTAGGTGGCACAGAGGATAGAGCATGAGGCCTAGATAAGGAATACCTGAATTCAAATCTGGCCCAGACACTTACCAGCTGTATGATCCTGGGCGAGTCACTTAACCCTGTTTGCTTCAGTTTCCTCATCTATAAAATGAGCTGGAAAAGAAAATGGCAAACCACACCAATATCTCTGCCAAGAAAACCCCAAATGAGATCATGAAGTATTGGCCATGATTGAAAAATGACTGAACAAAAGTAAGCTCCATTTTAAAAGACAAAAATAACTTGTGACTTCCTAAAGATGAAAAGCTTTCCCATTGACCTAGAAAAAGCCATCCGTACTCCTTGCCTCCACCATCTCCCCTTCAATTCACTTCTGAAGACCATGCAGTCTGCCTTCTAGCCCAACTACTCCAGTGAAACTGCCCTCTCTAAGTCATAACTATCTCCTAATTACTAATTCCAATGGCTTTTTCTGAGTCCTCATCCTTTTTGGCTTCTCAGCAGCATTCTATGTTATTGACCACTCCCTTCTCCTGGGTACACTCTCCTTCCTAAGGTTTGTGTGACACTGGTCTCACTTGGTTCTCCTCTTGCCTGTTTGACCAGCCTTTCTCAGTCTCCTTTTGTTGGATCATCATTCATGGCCCAGCAAAGGTGTTCTGTATCCTCTTCTTTTCAGTGTG
Organism: Phascolarctos cinereus; assembly: GCF_003287225.1. Lineage (NCBI taxonomy): Eukaryota > Metazoa > Chordata > Mammalia > Diprotodontia > Phascolarctidae > Phascolarctos > Phascolarctos cinereus. Next base: position 53,022,313 of record NW_027556180.1, read on the forward strand.
CACACCTCTGTCCCTCCTGATCTACTCCCATGAGCCCAATTATGATCTCTGTGAAGAGAACTCCAAGAAACTAATGATATGTTGAATTTGAGATCCCTGTTGGATATCCAGGATTTTATGATGGGCAGATAAGTTGAGAGCAACTTATGTGGAAGAGACCTCTGCAAAGAATGAGGAGGCAATTTATCTCCTCCCTATATCTTTACCATGTAGTTTCAAAGCAGAGCTGCTCATCCAGGAGGAGATATTGCATCCATCAGGGAAAAGAGACACACATTCCAGACAGAAAAAGATACAGAGACTTCCACCCAAAGAAATAAATAGCCTTGAGGAGTGTGACCCCTGGCAACAAAGAAAAGAGTCCAGCTATGGAGAGGATCAGACCTTGGCAATCCAACCAAACTATCCCCCCAGGCAGAAACACTGTATCCAAGGCGAGTTCCAGGAGACAACTATGAATAGAAAAAATACCTTACAGGCCCTATAGTACCACAAGTTATGTATTAATTTTACATGTATCCCACCCATCTGCCTCTCTCCCAGTCTATTCTAAGTTTGAGTCTGTTTTTCCCATGAATATGATATATGTGTGTGTCTGTGTGCACATGTATGTATGTATGTATGTGTGTGATAACATATAATAATGCTCTAGCTCATGAACCCCTATCCATGTGCTTCCCACTAACAATCAGCCAACAGATTAATTAGCTCTTAAAAGAGGCATTTACTAAAATGAGAACAGTAATTGCAAAATATACCCCCACTAAAAAACAAAAACCCTAGACTCCATTCTTTGAATCTAATTTTCCAAATTAATCTATTGACTGATTGTTGTGGGAAGCACACTAATGGGGGGTTCATGAGCTAGAGCGTTAGTCATTCAAATCCAGAGTTACCCAAAGCTATCAGGTAGCAACCATCTTCTGGGGACCCAATCTTGAGTGAGTATAAGTTGAAGAAGTAATAATAGGGATGCTAAACATTTATATGTCATATCCTCCCAATGGAATGTAAACTTCTTACAGACCAGGAATATGTGTATGTAGGTATATATGTGTGTGTGTGTGTGTGTGTGTGTGTGTGTGTGTGTGTGTGTATATACATATTTCCATTTTGTTCCCAATGTCTTGCATGTAGCACATATTTAATAAATGCTTGTTGGGTTGGATAAGATTGGACTGGATTATCCTGATACTCTTACCATTGGCTCTGAGGCATTTTGCTTGTATTACTTTGGCTGACAGTATTTGCTTAGGTGACATGGCCCAGGATATGAACTGTGAGCTCAGGGTAAAGGGGAAGAGAGTAAGCATTTATATGGTGCCTCCTATGTTCCAGACACTGTAGAAATGCTTTACAAGTGTTATCTCAGGATAATTAATGATTCTTGTCATTGCCAGAAAGGCCATCTTTCAAAAATAATGTCCCTTTGGATCAAAGATTTCCTAGAATATTGGTTTTAAATGATGTTCTGGACATGGTCTGGGTTTTTTTTGGTTCTTTGATCGCTGGTCAATGTACAGATATCAGATATTACAGCTGCAAATGCATCTTGAGTTGTAAACACATTAGGCTAAAAAATAAACAATACTTGTTCAGTCAGGAGGGATGTCTGCAGAAATGCTTACCTAACATGACAATTTGTATCTGAAGATGAGTTTTCACAAGCTTATAGTACAAAGTCCAGAACATAAAGGGCCTCTCTCATACCATACTTTAGTGTGGCCTCTGGACAACTCACTATTATTCCTTTATTTGGCAGAGGGGAGATGATTTCCATTTTTTCCTTAAACATTTTAGTGAATGTTCTCAGGACAGCTTTTAGTAACATTCCTCAATACGGCTTCTTATTAGCCCATTTAGCAAAGTAAATTCTGATATGCCTATTGTGTTCTTGCCACATAAAGTAGTTAACAGATTCCTAGAATGAGTCATTTACATTTTACCAGCTAGAAATTATGAGCATTTAATGAATGTACCCTCATCAGTCATTTTAATGAGACTCTTTCTCTTGGGTTTGAAATATATCGATCATTATCATGTTTTTAGTGAAAACTACACTTGTCCATCTTTCAAGTTAAGTGATGTCCAAGGAAAAAAATGTGGTCTGAGCTCTTGAATTAGAATCTGTAAGAATTTAGGGTCTTCAAGGGCAGACTACTTAAACACCATGTACACCAGGTAGCTCCAGTCCTGGATTAGCTATTTCCTTAGCTAACTCTGAAATTGTGAAATGAAGAGTGGGCCTGGAGTCAGATGTCTTGGTTCAAATCCTGCCCACAACACGTAATGGTTTTGCAATCCTGGGCAAGTCATTGGGTCTTTCTAAGCCTCCGTTTCTTTATCTATATAAGGAGGATAACATGGCCAATGGGGATATGTGTTTTGCATGCTTTCTTATTTGTAACAGATTTTGTATTTCTTGCCTCCTCAATGGGTAGAGGAGAGAGTGGGGAGAGGGAGAGAATTTGGAACTGAAAATGAAATAAAATTAATAGAATGGGGATACCATTGTTTCCTGTGCCTACCTAACAGGATGGTTGTGAGGCTCCTATGACATGATCTGTGTAACAACATGAAAGTGCCACATGACATGTCAGTCACTTTACTCTTATTACCCTTTCTCTAGGCCCCAATTCCCACTGACTGCAGTTATTTTGACTTGCTAAGAGGGATGACTCTTTATAGAGGGTGGTGGCATTTGCCATTGCCATATGGGATTCACCATTGCCATGTAGCATCCTTGAAGACAATGTCAATAAAAATGAAGTCACTGTGGAGCAGAGTCCAAATTAACGATCCTGGTTTGTTGTGTTTCAGCTATTTGAGTTCATGAACTTCTTGGCGGAGAATGTCATCTTCTGCTACATGGGCCTGGCGCTATTCACGTTCCAGAATCACATATTTAACGCTCTTTTTATACTCGGGGCGTTTGTATCCTTTACTAAAAATGCTTTCAAGTGCAACCCACTGGATATTTAGCAGAAGGGGCCAATGTCTTATCAGTCTGATTCTTGGGTGGAAATAAATATTCAAGTTGTTGACTAGTGTTCAGGGCCTAGTATTCAAGGCCTGAATTCAAACCTAGGGAGGAAATGTCATTTCTTTTACTTAAGTACCCTAAAATACAAGGAACCCGGGGCTCTGGTTGGGGTTCAATGGTTCAGAGTAAGAGGGTTGGGATGTTGAATTGGTCCTAAAGCAGAGGTAAAAGAACTTGCAGTAACTTGTACCCTACAGAAGAGAAAGTTAAAGACTTTTCTTCATATTCCCTGAGCACAGGTCATGGGAAATTAGGCTTAATGTACAAGTAGAATCAGGTTGGGTATAAGGGAAAATGTCCTGGCTATTATTATGGTTAAGTTTTGCAACTACTCACAAGAGTTTATTTGAGTGTCCCTCATATTCAATTCATTCATTCAATATATTTATATAAGGTGTCCCTCATATTCAATTCATTCAATAAATGTTTATTAACTGCTTTCTATGTGTCAGGCACTGTGTTACGTGCCTGGGATACAAAAAGAGGCAACAGACAGTCCCTGCCCTTAAGGAGTTTGCACTCTAATGGAGGAGACAGCATGCAAATAAATGTATACAAAGCAAGCTACACATAAAATAAATAGGAAATAATCAAAAGAAGGAAAGCCTGGTAATTAAGAGGGGTTAAGGAAGACTTCATGTAGAAGGTGGGATTTTAGGGAAGCCAGGGAGATCAGTGTCAAAGGGGATAAGGGAGAGCATTCCAGGCTTGGAAGATAGACAAAGAAAATGTCCAGAGCCAAGAGAAATGTCTTGTTCATAAAACAGCCAGAAGGCCAGTGTTGTAAGGTAAGAGCAGGCTGGGTTAGGAAGGGCTTTTTATGCCAAATTGAGCATACTGTCTCTGTTCCTGGAGACAATAGGAAGCCACTGGAATTTGCTGAGTAGGGGGATAACATGATTGGACAGGCATTTTAGAAAAATCACCTTAGTAATTGAATGGAGAATATATTGGAGTGTAGAGAGACTTGAGCCACCAGCAGGCTATTTCAATAACCAAGGCATGAGGTAATGAGGGACTGTACCATAGTGGTGGCAATATTAGAGAGAAGGAGGCATACTGAAGGGATGATAAAAAGGTGAAGTCAACAGCCTTGGCAACAGCTTGGATACAGGAGTATTATCAAGCCCTCACTATATTCAAGATGTTGTGATAAATGCTAGGGATAGGGCAAAAAATAAAGAGTTCTGTTTCAGAAATGTTGTATTTGAGATGCCATCTAGTTCATAATGTCCAATAATGTGTTGGTGATGTGGGACTCAAGAGAGAGATTAGGGCTGGATAGATATACCTGAGAGTTATCAGCACTGTGATGACAGTTGAGCCCATGGGAGCTGATGAACCCACCCAATGAAATAATGTAGAGAGAAAAGAGAGGAAAGTCCAGCACAGAGTTATTAGAGGACCTCCACAGTCAGTAGGCATTTGTTATAAGAAAGGAGTATATTAGAGAAAGGAGTTATTGAGAAGCAACAGCAATGAAAAAGAAAAGCAACAATAAAACACACACACACATGCAGGTAGACAGAAGACCCTTTAGTGATAGGGAATATGGGAGAAAAAGGACAAATACACAGAAGTAGGCAAGTACAGGAGACTGTCAATAATCCAATTCATCTAGACAATATAACTCTGCTAGTTACTACCTGTGTAACCCTGAGAAGTGCCCATATGGATGCCTAAGGACAACAAGATCCCTGTATTACTAGTAAAGGCTGCTAGGCTAAAGGCGCCATAGTGCAAAGAGCTCTGGGCCTGGAATCAAGAAAACCTGAGTTCAAATCCGGCCTCAGAACTTTACTAGCTATGTGTGCTTAGGCAAGTCACTTAACCACTGTCTGCCTCAGTGTCCTCAACTGTAAAATGGGGGTAATAATAGTATCCATCTTGCAAGATTGCTGTGAGTATCAAATGAGATAAAATTTATAAAGTTGTGCCTATTAACATAGTTATATGTTAATATATATTTAACATAGTGCCTGGCATACAGTAGGAGCTATGTAAATGTTTATTTTCTCTTTAGTTTTACTTAATTGTTTTACTTTGTTACAAAAGCATGCTCATGGGAATAATCTACAAATGTTGGTAGTGTGCAAACAAAACATATCGATAAAACTTTAAGCATAAAAATTAAAACCATAAGAAAATTCAATCTGGCAGCATTATGAAGGCTGGAGGGGGTAAAGAGTCAAAGGGGGAAGCTATTGCAGTAAGCTAGGCAGGTGGTAATGAGGCAAATTCATAAGGAAATGAATGTGTTTGTATGTCAGTTTTTAACTGCCAGGCCTAGAATCCAAGAGTGTCTATTAAAACAGCTTTAGTATTACAAGCACAGCCCAACCCGACCAAGAAAAAATTAAATGTAGCAAAGAAAAAGGAAGAGGAAAAAAAGATTGCTAGACACAGACAATATAAACCGACAGCAAATGAAATGGTAATCATGACTGGAAGTACATGGAGTCTCCCTAAAGTGCTGCTTGGGGAGGTAATGCTGTTTCCAGTCGAGCGCCTCATGCTTCATATTTTATAGCAAGGCGGAAGATGTCAGTTGTCTGAGATACAAATGGGATGAGGAAATGGAGAGTGATTGAAACAGCACAGGGACAAGGCTATGTCCAAAAGCTGTCCGGCAGCTTGTGATATTTATGGAGTGGAATCAGGAACACAGCAAAATAGGAATTTCTGAAACCAGTTTCATGATTACTGCCCTATTTATTCCCAATTTGTGTGTGTGATGATATATTGGCAAAAACGGGTGTTGTAATTTTCCCCTCATTACCGTGTTTTCCTCAACGTTCTCTTGCGTTTGCCTGACAGTTAGCAATTTTTATAGCAAGAGCCTGCAACATCTATCCCCTCTCCTTCATCTTGAATTTGGGCCGGAAACAGAAGATCCCCTGGAACTTTCAGCACATGATGATGTTTTCAGGTATGTGTGTCAGTTCCATTAACATCTGTGCCCCTGTTCCTTTCCAGCCTCTCTCAGGAGGCAAAGGCTGGGAGCAGCAGCACTTGCTTTCTCTCCCTCACCTACAGTGCTTTAGGGCCCTACTCATTAAGTCATGCACAGCACCAGGAAGGATCCTCTCTCTGTAAAGATAAGGAAAGAGATCCCTCTGAGGAATGTCTTGTATTAACTGCATCTAGTTGGCAGCCAGTCCAGAACAGAGAGCAGGGTTGGGGGAACCTCACTTATAAGGCCTGTTGTGATCATTGTCTTGTCTAGGAATTTGAATTATAAGCATGCAAGCCCAATGGTGCGTGGTAATCAGAATGCAGCTGGTGCCTGCCAAAAAGTAAATTACTTGCCTATAGCCCGTTCTCTATGGACTCCCCCCTCTTCATCAACAGGTCCTACCGCCCCTGACAGTTGACAGGCAAGCTCTGAGTGTTTAAACAAATTGCTGAAAATCTCTTTGAAGTCCCTTCTTTAAAGCAACAGAAAATGAACTCAGTGATGGCAAATGATACAAGATCTGCAATGCAAGAGAGTTCACTTTGCTGTCTTACTCAACTCTCCTACGTCAGGGTTCTTAACCTGACAGCCATAAGCAATCCCCCCCCCAATATTTTGAAAACTGTATTTCAATATAATTAGTTTGTTTTGTAATCCTAAGTACTTTATATGCATTTTAAAACATTATTGCCAGATGGGGGCCATAGCCTTCAACAGGCTGTCAAAGGGATGCATAACACAAAAGGTTAAGAATTCCTTCTGCAGCAACCTTTCCATTTGCCCAGGAGCCTGTTCCACACATGCACTTTTATCTCTGTGCTTGTCCCCATGCACACCGGTGCCTAGCACTGGAAATACAAGATTTAGAGCTGGAAGAAGCCTTAGAGACAAGGAGCAGTAGAAAACTCGCCCTAGTCAGAAGAGCAGAATTAAAATCCTGACTGCCACTTCCTGTGTGGCCTTAGAGATGTTTTTTGTCCTCTCAAAACTTAAGTTTTCTCATCTGTAATAATGAATAATTGGATTAGATGATCTCTAAAGTCCCCTCAGGCTCTAAATCTATAGTCCTCTGATATCATAGTCCAGTCACTTCATTTTACATATGGGTAAACTGAGGTAGAGGAAGGTTCATTTGGTAGTAGATTGCAGAGCTGAGACTGAAAACACAGATCTCTTGATCCCAAATCCAGTTCTCTTTCCACTATAAATCAATGAATGACCAATTTATTGAGTAGCTATTATATACCAGACACTGTGCTGAGAATATAAAGGAAGTATAGTTCCTACCTCAAGAATCTCAAGTCTCCATAGTTTCATCAGGGTAAAAAAAAAATGAGAACTGAATGTCCAAGAAAAATATTAATTAGTGGCTAAGGAAGATAATTTTCCATACATTATCCAATCAAGTGCCTCCCAACATGCCAAAAAAAGGTCATTCTTGGAATAAAAGACCTCTCTGGTCCTCAGGGTCCACCATATGTAGACTTGGTCTCCCATTCACTGGGAGAGGTAGTTTGAAGCTGATCCATTTAGCCCAAGATAGCTAAATCATCATCTCAATTTGAAGAGAACATTTCTGGCCATGCTAATATAATAATAATAATAAGAACTTCCATTTTATTTAGCCCTTTATAGTTTACAGTTTGCAATTTAATAGCCGCCCGTCTGTGGTCGGATGGCTTGGTTGATTGGCAGTGATTCTGCACACAGCTGTGCATTTTCCAGAACACCTGGCACCTAATGGCAGGAGGGAATTGGTAATGGGAAGAGAAGAGAGAAACACAGAAGAGCTTTAGTTAAGAACCAGTCCAACATTCAAACATAGACTGCAGTGATGAGACAACTTCTGCTCTGGAACCCTAAAGATCTTGGTGCAGGTTACTGCATGAAAAAAGGTAGTTTGGAGAGTGAACCGGCTCTGAAATATGGAAGACCTGAGTCAGGTCACCTCTCTGATTTTTATTGGCAGTGTTGGCCATGAGCAAGCTATTTAAACTCTCAGTGCACCCAGGCAACTTCTGTTTCTTAATTTTTCTTTCTGAGTATTTATTATTTCTATCTCCCACCGCCCTCTTTTAATATTCATATGGGTTCTCTTCCTCTTTCTTTAGTCTCTTTAGGGCTTAAGGCTATAGTTGGTCCAATGGTCAATACAATCTAGTGACTTTTGCAGCATAGCTCTAAATTGATTTTCAGAATGGCTAAACCATCACAGCTCCACCAAGAGTGCATTAATTTGACCATTTTCCCACAGCTTCTCTAACATTTGTTATTTTCCTTTTTCTTCATCTTTGCCACTGTGAAGAGTATAAGAGCGAACCTCAGAGTGGATTTTTAATTAGCATTTCTCTAATTATTATCGATTGGGAGCATCTTTTCCTATGGTCATTGATAGCTTAGATTTCTTCCTTTGAAAACTGCCAGGAGGCTCGCTAAGACTATAATTTACAGATAAGTTATCAAGATGCATGAGTGGAAGGAATTTCTACATAGGGAGTTCCTCACATGAAGGAAATCACACTTCTGGACTAAAATGAAAATGTATAATCATTGCCCTATCATATTTTGAGAAACATTTATAGAATCAGGAGAACAGTGCATTCTCTTTCTATATAAAGCTTCAGACATCTACCAAAAACAGCATGGCTTATTTTTTAAATCAAATTTTAATTCTCAGACAGTTATCTTTGTGTGCTTGAGGCACAGCTTAAGGCTTTTTAAATTAATATTAGAATATGAAGTTTTGGTTCTCTGGGTGGTTAATTGTAATCTTGACAAGTCCATTTTAAATATGGTTTTCCAAATTTAGTTCTGAACTTCCAGCTTTTGGCTTCAAAATACAGATTGGGTGATAACTACATGATGCTACAATATACCTAGACCATCTTCATTACAGAGTTGTGGTGAAATACACATTAGGAAGGAGTGAACACATTAAATTGAGAGATTCAAAGTACTAGGTCTATTTTTTTTTAGGCAGTTGGAGTTAAGCGACTTGCCCAGGGTCACACAGCTAGTAAGTGTCAAGTGTTTGGTCTGAGGCCGGATTTGAACTCAGGTCCTCCTGACTTCAGGGCTGGTGCTCTATCCACTGCACCACCTAGCTACCCCTATGAACATAGTTCTGATGAATTCTGTAACTGTATTTTGATAAGAGCTAACATTCAGATCATGCTTTAAAGTTTGCAAAATGACATATGGACATATAGGTATATGTACTAAGGCTGAGGGAGATTGATTGACCTGCCCAACGTCACCCAGAGAATTATTGTTATTTGTCCTTTGTTCTCAAAGAGGACCATGACATCAGGGAGGTGAGGTAATGCCATGACATGCAAGTGAATCGGATTTCAGTGAGGCAGGGCTGTGCAAAGTCACAAGCCTCACTTTCTCCTCCAGAGCCATCTGAGTCCATTGACAAGATATAGATCAGGATGACTAGTGATAGTCCTGGATGCAGTGGGAGACTTTGGCCTTTTTAAGCTAAGGGCTATAACAGGTCTCAGTTTGACTGAGGTACCACCTATTTAGTAACTAAGGCTAAGTAAGAAATGAGACAGAGAATAAGCATCTGAGGAAAGGTTTTAATTGCAGCCTTTCTGACTCCAAATCTACCATTCTACCCACTGTGACTTTCTACCATTCTATCATCTAGCCATTCTACCCAGCTGCCTCTATTTTACAAAGTGAGTCATATAATACTCACCTTTATGCACCCTACGTGGTAGGTTATAAACACGTTTAAGACAACAAAGATCTAAAAACAAGGGAGTACAGAAAGTAACTTACGGAAATTCTTTGCTGACCTGTCATAGACTTAGCCAGACATAATTTTAAAGGATTACTATATCTCATCTGCTGAATAGTACCTGTCATTGGTACCTATGCAAAGTTTCATTAAATATGTTCAAATGAAACCCTGCATTCACAATCAGCAATACTAGCCTGTGTATTCAGGTCCTCTGAAAAATGTAGATTTTGTTCTTTGGGAGTCTGTGGGTAGTTAAGAGTTGATAAAGGAAGTTTACACTTCAGGAAGGAATTCTAAAGCCTTCTTTAAAATTCAAGGTCAGGGACAACTCTGGTGTATCATGTGTCACCCTGCACAAAGAACTTCAGACGAATGCTACACTTCCCCCCAACTTTGCCTGCTGTTCCCAAGAGCAGTCCCAGCTAATGCTGTGAGCAAGCAGTCTGTCCTCAGTATTCAGTTCCCTTGAAATGAAAAAAAGCAATGCCCGGTGGTTTACATTGGAGGAGGAAAGATGGACTCCACACAAATTAGCCTCCCTACTGAGGTGGTTCAGATTATGAAAGCCCAAATTTTTGTCTTAATTCAGAGCCACATGCTACGTTTTTGCTTAATTTAAGTAGGAGCCAGAGTCACTGAAAGGGAGGCAGAGAAATGGTAGGATCAAGGCTATACTGGCAGCCTTCCTGAAAGGCCTCCCCATTTAGTTGCTGACTTTCCATTTCCGAACCGTTGTTTGGGGTGGGAAGGGAGAGAAAAGATGGAGGAGGCTTGCAAAGGAGGGAAGATGAGATGAAAGAGGGTCAGCTAAGCAGCCCTACAGTTAGAATGTGTGCATCAGCTTACTTTTGTGTTAGGATGACTCACTCTCCCAGATTCCCTTAGTACACCAGCGCATATGTCATGTTCCCTATGAGAAGCCTTCAGAACTCATGCCCAAAGTTGTCACACCAATTGCAGGAAGGGAGGAAACTAAAACCTAAAACATAATAGTCCATAACAAGAAAAAGCCCCAAAGAATTCTCATCAATTGAGCAAAGGATAAAAATAAAGATTAGTAACTGCAGGCAAAGAGAAATCAACAAAAATACTTTAAAGAAAACCTTCTAATATATCTACTGGCTAAGTCAAGTTCTCTTTGGTTACCCCAATTTCCACTGAAATCAGTGGGGAGAGTACCTGCCAAGATGGCTGCCTGAATTGGAGACAACCTACCCAGCTCCCCCATACCTACTTTAAAAGTTCACTCTAGACTGAATAATGATCAAGAAAGCCAATAACAAACTACGGCAAGTGACGTCTTCCACCCCAGAACTGCACAAAATGCCAGCAGTAAGCCCAGGGCCAATAGGAAAGGGGATCCCTCCTTACGTATGAAAGTACCAGTGTGACCAGAGAAAGACATATATAACTATAAGGCTCTATGTTTGGTGGCAAAAAAATGTAGTGGTAGCACTAAAAAAGAAAAAAAGAAGTACTGAAATAAAAGTATTAATAAAGTAGCACTAAATAAAACCTCAGTGTGATAGGAAAGCCATAGGGCACCAGAAATGACCAAAACTTACAGCCCTCTGATGCCTTGAACCTTTGACCTGTCCCCTTTAATGCATCAATTAACCCTCTGAGTCAATTTGCTTCAGACAAAGAACTTAATAAGTACTTGTTGATTGACTGAATGACTGCTATTTGTATAAAGCAACATCCGGAGCAGCATTGCGACCATCAATTGGACAGGTAAAAAGAACAGAGGACTATTTTTGAATTGCAGAGTCCATTAAACACATGTGGTTATAAATGATGAGGAAAATTGTTTGTGATTACAATAAGCTCAGAAAACATGAAAAACAGCTTAGAACCTTTGTCAGCCAGAAGCTGTGGTTGCTTTCACCCATTACATTAAAACGGTTCTACATGTACACCTTTAAAATAAATGCAAATTAAAAGAAAAATAACAACTTGCAGGCACACTGTTGTAATCAACAAATTGGGTTTTCTCCATTATCTGAATCAAAAAAATGTTTACTAAATGGAAATTATTAGTGAACAAATGGATTGTAGAGCTGCAGAGAATACTCTGGCTGTTGACAAGAGGCAGCATGGAATAGTGGCTAGAACGCTAGCTTTGGAGGGAGAAAGACCTAGGTTCCAGACCCATCTCCAACACTTCTTAAATATGTAATCATAAACATACTTTTAAACCTGTCTGAGCCTATATTAACTTGAGTGTAAAATTGGAATAATAAAATCTGTTACATTTACCCCACAGGCTTCTTGTGAGCTCACATACAAAGTGCTTTATACCTCTTAAAAACACTATATAAATTTAAAATATTTTCATTGTAAATGGCATGTGGCTAGACCATCAGAGTCCTAACTCTCACAGATCCTGCCATGCAGGAAGGGCTTTGAGTATGGTCTCAACAACAGATTATGCCTGCTCTCTGAAGACCAGCCTGGTAAAATATAGAAAGAATCTGTAAATAAAGATTGGCTTCTTGGTGATAAATTACTTAGTCATGGCAACCCATGAAAGACATAAAGGAGTTGTGGTCTTCATTATTGGAAGGAAACTACATGAATGAGTGTATCCTAATTACCTCCAGGACAGGAACTCTTAACCTTTTTTTTTTTATATTATAGACCATTTGGTGAAGCCAAGAGACTCCTCAGAATGTTTTTAAATGCATAAAATAAAACTCATAGTATTACAAAGGAAATTTAATTATGTGATTACAGTTATCAAAATATTTAAAAATAAATCAAGTTTATGAACTCTGTATTACTCCAAGTTTAAATATAGTCTTAACAAGTTTTTCCCAACTTGGCCCCAATCTATTTATTCATCCTTGTTATAAATTACTCCCATTCCTGACCTCTACAATCCAGCCAAAATGGTCTTCATTCTGTTGCTCACATATGACCTTCCATCTCCTCCTCTCTGTTCATTTGCACTGGCCAGCTCCCATTCTTTTAATATACTCCCTCCCCCCCCCACCTCAGAATATCCCTTATTTCCTTCAGAATGCAGCTCAAGAACCACGTTCTACAATAAAACCCTTCCTAATTCCCCCAACCACTCATGTCTTCTCTCCCTTATTACACCGTATTTATTCTATTTTTACTCTGTATCTACTGATATATGTTCATGCTGTCTTCCTAACAGAATGTAAACACTTTGAGAGTAGGGATCATTTCATTTTTGTTTTTTTAATTCCCAGCACTTTGCGCAATGGCTTGCCTTCACTAGGAGCTTAATAAATGTCTGTTGATTGATGGATTGATTTGTTTGATCACAAATCCATTGGATTACAAAAAGGTGTTACTCAAAGAAGAATTCACAGAGAGCCTGGGGCCTCTGAATCCCCACCTCCAACTAAAAGACAAATACTCATTACTCAAACCTGAACATGAGTGTTCTCATGATAGAGAAAGCAAAATCGTAATGTTGTCAGAGATGGTATGAAAGCAATTTTGTTGAAACCACTGACCTTTGCTTGGAAAAGATCTGTTCCTTTTCCTTTTTCACAGGGCAATTGTCAATGCCCTTTCTTGTTCTCTCTCACAGTTCCAGCAATGACTTATCACTGAAATTAATATAGGAATCAGAATGTTGTAAATCAAAGTTCCTATTTCTTGAGGGAGATATGTTTTGATCTCTACTGAAACAAGTTTACACATGTAAAATGTCACAGTGCTACTTAGGCATTTATTGAGTGTGAGAAAATATCTTCCTCTGGAGACATGCTATGGTTAGAAGTCCACAGACCACTCAATAGAGCCCCAAAAAAGTGTTGCCTTTAGAGACATTTTGAAAATAAGTTTGCAACCTGCAAGTTCATGCAGGGTCTATTGTTCTAAGACACCAAGTAATGAAGACTAATGAAGACTAAAAGAAAGCCTATCATCTCTTTCATGTTTATCCCTTCCTTTTAGTTTGAATAGAAGGATTCAGGAGAATAAACACCACAGCAGAATCTGTAAAGTCTTTGACTCATATGATATTACTAATAATTTTGAAGACATTTTTTCTGATTATGACTATACCAGGCTCATTAATTGATAATTTTGACCAAATTCTTTTCAAAGCTTTTTATTCATATCTTTTAATATCACCTTCATTTTCCAACATATCCCTTCTCATTACCTTACCCAGAAAGTTGATCCCCAGCAATAATGAAGAAAAAAGAAAACAATTCAGTAACGCTAATAAATACATCAACTAAGTATAATAGTGTAAGCACCATCCCATGGCATTGGTTCCCCACCTCTACAAGAAAGAAGGGAGGTATATTCTAGTGTCCCTTCTTTGGAACCAAGCTTTGTCATTTTAATTATATAAGATTTAGTTTAATTGTTTTTGTTCTTTCAATTTACGTTGTCATTATTCTACATGTTGTGTTCCTACTTCTGCTTTTTTTGCATCAATTCATGTCTTCCTGCACTTTTCTATATTCTTCATAGTCACTGTTTCTCACAGAAGAACAATATTCCATTTCATTCAGGGACCACAATTTGTTCAGCCATCCCCAATTGGTGGCCACCTAGTTTGTTTCTAGTTCTTTGCAACTTCAAAAAGTGCTGCTCTACATATTCTGGTATATATCAATCAATCAATCAACAAAGTATTTATAAAAAAGTGCCTACTCTGTGCCAGGCACTAAGGATAAATTTTCTTTCTTGAACTTTGTACCTAAAAGGGGGATCTCTGAGTTAAAGGACAAGGACATTTTTTTCACTTTCTTCTGAATTGACTTTCTAAAGACTTGGCTGAATTGACCAGCTGGTTATTTTGGTATTGAGTGGACATGAACTTGGGAAACCATCATACTAGTAGAGTAAATTTTAAAAGTAAGGTATAAACTCACCCATTCTTCCAATTCTAACCAGATGCTGTCTAGATCAACACTTCATATACTGTGGGTTGTGACCCCAGAGCACAATGACCAAAAATTAATTAAAAATCAAATGCATAATGAATCTGAGGTATTTCTGACAGCATCCCTGCGTTGCATCAAGCAACTTCACTGCAGCCTTGGTTCTGAACACAAAACATGTGTACCTTGTACCACATGCTTTCAGACCATTCAGCACCAATCAAAACTGCCAAAACACAAAAAGGGGTCATGAGTGGAAAAAATTTAAGAGGCTCTGGTCTAGATAGCATTCAAGGGAAGTATATTACACTAGCTCAGGGCACATTATGTGTGTGAATGAACACTCTTTGATTTTAAATTTCAATGAAAGTAGTGCTATTTTTTCCCAAAGGCCATTCCCATTCCCAAATTCATAAGTCTTAGGTAATTTCAAAGATTTCGTCAATTTCATTGATGCATTGGGCATTTTAACAAGCATCAAGATTCCCTTGTTGGTTCCTCACAGTATTGAATTCCTCTTGATTTCTGTTAACCTTTCCTTTACTGCCATGTATGTGTGATTACAACTGTCAGTTAAGTTTATTTAACAGTTTACCATCAAACCTACTCACCCTCATGAGAATAAAATCACAAAGCCAGGGGCTTCTACATTTTTATAGGCACCATGGTGCTGATAAAATTTAATCTGATTAACCATCACCCTTCTTGGACAACCTTAGCTGTAGGGAGTACTCCTCAGCTTCAATATCCCCAGTAATAGGGTATTTCACATTTCACCACTGGCTTTTAGCTGTTTGAATGGGGAGGAAACATCCCATCTCCCACTTAGCTCATGCGAGTACGGGAATATTCCCAAAATGTGTCATGAAATTGAGGACAGTGACTTTAAAACTGAACTAAGACTTTTAGGACACCCTGTATATACTACAAGTTTGGTTCTCTTTCTCTTCATGACATAGAGATGAAATCTCTCAAATATAAGATAGAATAAGGAAAAAGGAAAGTGTGATTGCCAAGTAGAGTGTAATTCCAGTAAAGATCTTATTTTGAAGTCAGAAAATGTCACACAGAAACAATCTGCTTGCTACACTTCCATGTGATATAATGACTGTTGGATTGAAAAATGGAACTATGTAGCAAGGTTGCAGTACCTCCCGAAAAATGCATATTGAAATCGCCTGAAGCCATTGCTAGCTATTGTCACTATTTGCAAAGCCATGGGACTTTAGCCAGGATGACATGATATTTAAATATAATTTTAGGTCCAAATTAGAATTTTATTAACTACGTTAACACTAGCAAAGAAGAAAACAGTATTAAATCTTTAGAAATGACCATAATTGTGTTTTGGTTCAATTCAAGACATATTGCTTAAGTACCTACTGCATGCAGATGCTGCTGCTCAAAGAACAGAGAACATTAGAGGAAATAGGAACTCAGCCCTTATTGAGGTAGTAAGAGGATATACCATATGCTCAAATAATTGCAGTATCTATTAGTGAGAGTAAGAGAAGTGTAAACAAAATTCTTGCAGTAGGAGGAAGGGTCACAGACTCGAGGAAAGCTTCATGAAGAAGTCAGCATTGTAACTGAACTTCCAAAGATGAGTAAGAATTCAAGATGGAAGAGGAAAGCGTTCATTCCAGTCGTAGGGAGCAATTTAGGCAAAGACACAGAGACAGGCAAAGACAAAGAGACAGGAAAGTGGAAATAGGAAAAAGTGGAGTTTAACTGGAGGTAGAGTATATAGAGGGAGCAATATGAAATAAAACTGGAAAGATAGGGTACTGATAGAGTTTGGAAGGCTTTAAATGTTAGGCAAGGAAAAGTCAGTTTTTTTCTTAGCATGTCATAGGGAGTCATTGAAGGGTTTTGAGTGACATCATCAGAGCTGTTCATAAAACAGACTAGGTTTGCAGTGAGCTAAAGAGTGGATTGATACAAGAGAGACTGGAGGCAGAAAGTCCTGTTAGGACTTCCCCAGCCAAACTGACCTTCTCACTGCCCCATATTACATTTGTTCCTACTTCTTACTTATACTTTTTTCTCTCTCATCTGGAATGTTTTCTCCTTTTCTGTCTGTTAAAAAAAAAAGCCTACATGTGTTTCAAGGCCCAATTTCCTCTTTTTATTTTTTCAATTTTGAAAATCCTTTACCAAGAATTTACTTTTTCTCCCTCTCCAGTCTGCCCTCACCTCAATGGGGGGAAATGGGGAGAATGAAGTAAAAATCCTTGTAAACAAATGTGCATAATACAACAAAACAAATTTCAGCATCAGCCTTATCCAAAAATGTCTAATTCTGCAAGCTGAGTCTGTCACCTCTCTGCCAGAAGGTGGGCAGCCTGCTGCATCCTCAGTCCCTTGAAATAGTGGCAGGCCATCCCACTGATCAGAGTTCATAAGCCTTTCGAGTTTGTCTTTATAGCGCTGTTATCTTACATTTCTTTCCTCTCAACGTTGTTATGAGGAAAGTACTTTGTGTTGTTATTATTATCACCTCCCCAGCTCATTAACAAGTTCGTTAAGGCAGGTACCACATCTCCATCCTTCCTTTCACCCCCACCACTCGCTCTTCTTAGGTCTCCAGCAAGCACTTACTGAGATAAACTGAAAGGCTTCTGAATGATCTCCAAATGATGTCAGGCCCTCCTGAAGAGAATAGGAATATCTTTTCACCCCAATTCAATTAGTGGCCCATATTCTGAGTGATGACTTTGAGACCTGGACGTTCTTCTCCTTACCCATCATAGCCCATGAGGGGTCTCTGCAGCCATTCTATTTTTCTTGGTATTTTCTGCACAGTATGTTTTTTGCAGCAAAGATGAATGCCTATTACCCAGATTCTGAGATGTGCTTGGATGGACATTCTATTGAGTCAGTCCATCAATACATCTATTTTGGACAGACAATGCAGCTGGACAGCGAGTTGTGCTTAGTATTGAAATGTAGAAAGAGAGAAGGCTAGGTTGCTGAAATTGAACAGCACTTTTAGCACACTGAAGCAGCTTGCCAGTGCAAAAACACGTCCCTTTAACGCCAGCATTTTCCTGGTCATGCTCCACAGCAGTGAAATAAGTAGCAATCCAACTTCTGAAGAATCAGAATTTCAAGGGATCCAAAGTTCCTAGAATTGCAAACATCTAATTAACACTGTCAATAAAACACTGGACTTGGAGTCAAGAAGAATGGAGTTCAAATCCTATCATGGATACACCAGACTGTGGGCAAGTCACTTAAACTGTCTCAGCCTCAGTTTCCTCAAGTGTAGAATGAGGATAATAATAGCACCCCTCTTACATATACACAGGATTGTTGGGAGGATCAATGAGATGACATATGTAAAATGCTTTGCAAACCTTAAGGGGATGTAAATCCTGGCTATTCCAGTTGATATAAGTGGGCCGCACATCTTACCTACAATAATCTGCCTATGAGAGACAAAGGAAATGTATGATCAGAAAAGGAGGTGGAATGGTCATGTAATAAGAGCTAGAAAAAAAAACAGATGGGTGGGTTGTGTACTGTGTCATTGCACACAGACATTAAAAGACAGAGGAAAACCTTCAGCATGGCAGGTAGATGCTCTTGGCAGGATTTAAGAGAAGACCTGGACAAGAATCATGCAGGATGAGAAGGCATGCATGGGCTACAATTTGTACCAAAGCAGTGCTTTGCACAACATAAGCCTTTGTACTCATTCATTTATTTGCACAAAGTAAGCCTTTGCACTCAAAGGCGTTTATAAATGCCTTTGCACTCATTCATTCATTCACTCACTCACTCATTCATCCTAGGGCAGGGGTGGGGAACCTGCAGCCTTACGGCCACATGTGGAGCATTTAGTGTTAGAGTAGGAGGCACACACGTGGCCTTAAGGTCAGAGGTTCCCCACCTCTGTAGGGTATACCCATGTCAGTGAAATGACAGCCCTACCCATCAAGGTTTTGAAATACCAAAGTCTTTTTGAAGAGTTCCTGTGTTCTAGCATAAAATACATCTGAACTTGGCCTTCACCCACTCATGTTCAAACTTGCAAGATTATGGTGAGAGGGGGAAAAATACCAGCCGCACATTTTCTGCAGCTCAGAACACTGTTACATACACAGGGCCATTTGGTTCAACATTCTCATTCTCTATTGTTATAAAAACAGCAGCAACATAATTAACCTAGGAATCCTTTGGAGTCCAATTTTAGATGAATCCACACTTAATTGCAGGTGATTCTGTTTGTTCCCCAAGACGATGCTACCTTTTTAGCTGAATATATGAAATCTGTCAAGATTCCTGCAAAGCAAATCCATTTAATGTGAACCTCGGTGGTTTCATGAGCCTAAAAAAATATAGCATTTACAGCAGCAGCAGCTGATGGCATAAGTGAGGGGCCCAAGAGGGAACCTGCCGCATGAAACATGGAAGGACTAGTACAGGGTCTTGCATCTCCTAACTTTTATGCTTTTTGTATCTGGTTCTTGAAATGTCATGACTCTTTACTTGGATTTAAAGTGTTTCAAATGGCCATGGTAAAGAACAGCATGTACCATTAACAAATCAATTGAAAGAAGACAACTGTGTGCAAACTAAGTGTTGGGCTTTTAATGACTGCTCAGCAAAAAACATGGCGAGAGAATGATTTGTGGATGGAGAATAAGAGAAAAACAAATTGGAGGGTCGGAGGAGGATGCTGGTCAGCCCAGAGGGAGTAAACATTTGCTGTAAAATGTGTCTAAGATAGGCAGAGTGGCAGACAATGGAGAGCAGGCCTTGCATCCAGGAAGACCTAGAATTTGATCCCATCTCAAAGACCTAATAGTTGTGTGACCTTGGATGAATCATTTCGCTCCTCAATGGCCCGGGCCACTTACAGAGCAAGCACAGATCTGCACTGGGAGAGTGCATTTTGTTGTCAGCATTCCCTGATGAAGGAAGGAAGGAAGAAAGGAAGGAAAGCAGGAAGAAAAGAATTACCAAGCACTTACTATGTGCCAGGCACTGTGCTAAGCTCCATTACAAATATTATCTCATATGATCTTCACAACCCTAGGAGGTAGGTGCTATTATTATCCCTATTCTATAATTGAGAAAACTGTGGCAGACAGAGGTAAAGAGATTTGCCCAGGATCACACAGCTGGTAAGTGTATGAGACCATGTTTAAACTCAGGTCTTCCTGACTCCAAGCCCAATACTCTATCCACTGTACCACTTAGCTGCATTGTTGTTCAGTTGACCCCATTTGGGGTTTCCTTGGCAAAGATACTGGAGTGGTTTACTATTTATTTTTCCATCTGATTTTACATATGAGGAAACTAAGGCAAACAGAGTCAAATGACTTTCCCAGGGTCACGCAGTTGCTAAGTTTCTGAGGACATATTTGAACTCAGGAAGACTCTTCTTCCTGACTTCAGGCCTGCCATTCTATCCGCTGTACCAGCTAGCTGGCCTGGGATCAATCTGTGAAATCCAATATGAAATTCAAATGTAAGGTGCTCAATTTAATGTAATAAAAATTAATAATAATAGCTAGTGTTTATATAGCATTTTAAGGCTTGCAAAGCACTTTACAGCTATCTCAACCGTAACAATATCTCTAGATGATAACAACAGTCTTGTATAAAAATAATAGGTCTGGTAAAATAAGAAAAATGCCTTTGAAGAAGATTTTGGGGCCAGAGGAAGAAATCCATGATATACTGAATAGTACACAGAGAGTGGATATTATAATCTAATCACTTGCCATTCTAATTAAAGTAACTTCAGAACCATTTTTCCCCAGAATGAAATCAAATTAGGATTTTGTAGATAGCCACACATCTGGTAGATGGGACTGGTGTCAGAGTCAGGAAAGTGAAAGTTCAAAGCCTACCTCAGACACTTACTGGCTGAATGACCCTGAGAAAATCACTTAACCTGTGTCTTCTTTTCCTCATCTACACACTGAGGAAGTTGGATTCATTGGCCTGTAATCTGCCTCCCAATTCCAAATTCATGGCCCTATGATATCCTAGGAAACCATTGCATATTAATATAGTGGATGTGCAGAGAAAATAGAATTTCAGTCCAAAAAATAACATAGCAGCATTCTGGAAATAGTGGGGTTCTCAAAAGGATAGACAAAGGCCTAGGTTTAAGTCAAAACTCCAGCATTCGTAATGCCATAAGATTTAGAGTCTGAAGGGAATTTGGAGAGGATCTAATCCAACTCTTATTATCTTATAGTGAGAATACTGAACTACAGCAAAGTTAAGTGACTTATCTGAGGTCATACAGCTAGTAACTACTTCTAACCTTTCAGCCTCAGTAAAATCATCTAGAAGATGAGGGAGCTAGGGAAACAAATCTGAAAGAAGAGAATAAAAGTTGATCTAGAAGGTGCTTTCCAATTCCAAAAGACCAAGTCAGTGTTTCTTGAGAATTTTTAATAATAATTCCCATTTCTATATAGCAATTTGCAAAACATGTAACAGCCCTGTGAGGCAAATTTTGCAATTGTTACTATCATCACCATTTTACAGTCATCAGTTCAACAATTAAGCACCCACCACATGCCAGGCATTGTCCCAAGCACTGAGGATGTTGTTGTGGTTGTTCAGTTGTGTTCGACTCTTTGTGACCCCACCGACCATAGCACACTAGGCCCTTCTGTCTTCCACTATCTCTGTCCAGGCGCCTTCTCCAGCTCATCTTACAGATGAAGAAACTGAGGCAAACAGGATTAAGTGACTTGCCCAGGGTCATACACCTAGTAAATTTCTGAGATGGGATTTGAGCTCAGGGAGGTGAGTCTTCCCGATTTCAAGCCCAATGCTCTATCCACTGCACCATCTAGTTGCCCCATTGGGGATACAGAGAGAGACCAAAGACAATCCCTGCTCAGAAGGAGCTCACATCTAGAAACGAAGGCTGAAAGAAGATATGATTTACCTAAGGTTACATAGCTGGTTAGTGTTGTATTGAGGACTTGAAAACAGGTCTCTCTCTCTGTCGCACTATACTGTCTCTTTTCTAACTGCTTTTTGATGGCCTAAATTACTTACTGCAATCTAAAATCTCCTGGCTCCAAATCTTGCTTAGGTTTTGGTGAAGAGCCTTATTTAACTGGCTTTCAGTCCAGGATTCTAGTGTTAACAGAACTGGATGAAAGTACACGGATGGGCAGGGATTTCTCATTTGTTCAGGCTCCCAGTGTTTTGTCAGTAACCTTGACATCATGGAGGATGCCGAGGACAGGAAGATATAGTATTGCATCTTTTCCAGAGTTCTAAATGAACTCAAACTTTTATAGCAAACCCTGGAGATTCACAGTTTCACAGGTCAGTTTTGAATATTCGCAGTTTTCAGCACCAAATCACACAGCCAATTCTGCAGAAAAGCAGGGGTAGAAACTCAACCTCCATTTCTCTACAAGGCTCCCCTATTTCTTTGGTCTTTTTTTGTTGTTGTTGTTCTTCTAATTACATCAGTAATGAGCCTCCAGAAGATGCTAATGGATTTTTAACACCTTGTAGTTTGGGCTTTAATTAAGAACATTACTCCTCTTCTCATAGGTATGGTACAGTATTTGGAGAATTCATATTTTCGGGGATCACCTGCAAAGGGGAGAGCAAAGATGTGATGTTAGAAATCAGAACAAGTATTCTTTTTAGCATGTTCTTTAAATTATGGCCTGCCGAGGCACAGCTAATTTAGATGTAAGAGGACTATTAAGGTTAGATTAATATAATAATAATGATACATTATTGAAGATGTTTTAGGAAGATTAACATTTACATATGTGCTATCCATTGAGAGCTCTAATATGAGCTCATCTTAAACATCAAATAACTGTGCATTTCATTCAAGGGTAGCAACATTATTCTATTCTACCTTCCCTTGAACACCCAGAATCCCAAAGCAAAATATAAATATTAACTGCCACATCTCCTAATATTGCTATTATGGAGGATTGCCAGATTAACTGCAGTCCCTGAAAGACAGATGGAGGGCTAGCTTGTGATCTCCTCTTCTCAGATCATAGCGGTGTGTCAAGGCTTTTTCTTCCTCCTCCAATCCATCTTCCAAAGCCGCTGAAGTGATATATCCCTACGACTCAGGTCTAAACATTTCACTCCCCTAAGATACTTCAATGGCTCCCATTTGCCTCCAGTATAAAACACGAACCCTTCTGTTTGACTCATAAAGCCTTTTATAACCTAAATCCTATAGATTTTTCCAGACATTAAATATTAATCTCCTTAGGGGCAACTCTAAAACTATAACTTACAGAATTGGTGTCAATCTGCATTGATAAAGGGAATTTCCTTGTCAGGAGTTTTTTTATGCTGATGAAATCACAAGCACCAAACAATTGAAAGAAAACAATCTCTTCCATGCTGGCTAAACTAAGCTCTTTGCCATTCCTCAAATATCAGTCCCTCTCCCATTTCCATGCCTCTCAATCATGTCTGGAATATACTCCCAAAGACTCCATCTGTTAATGATGCTACTTGCTTTCCTCGGAGAGAACTGTAAGAATAAGTAATATTTTGCAAGGCCCTTTGATGAAATGTACCATGGAACTCTGAGGCATTGATGATGTAATCTAGTATTCCTTATTGTGTCAGTAGCCATGTTCATTTCTGGTGATGGAATACCCTCATTGTGATCTCATGCCCTCTCATACCCTCATGTGAACTCTGATAGACAAGAACTTTTGATTAATAATGAGTCCAAATTTTGCCTTCCGTATCTTCAAGCCATTTCCTTTTCCTTTCAGCTGAGAAGACAGAATAATTTCCTTTTTTCATTTTTCCTTGGAGGTAATTTGTAAATAGGGGTCATGGTCCTCCTTCCTTTGGGAGTTTTCCCCCCAGCAAATTACATTAAGTATCACTTGTTTAACCCTCTGAATCTTTCTCTTCATTTACATAATTCTCACTAAAGAGAAATAAGCCTCTTGTATTCTCTAAATGCGACATAAAAATATTGATTCTTTTTATTCCAGAACTCTTATGTTATCTCTCATTTTTATTTGGTGCATGTACATTTGTAAAGTACTTCAAACAAAATAACAAAGAAATGGATACTTACAGGCCTAACTTTCACAGCTTACTCTTGAGATGAATAATTTACCCTACATATTACAAGTGAACTAACCAAATTCTAATACACATGGAATTCAGGTGCCTTATGTTAAAATCAGGGCATTCAAAAATAACTAATATTTATTTGCTTCATTTTTCTGTCACTGTATACTTTTATTTGTAAATAACTTCTCTGAATCTCAAGTTTCCTAATCTTTATAGATGAGGATATGACAAAGGTGGGGGCAACTTCAGGCCTGGAGTCAGGAAGACATTAGTTCAAATCCAGCCTCAGACATTTTACTAGCTGTGTTCCCCTGGGTTAGTCATTTAACCCTAATTCCTTAGTTTCCTCATCTGTAAAATGATCTGGAGAAGGAAATGGCAAACCACTCCAGTATCGTGCCAAAAAACCCTCAAATGGGATCATGGAGAGTCGGATACAACATAACAACATGAACAAATAAACAAAAACATGACAAAGATGATAAACTAACAGAAATAGTCCTTTTTGAGGGGCTGTGCAAAGACAGGCACAAAAATAGACTGTTGAAGCAAATTCTGGAAGCTTTGTTTTTTCCAGTTAAATAAATTGGACATCACTTTTCTAACCCTCTGGATTATTTTCTATACTGTTAATTGGTCCAATAATTTTTCTAGAAAAGTCACAAAACTGTTCAGCTTCTTAAACTCAGCAATCTCATTAATGGATGTAGTCCCCAAAAGGTCAAACATATAGAACTGTTTCATATATACAATAGTATTTTCAGCAGAAATCTTTGTGGTAAGAAAAGAAAAAAAATGTTAGGAAAAAAAGTAGGTGACCATTGGCTGGAGGATTGACAACTAATTATACCACAAGAATGTAAGGAAATAGGGGCAGCTAGGTGGCTCAGTGAATAGAGCACTGGCCCTGGATGCAGGAGGACCTGAGTTCAAATCTGGCCTCAGACACATAACAGCTTACTAGCTGTGTGACTCTGGGCAAGTCACTTAACTCCATTGCCTAACCAAGAAAAAAAAAAAGAATGTAAGGAAATATCATGACCAATATGAGAAACTCAGAGACGCGTGGAAGATTTGTATGAATTGATACAGAGAGAAGGCAGTAAGTACAAGGAAAATATTGTCTGCACTGTAAGTCTGTGATTCAGGGTATGAGTAGTGCCTCTCGGGTATTCTCAGGGACAATCACACCAATCCCTAGCCCTCTGGCTCATATTCTTAGAAGTTTTCTTTCTCCAGGTTCTAAGGAACTCAGTCTGGTGTTCCGGGATATTCTCGCAAATTACCAGAAGCACAAAAATCCTCTCTCCAATCCCTTAGTCTTCTGCCCCAGAATAAGACCAGGAAAATCTCTTTTCCCACAGGCCAACTTCTCCTCTCTCAATCTCACCCCATGCACAATAAATGCTTGGACAAATAGTATCATTAATGGTCATGTAATTTTTAAGTAATATCAAGTAATTTCCAACATATTTAAACAAAGTATAGAAGATTATAATGGAACTTAAAGCCAAAGTCACCTTTCTGCTTGGAGAAAACAAGGGAAAGGAAAGAAACTATTATAACTACAAGCCTGGTCTGGTCTCAGAGCATGAATCTTCATTTCCATTAATGCATCATATGAGATGATAACTGTAAAGTACTTAACACAGTGCCTTGCACATTTTTGGCGTTCAGTCATTGACAACTGGGGTTAAGATATTGGAGTGGTTTTCCATTTCCTTCTCCAGTGTGTCCCCATTTTACAGAAAAGGAACTGAGGCAAAGAGGGTTAAGTGACTTGCCCAGGGTCACATGACTAGCAAGGCCAGATTTAAACTCAAGAATAACAGTCTTCCTGACTCCAGGCCAGTGCTCTATCCACTGTGCCCATCTAGCTGCTCTGTTTTACACATAGTAAAGTACTATATGACTATTACCTCTTGTTATAGTACCAGAAGCCACTTTAATTTAAAGTCTTAAAAAGATAGTTATTTAAAATAACAGTGGGGGACATAATTCACTATGGTGGTTTGAATGCAAGGTGCGTGTTCCATTTAGCAATTTAAATTCTGGTGTGAAAGCATATTCAGAGGACTGACCACCTGAGGTGTACCCACTGATGTAGTACTTTTAAATGCCATTTTTAAAAATTAAAAAGTTCAGCTATCCAGACACAAAGCATGTTATGTGGGCAGAAATCTTAGTCGTTTTATTGCACAAGTTTTAGCTTGTAGATTTCAACATGGAAGCCATCCCCAAAAAGAGAAGTGGCAATGGACTGATAGAGTTCTCTTGTCTGTTTTTTTTCACTTTGAAGGTCTACGGGGAGCAATAGCATTTGCCTTAGCTATTCGGAACACCGAATCTGAGCCCAAACAAATGATGTTCACAACCACTCTGCTCATCGTCTTCTTCACGGTCTGGGTATTTGGAGGAGGAACCACACCAATGCTGACATGGCTTCAAATCAGGTGGGTGTCAACTTTGCACAAAGAAAAATATTGTCTTCTGCCATACCATATAAGAAAAATATTGAAAAGAGTGTAATACCAGGAAAATGCACATTGGGCTTAAGGGAAAAATCAATGTTGGTTTTCTATAGAGTGGGAAATAGTAGATGGGGACCTTAGATCTAACTGACGTCATTTCTCAGCCTGGCCATTTTTTTAAAGACCCAGACAACCCTGAGGACTGAGGGGCAGGGAGTAGATGGCAGGGGAGTTCTCCAAAGAGCATGATAACCTTGCTGTGAATAAAGCTATGATGTCTACTTGGGAGATACATTGTGAGGTACTACTTCTGGACAAATAGACCCAACATGTAGTAGAAGAATAATTAAATATTAACCTAGGGCTCAATTTCTTAAGGATTAACCATAAATTTCTTTAGTGCAAAGAGAATGTCTTTTTCTTTTCTGGTATTCCAGAAATGATTTTGGACGTGTAGTAGATGTTCAATAGATATGGATTGGTTGACTGATCATGTGGACTTTTTAGTCACTGGGCCAAAGGTTCTTAACTTGGGGTCCATGAACCAGTAGTTTTAAATAAAAATTGATGACTATTTCAATATAGTTTCCTTTACGATCCTATGTATTTTATTTCATATGTTTAAAAACATTCTTCTAAGAAGGGATCCATAGACTTTGCCAGACTTCACAAAGGCTCCATGACACTAAAAACATTAAGGACACCTGGACTTGGTGGTCAGTTTTTCATAGGCAAGGTCAATGGCAAAAACAAGGCATCTTCATTCCAGGAAAAATGGAGTGTATGGACTTTTTTCTAGGCCCTCCAATAACTAGTCAAGAGTAATTTTTGTTTGAATGAAATGCAAACTGTGCTAGTTGATTAAATTGAGTGACTTATTTTAGTAAATAAGTTTCCTGTGTACAAGGTGCAAAAAGATGACCATCTAATTTTAACCCTTTGGTTTTTGTCATTTTATCAATTGATATGTTTTATTGTGACACAATACACACTTCTCAACAAACACAACCCCTTACAAAGCATATGCCTCAAAAACAGTTCAACAGACCTTCCTAATAGCATGATTATGCCTGAGAATCCATGTCTCTTTGTATGTTTGTAGCTTCTCCCTTGCTAATGGAAAGGAAAGATGTGTGAGTTACATTTGAGAGTATGATACTCACACTGTCCATTGTTTCATATTCATGTCACTCTCAACAAATCACTTCAACCAACATGTTTTGAGCAATTGCTTTGTGCTTAGAGGCGGGGTACAAAAATGAAAAGCAGTAATGCTTGACACCAAGAAACTTACAGTCTTTTATAATAAGGGAATGCTTTTGCTATATGCACAATCTTCATTAAAAGGTAGGATGGGGCTGAGGAGAGATCCAGACAAAGTGCTTTACAGAATCGTGGTGAAAGAAAGATCACTTTTTAGCCAAGAGGAAGCGTGGAAGGAGTAACACCTGACCTTGGCACTGAAGGCAGGGTAGGATTTCAGTAGGTGGAGATGTGGAGGAGATGCAGTCTGAAAGGAATAACCAGCATGGATATGGCCCATGCAAATGTGTACAGGTGGGAGAGTACAGAGTGAGATAAATAAGTAGCTGGGTTCACTTGTATAATATACACCACGTGAAGGAAGGTGTGAAATCAGCTTAGAAAGAAATATTGTGTTTCTTTATCTGAGAACATCAGTCTCATCCTATGATGAGATAGGACCTGAGGAAAAGAGTTTCTGCATCCCAAACCAATAGAATCTTAGGCCCTTGGGAGATCTATTCCTTCCCATTCCTCTTATTTTTTAAAATTAGTATATTTTGGTTTTATGTCATTTTTATTTCAAAATATACCCAATCCTCTTTCTCATGGCTCTCATTGAAACACAAAAATAGTTTCAAAGGGGAAAAAAATCAGTCCAGTAAATAAACCAACACATAATGAGTCTGAACATATAAACAATGTTCTACACTCATAATATGTTGCAGCAGCTAGCTGGCATAGCGGATAGCAGACTGGGTCAGGAACACCTGAGTTCAAAAGTGGCATCAGACACTATCTATGTGACCTTGGGCAAGTTACTTAACTCTTTTTGCCTCAGTTTCCCAAACTGTAAAAATGAGCTGGAGAAGGAATGGCAAACCACTCCAGTATCTTTCCCACGAAAAACTCCAAATAGGATCATGAAGAGTCAAACACAACTGAAATGACTGAACAACAACAGAATACAATAGTTCTTGACTGGGACCATGGTAGCCTGGCTAAATGCATTTGGCTGGCTTAAATGCAGAGGAAAACTTCTCTTTTTCATTAAGTCTCTTGTGAACATTCATAGGGAGGCATGTTGCTGTAAACAAGCTTTGTTGTACATTTACACATATGCCATGTTTGCAAACACTCACACACATGTACATATACAAGTGCTAGCATTGCCTGTTATAAAATCTCAGTTATACATCCCTGTTAGCATTCCTGGTTACGAAACACTTGCCTTGAGATAATTTTCTTTGGTCTATTTATACCTGCTCTTCTCCTCGCCAGTTTGTGGTCCACTAAACACATGATGAAGTAGAACACTGGATAGAACATGTCAATGGACCTGGGTTCAAATCCTGACTTTGTTACTTACCAAATATGGGATCTCAAGCGCTTCATTGCCCCTCTCTGACTAAGCCTGACTTTCTTCATCTGTAAACTTAAATGTTTGGACTAGCTGGTCTCTGAGATCCCTTTAAGCTTCAACATATGGGAATTTCAACCTTGATGACTATCCTTCCAACTCAGTATTCAATAAACAATTATTAAGTATATGTTATGTATGCATAAGGGAAAGTGTAGGGCTCTGGGTAGGGTAAATAAGATGTAGATCCTGGGCTCAGTGAACAGATATGCCATGAATAAAATCATTCACGAACATCCTAAATCTCCACAAGTTCAGGATTCATCCTTACTGATGCTAATAGTACTATTGTATACCCATGCTCTGGGTATACCATCCCAATAGATAGCCTTGAAGCTTCCCTTCCGTGAACCCATTCATCCCCATCTTCCTCCTTATTCCCTGTGTCCTCAGTCAGCATGGTCCATGGACCCACATAGGGTCCCCAAGGCCTTTTCAGGGAGTCCACAGAGTCACAACTTTTTTTGTAATAATACAAAGATGTTTTGATTTCTAACATGGTGAATATTAATAGATATAGCCAACATAAGCAAAAGTTTTTAGGGAGTCCTCAAATATTCAAATTATTAAAGGGGCTTAAGAACAAAAAGTTTGAGAACCAGTGGTCTAGTTCAATAATAAGCCTATTAAAGGCATTGATTCAGCTGTGATGAAGGAAGCACTAATGATTGCTCTCTGCCACACTCTACCATATCTACCTATCTTTATTTTTTTCTTTCTCTCTCCTTTTCCCTTCTCACTCCCACCTTCTTTCTTCTTTGACCTTCTGGCTCTTTTTTTCTTTCTCTCTTCTCTTTTTTTCTTCCTCCTCACCTTGGCTTTAATCTTGCTGCCTGCCACCCCTTGGCACTGCTCAGTCCCACCCTTATCATTCAGGGCTAACAAGGCTTCTGACCTCCCCAGCATTAGATGTCATTTTTGATGAATTAATTGAAAGGTGTCTCATGTAGGACAGAGTGAAAAGACTGCAGTATTCAAAACTGACTACATATGTGGCTTCCTTTCCGCTTCAAAAGCTTGCTACCTTAAGCAGAGATTCCATTCCTAGAACAGAAATTCTCTTTTTTCTTACAAATGTCCCCTATTTTCTTGGAGATACTTGCAGATTGATTACCACTGTGATTTTCTTCCAGTTTTTTTCTGAATCCTGGAGTTAACCTTTAGGGTCTAAATGTCCAGAGGTATCCCTTTTTCTTTCTTAAAATAACATTTTTTTCATCCCAATGGATTTCTTTTAATCTTTGGGTTCCCTTCTGGTTGCCAAAATTCACTCATTCCTTCATTCAGAAAATATTTATTGAGTGCCTAAGAGATGCTATGGGGAATACAAAAATCAAGAGGCCGTCAGAAAAGGAAACTAAAAGTCTTGGCAGGTCCCAATTCACTCAACTTTGGCATTCCATTGGGGAAGGGGAGATCCTATTTCATTCTGAATTCTTAGCTAGTTCCCACCATTACAAATCATATTATGGAGAAACAGTCCAAAAAGACCTATATCCCAATAGTATTAAGGGCTAAATAACACTTTTTTCCCTTCCTTCTGGACCTATGATTTCATCAGTAAGTGGAATACTTGCCACGGAAATGTTCCACCAGGCAGGTCAGCAATGCTTCTATAACTCCCCATACATACAATGGGATACAATAACCATTTATTGAGTACCTACTATGAGTTAACACTGAGTTAAGCACGGAGAATAAAAAATATGAAAAAGAAAGATGGTCCCTGCTCTCAAGGAGCTTACAATCTAGTGGAAAAAGACAATACACCAAAGGAAACTGAAAAGGGGGAAGAGGGAAGAGTGCAGGAGGGGCCCAGCACAGCACGATGAGGATAAAGAAGGTATAGATGAGGGACAGCAACATTTATTAAACACCTGTTGTGTGCCAGGCACTGTGCTAAGTGCTTTACAAATATTATCTCATTTGATCTGGAAAGAGACTGGATTCATGATTTCATTGCTACCCTAATGAAGAAACTCTCTCCACCAGTGCAAGGTGGCACCTATTCTGCAGATTATAGTCTTAGCCTGGCCTAGAACACTGAGAGATTGACTTGTTCAGAGGTCCCAAGACCAGTGCGTGTCAAGGGCAGGATTTGAGCTCGGGTCTTCTTGACTGAAAGTCCAGCTCTACCCACTAGGCAAACATTGCCTCTCTTGTCTTACTTTCTGAATCTCTCTTTCAATCCTACCACATATTTTCTTGGATTATGCTTCTCTGCATACACAGTTACATCCATTGAACACATGAGAAGGTCATTGAGTGTGAGAGCGTTATTCACATCATCTTTGTGCCCTTAGCACAAGCAATCAATGGATCAGGTCTACCATGTCCCGAGCACCCGTGCTAGGTGCCAGCCAGACCTGGAGCATACTTTTATTAAGTTTAATATAATGTATCCTCCTTCAGAAGCTGCAGGCTTGCCTTAGTGTTTGAGATGAGTAAGGAGGTGGCAAGAGGTTCAGAAACTTGCTGGGGATAACAGAATAAGTAGGACAAAAAAGACAGAAACTCAGAATGCCTGTTTGTGTCAGTGGGTTAGCCCACAGACGACAGCACATTTCTCCACACTAGGGCACGCAGCTAACTTTCCAGAGCTAAATATATCTGTCACATTTTATAAAATCTATTCCCTACTCTTGAAGAGATGTGTAAGCATGATAACTCATTCTTGTGATGTTATTTAAACATATATCTAAAACACACTTCTCAAAAGGTGATATTTTCCTTTTTAAAAAGCATAGCCTCTTTTAGTTACAGGCTAGAGGCAAATGCATCATATGGAAAAAAAAAAAAAAAGAACAAACCAGTCACCATGATCAGGAGGCCTCAAACACTGAGTGATTCTGTTCAAGTCCCTTTCCTACTCTGTAGAGGAGATGGACAAGATGATCATTTTAGCTCCCTCTTGGCCCTACTCCTCATGGCTTTATATCTCATGGCATACCTAGGGTTTCAAAAAGAATGGAGCTGGCTTGCCTGATGAGGAAAGTGAGCAGTTTGCTGCCCCACCCCTCACTCCAACCCAACCCACTGTAAATGCAAATGGATTTGGTTAAGCACTCACTGTAATGACTTTCTATCCTGTGGATGAGGAGGGAACCCAAGCAGCGCAGAGGCTCCTATATTCAATGGGAGAAGGCTTCCCTATAAATGTTATCAGTGGTCATTAAGTTAAGGCAGAGCCAGGCCTGCTACTCACAACTTTGTGGGAGGGAGGGAGGTGACAGTGCTTTTTAAAGTCAGGGAGTGCTGTGAAAACTGCAGAACAGGGATGATGGGGCTCTGACCACACAGGGGGTGAGGAAAAGCTTCCAACGGTATTTGAATTATTTTCCATGCACATGAATGTGACCTGCGATTGCTTCCACACTGGTTGTTTACCTATATTCTCCTCTGGATGACTGCACAAACTGCCTTACACGATCTGGTATTGGTCCCATGTGCACTGTTAGTAAAATAGCAATGCATCCAGGCGTTCTCTGCTGGAAAACTTTATGTGCGGTGGATGGATTCATGCATGGAAAAGGAAGAGGTGGAAAAGGCAGAATCCACAAGGCCATAATTGACTTGCATGCCATGAAAATATTGAATCCCCTTCCAGGGAAATGAAAATGCCTATAACTTACAGATAATACCATCACTACGTTACTGTCACTGAAAAAAAAATCTTAAATTGAAATTGATTCAAACGTTGAATTTTACCACAGTATATTTATTTATCTCTTTTACATTTTTATTGATATCTTTTATTTTGACATGGCTTTTATTTTTGAATATTCCTCTTCTCCCACCTGAAGAGGCATCCTTTATAACAGAGAGGGACAGAGGTAGAGACAGAGACAGACAGAGACAGAGAGAGAGAAACAGAAACAGAGAGAGACAGAGAGAGTGAGATGGGTGGAAGCAGTTAAGCAAATCCAACATTATATATGATATTCCGCACCCATAGCCCCCTACCCAAGAAAGAAAAGAAGAAAGTTAATTTTGTTGTTTTTCCCCAAGAACCAAGCTTGGCCATTATAATCACACTGCATTCAGTTTGGTTTTGTTGTAATTATTCTTCTTTTCATTTGTGGTTGCAATCATTGGTTATGTTGCTCTTTTGGTTCTACTTTCTTTACCTTGTATCAGTTCATATAAGTCTTTCCATGCTTCTCTGTATTCTTCTTATGCATCATTTCTTACAATACAATAATAGTCCATTATGTTTAAATATCCACAATTTGCTTATCCATTCTCCAATCAATGGGCAGATACTTTACAGCTTTTTGCTACTATAAAAAAATATACAGCACTGTATATAATACTAGGAGATTATCCTCAAATAATTTTCTGAAAGTATTTGTTTCCTATACCTATAATATATTATAAATATATATCTACATTTTGCTTAGAAGTAGATAGAAGAAGGTAGACAAGAGAAATATTCCTGTGTGTCTAAAAGTGGGGAAGAAGAGAGAGAGAAACTAAGCCACAGAGAGAGGAAGAGAGGCAGAGAAACAGTGTGAACAGTTACGAACACATCTATGCTGATAAATGTGATAAACATGGATCAATTGGACACCTTATCATCTCTTCAAGTTCTCCTATGATGGCTTATAATGTTACCAAATAAAACAGCAGTTCCATTAGGGCTTTTTAATTCACAGTTTCCCATCATTTCTTCTATATTTAGAGCAAGCTTAGCTTGTTTACATAGTGATATCTCATTAACAAACCTTCATGTCAGACTCTCTCCATAAAATACCAGAACATAAGTAAATTAAAGCTTTAATAAAAAAGACACAAATGTGAAGGCTGGAGATGGGAGGAGGGAAGAGGGAATTGAAATGAAGCCCAGAATACAAATATGTTACTGAATAAACCTACACATCATAGTCTCCATATGTGGTTTACTTATAGCTTTTGCATCCCTCAAAAACAACAGAGTATAGGGGAAAATTTACTGGTCTTAGAGTCAAACCATGGACTAAAGTTCCAGCTCTTACATTTATTAGCGATATGATCCTTCATGAGTTATTTTACCTCTCTGAGTTTTCTCTTCTGTATAATGGGGATGATAATGATAAAATAACAATAATAATAATAATAATAGAACACACCTCACAAGAATGTTGTGAATAAAAAAAGCAACTCAAACCCTAAAAGCCTTTGTAAATGTGAGCTCCCTTCTTCCCCCCACCTTTTTTTCAATTCTACATATATTTCTAAATTATACACTAGTTGATACACAATTTGGGTAATAAAAAGACAAACAACATCCTTAAGATGTTTGTACTCTAATAGGGAAACTGAGGTGAGTAATAATAACAGATACGTAAACTGGGCTTCACAGTTTGCATTCTTGTGCATGCATTATCTCATTTCATCCTCTCAAGAGACCTGTGAAAGGGGTGCTTCAAAGATCACCCCCATTTTTCAGATGAAGAGACTGAAGTTCAGAGAAGTTGTAACTGCCCATATCACAAAGCTGCTAAGTTGCTAAGTATCAGAGGCAGATTCAAACCTAGGTCTTCCCTGACTGCAAATCTAACATTGTTTCAACTACTCTGCTCTAAGGCAAATCCCATGATTAATCCCAAAAAAATAATATAAGCAAAGTGTTGATGAGAACATAGATAATGAAGAAACCACTTCCAGTTTGTGGGAATCAGGGTAGGCTTTTTAGAAAAGGTAGCATTTGATCTGGACCTTAAAGGATGGGTAGGATTTCATCAAGTAAGGGGAAGACATTCCAAATAATAGGAAAACCATGAGCCATCAGATTTTCTCTTAAAATCTTAGGGGCACCCTTGAATTATTCTTTACCTCTCAAATGTGTTCAAACAGCTACTGCACTATTCTACAAAATATCTTGCATGCATCAAAAATTGAAGGTGATATAAAATGTTAATTGGCATTTTCATTATTTAAAATAGTCACTTCTGTACCAGAAGAAACTCAGAAATACTTTTATGTGAGAAACAGCCTTCTCTTTGATTGGTTTGCACTAGATGTTATTTAAAAGATTTATCTTACTTATTTTTCTTTTTCAACATCTCAGCAAACATTTGTTCAATGCCTACTATGTGCAAGCACTATAGTGGATTCTAAGGATACAAAAACAAAAACAAAATGGTGCCTGCCCTCAGGGAGCTTACATTTTGCTCAGGAAGCGGTAGACAGCATGTACATCAAGTCAATACAACACAAATACCAATCAAATACAAATTGATTTTGTGGGGGGAATGGGAAGAATTCACTAACAACTCTTTTTTTGTTTCAACTTTAAAAAGAATGCAGGATTTGAATCAAAATATAAATCTTCACTTACCAAATTGCTGAGGAAATATCAAGGCAATCTCCAGCATGAGCTGGGAGGTTTACATGAAAAAGCAAACATAATAGCTCCTTGATTAGAATCAGGATTTCCTCTGGATCCTACATTTTCCTGCTGAACTCATTAGTACTCTGGAGTGAGGAAAACCTAACCCCCCTGTCTCTGAGGATTAGCTGTGCTGTTATCCAGGAAACAAAAGAGATCAAAGGTGTCAGGCTGTATCCCACAGAGATGATATCCAGTGAACAGGATTATCTACAGAACTATTATACACCTGGGCAAACAGACCTGAAAACACGAGGTCCTCTAGAGACTGCTGAAGGAAAAAGTTCAATGCCACCTAATTTACTAACCTGGCTACTAATCTGGAGTGTATCCTACAGAGCTAATTAACACTGTCCATTAAGAACCAAAGGGAATGTACTAAGATATCAGTATTTCCACACTGAGTCACTTGTCCCACCAAAAAGGATGTCTGTGTCTTGGCTAGTCAGGGATGCTGGTCTTCCTTTGAAGAGGCCATTTGTACATTAAAAACATTGGCAGCTTGTCCATTTCAGGCCTAGATGAGAACTCCAGAACCAGAGTCAAAACCAGATCCAAAGCACAGAAAAGCATATTCATCACAGAGGAAATTGTGTTCAGCCAGACTGCTCACTTGACTTCCAAATTTGCCCCCCAAACACTTCTCTTCTTAACAATCAAAATAAATTCATTTGCCAATGAACTTTGTACTATCTTTATCTGGGATTGAAGCTTCTGTATAAGGAAGTCAGTTTTTTTTTTTAAAGAAAAAGCTTAACAAATCATGTAAAGCTGTGTTAAGTTGAATGAATAGCTCTTTGGGAGCAGCCCTACTAAGATGGGCATAAGTACCCAAAAAATCTAACCTCTGTCAA
Source organism: Phascolarctos cinereus (assembly GCF_003287225.1). Classification (NCBI taxonomy): domain Eukaryota; kingdom Metazoa; phylum Chordata; class Mammalia; order Diprotodontia; family Phascolarctidae; genus Phascolarctos; species Phascolarctos cinereus. The sequence goes on from NW_027556180.1 coordinate 53,058,360, forward strand.
CTTATCTGCACACTCAAGAAGCATTATGGGATTATAAAAACAGACAAACTTGAAATTGGAGTTCTGACTTTAAATTCTCACTCAACTCCGCTATTCATGTGTGACCTTGACTGAAGCCCCTCTGGACCTTACCTGTAAAATGAGGAAAATGGTCTATATGGCTTCTATCAAGTGTCCCTCTTACCTATAAACAGATCTACTCTGGTTCTCATGCTCCCTCATGCAGGTTCTTGGAGGAATGGAAAGAGGACCAGATTAGAGATGCATAGATCTCGGCCAGCATCCTGTCTCTGCTATGTATTATTTGTGTGACCTACCTTGGACAAATCACTTCACCTCTAGGCCTCCCTTTTCTTATCTCTGAATTGACAGAGATGGACTAGATGAACTCTAAGGTTTCTTCCAGTTCCATATTCTGAGAGTGGCAAATTCCCACTACTTCCAATAGAAATTGAGGGACCTGTTATCTCTGGGATAAAATACAAAACCTCTGTGGCATTTAAAGACTTTCACAGCTTGGCTCCAGCCTATCTTCTAAGCTGATTACTCATTGGTTCCCACATTTACTCAGCCTTACAATCAATCTTGCTTATTTATTATTTCCTATATAAGACATTCCATATTCTACTTCCCATCGTCATGTCTTTGCATGATCTGTGTTTCATACCTCAAGCATAAAATGCCTTCCTTCTTCACTTCTGCCTCCTGTTAATGCCCATCTACTTACTCAGTGTGTGTGTGTGTGTGTGTGTGTGTGTGTGTGTGTGTGTGCGCGCAAATGTGTGTGTATGTACTAACTGTGTGATTCCGGGCAAGTCACCTAACTCTGTTTGCCTCAGTTTCTTCATCTATAAAAGGAGCTAGAAAAGGAAATGGCAAACCACTCCAGTATCTTTGCCAAAAAAAAAAAAAACCCAAATGGGGTCATGAAGAGTCAGGCACGACTGGAACAACAGAACAACAACATGCATGTGTATATATACATATATATATACTTATATTCTTCTGTGGAAAATGATATTCATATAGATAAGTAAATTATATATGTATATATACATACACACAAAATATTTATGTATAAATATATTAGTATAAGTGTATTACTAAGTATAGTTTACTTAGTATAATTATAGTAATATAATGTAGTAATATATACTTATGTATATATAGAATATTAGTATAAATATATAAGTAGAATACTATAAATAAGTAAATTATATATGTATATATAATTTACATATCTGTGTGGATGTTGTTTTTGCTAGAAGAATGTAAGTCTATCTTCTATCTTTCTATCCATCTATCTATCTCTATCTATTTATCTATATATATATGTGTATGTACATATACATGTTTGTATGCATGTACATGTATATATGTAGGTGGGTAGTATATGTATATTTATGTGTGTGCATGTGTATATATACAATTAATTTGTCCATGTTTTGTATTTGTACATGTATTATGTATATATGTATATGTATGTATGTATGTGCATGTGTGTATGTATAATTAATTTATCTATGTTTTCTCCTGAAGAATGTAAGTTCCTGGAGGGAAGGACCTGGTTCATTTATGTATTTGTGTACCAAGCATTGAGCTGTTATGTGCTTTTAATAAGCCCTTCTTGAATGAATAAATGAACCTAAAGGGTAACTGTAGTAGATACATGTTTTTTTCTTTAAAATAAATCATTTGTTGATTTCTTTCCCTATACCTTCCCAAAGCCAATGATTTCTATTTCTTCTGGATGATCTCTTAAAGGTTTCTTCCAGCTTTAAAAATGTATTATCTTAAACGTAAGAGAGAAGTTTCTTAGAGGCAGAGCCTTACCTGACACAGGGTGGCTGGTACTTTGCCCCAGGGTACAGATATTTGGGAGCAGCCCTTTCTCCTTGTGGTACATCCAAGGTCCCAACAATGTGACACCCCTCTCCTGAGGCCCATCTTTCCTCCAGTTCCCGTGGGAGTTTGGGGGGTACCAATAATAGTACCAGCTTCTCTTGGAGTTGGCTAGGTCCAATACCCATATCGGACATGCAGCATTCAATCTCGCACTGATCTCAAAACAATAACACTGTCTCAAAACAGCCACATCCTCAGTTAGCCAGCCTTTTGTGCCACCATTGCCCATCCTACCCCACTTTACCTTTTGCCCCAGGTGAAGAAATTTCTAGCTCTGTTCAGATGAGAGAGACAGAGAGATGGTATAGATATGAAGATCTGATATATATGTATATATATATATATATATATATATATATATATATATATATATATATATATACATATATATATAAATATGTGTGTGTATGTATGTATGCACACATACACAAATACATATTTCACAAATCTATATATGTGTGTGTATGTATGTATGTATACACACAGATGCACACACACATCCTTTTCCTTCCCCAATCTACACTGTAGCAACTCCTTTTTCTCTTCAAAATACTCCAAAGGGCCCTATCTAGCCATTTTCACTTGCTGATTGAGTGACTCTTAGTACTTGAGTATAAATGCTTTGCCTAGTGTTGGCAGTATTTTGGATAGTAGCTCATATTTTCATACTGTATCCATCTGCCCCAAATCTCTTTATTTATACCCTGGAATGTATCCCTAGCTCTCTTAGACTATCTCTACTCCTAGTTATTAAAAAAAAAAAAGTTTTCTACAACAAAATGTGTCCCTGGAATGCATCATCTGTGTTAGTAGGAGCATTCTGGTATTTATTAATAGGATAAAATCCTAGTCAAAGGCAAAGTTAAATAGGGCTTCTGTTCCTGAGGCAAGTAACAAAGATGATCTATAGCACACCCTACAATGAGAATATGTCATTTAAAGCAGCAAAAAGAAGAAACATAATTAGATCTGGGGCCAAATATATCATTGTTTTATTTTGGTTATCCACAGTTTTATGCCTTTTTAAGAGGAATCATAATAGTTACATGCCAAGTAAAGCACATGAATATTTTTTATATTTGCACATTTATGAGTGTTTACATAACTTATGTAAGGCAGAGTGTGTAATCCACATGAGTGTACCTCATGAAATGTTATTCCATAATGCCATCGCTAATAATGATAGCTATAAAGTTACAAAGTTATACGGCAACCTCATCATTAATAACCATTTCTATCATGGAGCTAACAGCCATGCCAGAATGTCATCAGGGCTAAAATCATGTTTTCATAAAACTGATTAACAATATTAATTGGGAGCTATGCCTGTCTATGATGGAGACACACATATCTATTTCAATTGTTGGGATAGGAAATTTTCCCATATCTATTATCTTGTCAAATTAACTTATGTCCTTGAGAAAGAAGTGGAAGACCAAGGGAAGGAATAGTCTCTCGATACCTGAAATGTACTTCTTACTAATTTTTCATAACTATCAGAATAAGTACATCTTTATTCTTATTCAAGGAATATCCTAACAAATATTATATTTTATTACAAATATTATCAAGTGAGAAAATGTTTGTTAGCACAGTGCTTGGCACAAAATAAGCATTTTATAAATGCTTATTTCCTCCCCCATCCCAAAAAAAAGACTGAGATGTAATGTGTAGTGGATAGAGAGTTGGTCTGAGGCCAGAAAGACCTGGGTACAAGTATCGTTTCTGATACATATTAACTCTGTTACCATGGGCAAATCTCTTAACCTGTTGGTGCTCCCAGGCCATGCTTTCTGACTATAAATTAAATTACAGAGGAATTGTTGATTTGCATGATTGGAGTTAGTTTTCATACTCATAGTTCTTTGTATTAATAAGTTCATGAATTCATAGGAATACCATAGGAGAGATTAAAATGGGCATGTATATACATAAAGTGTTTTTAATTCTTTGTTAATATTGACACGGGACTAGAGGATGGGGGAAGGATGTGGAAAAGGGCAGAGGAGCTGTCTACATATTGTGTCTGTGAACCTCCTTGGGAAACAGACTGAACCAGAGGTGGGGAACCTGGTCCCCAGAATAAAAGGATTTATTCTGTAAAATTTGGACTCAGTCAAAGGGCCACACTTGAGGACCTAGAAAGCCACATGTGGCCTTGAGGCTGCAGATTCCCCAGCCATGATGGACTGTAAGAATGGCAGAACTGGTGCACACACCCTAGGCCATTTTGTTATGGAAGTCCGCTATTTTTTATTAATTTACTTGAGGAGTTGGTGATTTTTCCCCAATTGATAAACTTTAATAAATTATAAATTTGGGCATGAAGCAGGAAAAAAAATCAAACATTCAAATCAGACAGTCAAAAAGTTCTCATTTGTCCTCCACATTCTACAAAATGGACGGCTGAGCTAATTTTCAATAATAGTAATATGTAAATATTTTATAAGTAGCTCTTTTTAAAAAAAATTTATATTCAAAATTGAAACCTTGGCAAGAAAACAAAAAATAATAATCCTCAAATAATTTGTTCAGTTCATTGTCCTATTTCAGTCTGACCCTGACCAAGCATGAGACCAGGGACAGGGAACTCAATGGGATGGCTTTGAGAATGCAAGCTAAGGCATCTTGGTGGCATGCTGTACCGTGGTTGAGACTGCCATCAAATCAGAGTGGGGCAGAATCTGGAGCTAGTCAGTATCCAAGAGGTCATCAGGAGATCAGCCAAAATAGAGTCCAAAAGGTCCATATAGCTAGCAAAGCAAGTTAGTGAGCCAAAGATCTGTAGTCATGGGTCAGAGCTGTAGATCAATAAGACAGGAAGCAAGGCAGGTCAGGAAAGGGGGTCTAGAGCACTCACAAGGGAGCTCCTGAGATTCACTGTATTCAGGTTTCTGGGAACATCTGTGTGCTTTTAAGTGAGGGTGTAGAACATCAGTGCCATCTCTCTGATCTCCTCCATTCATCCTGCTGCCACACAATGCCACACAATGCCATGCAGTATTGCCATCCCTCTCTTTGCGGGAGCTGCAGCTATTCGGAGGAGCAGCACGTTCCAGGTGCACACTCAGGCATCTTCCCCTTCCCTGTTCTCAGTCTTGATTTTTGCCTAGTGAACTTTTCAGATAGATAATCTGGCCTATGTCAAAACTTCACATACCCAGACCAGACCAGAACATCAAAAGCAGATCATGAAATAAAACATGATGGAAAGAAATAGTGGATTCTGATTTTATAAAGAAATATTTCACTTTACTTTTTTTTTTGCTTAAAACTTTGTCCAGCATGCTCTTTGACAGAAAGATGTTCTATCAATTCCAGCATTTATTGATTGTATTAGTCCAGTTTAAACATATTATGGCATAAGAACATTGACCAAATATACTCCAGGCAACATTGCTGTACAGGAAAAGATTGCCTGCTTCCGTCACATAGCCTGCTGTCCTTCTAGACAGTATTTATTATATTTATGACCATAGATACAGACATATTATCATACATCTAGGGCTGGAAGGTACGTCATGGGCCATTTAATCCAACGCTTTCATTTTTTCAGGTGAGGAAACTAAAGTTCAAGCAGCTAGGTTGTATAATGTTCAGAGCACTAGACTCAGAAAGACAGGAGTTCAAATACTGTCTCAGATATTTACTAGCTGTGTGACCTTGGGTAAGTCATTTAACCTATCTCAGCCTCAGTTTCCACATCTATAGAATGGAGATAATAATAGCATCTACCTCATATTTTAAAAACATAATGAAATAAAATACAAATTGTTTGGCAAACTTTAAACATGTTTACTATGAAGTGAGCATCAGAGATAAGATTTTAACCTAGTCCTCATATTTCAGAGCCAATTTTTTTGTCCCTGTACTATGCAATCTCCAGACACAGCTTATATAAATATTAATATTTTGTTCACAAAAATGTTTCAAAAACTTTCTGGAACCTTTTTTTAAACCTCAAAAAAAAAACCCTAAGATATTAACATCCCCTTTGAAGACTCCCAAGCAAAATGAATAGCTATGGTTTTCACCCAAAAATTAGCAAGTGAAGTCTCTTGTGACTTCTTGTTGCCCCTTTCTTTCTTCCCCAACCAGGCCCAAAGCCCCACACGTGATGATGAAGGGGGAAGAGGAAGGACAAATAGAATGAGAGCTGAATCTCAATGATATCATTGAAGAGGTTAGAGGAAGAAATAGCAGCAGGTTTATTGTCCATTAGGCAAAGTAAATGAGTCATTTAGTCAGGCAACAAGCACTTACTATGTGCCAAGCTCACTGCTTAGTGCTAGGAATACAAAAACATGGTCCCAGTTCTCCGGGAGCTCATCTCATTTTTTTTTTTTTGCCTCTCCAAAAAAAAAAAAAGTAGCCTTCTCTTCCCATCATGAGAGATTTGCAATTTGGAATTAATTGGTTGGTAATGAAGCTGGATCTACTCATAAAGTTGATGGCTCAAAAGCCTGACTGAGAAAATATCAATTTAACCCCCAGTTCAACATGGAATAGAAGCTGTAGCAAAGGTGACTTCTGTGACAGCCAATCAGCTGGCATACTCAGAGGTCTCCTGGCCCCCTCCCACTCGCATGCCATCCCTGACATATTAGGCAATCTAGAATAGTAGATAAATCATGAACTTGGGTTGGAATCCCACCTCAGAAACATCTTAATTATGTGACCTCACAGTAGTCTCAACCTTTCTGTGCCCTAGTTTGTAAATTTCAGGTAACTCACCTGCCCATTTCCCAGGGGAAATAATGAGCATAAAATGATTTGCAAACCTTATAGTACCAAACAAATATGAAATATTACATTTGTATTAGGATTATTTCAAAACCAAAATCATCATGTTTCCTTTTTTCAAGTAGGACTTTCAGTCAGTGGTCTATTCAAAAGAGGATTTTTCCTGACAAACACAAAAGAAACAGAAAGTTCTCAAGAAAGCACACCCTATAAAAGTGTTGTGGTGCTATGGAGAAGTTTTCTGCTTTTTTTTTTTAATATTTCTCCTCTTTCTCCCCTCCATCCTCAGCACAGACATTTGTCAAAGGAATTTTTTTACATAACCTGGGCCAGATCGTCCTCCCAGGTAGCTCAATGGGAGATCAAAGCAAAATGAACACCTAACCCATTTTCTTCCTCTTTTCAATTAATTTCTCATTGGGCTGAAATTGTATTTTCTGTGTCCTACGGTCCTTGACATGGGTGTTCTCAGCACCTTCTGCAATGACCACATCTGTTCACTAGTGGAGACCTCCAAGTGGAGTGGTTGAGTCTTTATCATTAACACACCGCCAGCAATGAATGGAAGAAATGGAACTGATTGCCAGACGATGAAATTTCCAAGGTGTGTCTATGTCTCTCAGGCTCAGACAACAAGAAAACCAAAGCCCCAAACAGAGGAAAGGAGTCTGAGTATCCAAGAAGATAGACAGAATGGTCTTTTCTGAGAAAGCATCAGTAATGTGGTCTGGGTTAGAGGGGTCTGACTCTGGAATGAAAGGATGTGTGTTCAAATCCAGCCTCTGATGCTTACTACCTGGGTGACCTTGTAACCTTCAGTTTCCTTATCTGTAAATAAGTGGGTTGGACTAGATCTGGGATGAGGAACCTGAGGCCTCAAGGCCACATGTGGCCCTCTAGGTCCCCAAGTGCAGCCCTTTGACTTAGCAGGGCCACGCTTGAGGACCTAGAGGACCACATATGGCCTTGAGACCTCAGGTTCCCCACCCCTGGACTAGATAATCTCTTCCAGAACCAAACTATGGCTGTTACTTAACCAGTAATTTGAGAAAGGAAAATAATACATCCAAAGCAATGCTTATAGGAGAATACACAAGATCTAGTTCAGGAAATCCCCTTCTATTACATAGTTCTCTAGCATTTAAAGCTCATCCTAGCCTACCTTCTCCCTATCTTTACCTTCTTCCTACACTTTACTCCCCTCTGCACCCTCTATCATCCAGCTGTGTTGGCCAAGATGCTGGTTCTGACACACACAACACGCCACGAACCACCTCCATGCCCTTACCTTAATTGTCACCCACAATGTTCTGTCCCTCTCATTTCTAGTTTTTCATTTTCCTAGCTTCCTTCAAATCTCACATTCTGTAGGAAGCTTTTCCGGTCTCCCTCTATCTGCCCCCCACCCCTAGAGTACTTTCCTCTCTGAGACTGCCTTTCACATATTTTGTCAAAAATATCTCTTCTATAGCTAGTTGTTTGCAGGTTGTCCTTTCCTTTAGAATATAAGCTCCTTGTATTTCACCTTTCTTATAATGACTGGCATGTAGCAAGCTCTTATCTGATGCTTGCTGTCTTACTTAATGACACCACAGCTGAGAATCCAAGGTTTTAGATCTCAGCTAATATCCCTTCTACCAAATTCCCAAAACGTGCCATTTCCTTGGAAATCTCTGATTGGGGTGAGGAGGGAACTCATTTGTCCCATTGTGCAGAGGAAAGGCAGAGGAAAAGAAATTGGAAGACCTCCATTCTAAGCCAGGATCTTCCAATAACAAGGTGTATGTATGACCTTCGACAAGTCATTCACCCTCTTTAGGCTTCAGTTTCCTCATCAGTAAAATGAGGTTAGACTTGAGGATCTCTAACAGCTAATGTTCTCTGACTCTGTGGCTCACATACTGCCAGATAGAGATCATTTCAGCTCATTTTACTGCTTGGTTAGTGCTGACATTCTGAAAGAACCCTCAAAGAAGAGATTTGACTTTGGCATCTTATTGGATGGCTGATGATACTAGGCAAACTGCTGCATCCTTAGGTGCCTCAGTATATCTAGTAACAAAATAGTAGTGAGTCCTGCTTCAACCCTTACCTGCCCATTTTTTTTGTAGTGGGATTCAAGATCCTTGATTTAAATTCAACAAAATTTTATTAAGCAACTACCACGTGCAAGATTCTGTAAGTCAGAAGCAAAACAGTCTCCGACCTCTCATGAATCTTACCTTCTCCTAAGGAGGAGAGAGAGCAGGGAAGGACATGATGTACACAGATAAATAAATACAAAATATACACAGAGGAAATTCTAAGTAATTTCCAGAGTGTGGGTGGGAGAGGACTTGAGTGGGCTGTGGGCTCAGAAAAGGTCTTCTATAGGCAGCTGTGCTTGGGCTGAGACTTGAAGGGAGGTAGAGATTTCCAAGAGGCTGAAGTTAGGAGGAAGTGCACTCCAGGCGGAGAGGACAGCCTGGTTTGAAAGGGTTATATAAATTGTTATGCAACTGTATCCTAAATAAGGAAACAGGCTGATTTCACTGATAGCTCTGGCCAGTGCAAGCAGAAGACTGGAAACTTAGCTTACAATCGGCGGCCCCACGTGTGGCCCTGTTTACCCAAGGAAAACCCTTCGTATCTGGCAGCTTTGACACGTAAGTGCCTTAAGGAAGGGATGTTGAACTTTACTTCCAATTTTGTTCAAAAACGTCCTCAGAGCTTCTAGAGCTGGTTCCAAAGTGTTTTCAGGAAATCACTAAAACATCTACGCGTAGTAACCACCCTTTTATGAAACCTCACCTATTGTTTTGACCCTATCAGTGCTAAATACATTTAAAAAAAAACACTTTGCTTTAAAAAAAAAAAGTCATTATACCACCTACTTCTAGTCAGGAAGCTCTAAACCCAAAGTCATTTCCTACTTTGTTGGGCCAAGGAATGTGTTAAGAGGATGTGTGACGATGGGTGGCATGATTCAGACTAAGAACTGTTGCTGTGGAATTTATTTCCTGGCCAGGATTCTTAAAACTCAGTTGCTCGTTGGATTAAGTGGTAACTTGAGCTATCATTGCTTTTATAGACTTTTTGAGAATGGTCATTAAAATCTGAGGAGCCATTGGGCATTTTGCCTCCTGAAATGATACAGGCTTTCTCTGATTAGGGGGGACTGTGAAGCACATTGTTTGTTTGGAAACCTGGAATCCAAAAGGGACTAACCAGGAAAGTTAGATGGGGGAAATGAGAAGGGACTTACTGCCCTCGGTCTCAGATGGGTTCCATTGGTTAAGATCAAGAAAAGGTGTCTATTGTTGACCGTGTTCAAATTGAGGCTCTTTTAGAAATTCTGCAAAGCAGCTGGGTTTAGCAAGGCCAGGAAACAGGAACCTGATGGGATGGACACTTCCAGCGTAAGGTTTGAAGCAGGAAAGTGTCAATCTGAAAAGAGACTTCGTACTGGGTGGTATCATGTACGTAAAGACCAGGCTCAGAGAGGGGGATAAAGGCATCTTGGGTCAAATCACATCTGTTGGCCAGAGTTTGAAAACTGAGATATCTAGCCTGCTAACTCTGAGATGAGATTGTATCCCTAGACATCCTAGAATTCTGAGTGAATAGGAAAGGACTTCAGATGCTGCTATATCCCTTTTCCCGGTGTTGCTCAAACCCTTTAGAATTCCCTGTGCCTCAGACATCAGGTAGCTTGCAGTACCACTTGGCATGTACAGGCAAATCAAGAGAATAAACAGGAAAAGGGTTGTATAATAAGCAACTGCTTCATAAATGTTTGTTGAATTGGGTCATACACTTAGAGATCTTCTAATGCAAACCCTTTACTTTACAGATGAGAACACTGAGGGCTTGAGACAGAAAGTGATTTGCCCATAGTCATCCAAAAAGTTATTGACAAAGTCAGGATTCTAACCCAGGCCCTCTGGACTACAAATTTAAACCAGAAATCCAACACCTTTTCCATTATGCCATACCAGCCTGTGAAGTAAATTAAATGAAAAATCCACCAAGGCCACCAGATTTCCCAGAGCCACACAGCTCAGGCGTAAAGCAGTTTCTCACTCTTTCTCCCTCCTTCCAGAGTCAGCTCTGATGTAACAAATGATGAATTCTCCTGGGTTCAAATCCTGATGCCTCTGTCTGGATCTTCAAGAGGTCATTTAAATTTCACGACATTCAGTTTCTTTATCTGCAAAATGGTTGGACTAGATAAGTCAATAGGTGGCACAGTGGACAGAATTCTGGGAAGACCTGAATTCAAATCTAGCCTCAGATAATTACTAGCCACATGACCCTGGGCAAGTCATTTGTCCATCTGCCTCAGTTTCCTCAACAATAAAATGGGGAAAAGTGGGCCAGCTAGGCAACAGAGTGGGTAGAGCACTAACCCTGGAGTCAGGAGAACCTGAGTTCAAATTCAACCTCAGACACATAACACTCACTAACTCTGTGACTCTGGGCAAGTCACTTAACCCCAATTGGCTCACTAAAATAAAGAAATAATTAAAATGGGGATAAGAATGGTACCTACTAACTCACAGATGAGATATTTTTAAATCGTTTAGCAGAGTGCCTGGCACATAGTAGACATTTAACAAATGCTTGTTGCTTATCCTCCCATCCATGCAGATGACCTCTAAGTTCCCAGGTAGCTCAGACATTCTGTGATTCATGATCCTGTAATCCAGCAGCACAAGAAATTCAGAGAGTTAGACAAAGCAGTAGGACAAGGGTCTCACAAGGTGTCACACATGCTGGACCCTGGGTCAAAACCACCCGAATGAAAACCCTGCCTCAGACAGTTACTTGGGTAACGTTACAAAGTTACAGCTTTGTAATTCTAGGCAGGTCACGTGATCTCTAAAAGCCCTCAGCTTCCCCTTCTGTAAAATGGGAATAATAACAGCACTTACCCTACAGAGTTGTTGGATGAAGCAAATGAAGTATACACATAAAGTATCCTGCAAACCCTAAAGGATTATGTAAACGCTATTATAAAGAAAAACAAACCTCGCCCTCTGTTAGATATCTGACTTATATCGTAGATATCATAGACTTGCCAAAGAATCATAGACTTAGAGATGGAAGGGACCCCAGATCCCATCTATTCCAACCCCCTCATTTTACAGTTGAGGAAACTGAGGCTGAAAGAAAGCAAATGACTTGCATAAAGCCACACAGCAAGTAGCAGAAACAGAACTTGAATTCAGGTCCTCTGACCCCAAATCCAACATTCTTTCTACTGTATACCGAGGTTGACTATCTCTTGTTCGTTGCTGTTGTCCTTTGCTTCTCCTCCCCTGCTGTGTCTCTTTAGTACTTAGTGGTAAACATCTAAAACCCCCCCAAAGAAGGATGGTTTCCAGGAGACATCAGAGAAGGGAAAAGGTTGTATTCTCTCTTGTAGGAAAATGGATGTTTGGGGCACCCATACCAGAGTGAGGGGGGAATGGTAGATGGTCCTCACAAGGTATGCAGAGACCGGGTTGGGGAGAAGGAGGAAAGAAAGGGGGAAAGGAGAGAAAGAAGAGGAGAGAGGAAGAGGAGAGAGACAGAGACAAACAGAAAGATGAGAGAGAAAAGAGACAGACAGAAAGATGAGAGAGAGACAGAGACCGAAAGACAAGAGAGGGACAGAGAGAGAAGGGAGAAGAGACAGACAGACGGACAGACAGACATCAGTGGGCACCCAGGAACAAGGCAGCGCAGATTCCAGGTTTCCATGTCTAATCTTGGACAAATCAGTCCAGGACATCACAACTCAGTATCTCCACAGGTAAATAGAGAAACTTCTTCTTACCCACTTAATATTAGGGAGAATATGAATTGATGTGCAAATGCTTATTTTGGATTCTCAGATGAAAGTGGGCATGTGACCAAGTACCAGAACTTAGAATGTATTTTGTGAAAATGGACTGACTTCCTTTTGAACCTCTCTCCACCCCCCACACTGGCTAATGTGATAGCTCACCTGGGCATCCATTTATTTATTTTATCTCTTCCTTCAATTCTTACAATTAGACCCTTCCCAGAAGGGCCTCAGGGTGCAAGCTGCACACTAAACTGGTAATTAAACTAGATAAACTCATAGAAAACCACAATGAAAACAGACAGCAAATGGGGCTGTGTATTAAGAGTTATCTACCTTAAAACCTGAAAATGCCACTTTGTAGCTGCTGAAGAGATATTCATCCAGTTCTACAGAAGAGTTGGGACTTCCAAAAACTCATAAATGGAAGAAAAAAATCTCTAGGCTTGGATTACCTTATTTGTGGAATGGTTATCTTCTGACTTCCCATTTAATGTTTTTAAGTGGCAGGAAGGGGAAAAGAGAAGAGGGGGAATGATTTCATTGGTGTGGGGAATTCTCAGTACGGAAACTTCCTCCCCAGAGCAGACTGACAACTCATGTAGCCTGTGGTCTTACATAGTCACCTAAAACAATGAGCGATTAAATACCTTTGCCAAGTTCACACATCTAGTGCATGTTGAAGGCAAGACCTAATCCCAAGCCTTCCTGACTCCAAGGCCAGCCCTCTGTCCACCACATTTGGCCACCTCTTCCCCTACTTTAATGCCCGACATGTTATAGTACAGTCTTCTATGGGGAAAGTTTGTTTTAAAGAAGTTCTTCTTCTTAACATTTTAAAGAATTTACCATAAAGGATTACAAAGATTCTAAAAATATTTCCACTTTTCAAAAGACCGTAACTGAATTCCATAAAAGTGGTTTAGAGTGTTTAAACGGCAGTGGGACATTTTTAAGCATGGGAAGCAGTCACAGGATCATAACTGTGAAGAAGAAGCCATTCCTTTTTAGCAGCGAAATTCATGTTCATCAAACTCCCCAGGAAAATAGGACTCACAGGGTGCTGTGTTCTCTTCCAGCCTGTCATCATAGCCTCCATAAGCAATCCTCTGTTAGTTCCTCCTAATTGACCTTGCCAGTCCCCATTCACTTACCAGTGCTAATAAAGGTTACCTTTAAAATGTGATTTTAAAAAATGAGAATTTGCATGTTTAGCAGGCAATTTGTGAAAGCTAATAGCACTGCCATTGTCAATTAAAAAACACATAAGAGGTTAGTGTGCATTATGGATTGAAGTGCTGGAAATATATTCCCTATTAAATGAATGTGTGCAAATGTCTAGCTAACTGGCTGGTACATCATTCTTTTTAACAATTCATTTGGTCTTTTCAGAAACTGGTTGGAGGCTTGCTATTTTGTGACATCATCACTTTCAATCTGGCTTAGGCTAAAATACATGAAATGGAAGCAAATTAAATAAAAAGTAGAATGCAGAGGGCCAGCTAGGTGGTACAGTGGGTAGAGCTCCAGCTTTGGAGTCAGGAGGACCTGAGTTCAAATCCATCCTCAGACACTTGACCCTTACTTGCTGTGTGACCCTGGGTAAGTCACTTAACCCCAACTGTCTCACCAAAAAAAAAAAAAGTAGAATGCAGTTACTTAAACCCTTGATTATAGGCAGGTATGGTAGAGAAGCCATACACGATATGGGAAGCTTTGAAAAAAGGGACATTGTGGATACATAGCTGATGACTTGACCTTTGGCTACAAAAAAGGTAAAAAAAGGGTCTCAGTTGCTTTTTCTGAGGATGTGTAATACAGCAGAAAGAATACTGAATTTGATGCCAAAACACCTAGTTTTGATTCCTGGTCCAGATACAGCTATATGAATGTGGCTAAGTCATTTTACCTTAGTGACCTTAGCTGCAAAATGGGGGCACATTGTTGTGAGGAAAAATCTTTGAATACCATAAAGTACAAGATAGCAGTAGCAGTAGTAGTAATAGCAGTAGTAGTAGTAGTAGTAGTAGTAGTAGTAGTAGTAGTAGTAGTAGTAGTGGTAATAGTGGTAATTGTAGTGGTAGTAGTAGTAATAATAGTAGTAGTGGTGGTGGTGTGATAGTATTAGTAGTAATAGTAGAATATCCTCATCTTTTTTATGAGGTTAAGATACAGACTTCAGGGACAAGTTCCTATCATGCTTTTGTATATAGGTGTATGCACATATATATACATACATATACAGGGATGGCATATAATATTATATATATGTGTGTGTGTGTGCATATATCCAGATAAATAGATAGGTAGGTAGATAGAGAGATAGATAGATGGATGGATGGATAGATATTGCACAGCTGTACAAAATATCTGCTTTTTGTAACTGAATATAAATACTACAATTTAAACTCATCCTCTCTTGATTTACTGAGAGTACCCTTGGTATAGGACAACAAGAGTGATATGTACCTCATCCAGTTCCCACCTGATTTCTATCGCCTTTACTAGGTCTCCATATTTTCAAAACTTTTTACTCCGTGAATCTTGGAAATTATTAGTATTTAGTATGGCAACATCGATTAAAAACACTGTTCTTGAGTTTTTATATACAATATTATGTCCAGACAGCTGTTGTTCACAGTTTGATCTGTAATAACGTTTTGGTTCCAAGACAGTTGATTGGCTGAATTCTTTCCGGGATAGGTGAAGGTCTATATTGAAGGCACTTATTGTCTGTCAGATCATGAAAGATAATGAGCTTCTGTTTTATAATGCTCATGACCAGGTCATATCATGCCTGGTTTTCGGTAAGTACTACATTTTTGCAGCCTGAATGGATGTGTTATACTATTTCTGGTGTTACTTTGCATAATCTACATTGATCACTAAATCTATGAGGAAAGTCTTTTTGTAATTTCTGGTAGAGATGACCTGGTTGTGAATTACTATCATAAACTCTTCCATTTCTATAAGCAAATCCACAGGACTCAGCCATTTATTCAGTGCCTCTTTGTCAACATTTTGGTAGCTGGTTTCAAGAGAATGTTGTCCATTTAGGGCCTTTTGATTCTGTTCTTGGATTTTAGCTATTTCATCGCTCCATGCAACAGGTAAATTGCTTATGGTCACATTTAACAAATTCAATATTGTGTCTTTATTATCAGGCTTTACTATTTCTTGGTAAAGTGATCACTGTCTGCTTGTTCCAAAAGTAGTCCTGTAGATTTAATTACCTATTTATCAAATGCTCTGAAAATGTCTATTAATCCTCTTCCTCTTATTTAGCGAGGAAGTGTTAATTTTTCTGTTGCCTTAAGATAAGTATCAGGGATTTTTTGTTATGGTGGTTAATATTGTGAAGTCTTTTATTATGGTACTTTCCAAATCTGTTATGGCCCATTTCATAGGCCCCAAAGTGTTATTGAACACTGGTGTTGCATACATGTCAATTACCTCAAACATATTCTTCCCATTTACTTTGATTTCAGGAAGTCTTTTGACCATCCATCACAGCTGCAGTTGCTGCTTACTGTTACAACTATTGCTATAATTTTGGTCTTCACCTATGATTTCATTGTGGGGTACTCTGTACCCCAAACTGCTATAGATGGCAATGTTTACTTTCAGGCATCAGTATACCATGAAAATGATGAAGATTGCAAAACTATTTTTTTCTTAAATTGATGTAAAATTCTGGATCGCATAGAATTAGTAGCCAAACTGCAAAATCTAGAGATTCCTAAATGAAGTGGCTAGGGTGCCATAAGGCTGATCCTCAGGTTCTATTTTTAAATAGCCATAGAAGCATATATATTCTCACTGAGAAGGGAGGGCTAGCCAAAAGAACTAGCCCTATATCAGTGACATCCTAGCACAGATTCCTTTATCAAATTATCTATTTTTCTCTTTAAAAAGGAGCGAGTAGGGTCTCAAAGAAATGGAACTAACATATGAATTTAGAAAAAAATGGGGTTTGAGGGGTAGAGAAAGATTGAGTTCAGTCAAGAAGGTAAGCTTCAGTTTTCTTCATCTGTAAGATGGGGGAGTGTGAGGGGGGCAGCGAACCAGGTGACCTCTAAGGTCCCTTCCAGTCCTGAATCCTAGGAGAGCCCTGAGAAGCACTTTAGCATACAGATCCCATAGACCCTGAGTAACAGAAGTACAGGATGAGAGTTCCAGGGTCCTGAGGGCAAGGAGACACTTCTAACAAAATGTATTTTAGTAACTTTATAACTTTGCCCAATGGCCTGCCTGGTATGGGAGGATGAAAGAAGAACAGACACAAGTAGTATAAGAAGAGAATCTTACATGTCCTCATCACCTCTTGCCAGTATAATTTCAATAGCTTTCTAATTGGTCTCTCAGTATCAATTCATTCAATCCATTCAGCTGCCAAAGTGATTTTTCCTGAAGCATAGGTCTGACCATGCCACCTCCCTCAATAAACTTCAGTGGCTCCCTATTACCACCAGGATCATACATCAAATGCTCTGTTTGGCATTTAAACACTTCACAAACTGGCTCCTTCCTACCTCTCCAGGCTTCTTACATTTTCCTTTCCCTCTCTAAGATCCAGCTACACCATCCAACTTGCTGCTCTTCACCTTAACACTCCATCTACCTACTTGGTACTTTTGTACTGCCTGTCCTTCATACCTGGGATGCTCTCCTTCCTCATTTGTGCCTCTTAGCTTTCGGCTTCCTTCAAAACTCAGTTCAAATCTTACCTTCTATAGGAGATATTTCATATTTCCCCACCCCCAACTCCTATGCCTTCCAAGATTACCTTTCATCTACCCCGTATAGATGAGAGACAGACAAACAAACAGACAGAGACACAGAGAGAGACAGAGAGAAATAGAGAGAAAGAGGAGGAGAAGAAAGGAAGGAAGGAAGGAAGGAAGGAAGGAAGGAAGGAAGGAAGGAAGGAAGGAAGGAAGGAAGGAAGGAAGGAAGGGAGGGAAGGAGGGAAGGAGGGAGGGAGAGTGGAAGGAAGGGAGAGTAGAAGGGAGGGAGAAAGAATATACCCAATTAGTCCACATTTTCTCTTCTTATTTGAATTTGAGCTTCTTGAAAGCAGAGTCTGTTTTTGCCTTTCTCTATATCCCCAGGGCTCAGCATAGTGCCTGTAACATAGTAAAGTATTTAATAAATGCTTGTTGGCTGACTGAATGCACGAATGAACCCTGGTCAAACCCAACCTGTGTGTGAGAGACAGATAAAAGAATGATGGAGATGAAAGAAGAGCAAGAAACCCTGTGCTAGGGTTCAAAAAATGCAAATTCTACCCCAGCTTACAGCAGGCACCAAGTCACATGATCTCTCTGAGTCTCAGTTTCCTCATATGTATGTGGGAACAGATGTTGGCACTGTCTATTTCACAGGTTTTTATAAGAATCAAATGAAATAATGTATGCAAAGTGCTTTTTAACCATAAAGTGCTATATAAATGTCAGCTATTATTATTATTGATCTCCTTGGGGCTGCCAATCCCTTAGGTATGAAGTGTTTACCTGCAAATAAAAGAGGCAAATAAAAATCAAATAAACTCTTAGAGGGTGTCAGTAAATTTCTCCTTTATTTCTCAAGCAGTCACCCTAACTTAATTACCCTTTTCCTCCTGTAAAAGTAAGCACAATTTGATTGTGTCTTCAGTATGCAGAGGGTAAATCTAACTTGCATAGATTAATTTAGCTCCCCTAGAAAGCTCTCAGGGCATCCTGGCTTAATGGCTAGAAGGCTGCTCTGGGAGACAGGAAAAGGTGAATTCATGTCCCATCTTCCATACATAGGAGCTGTGGGACCCAAGCAACTTCCCAGCACCCCCAGGTAACTCCCTAAGACTAGAAAGAGCAGGGGTGTTAATCTGCATTGATAGAGGGAGTTTCCTCACCACAACCATGAAATCACAAATCTCATTAAAAAAAAATCCCAGGCATCAGTGTAGAGCAGAAATTAGGCTTAAATTAAACATCTGACTCCCTTAAGGAAGAACTGAGCCCTACAGAACATTCTAGTATGACTCTTGTCCTCTCACTGAGCACAAACCTCCCCTGCCACAGACTCTTCTATGTGCTGCTCCTACCCACTGTTGGACAGTCATCTCCTTCAGATTTGGACCCCTCTCACTTTTTAAGGTTGCATTCCCTATGCTTGGCACATTGTAAATGGTCATTCATTCATTCATTCATTCATTCATTCACGCACTCATTCATTCTTTCTCCACTGCTGTTGCTACTATCCTCGCTCACCACTGTGACTCCCGGTCCTCCGCCCCACTCATCCCAGAGCCCAAGTAAGGCTTCTGAGCTCCCCAGAGACCAGCCCGTCACCTTCTGCCTCTGTGTCATCCCCTCCAAACATTATTAAGCAGCAAAGATGAGCATCATGCCCTGTGCCAGAGAGGCACAGCAAAACAGAAGCACATTTCAGAGGAAGATGGCGAGAGAAGACAGTGTGTGCCATAGTGCCAAGTGAGGAACAGAGACTTAATGCTGGAAGGGGCATCACTCCAGCATCAGAGAGGCACTAAGAGATCAAGGGAAGCCTTTGTTCTGGTCCCAGCCTTGTCCCTCATGAGAGGTGTGACATCAGTGTAGAGAGGAGAGGACCTGAGTTCAAATGCTGCCCATTATGCTTAGCCATTCTCCCTCATGTGACTTCAGATTCATCTTCTCTGGGCCTCAGTGTACTTCCCTGGAAATGGGAAGAGATTAGACTCAATGACCTCGAGGTGCCCTTCTAGTTCTAAATCTACAATCCTCTGAGTTGGGTTCAAATCATGGTTTTGCCATTTGCTCTTTGTGTGACTTTCGGCACATCACACATCTCTCTGGATCTCAGTTTCCTCATTTATAAAATAAGGGAGTTGACCTCTAAGCTCCCTTCCAGTTTGAATCTATGATATTATCCTTCAACACACACACACACACACACACACACCCCTCACCACCACTACTTGTATAAAATTCTAGTCTTCTACGATGGGCACTTGGCCATATTTTTTTAAACCCTTACACCCTCCCCTGCTCCCACACAGCCCACTAACTGCTCTGTAGGAAGAAGGAAAAGCTGAGTCATATCTCCTTGGTTGAGAAGTTGCAGTCCCCAGAGCAGCCACCACCACCCTCCTCCCCTTCAGCATCAACATGACAGGCAATAGGATGAATTACCACCCCCAAATTGATCCATGATGGTTATAAACTGCTATGGACCTGTTTAATTGTTTTTGCCTGTATAAGCACATTTTGCTCCATCCATTTGTCAAGCTGAAGGAAGGTTGTTTTATAAAAGGGGATTTAATTAAGTGTTTTGTCCCAGCCTAGCTTTTCATTTCCGCATCTGCATTACACTTGTGTCATATTTCCCCTGGAGGGCAGGAAAACAATTTCGTGAAAATGAAAGATCCATTGATTTACTATTGAAAAAAGGAAATGCCAAGCTAACTGTTCTCCCTAATCTTCTAGTGACCATGGGGGGGGGGGTGGAGAAGAGAGGGGAGAGATAAGCCTTTACCTTGAAGACAGTGTGTTTCCTGGCACAGCTGGCTCTCTATTTATCGTTTTGTACATTTCATGCTGCGTTGTTTATGGCTCTACTCCTGATTGGAATTATTGCATGAACAGTCTTAAAAGGTTATTTCTCACTAAGCAAAATAGATGTTGGTGATGAGAAAAGTTCTTTATTGATTTTTTCTTATAGGTGAAATTGCACAGGTGCAGGGGGGAGGGATTGTCAGTGCAAAGACTTCCCCTATCAATGGTTTATAGTAAGATGCCTTCTGGTTTAACCATGAAAAATTCCCTGAGGTTCCAGTTGGAGGTAACCTACTTTTCAGCCTGTTGAGCTGCCTCGGGCCCCAAATGCTCTTCCATTGGAGATCAAGCTGTCTTCTGGGTTAACACCTTTTAGATATTTAGCTCAGTGCAATCCCACTAAAGACTCTGATGGAGTGAGATGCAGTGAATATTCCTAGGGAGCCAACTTCCACAGCCCTCCTGCCGGTACACATGCCAATACTTGATTCAATTCATCTTCTCCAGAAGTCAGGATGTCCTGGCAACAGCCCCCAGATGGCCAATGACAAGGATGAATGGCCTGCTCCAAAGGCTCTCAGCCTCCTTCTGAGTTGCCATATAGAGGCATTGAGGCAAAGCTGATGGGAGGGTCATAGGACAAGGGCTTGGAGAACGGGCATCCTAGGAACTAGGGAGGGAAAGGGCAAATACCATATGCATCATCAGGTAAGTATTAGCGTGATGTAGGGAAGAATTGTGTGGAATTGGTTTATCTCTGTCCACTGGGTTGTACCAAGGGCAGGGAGGCAGAACCATGGTCCTGGCTCTGGAATTTGAGGAGAGGTGTTCAAATCACATCTCTGAAGTTCATTACTTTCATGACCTTGGGCAAATCACTTCACATGCTCCCCCAAGCCTTAGTTTCTTCATCTGTGAAATGAGCAGATTGGACTAGAGGGCCTCAGAAATCCTTTCCAAGTCCAGATCTGTGATCCATTTGGAAAGCATTTCAGATTAGGAGGCAGGGTGCCTGGTTCAAGTCCAGGAACTTTAAAGAAGTCCCTGCCCCTCCGTAGATCTCAGTTTCCTGATTTATAAATTGAGTGGGTTCATTCATTCATTCAACAATAGTGTATGAAGTGCCTACTATGTACAAGTTAATGTACTAGGGGATACAGAGACAAAATCAAAATATAGTCCCTACCCTCAGGGAGCTTACCTTCTACTTACAAGAGAAAACACTTAAATGGAAAAATAGAAAATTAATTTGAGGAAAGGGAGAACACTAATTACTAAGGCAATTAGGAGGTGACAACTGAGCAGACCTTGAAGAAAGCTCAAGATTTGGTTCAGGGCAAAAGCACCCTAAACTTAGAGACACAGGCCCTAAGTTCTAATCACTGCTCTCCCACTTCCTTAGGCAAGTCAGCTTGCCCTCAGGGAACCTCCAGTTAGTTCTTCAGCTATAAAATGAGGGAATGGGCTCAGGCAGCCTCTAGGGTCCCTTCCAGCTTTGGATTTATGGCGACCTATGACCCCGAAGTCATCACAGGATTAGAAGACAGTCTTTTAAAGGTACAGGTTAGACTAGATGGTCTCTAAGGCCCTGCAGAAACCTGACAATCTGTAATTCTATAATATATGTGCATTCCTTACCAAAACAGAAGACAGTAGAAGAATTGACACTTTGGGGTGGTAGAGGGTTGCTTGTTAACACACTCTTAACTCCAGCTTCTTCTCAGCCTGTCCATTCATTTCCACCTGAAATATGCTCTTTTTCTTTCTCTGTCTCTCTTGCTCCCTCTCCTTCTCCCTCTCCCACCCCTCTGTCTCTGTCTTTATCTTTCTCTCTCTGTCTCTCCTCTCCTCTCCTCCCTTCTCCTCCCCCTCTCCTCCCTTCTCCTCCCCTCTCTTCTCCTCCCCTCCCCTCCTCTTCTCCTTCCTCTCCTCTCCTCTCCTCCAAATACACACACACACACACACACACACACACACACACACACACACTCCCTCGAGAGTCTGTAGTTGGCTGGCAAGATATCTGTTACACTTAATTAGCAACAAATTAAAGCCTAGGAAAAGGAAATCTTTTATTTTCCCATTTGACTAAGAAACAGGGCAGCCACAGTTTTGATGTCATTGGGCTCTTGCTTCTATTTTTTTCTCACATCTTTACAATAAAAAGGTTAGAGTAGAGAGGGAGGATTTCTGTTCTTCTCAAGTTTCACAAATCATATTTTGAGACCTGTTGAAATAGGACAGTAGCTCAACAGATCGTTTGTTGAAGGAGTGGACAAGTTGTAACTTAGGGCTGCTTTACATTTAAACACCTTTCAGCTAAAGACTTCAAAACACTTTGAAGGCATGGTGAACTGGAGAATGTCTTCCTAATTTTAAGGATTCCCATAACAAACGCTCAAGCCTGGCACTTGGGTTCACTAGCCTTACTTTACATGGGGAAAGGGACCAGGCTGCAGTAGAGAACCTTCTTCAAACTCACCTTACCTGCGGATTAGAGCAAAGATGAAATTTAGACTGTCCATCATTAAGCTTCCCACCACCCTCATTCATCTTAGTATTCATTAGTTACCTACTGTATAAATGGGGACCAGCCAGATGACAAAATGGATAAAGCACTGGGTCTTAAATCAGTAAGACTCATCTTTATGAGTTCAAATCTGGCCTCAGACACTCACTAGCTGTGTGACCCCGGGCAAGTCACTTAACCCTGTTTACCTCAGTTTCTTCATCTATAAAACGATCTGGACAAGGAAATGGCAAACCACTCCAAGATCTTTACCAAGAAAACCCCAAGAGTCCGACATGACTGAAAAATGACTCAATGACAATAGTATAAAAGGTACATTTGTTTCTGAGGTTACAAAGACAAAAACGACGACAAAACAGTGCCTGCTTTAACCAGTCCCTTGTATCCTACTGAGGTATATAATATGTAATATACTAGTAGAATGAGAGCTGAATTTGATTCAGAAGACCTGGATTTGAATCTAAGCCCTGCCATTTATTACACGTGTGACCTGGGGTAAGTAGCCTAACCTATTTGGGCATCAATTTCCTCATCTGTAAATTGAGAGGATTTGACAAGATGACTCTCTAAGGTCACTCTCAACTCCAAACCTGGGACCTTCAGCAAATGCAAAAGTATTTGAGGAACGAGGGACATTCAGCAAAGTATGAACTTAGTGAAAGTCATAAGTAACTCAGGCTCTCAAGGCAGAAGACCTGCATTGATATCCTGGCTCTGGCACTGACTTCCAGGATGACCACCCTGAACCTCAGTTTCCTCATCTGTAAAATGATTGTTGTTCAGTCATTGTGCAGTCATGTCTGACTCTTCATGAAAATTCCATTTGGGATTTTCTTAGCAAAGAACCTGGAGTGGTTTGGCATTTCCTTCTCCAGCTAATTTTATAGATGAGGAAACTAAGGCAAACAGGGTTAAGTGACTTCCCCAGGGTCACACAGCTAGTAAGCGTCTGAGGCTAGATTTGAACTAAGGAAGATGAGTCTTCCTGATCCTAGGCCTGACACTCTATCCATTGTGCCATCTTGAAAATGAGACCCTTTCTACCTCTAGCTCTATGATCCTATGGGCCTATGCCCAGTGATTTTTCTAGGATGTGATAGAAGGAAAATGCAGGGAGCTGGTCAGATAGTCATCCCTACAACCATTTATTGGACACCTGCCATGGCCAGAGAACTCCACCAGATCCTAGAGAACTAGCTTCTGCCCTCACTGTGAGTCACAATGTGACATTGTGCTCCCTTCTGCCCATTGCTGGAAAGCTGAGGATCTTATATCAGTAGAGCTGGCATTGTTTATGGAGATGTTTTCATCCTTCTGGTTTTTGTTTCCCTGAAAAGACAAGCTGCATTTATGCCAAATGGTTTAAATCTACCCCCTAAGTCTGGCAAGAGAAAAAAAACTAGTATGTAACTTCTTCTGTTTTTAAAACTCACTCTGATCCATCTTTGGATTAAAGAGCCATTTGGACATTGTACAGAGAAGAATGGAGCCTTAAACAACATAAGTACCATATTTAGACCATTCCTGAGGCAGTATGGGATATTACGGAGGTGTCAAAGTGAAGGTGTTTGCTCCCAATCTGAACCAAATTAAAATATAATTGGGAAATGTTTAACAAAACAAATAAAAATATAATAAAACACAGATACTGTTATTTTGTGATTTTCTAAAACAACATTTGGGCAGCAGGGATCTGTTTCTATTTGAACTTGAGCTGCTGGGCTTGGACCAGGAAGAGCTAGGTTCTGAGTTCTGCCTCTGACCCTTCCTAGCTATGAAACCTGGACAAGCCAGTTCAATTCCTTGAGTTTCTGATTCCTCAACTGTAAAATGACAGAAGTAGATCCAATGACTTGTAGAGCCTTTTCCAGCTCTAAATCTTAAATCCTCTGACCCTTTGATCCATTCGCCGCCTGCCACTTTATTACTAAAATAGGAAAAGTAACATGCCAATAAATAGGCCCTGGCTCTTCACGTTGGCAGAGGTGAACCCAAGGGAACCAGCTGCCACAGCCTAAGGCCTAATTTCTCCCTAGAAACATAAAACCATCCCCTCCTTCTCTTGGAATCCCTAACTTCCTGGAAGGCTCAGGACAGATGCCCCAACTACCCAGGTCCTTTCTTGATCCCGCCAATTGGTGAACCTCTCCTCCAACCTTTATATTGTCTTATCTACTTTGCACTTACTTGTCTGTGTAAATATTTATGGGATCATCGATTCAGAAGTGGAAGAGATGGTTGATGTCTTTGAATCTAACTTCTGTGTTTTACAGTTGTGGAAGCCTGAAGAGATGAAATAATTTGGCCCAGGTGACATAGAAAGTAGATGTCAAAACCAGAATTCAAATCCAGTCGAGTGATCTTTCTACCATGGCATTTTACCTCTCTGAATATCACCCTAGTTAAATGTAAGCTCCCTGAGGGCAGTCATGCAAGGTTTTGTTTTTACAGTGATAGTAGTAACGATAATGGTGATGATAATAATCACAGATTATATCCTGACACCCTTTGGCAATAACCCCTGGGCCATTTCTATTTGAACCCTATCAAAAAAGATGAGAACAATGACATAACAGTGATAATAATAATGATGATAACAATAAAAGCAGAGGACATGAAAATAAGACTTTACACGTTTCTTTGTTTGATGCTCAGAACAATCCTGAGAAGAGAATACTTTTACCATTTTACCAGTGAGGAAACTGAGGCCCAAAGTGGTTCAGGGAGTAGTTCAGGGTCACATGGTATTTGAGGCAGGATTCAAACTCAGGTCTTCCTGAATCCAAGACCAGTATTCTATCCATTCTGTCATGTACCTACTACAGTGCCTTACGTGTGTTGTTGTTGTTGTTCAGTTGTTTCAGTCATGTCCGGCTCTATGTGACCCATTTGGGTTTTCTTGGCAAAGATCCTGGAGTGGTTTTGCCATTTCCTTCTCCAGCTCATTTTACAGATGAGGAAACTGAGGCAAACAGGGTGAAGTGACTTGCCCAGGTTCACTCAGCTAGTAAGTGTAACTGTGTGTGTAGTTGGTACTAAAAATGCTTGTTGAGTTGAATTCATTTCAATCGAACCCTGAAGATAAGATAAATGCATTGGAGGAATGTTAGCCCCAAAGCCATAATTAATAGCAACCAGGCCGTGGGAGGCCTTGGTGTTCTTCAGCAGCATAGAAATAAGAGAGCTGAGCACTTAAATGACCAAGAAGAGTTAGTTAAGGTAGGAAGCTAAGGGATGACCTCCTTTCTCTCCCAGCAGCTCCAGCCAGAGTAAGCTCCTCCCAGGTCCTGCTGTAGCCCACCTCCTCCTTGTCCCTACTCTGCTGGAGCAGCTGTATAGTGTACTAGAGCCACATTGGCCTCCAGGCCACAGATTCCCCCCTTCACCCCCCTCACCCCCTCATTAGAGGATCCATCCATGGAAGCTTAAAAAATTGATTTGAAAACAAAGTTTGGGCGGCTCCCACCCCACACCCTTTGCATACATTGTGTTACCCCGATAGCAATAGTAACTAGTTATAACTCTAATGAAATGATTTTCATTTGCTTTTGGTCAGCAGAATCCTTTATGACTCTTCAAGCTCACTCTCAATAAGTTTTAAGAGTAACTTCCTCCATGAATAGTTTTGTTTTTAAGGAGTTGGTGGGGAGTAATATTTCTTTCAATATTAAAAAAGGTTAGGGCAAAGAGGGAAGATAAGAAGCCAAAACATTCAGGTTCATCAACTATTACTAACTTATTTTTTGGAGATGACACGGTGTCTGATGTGGACCACCATTTGAGTACTGTCGGGGCAGACAGGGCCCTCTTTTGCACATCAACCCCTCTCTGCTTACCTTGTGAGCTTAAAAAGGTTAAGAGAAGCCCAGCCTTTTATGATATTAGCAGATCATAACTAATTAGGCAAATGCTATAAATCAAGGGGCAGTGTGAAATTGGACACTAAATATATTGGACGTTATTATAAAAAGAGAAATTGGATAATTTCCACTCATTTCTATCTGAAAATGAAAAACTGCCAGGGTAATGAATCTCCCTGAACTACTGAAATGCCCATCAGTTACAAACTACTCTTCCATTAAGAAGATAAGGATAATGCTGTGTGGTCATCACTTCCTATATCTTTTGGAATGATAGTAAACAAAATGTTAGCATGTTTGGGTGAGTCAGCTTTTCCTCTGAAAGAAAGGGGGACCTTGTCTATAGCAGCATTTCTATTCTGGTATGGTGGCTTGGAGGAAAAAAATATATATTTTGTAGCAGCTAAATAGATTTTCCCACAAAATCTCAATTGACTTGTGAAGAGTGAATGCCATGACTGAACCAGATGAGATTTAGAAAAAGGAAGATCTCAATAGTTACTCAAAGCTATTCTCTTTCTTTTTTTTTTCCTTTGGTTAGGCAATGGGATTAAGTGACTTGCCCAGGGTCACAGAGCTAGTAAGTGTTATGTGTCTGAGGCCGGATTTGAACTCAGGTCCTCCTGAATCCAGGGCTAGTGTTCTATCCACTGTGCCACCTAGCCACCCCAAAGCTATTCTCTTTCATAAATAAGTTTAGAGGAAGAGAGGAAAATCTAGTTATTACTTCATATCATATGGCCCAGTTGGTCCTAATGAAGTCAAAGTCATGTATTTGGTCAGTGGGTGACTGATGATGTGTGATACACACACACACATATAGATAGATGGATAGATAGATAGATAGATAGATAGATAGATAGATAGATACACAGATCAATAGATATGTGTGTATGTATGTGTGTGTCTATGTACACACATATATATACCCATGTGTATATCCAGATTCAGACACACATACACATATACACACACACATACTCATATATGTATATGTACATACACATATGTATATAAAATGTGTATATATACACATATGTGTGTGCATGTATGTATATATGTATCTCCAGATTCAAAGTAAGCTGTGGGGGGAAAACAAGTGAAGTCGAGTTTGTCTTGCTAACTTCTCTACAGTAGACCCTTAATCAGGAAAGGATCTGACAAATTTATTCATAGTAGATGTAAATAATGGCTTAGGATTAATGTATTCCTTTTCCTGGAGGGATTTCCATTTTACTGGAAGGTCATGAAAAATCTCTGTTTGCCTCAAGTCATAGGAGCGTGGTTCATGAACCAAGGAATCCAGTAGGAAGAATATACCTACCATGCACAGGGGTAGTAGAAGGAGCATTAGCCTTGTTGTAATCAGAATTCTTGGGCTCAAGTCCCAGCTCTCACCCTGGACCCGGGACCATGATGAGTTTCTTCAATTCTCTGAAACATAGTTTCCTGATCTGTAAGTTGAGAAGAATAATACTACCAACCTCACAGTGTTGCCAAAAAGTATATACTTTTTGAACTCTGAAGTGCTATATAAATATAGACTTTTATTTTTAGTCCATAAGCCCTCCTGGCTCTCTAGAATACCTACATCCATTGTTAAGACAGGCACTGATGAGTTGATAGTGGACAGTATCTCCTCTGACTGTCCTAATCTCTCTAGCAGTGCTACATGTTTATCACAATCTGAGCACGTACTTTATCTCCATCACAAATTTTTTTTGAGCCCCCATCCATGTCACAAACAGTAATAACTATGTGAACAAGACAGTGAGCATTCCCTGTGGGGATCTGGCCAACCTCTGTTCTCCAGCCTTGCCAGATGAAACCTGTGGTATGGACATCAGTATCTGTAACCTACCTACCACCTCTCTACCAAAGTGGAAAGTATGCTTCATTTTCAGGCTTCTGAAGTAACAATTGTGGAGCCTTTTTTTTAATTAAATTACTTTTTTCAATAAATAAAACAATTTTTTCTCCCACTCCCCCATTGAAGAGAAAAATTTAAATTAATAAAAAAGAAAACCTTTGTAACAAACGTGTGCTGTTCTTCAGTCACTTCACTTGTATCCAACGCTCCATGACCCCATTTAGGATTTTCTTGGCAAAGCATACTGAAATGGTTTGCCATTTCCTTCTCCAGCTCATTTTATAGATGAGAAAACTGATGCAAACATGATTAAATCACTTGCCCAGGATTACACATTGTCGAAGGCCGGTGTCTAAGGTTTTCCTAAATCTAGGCCCAACCCTCTAACCATTGCACCACCTAGCTGCCCTCAACAAATGTGTATAGAAAAGCAAAACAAATTCCACATTGTTCATGTCCAAAAATATTTCATTCTGTACCCTGATAGACCCTGGTTTTCAAAGAAAAAAATGTGTGACTATTTTAATAGGCAGTTTCTTACTCTGGCTATAAATCGGGACCAAAATTGAAAGTATTCATAGTTGACCAATTGTGGCCTCTTTTATTCTAATAGCCCTATAATATGGACTAAATATAAAAAAGTTGATTAAAACACATCTTTAATAGCATATACCTTGTGCTACTACATGAGCCTGTTACAGCTAGTAAACAGCTAATTACACTATAACGTGGGTTTTTCAAATTGTTAATTATAATAAAAGAAAGTATCAGCCCAACCATAAATTTGCTAGTCGGTACATCTGTGAGATTCACATGAGAAAATTACCTCTTGTCTCAGCAAGGAAGTAATTGATTTCTATGCACTTAAAGATACAATACCAGTGGCTGCCTGTTCTTTTTTCTTCTTTCAAAGAGCTGACACCATTATGTCACTTATATAAATGGAATCTTGAAGGTGCATCTAAAGCTCTCTGCCTTTTTACAAAGCTTAGTTCCTTATGGTAGAAATGGGGACATGCTGCAGATAGAAAATATTCCTGGATTTGATTTACAGCTCAGGTCATGGACAGAGTTTTTCACTTTTTTCCCTTATTCTTTAGGAAGTTGTGCCGTCCTATTTTCCCATTTCAGTGATGCTTATACAAGTCTTTTAAAACAAAATAAAATAAATAATCAACCTGTCAAAAGGGAGCAGGGAAGGTTTTGGTAGAGGGCCATCTGTTATCCCCATTGTTAGAAGTTAACCGAAAGGAAATGCAGTATAATTGGTAGAGATTAAAAAAGAATTATGCATGGAAAGATTCCATGCTGTTGATCAGATTCTAGCAACGCCTAGCCCCAACCCATCCCCATTGAATAGCTCCCTATATTGTAGTATTATATGAAGTATCCTAAGGGCAAGAAAGGGATGAATTCAAAGAATCAACATGAAAGTGAATTCTGGGTTGCCTTTCCAACCATGAAATTTCTGTAATTTAATTAAAAGATCCATTTTAATGGAATTATCTACTCCCCAATAGTGCATACAGTATAATCCATTAGAGTAGACCATAAACTATATTTATAAAAAATAGTTAATAGACATCTTGTCAGTCTAATAATCACTCTTCACTACAATGATTCTGAAGTATTTCTGAAACAATATAGCTGTTGAGTAATAATGATTGCATACCATCCTATTATAAATGAATCTTAGACAACAAGAAAATCTCTGGTTCTCTGACTGAAATATAATGTCTTGAGCAATTCAAGGTCCATAGCTTCTAGCCAGGCAAACACGCACGACTCATTTTCCTAGAAAGTTGCCCTACAAGAGGGGTATAGTTTCAGGGAGCACCTTCCATTGTCAATCAGAAACTCAGTTTAATGACTTCCAAATTTTAGAACCCAGGCAGTGACATTAGAAACGTCCATTTCTCAGGGCCTAGTTTAGGATCAGTGAAAGAAACTAATCTCAAAAAAGTCAATCAGGGAATCGAAGTATTGTCTCCCTCTACACAGGTTTATGTTATTACAGAATGAGAGTTCTTCAGTACACAACCCCTCTCCCCAGTCACAGAGACCAGTAGGGAACCACTAGTTATGCATGGCCTCTAGCAAAGGGCCGGAGCATGTGTCCCATTGGAAGAAGCCCAAGCCAAGTCTATCCCCACATATACTCCTTGGAATGACCTCCACTACCCCACATATACATGTATGTATGCCTACTTTGTAGAAATGGAGAGTGTCCCAGTCTGATGCAACTACTTTAGAAGGACCGAAAGATTTCCATAGAAGAAGCAGACTGATCGGTGAATACTGAACGTGATGAACCTTAACTTAGTGTGTTTTAACTGATTCAAGGGAAGGATTGTGACTTAACTTGAGATGTCTAGCGGAATAAAGAAGGGGGTCCAAGAAGCACAGAAATGTATAAAGCTGACAAAGGGAGGTGCCAGTGAGCAATACTGCAGGGGGGCATGGAAATTTCTAGCATAGACAGAAGGTTTCAAGTATAGGGAATTCTATACCTGGGGCAGCTAGGTGGCACAGTGGATAGAGTGCCAAACCTGAAGTCAGGAAGACTCAGAGTTCAAACCTAGTCTCAGACACTTACTAGCTATGTGACCCTGGGCAGATCACCTAACCTTGTTTGCCTCATCTGCAAAATGAGCTGGAAAAGGAAATGGCAAACCACTCCAGTATCTCTGCCAAGGAAACCCCAAATGGGAGTCACAAAGAGTTGGACACAACTGAAAAAAATGACTGAATAACAAATACCTAGAAAGAGAGGAGCTGGAGGAGAAGGAGGTACGTCTACAAGAGTCATGAGAAAAGACTATATAAAAAAAAATAGGAAATTTAAAGGCTAAGTCCAAATAAAATCCAGGAAAGAAAAAACTACTGATCCATACGTCAAGAGATCAACTTAGCCCAAGCTTTGTCATAGCTATGTGACCGTAGTCAAATAATTTACCTGATTGCTAAAGACATATATGTGTGTACATGTAGTTCGTATGTATGTGTGTGTATATATATATGTGTGTGTGTGTAAATGTGTGCATGTATTTGTGTATATATGTATGTATAGGGGTGTGTGTATAATATACTTTATACTGTTGTTGTTGTTGTTGTATATAGATATATAATGAAAGAGTTAGACTAGATCAGTAGTTCCCATTTAGAAGGATTTCTCAAAGATGATCCAATGGGTTCAGCTAAAAATTCTTAATGGTCCCCTAAACAGTAAGTAGTTGCAGAATGTTATGAGTAAATTAGTCTGGGAGTTCACAAACACATTTTGTTGTTGTTTGAATTCTTCTTCTTCTTCTTCTTCTTCTTCTTCTTCTTCTTCTTCTTCTTCTTCTTTTCTTTTTCTTCTTCTCCTTCTTGGTTCTAGGTCCAAAAATGGTGTGAGCCATTGGACTAATGGATTTCTAAGCTGCCTTCTTAATTTAAACATTCTAGGTCAGAGTGGCATGAAATACATGGTATCTTCTACCCATAGTACTGCGCAACCATACCCATACAAAGTGGTATGTGCTCAAAGATGAAAAGGAGTCAGATAATGAGCCAGTAATAAATTTCACATAATCTAGCTCTCTTTTATATTCCCCTACTCCAATCTGTACTTTGGTTTTTCATAGGAATTTGTGTTCAAAGGAAGACTTGAAATGGATTTGCTTTAGGAGATGCTTATATTCTGCTAGTTTTAGTTCTATAGGAAACAGAGGAAGGAACTAGGGTGAGGATAGAAAACAGCTGACATTGTTAAATGTATGAAATAGACCCAAGCACATTTTGTCAGCCAATGAATGCGTAGAGTTCCAGAAAATATTTGACTCATCTTCAAGATCATTCGAAGAGGCAAAAGGATACATGATATCTATACTCTAGCATAAACCAAGAAAAGCCAACTCTGAGTGGTTCAGGATAATGACAGGAAGATAGACTATAGAGTGCCCCCAAACCACAGGTAAATTGCAGAATAGGCTTTCTTTTCATAGCAGTTATTAACATTTTCATTTAAACTGCTAATTAGTCTATAGTTTTACAAATGTAGGGTCAAAGAGAAAAGACTATAAAATGGAGTCTTGGCTGTTATGAGGGGGAAAGAATCTCGTTTCCTTTCATCATTAACACTCTGTATTATATCTTTAAAAAACAGAGGGCAATGATTTTACCATAAAAGCAAACCTGTATGAATAGCACTTAAACATTACTGTAACTAGGACAGTTAATTTAAAAAAAAAAAACCTCTTCATTATGATGTTGGTGTGGGAGTGGTTTTTTAATCTTACATGGGCTTGATCTTTCCTTGAGTTTCATCTATTTTACAAGAAAAATGAATTTTCATACAAAAGAAAACTCTTAACTTTCAGAGGCTTTTGTGAAGGAAGTTCCTTATATTCCAAAGATATGACTTTTATTTCCTTATCAGCTACTACCTTGATAACTGCTGCCCACAAGCACACACACACACCCAGACCAAAAAAGGACATGCATGTCAAGAATTCCCTTTGTATAACATGTGAGGAAGATGCTGGTGACTTCAGTAGCTCATGGTCCTTCTTTCCTTTGTGACATCAAGGGCAATGGATGACTATGATAGCGGAGGTTGTGGCCTGTAAGGAGAAAGACTGGGCAGGATGGATTCCTGGGCAGTAATGTCATCAAAAAGAGTATGCAGTACATTCCTTGAGAGACAGTGGGTTGCCCATCCCTGGAGGCCTTCAAGCAAAGAGTAGATGACTACTTAAAAGATGAGATATTGAAAGGATTCCTGTTCAATTATGGCAGGAATTCTTCACCGTCTTTGTGTCATGGTCCACTTTATCACTTAGGGGAATCCTGTGGACCCCTTCTCAGAATAATTTTTTAACTGTATAAAATAAAACACATAGGTCTGCAAAGAAAACCAATTATATTGAAATAAAGATGTATTTTTTTCTCATTCATGTTCACAGACCTTCTCAAATCTTTCCACTCTACCCATCTCTATCCATAGACTCCAGGTTAAGGGTCACTGGACTAGCTGCCCTATGGTAGGTATCCTTTCCAAACTGGAGCTTCCATGTGATTCCTCATAATACCTGGTGCCTCGAACTGCATTAGGCATTGTATCCAAAGTACACAGGTGAAAGAGATAAAAGAGCATGCCTCAGTTTGGACCACACTAGAGTTACATTTATAATAATATCTCACATTCCCATAGCTCTTAGAAATTCTTTTCTATTTTATATTGAAGAATTTCAATATAGCCTCCTGAGGCAGATACTGAAAGTATTAGTGTCCCCGTTTTTTGGATAAAAAAACTCACATTTAAGTTGAGTGATTTTTTTTGCCATCTCCAGTCCTTACACCATCCATGCCTGAACTGTACACTCTTCCCACCAAGCTCAGTCATTCAGCCAGTCAATCAATAATCATGTATTAAGTGCCTACAATGTCCCACCAGCTGCTGGTGCCTCCTCCCCTCAAAAATTATCTTGTGTATGTTTAAATGTGCACATGTTGCCTACCCAGATAGAATGTAAGTTTCTTGAAGATAAGAATGGTTAACGATTGTGTCTTTGTACCCACACCACCTAGTACAGTGTCTGGCTCATTGTAAGTTGATTGATTTTCCCATAGTGTCACTACTAGTAGATGTCAGAGGCAAGATTCAAATGTGTATCTTCCTACCCACTAGACCAGCATTCTATCCACTTTTCTCAGCCAGTGCCTGGGACATGGTAGGTTCTCAATAAATTTTAATAGATTGTTTTTTATCACAGTAGGAAGCACATGGATAAGTTAGAGTTCCTTAAGCTAGGAGTAACCAGGATGACCTTAGGAACATGCCATCTGGAAGGACTGGTTGAGAGAGCTTGAGAAAATGAAGTGTGGGGAGAGAAAGCTTCTGGGAATCAGGAAGGACTCCCGGTAACTGTCTTTGAGTTTTTAGAGTGAGGTCCCAAAGAACATTTGTCATCTGTCAAACATTGCTATGAAGAAGAAGGATTAGGCTTGTTTGGTTTGACCCTAAAGGGCAGAACTTGGAGCCAGGACTAGGAAAGGCAGCTTTGGCTCAATGCAAGGAAAATCGTCCTAACATCTTAAGTTACGTTAAAGTGAAACAAGCTGCCTTGAGAGGCAGTGGCTTCCTTCTCAGTGGAGGCAGGCAAACAGGAAACTAAGTGTTAGTAAGCTCCTACTATGTGCCAGGCACTGTGATAAGCACTTTACAAATATCTTATTTGATCCTCACAACTCTGGGAGGTAAATGCTATTATAATTCTTATTTTGCAAAATTCTTATGTTTACTGAAGTAACCAGAGGTTGGATCGACTCACCCAGGGTCATCACACAGCCAGGAAATGTCTGAGGCTAGATTTGAACTCAGGTCTTCCTGACTCTAGGCCTAGCTCTCTATCTACTGTACATCCCAGCTACCTGCACCCAATGAGGGCTGAGTGTTAGTATTAAACAGGGGTTCTTAATGTTCTTTGTGTCAAGGACCCTTTAGGCAGTCTAGGGAAGCCTATAGACCTCTCTTCAGAATGATGTTTTTAGTTGCATAAAATGAAGTACATCACATTACAAAGGATAGCAATTATATTGAAATAGTTATCAGACGTTGTTGGGTTGGTTTTTTTTTAAACCAAATTCATGGACCCCAGGTTAAGAATCCCTGGGAGAGATTCCTGTTTAGTTGTGGGTTAGATGAGATGACTGCTGAAGTCTTTTCCAAGTCTTGGATTCTGTGAATTAATCCATAAAAGGGAAGATGTTAATAAGCAAGGAAATAGTTTAATATGCATGGGCAGGGAATGACCCATAAACAGTGGGAAGTGTCCCTAACCCAGAGGAGTAGCAGCAATATCCCCTCAGGGTGAAGTTGGCGAAAGTCAAATTTTATTTGTTCTTTTCAGTCCCATAGAGGGTAAGCTCTTTGAGGGCAGGGACAGACAGGACCTAGTATAGTGCTTTGCACATAGTAGGTGCCTATTAAATGCCTATTAAATAAATGACTAAACCAGCCCACTACTGATGGACTAATGGGGGCGAGGGCAGGGAGCAGTGGGGAATTGCATTCAATTAGAAATATTTAGAAACAAGTAACTGAGCTTTCTTTTCCTGATTCAGATAGGTTTCCATATCACAATGTAAGCAAAGGCTAAATTGAACAGCTCCTCTGAGGGCTCCAAAGTACAAAGAAACTAGGAGTGTCAATTAGCCCATACTGAGCATAAGCAGATGAAATAGCTTTCTCTTTAGTGTGTCTCTATCACACTCTAAGATCAACAAAATCAAACCCATCATTTATGCCTTGTTTTCCATTTTTAATCCTGACCTGGTCAGACCACATGTGGAGTAGTCAAGGACCCTGCTTTTATTAGGGACACTGACAATGTAGAACACTCC
Organism: Phascolarctos cinereus; assembly: GCF_003287225.1. Lineage (NCBI taxonomy): Eukaryota > Metazoa > Chordata > Mammalia > Diprotodontia > Phascolarctidae > Phascolarctos > Phascolarctos cinereus. The sequence continues at coordinate 53,093,998 of NW_027556180.1, forward strand.
AGGGCAATACAATCAGGATGTTGAGGGGACTGGGAAATATGCCATATAAGGGTTAGTTAAAAAACCTGGAGATGTTCAGTCTGAAGAAAAGAATACTCAGGAACCATGATAAATATCTTCAGATATTTCAAAGAATCACAGATTTAGAGTTGGAAGGGGTCTTCCAAGGCCATTGAGTCTACCTCTCTAATTTTACAGATAAGGAAACTGAGGCTGAGTTAGACTAAGCAATTTGCCCAGGGTGACATAGCTACTAAATATCTAGGGGCAGAATTCACACCCAGGTCTTTCTGACCCTAAGTCCAGAACTCTATCTACTATATTCTGTTTGGTACCATAAGATGAAGCTATGACCAGTGGGCAAAAATAAGGCAGATTTCTGCGCAATGTAAGGAAAGGCTTCCTAAATATTAGAGCTAGCCCCAAATGGAATGGCCTTCTTTGGGAGCTAGTTAGCTTCCCAGTGCTCAAGGTCTTCAAGAAGAGGCTGGGGGAGACCACTTTTCAGGAAAATAAATAAGAATCATGATAGAGGTAGGAGTTGCACAAGGTAACCTCTGACTTCCCTAGCAATTCTAAGATTCTGTCATTCTGTTATCTGTCTGGTGACAAATGAAGAATTCTGTAATGTGCTATGGAGCCTCCCCCATCCATGGACCTTCCCATTACCTCCCCCTTTTCTCCAGTCTGTATCAGGGGCTGCCAGCCTTCTATTCATGATGTGGGGAGAGAGAGCCACCAGAAATGAACAGTGAGAGTTGTATTATGTTATAATGAGTTTTCTCTGAAACTATCTCTGGCTTTTCTCATTCCCTGGTGGGATGCCTTGCTCTCTTGCCTAATCTGTGCCCCTGCATTTTATGGCATCTATCAACAAAATGCTTCTTTCCAGATAACTGCATGAAATTTGTATCCTTAGATAACATTTTTTAAACGGCCCATTTGGTGCAAGTCTTATATAGAGCCATAGCTCATTTAATGGGATATTTCTTAAGCTGGTCACCTTATATTCTATTGACTCTCATATCCATTTAGGCAACTGCAAATCATCTCTCCTCCACCCTCAAACTGAGTGGCTCTGCCTGACTCCAGGGCATATTAAAGACAAGCCAAGGAGCTGTTCATCCATCCTACATTGGCACTTTGGAACAGCAAGAGGCAATGTAGAGGCCCTCCATGTGCAATCCAGGAGCCCTCCCTGAAAGAAAGAGGTCCTTTTCTCCTGGCATAGCTTTGGCCATTTGTTTACCCTGCTGGTTCTCCATCCCAGTGCATTCTTCCCCCAACCAAAGGAAGTTTGGGATCAGGGAGCCAGGGGCCAAATTGATTGTCTTTCAAATTCAGGAAAAATCCATTATTACTGAAAATATAATTAATGAATCTGATTAATTTTTCTACAAAAGGTGGAATGAAAAGGGCCTAGAAAACCACTTTCATGTTTCCTTTGAACAAGTTTAAGTGTAAGAAAGAGAAAGAGAATGAGAGAGATGGAGGGAAAGAGAAAGGAAGGAAGGAAGGAAGGAAGGAAGGAAGGAAGGAAGGAAGGAAGGAAGGAAGGAAGGAAGGAAGGAAGGAAGGAAGGAAGGAAGGAAGGAAGGAAGGAAGGAAGGAAGAAAGGAAGGAAGGAAGGAAGGAAGGAAGGAAGGAAGGAAGGAAGGAAGGAAGGAAGGAAGGAAGGAAGGAAGGAAGGAAGGAAGGAAGGAAGGAAGGAAGGAAAGAAGGATGAGCACCATTTTAATGATGACATGACGCAATATATCCCAAAACTGGGGAAACATGTCACTTGAAGAAGCAGTGCCCATCATCATAAATCATTTCGACCTGTCATAATTGAAAAGCAGTCCAGAGATGTGCCACCTCATTTATTCTCTGAGCTCCCTGTGAGCCATGAGCTCTAAATGGCCACAATGCCCCCCTCAGCCGACCCTCAAGCACCCCAGGCAGAAAAAGGATGCCCTTTAAGGAGATCCTGAAAATGCCTGCTTTTGTTTCCCTCTTCTAAAACTGTGCTAAGGAAAATGAGGAAGTAGAAATCCAGAAGGAACCAGTAGAACAACAGAGCCAGGGCCACAGACCGCTGATGCTAATCTGATGCAAATCATTAATACTCTAAATGACATGGTGCTGGCTTGGCAACCACCAGATAAGTACCACCAAGTACCACTTTGTGTGCGTGGCCTTCTGCTCCTGGAAGCACATCAGATGAGTCACACAGCTGAATTCTTTGGTATCCGGGTCAAATCCTTAGTTTGTATTATTATTTATTGGTTCTCCAGGTATCATTCCCAGGCTGTTCCTAGGATGTAGAGATCATAGAATCCCAGTTTCAGATCATAGATTCAGAGCTTTAAGGGATCTTAGAGGCCATTTAATCCAACTGCATCATTTTACAGATGAAGATACTGAGAACCATAGAAAGTGACTTACCTAAGGTCATACAGACAAGCAGAACTGGAATTTGAACCCAAGTCTTCTGACTCAAGATCAAGTGTTTTTCCTACTGTGCCATTCTTAGGGAAGAGATGGCTTACTCTAATTTCACTGTCATGTCATCAGAACCATCAGGAGCTTTGATAATTTTTAGGTCAAATCCCAATAAATAAATAAATGAATGAATGAATGAATGAATGAATGAATGAATGAACGAATGAATAAATAGATAGATAGTTAAATGAATGAATAAATAAATAAATAAATAAATGAACAAATGAATAAATAAATAAATAAGCTCTTCTGTCTCTCTGTCTCTTCCACTCCTTTCTCTTCTCTTTTCTCCTCTTCTCCCCTTCTACCTCTCTTCTCTCTCTCTTCTCTCCTCCCTTTCCTCTCCTCTCTCTTTCTCTCTCTTCCTCTCTGTCTCTCTTTCCCTTTGTCTCTGTTTGTCTGTCTATCTGCCTCTCTCTCTCTCTCTTTCGGTCTCTCTCACACACACACTCACAGTCATACAAGTCTCCTTGAAAGAGAGACTATTTCTAGATCACACAGGACTAAAATGCACATAGGCTATTTCAGAGAATTTTTAGCTTAATGCAAATGTGAAAATGCATCCAAAATAGCTTCTCAAATGGGAAATTTAGCTTTTAACACTAACCCAAAATATTCATAATCACACATACACATTGACTTTATTGGTTTCTGCTTGATTGGAATCCCAACCTTGGCTGCTCAGCCTAAGGGTTATGAGTCATTGGGATACAAGAAACAGTAAGCATTTGGAAAAGCTTAGGCTGCTCCTTTAAAAGATCAGATAAGCATATGGGCAAATGTACCCTACACAGGGATGGGGAACCTGCAGCCTTAAGGCCACATGTGGCCTTCTAGTTCCTTAAGTGCTGCCTTTTGACTGAATCAAAAAAAATCAGGATTTGTTCTGTAAAATTTGAATTTAGTCAAAAGGCTACTCTGAAGGGCCTAGAAAGCCACATGTGGCCTCAAGGCTGTGGGTTCCCCACCCCTGCCCTAGAATCTCCTGTGGCTCCCCAGTCAATCACCTAAGTTCCCCATTTCCTAAAGAAGCGTGCAACCTCTAGGGCCTCCGAGAGCAAAGAAACAATGCCTCCTTAGTTTACGCCTATGAAAAGTGGAGACAGATGGAGACAGGGAGACAGAAACAGAGAGAGACAAAGAGATGAGGAGACAGAGACAAAGAAAGGAGAGAGAGGGAGAGAAGGGAGATGGATGGAAGGAAGGAAGGAAGGAAGGAAGGAAGGAAGGAAGGAAGGAAGGAAGGAAGGAAGGAAGGAAGGAAGGAAGGAAGGAGAAGGGAAAGGAAGGGAAGGGATGAGAAGAAAGGAAAGGAAAGGAAAAGAAAAGAAAAGAAAGAGAGAAGAGAAGGGAGGCAGAGAGAGAACACTACCTCAACATTACAGCTGAAGATTGTAAAGATTGTTCCCCATAGTAGTAAAGCATCTCTAAGATCTTTTGGATCAAAAAACAAATCTGTGGTCCAGGTTTCTCTATTCAAATTACTCCCTCAATTAAATCGAATTACAAATGTTCTGACTCCTGTCCAAGACAAACCTCTTTGCAAAGCTCAGAGAATAAATAATGTTAACTGATAATGTTAGCTACTAACAAGATTCCGACTGTTGTGTTGACTGGAAGAAGGAAGTCTTTTACTTCCCAGGCCTCCATTTAGGCCATCTTGATTTCCTTTTTGATCCAAGGTGGTAGCTTCTGGCAGTCTATCACTCAACTCTCTCCCACTGTTTTGTGCCCCCCTCCCCAGCCGTCTTATGCCTTGGTGAAAAGGCTTAAATTGTGGATGAAATGGGAAGTCTAAGCAGGCACTGGTTGATGATTTTAATCCAAACTGTATAGGAAAGTGGTTGAAGATGCAGAAGTAGAAAAAAAAAGCCACATGCTGCTACTCTTCTCTCCAATGGAGCCATGTGTCTTTGGGCAGCATGGATATAGCCATGATCGTTTTAGAGCATCATCTTCCCATGTGGGCTGGCTATTTTGCTCTGGAACATAATGTGGCTGCTCGGGATGCTTGTCCTGGATTCCTCAAGGATTCTCTTAAATTCGAGCCAAAAGAGGTCATATGGTTAATGTGTCCCCTCTTCCATCTATTAACTGAAGGAAATTGAGAGTGGTCATCTCCCCATACACAATGAAGCCTCCAGAGTCCTGGATGCTTTCTACAGGGCTCATCTCATCTCATTAACAGCAATGTGACCCATCCCCAAAAGCCTGGGATCTCTTCCAAAATGGCACTGTTTATGTTCAAGGAAAATAGAGGCACACAGACACCTAAAGTGATTCAGAGAACAAACATACTTCTCTAAAAACCCCTGACATAAATCACTAGAGAAAACTGTTATTCTTGAGCCAAGAATTAACTAGCCTTGTCTGTAGGAAATTGTCAAAATACATCTGGGCACAGTTTCTGTTTCTCATGTGGACCTTTTGTAAAGTCGGTTCTCATTTTTCCTGGCTGATGATGCTCATTAGTAATCCAAGTAAGATGTCAGCTAAATGCCCTAATTCTTGACTCCCCTTCCTCTTTTTCTTTTGAAAGCTGTATTCATCTCCATAGAGTTCATAAAAGTACCAATTAGGAAATTTAGGCAGGGTTCTCTCTTTTTTTCTTCTTCCCCTATGCACTGAGATTATTTCTCTCATCTTGTACTGGTGTCTCTGTCTTTTTGAATTAGGGAGAAATACATTTTTAATAGTGCTCCAGATTGGGTTTTTATTAATAGATTTTAATATCTGAGGGCACAGAACATCTAATCTGGAGAATTCTTCATGGCTTACAGGAAGCCAAGGCACCAAGGTACTATATCAGTCCCAGGGATCTCTGGCCACTGGTAGTTTATTGAAGATTTGGCCCAAGTTGTGAGAACCTTAGAGCATGAATGCCTTTGTTTGGCTTTGTGCTTTCTTTGGCTACCCCTGAACTTTAAACATGGTGCTTGGTTGGCATCATGTTAAGTATCTTTCCTGAGCAAAACACACAAGGTCATTAACTTTTGTAATGTGGCTGTCAGATTAGTGGACTAATACTTAAAAGGTAGGGTCATTTTGCCAAAGGAAGCCAAAGATTATTCATCTGAAACCTATAGATTCTACCTTTTTGGGAGACTCATGAGAATATTGTCAAGGTTGGTGAGGCAAAAGTTGTGGTCAAATCTTGAAAACAACATTAGAAATAAAGAGTGTGTTTTTATTACATAATAATGCAATACACTCTGGAACACATTATCTGGCCTGATCCACAGTCCAAATAAAGAAACCCCACACATCTCAGCCATTCAGGTTCCAGAGAGCGAACTTGCTCATCCCTTTGATCCTGGAAGTGCTGGAAGGGAACAAGCATGGGCATCCTGCCCTGGAATAGTCACTGGCCTATCTGAATCCCTGCACAGAAGTAATTAACCAGTTCATGCAATTGATACGAGTTAGCCATCTACTTTTTCTTTTTTCTTTCTTTCTTTTTCTCTCTCTTCCTTCCTTCTTTTATTCCTTTCTTTCCTTTCTCCCTCTCTTCCTCTCTTTCTTTCATCCTTCCTTCCTACTTTTCTTCTTTTTCTTATCCCTTCCTTTTTCTCCCTTTTTTCTTTCTATTTCTTTCATTCTTTCTTTCTCTTCCTCTGTTTTTATTTAAACTTCTCCTTCTTTCCATATGAAGCTGTATTGTTTCAACAAGTTTATTGTTTATTTTTAACATTCTTTTTTTAATTTTGAGCTCTGAATTCTTTCCTTCCCTCTTGCCCATCCCAACTTATTGAGAAGGCAAGAAATGCCTTCTCAATATAAATATACATGTGAAATTCATACAAAACATATTTCCATATTAGCCATGTTACCCCCAAAAAACAAGAAAAACAAAGAATGTGAAAAAATGATGCTTCAATCTTCACTCAGACTTCATCAGTTCTCTCTCTGGAGGTGGATAGCATTTTTATAAATCTTTCAGAATTGTCTTAGATCATTATATTGACCAGAACAGCTAAGTCTTTCACAATTGATCATCATTTCAATATTCCTGTTACTGTGTACAATGTTCTTATGGTTCTGCTCACTTCACTTTGCATCAGTTCATGTCAGTCTTCCCAGGTTTTTCTGAAAGCGTCCTGCTCATCATTTCTTAGAGCACAATAGTATTCCATCACAATCATATACTGCAACTTGTTCAGCCGTCGCCCAATTGATGGGCATCCCCTTAATTTCCAATTCTATGCCACCACAAAAAAGAGCTGCTATAAATGTTTTTGTATATAGGCATTTTTCTTTTTCTTTGGTCTCTTTGGAGTAAAGAGTGTTAGTGATGTTGCTGGATCAAAGGGTGTGCACAGTTTTATTGCCCTTTGGGCAATGTTCCAAATGATTCTCCAGAATAGCTGAACCAGTTCACAACTCCATCGATAGTGCATTATGAGGCATGGCTTTCAAGAGTAAGGAAATCATAATACTCTGCCCTGGTCAGACCATATCATTTAATCAATCTATCAATGTTTATTAGATGTCTACTAAATGCCAGGCACTGCACTAAATACTGGGGATACAAAAAGAGGCAAAAACTAGTAACTGACCTCAAGGAGCTTACACTCTAATGGAGAATAGATGGGAAAAACTAAGGACATTTTACTTAGAGAGAAAACTTAGGAGGGACATAGTTGCTGTCAAATGGAAAAAAATTGCCAAGAACCAAATTTAGGCTTGATGTCAGGAATACTTTACTAACCATTAGAGCTGACCTAATGTGAAAAGAGGTGCTAGAGGAGGTAATGGGTTTCTTCTCATTTAAGCTCTTTAAGAACAAGCTTGACAATCATTTGTCAAGCATGTTGTAGTCAAAATTCCTTCCCAGATATGGATTAATAGATTGGTATCTGGTCAACAACCACTGAGACCTCATCTGATTCTACCATCCTGTGATTTTGTGATTTTTCTCTTCTTTATTCTCTTTCCAAATTGTTTATTAAATTTATCCAAATTTTACTCCCTAATATTAATTACCTAATAATTTGGCAGTGTGCATTCAATTAAACTTAATACAATAAACATTTATTGTTTATTGTTTCACATTTCCTATGTGGCAGAAGTTATGTCAAATGCTGGGAATATAAGTAAGGAAAAGGATTTTTTTTTCCTCTACATTCCACCCCCTCAATCAGAAGGGCAGAGATTGAGGGTACTGACAAGGTATAGGTATAAGTAACAAAGCTGGTACAATATCTGGAATGATGAATTCTCTGGTGATGAGCTTTTCCTGGGGGTATAAGGATGTTGGAGTCCAATCCAATGAGTACAGTTTGGAGGACCTTGTAAATTTCTTCCTAGAATTTTTCCAATTGTCAGCCTCTAGAGCAAATGTTAGCATACAATCTATAATTAATTATATTTACTGTGGTGTCTTTGCCCAAATTATATAGGTATTGAAAATCAAGATGACCAACTGTCCCGTGAAATGATGTTGCTTGTGTGGGCTTCAGATAACAGTTAAAATAAATTCTATGAACTCACTGATTTGTCTTCCCAGTGACAACTTGTGAATTCTCCTTCCATTTAGTTATAATTTCTTTATGCCTTCTTATGTGATTTACAGAAATAATATTAATATTGTCCAAAAACACTTATTAAGCAACTACTATGTGCCTGGCACTGTGCTGAAAGCTGGGGATACAAATATAAATAAAAATAAAAATAGTCCCTGCCCTCAAGGAGATTGCAATCTAATAGAGAAGACAACACATGAAAGGAAAACTGAAAAGGGTGGGGGTGGGGGAGAGAGGGCTTAATGAAGAGGTCCAGAGAAGTCCAAAAGCATTGTAGCTGGTGGAAAATGGGGAGAAGACTGCAGTTAGCCCCTCCTTGCATAGAGACCCTTGAGCCCTCATATGGCCCTCATATCCAGTCAAAGGGTCTGAGCAAAGGGGCAGAGTATACGAGGGATGCAGAAGAGTATGCCATATTACATGATCTCAAGAGCTTAAAGTGTTATTGAGGATACAAAGCACACCTCCATAAAATATTGAAATAACATCACAACAGGATCATAGCAAGCTAAAAGGAGGAATATGGAAATAAATCTCATTAAGAGTTAAGGACAAGCAGTAAATCACTCTGGGAAGTTGATACTATCTAGACCAATGACCAACTACAAAGTCAACACAAATCTAAAATGTGCATTCTCAGGTAGTGGGTTTCATTTCATCACATTAGCCTAGGCCATTTTTAGCTTCCAGAAAGTCATATAAGCACTTATGACAGAACATTTCTCAGTAATTTGAGTTTGAACAAGGAAAATCATCTACGCCCTTTCAGGGAGGAAAGGATTGGTTCTATCCTAGGACACCTTTTCTCCTCAGTGCCAGGTCTTAAGGTGCCCTGAAGTATAAACCCTTGGCCAGAACCTCAGAGGCTGGCAGTTTGGAGATCAAGAAAATCATTTACAGCTGCCATGGAAAGCTCTGGATTCAGAGGATCTGAGTTTAAATTATGGCCCTGACTCCAGAGACCTGGAAAAAGTCACTAAGCATTCCTGTGATGCACATAGCAAGAGATCAGTTGAAATCCAAAAAAAAAAGATCTTTCTAGACTGGACAGGGGTCAGCAAACTGTGACTTAGTCCACCGCTGTCTTTCTTTAGCCCTTGAACTAAGAATTGTTTTTATATGTTTTTAATACATTAAAACTTTATTTTAAAATGTAAATGCTGTTATTCATTTACAGAATACAAAAAGAGGTAGCAGGCCAGATTTGGCCCACAGGTGAAGTTTGCCAATCCCTGGGCTAGAATGATGAGTCAAATCTAATAAGATGGAATTCAATGGGGATAAATGTAAATTTTTATACCTGGGTTCAAAAAATCAGTTGCATAGGTAGCCACACTAAGTCAAGGTAGTTAATAGTCCCTATGAAAAAAAGATCTCAGAGTTTTAGTAGATGGCAAACTTAATATGAGTCCATAAGGTGTGATAGGAGTCAAAAAAAGAGAAGCTTGAATTTAGATGGCATTAATAAAAGCACAGGGTCAAAAACAAAGAAGGTAATAACCCCATTGTTTTCTGCCCTGGTCAGAAGAAATACACATGCATATGTGTGTGTATACATATATACATATATATACACACATATGTGTACATATATGTAGACATATACACCCATACATATATACATATGTGTATATATACATGTGTGTATATATACATGTGTGCATATATATACATGTGTGTGTATATATATGCATCTGTGTGTGTGTGTGTGTGTGTGTGTGTGTGTGTGTGTGTGTTCCAGGGCACTTTATTTTAAGAAGTGTATCTACAAGCAGGAGGGTATCCAGAGAAGTGTTCTAGGACAGTGAGATGCTTATCACACCCACCAAAGAATACTCAGTAGCTGCAAAGGCAACAGAGTCTATATTGTACTGGTTTAAGCTCCTACCATGATCTTTAGGAAATTATAGGCCAAAAAAGACTCAATGCTGCATATGTAATGAACATCTACTTAAGGCTCATTATTTCATTTTCTGTCAAATTGATGCTAATTCTGTTGCCATGCTGGGTACTCACTGTAGTTTCAAAGATAATTTGGGAACATATTTTACATCAGAGTTTTCACTTATATTTGGCACTCTCTTTTGTTTTATTTCCTGGTTTAGGCCCCTGTATCTCTCTGAAAGTAATGTATTCCTAGTGTCATTTATGTTTCTTAACAACTAATTTGGCCCCCTTCTTTTCATAGCTTTAAACTAAGTTCTGATACAAAGATGCAGCTTTTAAAAGGTGTTTTAACCTTAACTATGAATTCTTTCCTCTTGCTAGGTTTAATCAAAAGCCTAATTTCATTTAAGCAGGGGTGTGCAGAAATGACACATCTGCCAGGTTAACAGCTGCATTGGCCATAGAGAAAACATGATTTATCTAGTTAATCCTTCTCAGCAAGAAACTAAAATAATTTTCTCCTAGGCTTGTGAGTCATGCAGAAGCTGTTTCTATCTCACCCTTTATCTCTTCCTGTCAATTTCCTTTTAAATTAAGATATTTGTTCATTTACAGCATGAAGTTAGATTGCATGATATCAAGACCAGTATATCTTCCTAATTCTCCTGGAAATAAAATAGAAAGACTAGGGTGTCTCATAATAGAGTGCCTGATAGTCTGAATATTAATTGTTAATAACATCTTGTCACCTGATCTAGAGTGTTAACCACCCAGAAGAAAAATAAGATTTCAGGTGTCAGTTGGCTAAGGATATAGATCACCATTTACTTTCGATTGTGGGCTTAAATAATGGCCTTGGCACCCATTATTTATCCTGAAGCTTTTTTAATTTCAATTTTAATGATTTATTAGTAATGGTGAAACAATCTTCTTTGGCTATTTTTTTCATGTTTCTAGTCTGCATGGTTAATAATTCTGCACTGACTGGGATGTGTGGGTGATAGATAGCCAGAAGCCAAAGATTTACTCATGCAAAATTATTCAGGAATCCAGTTGCAAAAGCTTTTTAATGGGCCAACTTTGAAAAGTGATTTATTCATCTTTTTTTTCCTCAATTACTAAAAGAACACAGCTTTTCTTTTGGAGACTGGAAAACATGTCAGCAACTTTAATTCCTATATGAGATTTCTATATGATTTGAAGAAGGGTTTTCTTTTTTTTTCTTTTTCTTTCTTCTTTCTTTCTTTCTTTCCTTCCTCTTTTCTTCATTTTCTTCCTTCTTTCTTTCTGTCAGGAAGACCAGATTCATTTCTCGGCTTCACCACTTAACTATGCTATTTAATCTCTTTAAGGTTAATTTCATGTTTAACCGTTTCTTCATCTCTGATATGAGGATAAAGATACTTGCACTTGGTTAATTGATTGCCCTTCTCATGCCAAAGTACTGTTGTGAGGCAAGCATTGGACAACACTTAAAGAAACATGCAAAGATGGGCTCACAGTTTTCTTTCCTTAAGTCAGTCTCGGGCCACATACAGATTTTTATTCATCTCCTTAGGCTGGATCAAAGTTGCTGCTTGGTAATTCTGCAGAGTCTGATAGTTCCATAAATTCATGTGCCATCTGTTTCATCCTCATTGTCAGGAGTCCATTCTTAATTCATAGAGGTGATTTCTCATGGGAAGAATATGCATCCCATGTTGTAGGTCTATATTCACATCAGGATTTCCTGAGCCCAAAGATTTTATCCATTAGTCTGCAAGGCCTCATCAGAGAATTATAACCAAAATTCATCAGGAATTTATTAAGTGTCTACATGATTCTAGGCACTAGAGGAGGTGCAAAGTTTGAATAAGGTATGGTCCTCTCCTTTATGGAATTTACAGCTTAGTAAGGGGCTAAGACACCAACAAGGATAGCTGTAATACACAGCATTTCAGTTCACTGAAGTTACGAGAGAAAAGGGCATTCGTACATCTAGGAGGAAAGGTTCTTATCAACTGGTGGTATAAGAAAAGGCTTTCTGGAGGAGGTGGCTTTTAAAATTGGCTTGAAGGAATAGATAGGAATTTAAAGAGAAAAAATAAGGAAAAAAAGGAAGTCCAGGTATTGGAAAAATTCTGAGCAAAGTCACAGAGATGGGAGCATGTGACTAATGATTAGTATTTGTTTATAAGGAGGTATGGTACAGTTATCCAAGTTAGAGTATAGGCTATATGAAAGGGAATAATGTGAGACACCTGGAAAGATGGAATCCTGCCAGAGTGGAAAGGGCCATAAATATTAGTAAGAGTACTTTGAACTTTTACTCCATGGGCAATAGAGAACCACTGAAGATTTATGAGCAATGAGGTGGCATAACTACATCTATGGGTAAGAAAAACATTCCTGTCAGCAATATGGAGGAAGAGCAGAGAGAATGGATTTGGGAAGACCTGCAAAGCTACTGCAATACTACAGATGGCTGGCAATGAGGATCTATACTAGTGTGATACGCTGTGGGCATAGAGAGGAGGCAATGAATGAGAGCAACACTGAAATGGAATCAACTTCACTAGGTAACTGATTGTTTCATAAGTAAGAGAGAGAGAGATGAGAGTTAGAGGTCACAGCCAGGTAGTGAACATGGAAGACTGGGTGAATGCTGGTTCCAGAAATAGAAGCAGTGAGGTCAGACAGAGGAACATTGACATGTTGAGTTTGACATGCCTGTTTGGGACACCAAGTAATGAAGTACTGCAGGCTGAAGGAAAGGTAGAACTGAAACTTAAAAGAGAGGCCAGGAATAGAGATGAAGTTTGAAGAGATAGCTATGTAGTTTAAGCCATGGGAGTGAAAGAAATTAACAAGAAACAGAATTTAGAGAGGGAAGAGAAGAGATCTGAAGACAAACTCTCATAAAATATCCATTTTAACTGGGTCAGGAAGAGGATGAAATGATGGAATGCCAGTGAAAGAGAGAATCACAATGATGAGTAATAATTGACATTAACCAGGAGAACAATTTATACATTAACAAAAATATTATAAAGACAAACAACTCTAAAAAGACTAAAGAACTCTAACCAACTCAATGACCAATTATGATGCCAGAAGACTGTTGATAAATAATGGTGCCCACCTCCTAATGGAGTCATGTTGGACTCAGAATAAAGAATAAGATGTGCATTCTTACATGGCCGATGTAGGAACTCATTTTGCTTGACTATGCACATTTCTTAGAAAGGTTTGTTTGTTTTTGTTTTTGTTTCTGAATTGAGAAAATAGGAATAGTTCAAAGGCCCAGAGGTAACAATAAGAATAATGACTAGGTTTAGTATAAGTGAGAAAGTGACAATTACAGAAAACAAAGAATTTATAGTGTAAAGTAGAATTCAAAATGGTACAGTTCTGAGACATGATAGGGCTAAATTGTGGTCATGTCAATATATGCCTAAAGTGAACTGGAAGAGGTTTGTGGAGTTGAGGAATTTTTAGACCACATTACTAGAAAGATGGCCAATGTGAAAGTAGATGTGTCTGAAGATAATGACAGTTAACGAGGTGGAGAGGAAAATCAGGAGTCAGCTACTGAACTAAATTTAAAAGCTGAGAGAATGACCTCAAAGAGATGACAAGGATGGAGAAAGGCTGGTACAAGTGGATTGAATGGACCTTGAAAGAGGAAAAGTGATTGATGGGTGATAGGAATAGGGAAAAGTGTAGGATTGGATGTGTGGTTTCATTGCTATAGAGCAAAGGTCAAATTCAGCCAGCAGCAACAAGAGGCTTACAAAATTCCCCAGGGAGGCCTGAGCCAGATTAAAATGTTATTGGGAAATGTTTGACAAAATAAAGAAAAATCCAATACAACGTGGATTGTGTGGTTTTCTAAGCCAAAATGCTGCCAACCAGGATCTATTTCTATTTGAGTTTGACAACTCCTAGGTAAGATAACTGCCTTTACTGATGCAAATGTTTTCTGCATTCACAATGATTTTATAGTCTTATAGAGTTGCCTAGTGTACTGAGAAGGTAAGTGACTTGCCTTGACTAACTTGAGGATCAAGTCAATGAGTACTTATTAATGTACCTACTGTGTTCCAGGTGCTGTGTATAGTGCTAGGGTTACAAAAAACAGGCAAAAACTGTCCATGCCCTCAAGGAGCTCATAGTCTAATGGGCAAGATAAATAGCAAGATAACTATAGGATAAATTGGAGATGGTCTCAGAGGGAAGGCTTTAACATTGAGTCACATTACTAGTATGTATCAGAGGCTAGATTTGTACTCAGGTCTTCTTGATTTCAACCATTTTGTGCACTATTATATATTTCTTGATAGATTATGATAGTGAAATAAATGCAGGGAAAGCACCCAAACTACTGGTCCTGGGACAATGGGAACAATAATGGCCAATAGTGGAGAAGGTTCCAAGAGATGCCATGCCATCAGAGAAGAACTAGATTTGGATTAAATTGAGTAGCTTGGAGGAATATAGATTGGGAAGTTCAAGGATGCAGAGAACTTTGCTGTAATAGAATGGGAGTTCCAAAGGATACAGTGAAATGGGATAAAAGGTGGTTGAGCTGTATCCATGCAACTCCAGATATAGGGATGGTTAGAAGAGGGTTAAGAGCTTGGGCAGCTAGAAGGCACAGTGAATAGAGCACTGGTCCCAGAATCAGGGATGATCTGAATTTGAACCCTGCCTCAAATAATTATTAGCTATATGACTCAAAGGAAATCATTTAATCTCTCTCAGACTTGGTTTCCTTCTCTATGAAGTAGAGGCAATAAGACCACCTACTTCACATGACTGTCGTGAGCATCAAATCAAATTGTGCATACATCATTGTTGTTGTTCAGTCATTCAATAGTGTCTGCCTCTTCACGACACCATGGACCATAGCATACCAGCTCAATAATGTCCATGGGTTTTCTTGGCAAAGATACCAGAGTGGTTTGCCATTTCCTTCTCTAGTGGATCATCTTTTTTTAGAACTCTCCACTATGACCTGTCTGTCCTGGGTAACCCTACCTAGCATAGCTCATAGCTTCACTGAACTACACAAGCCTCTGTACCACAACAGGGCAGTGAACCAGGAGGAGATATACATGTATACATATGTACATATATGTATGTGTGTACATATATGCATATATAGTGCTTTGTAAAACTGAAAGTACTAATATCTATATTAGGAGGTAGTGGTTCTGATAGTAGAGGTGTGCAATTCACAATCTAAGTGATAACATTTGATACCAAGCTAAACCACAAGAGGATTTGAAGAGTCAGAAATAACTTTTAGAACCTTGGTGTCAGGCAGCTTATGTCTCCCCACAGTTCCCCATCCAGGTGTGTTATGGCTCTTGACTTGAGGAAACAGTGCCCAGATCTCTGAGGTCTGGGCATCTGGGCTCTGGGCAGAGGACTAGTGAAGGGGTGCTAGGTTGGGTGCACTTCTCCAGGAGTGCTGGAATCTCTTCTCCAGTTTTCCAAAGCCATGTAGAGATGGGCTGATGCAGCATCTCTCTCTGGAGGCCCCTGCTGAATAAAAACTTGATTTCAAGGTCAAGACTATACAGCTAAAGTTTATTATTTGTGGAGAGCTGGGGTTAAGCCACTTCTCTAGTTCAGCCACACAAATCTATTGCCTATCGTACACTGATAGGCACTGATTGATTCATGGGGAAGGAGCGTGCTTCAGTTCTATCTAATTGTATTAGCTAGAGTCCCTTCATCAGTCTATTGACCACAATGCTTTTCAGACCTGAGACTTTCCACTTTTCGTTCAGTGTCCCCCTGACAGTGTGGGATTTATTTTTCAATCAGCCTTAGTTTCAGGCCAACATATAAAACAGGCCTGAGAGACTGTTTTATATTCAGTAACAAATTTCTCTCATCCCCATAAAACATCTTCTGTCTGCCATTGAGAAGACGCTGTGTCTGGTGCCCCACTAGAATTTAAACAGCTAATCCACTTGAAGGAATAAGTGTTCTGTTGATGTGTACCTGGTACTGATAATCCCTAATTGCCCATGCAGGAGATCAGAATGTACCCATAGAGAAGAGAAGCAAGTTGTCCTGGTA
This sequence comes from Phascolarctos cinereus, assembly GCF_003287225.1. Taxonomy (NCBI): domain Eukaryota; kingdom Metazoa; phylum Chordata; class Mammalia; order Diprotodontia; family Phascolarctidae; genus Phascolarctos; species Phascolarctos cinereus. The sequence continues at coordinate 53,109,963 of NW_027556180.1, forward strand.
AACAAATACATCAGCTCTTCTATCCAAGGAGTGTTTGTGTGGCTGACTCTTAGGTCAAGTGAAATTAGTTGACCTATTCAGCCTCCACCCAATCAGTAACTGACTTTTATATAAAGGCTAAAATTACCTTCCCTCTTGGCAGAATAAAGCACTCCAAATCCAGGAGAAGGTTTGCCAAGATAGAGAACAGGGTAGAAATTTAATGTCACACTTACGTCATAATATTATTGTTGTAGTTGTTATTGTTAATAATAATAATCATATAATTAAAATATATAGTGCTTCAATATATGCAAAGCATTTTATGTACATTAACTTCTTTGAGTTTCACAATAACCCTGGAGAGTAGATAATTAATATCTCAATTAATATTGATATTAATTAACATCTCAATTGTATAGATGAGGAAACTGAGGCTCAAAACTTAACTGACTTGCCCAGAGTCATACAACTAGTACCTCAAATCCATGGCTTCATGACTCCAAGTCCAACATTCTACTTCCTATGCCACCCAGCCTCTATATAATCTCTTTAGATTTCTTCAGTGTTTATCAAGGTCCATCTGTCCATCAGAGCCATGGTGTGCCCAAATGGTGTGCCCAAATGGTATTCCCAACTTGAACATCAACCACAGGGTGAACCTCTTCCCATACAGAGGATGATAAATCTTCTCACACTCTTAGGATCAAAGCCATGCTTGATCATTAGGCTACATTTGTAATGTCATGGGAAAATTTATTTCTAAAACTAAGGGAAGAGAATTGTGAGGTTGGAGTCATGTTCAGTAACCTTCCTTGAAAAAGAAGTCTTTAGTGGTAATGATATTTATACCAAGAGATTGTTGCCGAGGAGGGCTCAGGAGAGGCCAGCACCCTTTCTTATTCTAAAAAGGATTGACTATCTCCCACTGCAAGGGCACAATATATTTCCCTGCCCACTTTCATTAGCTACAAGACAGTGTGACAGAATCCATTCCCCAGGTTGCTAGCAACAACTCACCCAGCACTTTTAGCTCATAAGTGAGTAAAGCAAAAATGAAAGAAAGAAGAAAAAAAGGACTGACTGAATAGATGGCACTTTGACAGCTTCAAAATCCCTGGATAGAAATGTCAAGAGGAAACAGGAAATAGTTGACTTCACCAGAAAAAAATAACCATAAAATTCCTGATGACGAGAAAACAGTAATCCAACAGATTGTGTTCACCTTCCTTCTCAGAGAGGAAGGATGGATAGGAAGGCCAGCCTGCTGAATCTGATTCCCAAAACCACCTTTTTAATACTGAGCTCTGACAGGCTGTCCAGCCCAATTTCTTACACTATGTGCTAGACATCTCCACACGGAGGTCCCACTGATGTATTTGTTATTTATGGACAATGCTAAACTTGCATCTTGGTTTCTACATTTTAGTTATTATTACACATTCACTAGGAGCCAAGATCTGTGCTAAGAACTGGGGATGCAAATATGGAATCGAAATCAGTTCCTTTCCTCAAGGAGCTTACATTGTAATAGGGGAGACAATGTGAAATATTAAAACAAGCCCTGCCCTCTAAGAGATTACAGTCTACTGGAGAAAGAGAGAAAATGTTAATACCTCTGGAAGATCAGGATAAATCTTGTGTAGGAAGAAGTGATCCTTGAGTTAAGACTTTGAGTTCTTCAGAATAAAAATGACTTAGCTATAGGTCATTTTCTCTCCTTCTCACAAGAACGAACTCAAAATGATTGAATGTGTAATGCCAACCTGCTTGCTGGCACATTCAGTTAATGGATGTTACCCACAAGAGAGTGAGGATAGATTTGGGTTTGACTTTATGACTGCTGTACAGTATTCAACAAACCCCTGTCCATGGTACCTCAAGTCTTCCCCATTGTTGCACCGAGTTTAGTTCTTCGATACTCTTTCCTTATTCAAACTGTCAGATTTCAGGCTAAGGCGTTAAGTACAGTTTTTAAAGGAAGTAATTAATCCTCCACCATCACCCACCCCCAGACAGCACTGCCACAGTGCCCCCACCTTCTTAAGAAAAACAAAATGGTCCAGAAGGCTATTGCAAGTCACACAATGAACCCGAGGCCCGGTCATATTTCACTGTCTTTCAGAAGGTGCTAAGTGATAAGGATCAGAGGGGTCTTGTTGCTTTTAATGGGAAAAGTGAGCCTTTTGTTAAGCTTCTGAGCTGGCTCGGCAGCCAAGAAAAAGCCAACTTCCGTGAATTCTTTGGCCTCAGTCTGTTTTGAGAGCATCCTGAGATTTTAATATCACTAAATAAAATGGAGCAAACAGTACAGAGGAGAGGAAAAGAAAGGTGGGTGTATTGTGGTCCATGGGAGAGATTTCTGTTCAGAAAGCTCAGATGGATGTTCCCTATAAATGAGAAACCTGGAGGGAAAATGTACAAGTACAGCCAGGGATCAGATGAATGTCTCATTTTCCTTTTCATTTGAATACCACAGAGACGGTGCTTGACTTGCCTCAAATTAAGAGCTACATTGAAGATGCAAAACAACACATAAAATTTTAACTAGGCTTTTCAGTTAGTCTTAATTCTTTATCAATTCTCTCTTTCTATCAACCCTTTTTCTTAGTTTTTGTTTTTCATTCACTTACCTTCATCCTTTCCTTGAACCTAGTACACGTTCCTTTATTATCTGTCCACCATTTTGAGAATTTTATATACATATGGACATATATACATTCTCTCTCTCTCTTTTCCTCCCACACTCTATCTCTCCCCCTCACTCCTTTTGCATCCCTTTCTCCACTTCCTTCCTCCATCTATCCTCCCTCCACCTCTCTCCCTCTCTCTCTAGCTTCCATTAGTGCTACCCAATAAGAATAATAAGAATAAGAATTCTCTGTGAAGATCTGGAAGGTTTAGAAACACTGCTATAAGATGAAAAATGGAAATCTCTGTTGTGCTCTTGTACATCCCTGTAAGCCCCTTGTGATTATTGCTGTAAATCCAAGGGGTAAACCAAATTCATGACCAGGGCTTAGGAGGCTTTACCTTAGAAATCACGACATGGTAGAATTAGAGTAAAAGCTTGGACATGCTGGGACCCAGTTTAGATGCAGGTGATTAAGGTAACCTTCTTAAAAAGAAGAAAGACTTGGGCCTTGAATTTCCTAGATTCTGGAACTCATTCCCAACAAAATTGAGAACCTATTGATATTTGCCTTTGACATCTCCCACCTCTCCTTTCTGCCCCTTTGTGGCACCTGTCGCCAATCCCACCCCTCCTCCTGCTCCCTCTCTCTCTCTCTCCTCTCTCTCTCTCTCTCTCTCTCTCTCTCTCTCTCTCTTTCTCTCTCTCTCTCTCTCTCCCCTGCCTCCCTCTCTTTTTCTCCACCTTCCTCCTTACCTCTCTTTTTCCTCTGCTTTTCCCTCTCCCTCTTTGTCTCCATCTATTGACTCTCCTTCTCCTTTTCTCTTGCCCTCTCCTCCCTTCTCCTTCAATTATTAGTACATGGGCATTAGCTAGGTCCTAGTCAGCTAGGTGACACAGTAGATAGAGTGTGGGGTCTAGAGTTAAGAATATTTGAGTTTAAATTCAGCCTCAGATACTTGTTAGCTATGTGACCTTGGGTCATTTAACTTCTATCTGCCACAGTTTCCTCAATTGTAAAATGTGGAGTCATATTAGCACTTACTTCCCAGGGTAGCTGTGAAGATTAAATGAAATAATATTTCTTAAATGCTTAGCACAGTGCCTTAGCACATAGTAGATGCTTAATAAATGCTTGTTCCCTTCCCCCCCAATTAAATGGGGAGCTAGGTGGCACAGTGGATGTGTTGGGTCAAAAACTGAGTTCAAATCCTCCCTCAGAAACTTACTAGTTTCATGACCCTAGACAAGCTACTCAAACCTCTCTGTACCTCAGTTTTCTCATCTGTAAAATGAAAGAGATGGACTCAATGGCCTCTGTGGTCCATTTTAGCTCTAAATCTGATCCTATGATCCAGGCCAGGTCATAGCTGGAAAAATATAGGCCCCTCTGAGGGATTCTGAACTGCATTTTGATTTAGAGCCTACCAGAAGTCCAGAATTCTCCTGGTGATGCTTGCATGGCTGTGGATCTTACACCATTTCAGTCCTGAGTTGTGGGTGACAATAAAGAGATGGGCATCAGTAGGCTAATTTTTATGACCTATAGGCAGGAAGTGGCATAATGAATATGTATCCTCCTGGAAATATGCAATGGAAAAAAGAGAGTAGGCTAGTCTCATAAAAAGACAGATAGTGACATAGCTCAAGGCTCACAGAATCTCAAAAGATCTAGGGAGAGGTAGATACTCCTTGAAAGATCATTAGCAGAATATGGACAAGAATTATCAGAAGATTTGGAAGAGTTGGGATCAGCACCAATGGAGAGAATGTTTATATCACTGAAATCAGAGAGCCGTGGAAGTATTGAAAGAGTTAGCTGATAATGGTTCATGGTGTTATCATTAAAAGTCATTTGACAAGAAACCCTTAAAGATTAAAATTAAAAGCTCTCATGTCCAGAGAAATACATCACTAATGGTGGGCTTCCAAATACCATGACAGGCAGAAGAAGAAATATTTTGAGCGAGGGATTCTGCTGAGCGCTCATCAAAGTACAACAGGTATACAGCCTATAAAGTCTCAAAGTTCATCCACTTCCTACAGCTCTCCCACTTCTGATCTTCTCCTCCCCACTGCTCAAAGCCTTGATACCTCTGTAGGGATGGAGTTAATTCTGTTGATCAGATCCGCAGATCAAAGTCAAACCCGTTTGCATCATCTCCCATAACCTCTTTGGCTCCAATCTTTAATAAATATGTGGTCCTATTTCTGGCCAAGGCTCAACCCTACATTGATCCTCTTGATTCCATCCCCTTCCCTGTCCTGCAGAAGCTTGTTCCCTTGGCTATTCCCCCTAGTCTTTAATCTCTTTTTATCTCCTGAACTCCTTTCCTACCACCTACAACTATGCTCAGGGCTCCCATCTTTAGAAAAACAAACAAAAATAACCCCTTCACTTTACCCTGACATTTCCTAAAGCTATCATTCTATACCTTTTTTTTTCCTCTTTCACAGACAAATGCCTGGAAAGGATTTTTTATACTTGTCCCCATTTCTTCCCTTACTACTCTTCAATTTCTTGCAGCCAAGCCTCTGATCACACCACTTAACTGAAACTGCTCACTATTTTCAGGTTACCAATAATCTCTTCACTTCTAATCCAATGGCCTTTTCTATTTTCTCATTTCATGTGACTTCTATGCAGCTTCTGGCACCATTAACTACCCCTCCCCCTTCTGGATGCTTTCTTCTTCCTAGACTTTTATGACACTACACATCTTTAGTTCTCCCTATTTTACTGGTTACTTCTCAGTCTCCCTTCCAGCAATGTCATTCTCTTAATATCTACTAAGTGCTGATATTACCCCAGGACTCTGTTCTGGGTCTTATTCTCTTCTCTCTGAGTCCTCTCTCCTTAGAAGAACTAATCAGTTCCCATGAATTCAGCTATCATATCTATGCTGATTAAGGAAGGGAGGGAATAAATCTTTATATAGTGTCTACTATTTGCCAGACACTGGGCCAAGCACTTAATAAATATTATCTCATTAAAATACACCCATATCTGTCCATCCAATGATCTATCAATCTGTCCAACTATATCTATCTATGTATCTATCTCTAACTACTCATCTATCTATCTATTTATCTATCTATATAGCACTCACCTCTCTCCCGAATGCCAGTCCTATATTGCTAACTGCATTCTGAACATCTGCACCTGGATGTCCCATAGGTATCTCAAAATTTATGAATCTGAAATAAAACTCATTCTATTTCCCTCTGAACTACCATTCTTTCCACCTTCAGCATTTTTGTTGACACCATCACCATACTTCTCCTCCCCCATATGCAGACCCTTGGAGTTCTCGTTGACTTTCTGACTTCTTCAATTCCAGTATCTAATCAGTTACCAAGTCTTGCTAATCCTGCCTCTTGTCAATCCCATATCTCTCCTCCCAACTCTTCCCAGCCACATCTCTCCCCTTCTACTGTCTTTACCTCACCACATTCAGGCCCTCTTGCCTAGACTATTGCAGTATTTTCCACCCTGATTCTAGTCTCTCTCCTCTCCAGTCTATCCTCTACAAAGCTGCCAAATTAATCTTACAAAATTCATCTGTCTATGTCAACTCTCTCCTTATGCTAAAATCTTCAATATCTCCTTGTTGCTGCTAAAATGAGATAAAAAATGCTCAGCCTGACATTTAAAGTTCTCCACAATCTGACTCCCACCTTCCTTCCCAGTATCATTCTGCCTCCATGTTTTTGAATGAGTCTGGAATGCACTCCCTCCTCTCCTCTGCCTTGTAGAAAAGGCTTTAGCTTTCCCCAAAGTAAAGCTCAGGTGCCCCCTCCTACCCAGAGCCTATCCTGATCTCCACAGTCATTAGTCCCTTCTACCTTTACTTTGTGTTTCTCTATACATACTTAGTATTTACTTACTTGTGTAGATGCTGTATTCCCCTACTACTGCTTCACTAGAATGTAATCTCTTTGAGGGTAGGGCTTGTCTTGTTATTTATTACTGTTATTTATATCTCTAGCACCAAGCACAGAACCTTACACATAATCAATGCTTAATAAATGTTCATTGAATTGAATTGAACAGATGTCCATCCATGAGCAACAAATTCTATAAGGAAGTAGCAAAAGAGATTTTGCCACTTTTGTGGTTACTATCTCTGTCTGCTCCCTAGTTTGTAAGTTGATTTCCAGTGTGACCACCCATCAGCTTTCCTCAGGCAGACTGGTTTCTTTCTTGTATTCCTCTGCCTAGTTGAGTCTCTCCTCATGATTGTTGGGTATTGTACTGTGGATCTTCCTGTTGTGCTAGTTCATTGAGGCAGTATGACAGAGTGAAAAGGGCATTGGCTCTGAAGTCAGAAAACCTTGGTTCAAATGCTACCTTAGATGCTTACTAAGTGTATGACCATTGGAAAATCACTTAACCTCCCTAAGACTCAGTTCCCTTATCTGTAAAATGAAGAGTTTGGCAAGATGACCTCTGAAGTTCCTCCTAACTCTGAATCTATGGTCTTATGATCTTTTGAGTATCTCCAGGCTTTAGTTTCCTTATCTATAAGATGAGGACTAGTCTGTGATGTCACTTCTACCCTGAGATCTATGATGTTATGGTCTATGTCTCTGCCTAGGGTTTGAGGCTTTGAGATCTGGTTATCTCTTTTTGTCTGTGAGACAGAATGGGATTCCATGGTGAAGGGACACTTCACTGTCTGCATTGTGAAGGGCTAGAGGTTAGCCTATTGCATTCTCTCATTAGTAGACTCAATTAGCCCAGTTAGGCACTAATGAGCTGTGGTTCACCAGATAGTACCTTGAGTCACAGCTATTCTGAGATCCCACCTACCTGCCAATCTGAGAAATAAGAGGGGGTTATCTGGAACCATCACACCAATTATCATCCCACTCCATTGTTCTTTGTTCAAGTCCTAAAATCACACCTTGTGGCATACTCTCATGTCTTCCCATTTCAAGACATTCATGGGCTGGCTATAAATTCTGTTTTGATGATGCTGTTTCTACCTGGACAAACCCCTGGGAATGTCATTGTCCCTGCTGTCATCTTTCTCTAGTGCCCACTCAGTATAATTTGGATGCTGCCCACAGCAAAATCAACAAGCTTAACCTCACATGGGATCATTAAAAGCTAGTGGGGACCATATAGTCCAACCTCTCTCATTTCCAGGGTAAAGAAACCGGGGCCAAGGGAAGCTGACTGACCTACCCAGGGTTATATAGGTAATATCAGATAAAAGATTGGAACCCATGTTCTTAAACTCCAAAGGTAGTGCTCTTTCTACTGTCCTGTGCTTCCTCCTGCCTTCTACAAGAAATGACATCAGTCCAAACAAGCTTAAAAATAGACAACTATAGGAACTTTAAAAACGAGACAAGTTCCTTTCAATATACATGGAATAATTTCATTGGAATAGAGTAAAATATATGGGAGAATTAGTGCTTGTAGGAAAACTATGACCTCACTTCCATTTGGTCAGGGTAGGCTGTGAAGAAAGGGGTGTAGTGAATTTGGCTCTTAGAAAATGATCTTGAACTGGAAGGGTGACGGCTTTTAAGGCATAGAGTATATAATGTGGGAGAAGACTCCAGGTTAAAATAAAGGGGAATCTGGGTATTTTAACTGGGAGGAAAGGTCATTAATTTTTTTCCATTTTTAGAAGGTATTCATTATTACCTTAAACTGCATTTTAAAAAAAAGAGTAAAGACTAGATACACTTGACACTAGCTCCAAATTAATGATGAATCGAGATAAGACAGATGAGGCTCACCTCAATTCATCAAGAATCCTTGATTCCATCAGTCAGTCAACAAGACACTTTATTAAGTGTCTGCATCTTCCCCTAATATAGATCACAACCCCTGTGTGTCTGCTAAATGATTTTATCAGGCATACAATTTCAGAGCTAGGAGGCACCAAAATATGCCCCAAACCAACCTAACCATTATTTATTAAGTGCCTACTATGTGCAAGGTTTTATGCTAGGTGCTGGTAATACAAGGTACAAGGGGAAATTTTTCCTGCCCTCTAGGAGATTACATTCTTCATGGGGATTTGCATAAAATATATACAAAAATAAGTGGTAACTTGAAGGTGAGAAGAGCTCTAAAAATCAGAAAGATCCAAAAAGACTTCATAGGAGGTAGATGCCTATCAAGCAATCATCCAGGTTTTGCTCAAAGGTCTCTTGCAGTGGGGAACTTAATACCTAGGTGACTAATTGTTAAGTAATTTTTCTTTCCAGCAAACTCAAATCTCCCTCTCTTCAGCTTTCAAAATAATAAATGAACAACAAAAAATGTTATCCAGTGAGCAGTGTTCTGGTGATACATCTCACCTCATCTAGCTAGTTTAGTCACCAGATGGACCACACTTGAACTCTTTCCAGGTTTAGAGAACCTAGCAGAGATTACTCTCCATCAATGTGGCTTTGAGAATTCAGAGTCCTCTCTGCCACAACAAGGCTTCAGAAAAGCACTTCAGTCATGAAAAACCAAGTAACTAGTTTCTCAGGAAGAAGAGGTGGTTTGGCATGCGATAATGAATAAAGAAAGTTCCACTCTTCCTGCTTCACTTTGGGAGTCAGGTCAGTGTTCCCACAAAAACAGACTGGCTTTACCCTCAACTCTTCATCCATCTTTTAATTAGACTGCTCCCAAGAATTAAATAAATAAAATGTAAAAAAAATTTAAATTAAACAGGAAAATTATATTCTACTTACCTGCTTTTGAGTAAGTTGTTAGCTCCTACCCATCAAGTATGTCATATCCAAAAAATATTCAGTGAATTAGGCAAACAAGCATTACACATTTGATAAATATGCATTTATTCATCATATTCACTTGTTGTCTGTGTCTGATCTGACCTCAGACTACATTGGAAGTAATTAACCAATTTCAAATGCAACCTGCTGTGGATAGGCAAATCACACTGTGAGTATACTGTGTTTTAAGAACAGAACATGATGGAGAATCAGAGAATTCTGGAAGAAAAAACTAGAAAGGACAGTAAGAAATGTTCTAGTCTATCTGTCTCCAGCAAGATTCGTACTTCAACTATCCTGAGCAGATTGGCATTTGTAATGTTCTTAAAAGAGATTCTGGAATTGGTATTAATAATTTGTTCCATTAACAATCCATACTTCGATTAAATTTTATAAGCATTTATTGAGCACTGCTATGTACAAGGATCTGGAAATGAAAAGACAAAAAGGAAATGGTCGTTGTTTTTATGCCTCATTTGAATTCCCTTTGCAGTACATAGTAAGGTGAATCCAATTCAAGTCCATTCAGCATGTATTAAATGTTTACAATGTGCCACACAACATGCTAGATACTGAGGATACAAAGAAAAAAAAGTAGAACTCTCTCTGCCCTCAAGGAGCATACATTCTACTCTGTGGATATAGTATGAACACAAATTAATGTACACAAAATATGTACACATCAGTGAAGTGATTTGGGGATGATAGACAAGGCCCATTTATCACATTGACTCTTATGTAGGGAAATCAATTAAGGGGATTATTTTAAGAGTCTATATAAAAAGTGATGAGGGTCTGAACAAGGAGCAAAGAGAATGGAAAGAAAGGGACACATAGGAGAAGTGTTGAGATGGTAGCACTGATAAGATTGAGTAGTTGATTGGACATTGGCATAAGGAAGGAGAGAAATCAAAGAAAACTCCAAGTTTACTAGCTAGGGGATTAAAAATATGATGGCATCCTCTATAGGATGAGAGAAGTTTGGAGGAAGGATGATGTAGGGAACAAATATAATGGATTCTATTTTGGACATGTTAAATTTGAGGTATCCAGCAACTTGTAATGAAGTATTAGAATGTGAAAGAGAAAGAGCAGGGCTGATTGTTATCTGTATGCATGGAGATGGTAACTGAGTCCATTGAAACTGATGAGTTCACTAAAGGCATATCAGGTGTAGGGAGAGATGGGCAAAGGGAAAGATGATGATCCATCAAAGGAGCCAAGAAGAAATAATCAGGCAGACCAGGACCACAAGAAGGCAGTATGTTGTAAGACAAGGGAAGAACAATTATCCAAGCAATGTCAAATACTGTGAAGGAAGAAGGAAGGAAGGAAGGAAGGAAGGAAGGAAGGAAGGAAGGAAGGAAGGAAGGAAGGGAAGGAGGGAGGGAGAGAGAGAGAAAGAGAGAGCGAGAAAGAAGAAAGAAAGAAAGAAAGAAAGAAAGAAAGAAAGAAAGAAAGAAAGAAAGAAAGAAAGAAAGAAAGAAAGAAAGAAAGAAAGAAAGAAAGAAAGAAAGGAAGAAAGAAAGAAAGAAGGAACATATATGACTGTGAAGAGGCTTGGGTCCAAGGATAACAGGCTCTTGTGTGAACATCATGTATCTCAACTATCCAGAATGTAACTGAGTACCTGGAAGAATGCACCAAAGGTTTCTCCACAGCCAGAATATGTCATGAGGCTGGGCACTAAAGCTCTCAAGTTTTACTCATAGAAGAATCCCTGAGGTTGTATTTTAGCCACAATTCTGATCAGCTATGTTATCTAGTATCCCGACTACAGCTCATCAAAAACAACAAATTAGAAGACAGGGCAGTTGCTAGATGCATATACACTAAGAATACAAAAAGTCACAGCCAACAGCCTGACAATAAGTAGGCATACTTTTTTTAAAAAAAGGTATAAAAATCTGACATAACCAAAAAAAAAAAAAAGCCCAGAAGTTGTGGCAGCCAGCCATACATGCTCACTTAGCCCTAGATTACATCATAATTCAGTAAGTAATTGATGTTGTTGACCCATAGGTCTGTACTTCAACTTACAATGTTCTTCTCTTTCATCCACAAGCCCCAGAACTTGGTTCATTGATGTCCACCACTCCCTTCTTGATGTTACTCTTGGTCCTCTCTCTAGTCTAATTTTCTGATGCCCAGATCAGGCTCTCGGAAAAGAAACAAAACTGTAATGAACCATGCTTTCCCCCAAATAGCCCATGGCTCCTCCTTAAAGTTTTTACTACTAAGCATAAGGAAAACCAAAGGAGGAAGGTGGGTTAAGATAAATGATCCCAACCACTCCTCAGATAACACCCCTAAGAGATTATTGAGAGGAAAGGGGGACCTACCTCTACAAAAACAGTCTTAGCCGCATTCTTTGTAATAGCAAACAAACAGTGTTCATCAGTTGAGGACTGACTGAACAAATTATGATGTATGACTGTAACAGAATGATTGCACTGTGAGAAACAATGAATATGAAGAATTCAAAATAAGGGCCTCTGTTTGAGAAGGAATAAGGGAAGGCATATGGAGAGATGCTGAGAGGAAAAGGAAATTCTGTAAGAAAAATAAACACACTAACTTCAACTTTTCAGTTGATAATAATGTCACTATTATATGTATAATATATATGTGTATATAGGCATATATTCAAATAGGTATATACACATATGTGTGTATGTACAGCAGCTAGGGCAGATAGATGGTGCAGTGGATAGAGTGCTTGTCCTGGAGTCAGGAAGACTCATCTTCATAAGTTCAAATCTCGCCTCAGTTACTTACTAGCTGTGTGACCCTGAGCAAGCCACTTAATCCTGTTTGCCTCAGTTTCCTCAACAGTAAAATGATCTGGAGAAGAAAATGACAAATCACTCCATTATCTTTGTCAAGAAAACTCCAAATGGGTTTGCAAAGAGTCAGCCACAACTGAAAAACAACTGAACAACAAAAATATACACATACACAAAGAGAATACTACGTCCAAAAGATTCAAGAAAACAGGGCAATTACTGCGTGAAAGTCAATATATACATATTTGTAGATGGGATAAACAATTGGTAAATGATGAGAATATAAATTATATAATGTATATGTTCTACATATATTCTAATATATATATCATATAAAATAAATTATATTCTAACAGAACATGTGTATAATATATATTATACAATAATGTTATAGAATAGCACGTTGAATGTATATTATATGATCCAATATATAATGTATCCATATATTATATTCTGATTATTTGATACATTATATTCTAATATATGCTTATAAATACATATTAGTCTAATAGAATATCTTATATATATAATATATTCTATTATAATATGCATTATATATTATATTTAAATATATGAATCTACAGTAAATATATATCTAAAATATATTTAAACATCATATACAATAGAAAATGTAGTAAATTCTAAAAATGAGAATATATAATCATTTATAATTTCTTATTCTTTTGTTTCCCCTTGCATGCTTGTTTTTCTTGCTTTGTTATTTTATGCTCTTATTTATATATTTGAATACATATCCCTGTTAATAGAAGTTAAAATAAAATAAAATATTTATGTAAAAATGTAAAATAACAATCATAAGGTAAAGTTATAGTCACATACATTATTGGTGCTAATACAGACTGCCCCAAAATATAGGCAGCAGCCCAAAAATGATACCTCATTGGAAGGCTCATTGAGGTGGAGGTAGAAGGCTGCCCGTTGATAATAATTGCCCTGACCAGCGCTAAGCCAAGTAGACAATTCTGGCAAACTCACAGGCCCACATTCAGAGAGAGTAAGGAGAAAAAGAGTAACCAATGAGAAATGACTAAAAACTCCTCATTCAACCCTCACATCTTGGTTCAGGATAGTAGAGTCATGGTGAATGCAACCCAACTAGACGTGATCGTAGGATAAACAGATCACAGCCCCTCTAGGTCTCAGCAAATAGTCCTTGTGAAATATGGTGGCCAATCTATCATCTGTCGCCCAGCTTTCCAGTGAATAATATTTCCAGAGTTATTCAGGCCAATTCTGAGATTAAGGATGAAAAACCCAATTCCCAGCTATGTATGAAGCGTTCTAGCAAGGTTAGGATCTCCCAAGGCTGTGTTTTCTCTGAATGTAGCCTTCAAGTATCCACAGCACCTTCCTGGTGTAGGCTGTTAATAAATTATTATTGATTGATTGAGAACCCAGAGCTACCTCTGAGCTTTAGAAAATGAGGCAACTGAGGAGGACTTGATCAGAGTTCATAAAGTCAAAAACATCCTCTCCCTTTTCCCCGTAATTAGGGCAGAATCAGATCACCAAATATGTTCCTAATGATGTCCTTGAATCATCAAGAAAAGGTTAAATTATATTCTGTATCACTTGTTGAAGAAGGTTATTCATCATGCCTTATCTATGTTGGAAAGATTTCCACCAAAAGTGGCTGATATTTTTTACAGTGTTTAAAAGTGTAAACTTGTTGGATGGACCCCCTCTAGCAAACTTCTAGGATGACAGAGACAAGGGTCACATTGGCCTAGTAGGCATGGATGGAGAGAACATCCAAAGCAGTGAGTTCACAGATCCATTTGGATATTCCCTAACAATAACAAATAAATACACTTTTAGTGTAAATTAACTTGTATGCTATATACTATAAATATGCCATGGCTATACTCTTTTCTGATCCTTTTTAGCTTATTTTCTGTGCCTGTGACAGTGACCTGATGCTATTACTATTGTCTTTACGTAGATGTGGACAGCTAGGTGGAGCAGTGGGCCTGGAGTCAGGAAGAACTGAGTTCAAATTTGGCCTCAAACACTTATTAGCTATATGACCCTGGGCAAGTCACTTAACCCCACTTACCTCAGTTTCCTCATCTGTAAAATGAACTGGAGAAGGATATGGCAAACCACTCCAGTATCTTTGCCAAGAAAACCCCAAATGGGGTCACAAAGAGTCAGACACAGCAGAAAAACAACTGAACAATTTACATAGATGTGGATGACATTTTTCTCTTACTACAAAAGTTATGTAGATTAGAAATACAGAACAAAATCCTGGCATTGTGACATACTTGACTCTGGAATGAGAGTAACAAAAAAGGTGGTGTCATCTCTCCCTGTGGAATAAGAAAGTTTTCATTGAGCAGGCATGGATTTGTTCTAGTCCTCTGCAAGACTGGATAACAACGCAGTCCTTGAATTCTGCTCCTCTCTATCTGGCTTCAGGAATAATTGAGGCAGGGAAAGAGATGACAGCTTCAATTACCACAAAGGATGAAAGCTTCACCTCTCCAGGGTGGAATTAAGCTCATCTTGAGTCACCCCTAAAAATCTAAAACCTTGGGTTCATGCACAGTTCAAGTTTTGTTATCCTCAATTTTCTGGAGGCTGAAATATATAACAATCCTAAAGTGGAATGGGAGTCGGAAAGTGCAAAGCCTAGAATCAAATTTACTGCTTGTCCTTCCCAGGCCACATGGTGTTTCACCATGCCTGAGTCTGTTTGCAGTAACTCATCGTGTTGGCCCCATACCTAGTCAATTCCAGGAGGCTTGGAGCTAAGGGAAGTTAGAATTCCTTGCATACCCCTCCTCTGAGAACAGGCCAGAAATGGTGAGAAAAAGAGGGCTTGGAAGAAGCTTCCTCATTTTAAAATAGGTGCTTGACCTGCCCTACCAACCAGTACTTCCTAAGGGGTCTCCCCTACCTTGCCATTTGAGCCATCATAATGAGTATTAGAGGCCCTATTATTTAGGTGCTCAGTGAGAAGCTGAGCAATGTTTGTTAGAGTGAATATAACACTCACCCTAAAGCCAGGACAACTTGGTTCCAGTTTCCATTGGCTTACCACTTACCTTTCACTGGGAAAGTCTCTTGACCTAAGCTCTCTCAGAATCAACTTCCTTATCTATACAGTGAGGCTAATGACAGATCCAGAGCTGGAAGGGAACCCAGAGGTCATCTAGTCTGAAGCCTTCAGTTGACAGATGAGGAAACCAAGACTTAGGTTAAGAGATTTTCCCAAAGTCACACAGGGAGGAAGCATCCAAAATGGAATTTGAACCCAAGTCCTCCCCTTCCAGGATTCTTCCCACAGTACCAGGTTGAGTCCACTTATTCACAAAGTCATTGTTAGACTCAAGTGAGATAGTAGAGTAAGTATTTTTTCAAATCTTAAGTTGTTATATAAATGTAAATTATTAATGAAATTGAACACAATGAATAGGATGTTTTGCTCCCCAAAAATCAGCAGGCTAGAGACTTTAATGAAGTTTTTTTCCTGGTTATCTAAAATAAAGGTGTCAAACATGGCCCAAACCAGATTAAAATGTAATTGGGAAATATTTTACAAAATAAATAAAAATACAGTAGAACAAATGTAATGTTAATGTGATTTTCTAAGTCAATATGCACTTTTAGAGGCCTTTACATACAACTCCCATTTCTATTTGAGTACAGTCCAAAATAAATAATCATTCACATTGTTCCCTTCATGAGTTGGCTATAGGATCATTACTTTTAAGAGAGAAAAACAAAGACAGAGATACAGAGACAGAGACAGGCATTTATAACTGGAGGACACAGAATTTTTGAAGACAAAAAGTTAGGACATAAACTCTCCATTTTTCTCTTCTAGGTTTAGTATGTAAAAACATTTGCTTTATCTTTTAATGTTTTCTTTTTTTAATTATTCACTTCCCATTGTTGTATTTAAATAACCACTTGTTAGTGTTCCAAATGAATTTTAGCTAAAATTAGTGGATTGTTTATTGATTGAAAACCCAGAGCTACCTCTGAGCTTAAGAAAATGAGACAACTGGGGAAGACTTGATCAATCTGTAAAGTCAAAAACATCCTCTCCCTTCTCCCCAAAATTAGGGCAGAATCAGAGCACCAAAAATGTTCCTAATGATGTCCTTGAGTCATCAAGAAAAGATTAAGTGACATTCTGCCTCACCTGTTTAAGAAGGATATTCATCATACGCGATCCACATCAGAAAGATTTCCACCAAAAGTGGTTGAAATTTTTCATGGTGTTTAAAATGGTAAATTGGTTGGATGGATCCCCTCTGGCAAACTTCTTGGAGGTCAGGGACAAATGTCACATTGGCCAGGCATGCAAGGATTCATCTTTGATTTAAATGGTTATAAAGCCTGTACTTTCGGCATTGACACGTCATTTTTACATCTCTTAGTATGGAAGTGGAAGAACAGCTGTGCATTGTTGCTAATCAGTTTATACATTTAGACCAAATTGGCATTTTCACTGGAATTGAAAATGAGTGACTTTCGAGTAAATTCAAGTCAACATGGAATATTATTAATCATCTATTTTCAATCAACAAGCACTTATCAAGCCCCTACTAAGTGCCAGGCATTATGCCATGTGGGAGAGTGCAAAGGCAACAATGAAATAGTAGTCTCTCCCCTCAAAGAGTTTACATTCCACTGGGCAGGCAAATTGTACAAATAGGAAGGTATACAAAATACATACTACTTAAAAGAGGTGGGAGGTGTTAAAAGCTTAGAGAGGGTACAGAATGAAGAAAGGTTTGATGGTGTAGAGAAGGTGGTGCTTGAGCTGGTCTTTGAAGGAAACTGAGAATTCTAAGAAATGAAGTGAGGAGGGCATGCATTCCAGACATGGGGGATGACATGTACAAAAACGAGAAGATGAGAGATGGATTTTCATGTGGGAGGACCATTGTTTCAGGTGCTAGGAATCAAAGACAAAGCATAAAGGAGTCTTTAGCTCCAAAAAGCTGAAATCCCACTAAGGCTAGGCTTTAGGGGCTTTTTTGTTTGTTTTTGTCTCTTCATTTTGGTTTATTTTTTGCATCATGGATCTCTTTGACAGTCTGGTGAAATTTATGGATCCCTTTGCAGAACAATGTTGCATAATACCTAAGATAAAATACATAGAATCACAGAAGAAATCAAAGGTTAGCAAAGATAAAGTATAATTTTTCCTGTCCAGATTCATGGACCTCCCTGAAATCCACAGATCCCAAATCAAGAACCTCCGCGCTGCAGGGACAGGTTTTATCTCTATACCTCTATTCCCAAATGAACACTGAGATAGACAGTACATAGATGTTCCAAGTGGAAATGATCTGAAGTCACTAGTAGAAATTTAGAAACTGTAAAGGCCACATGGGGTAGGTAGATGGTACAGGGCTTGGAGTCAGGAGAACTCATCTTCCTGAGTTCAAATCCAGCCTCAGACACTTAGTAGCTGTGTGACCCTGATCAAGTCACTTCATCCTGTTGGCCTCAGTTTCCTCATCTGCAGAATGAGCTGGAGAAGAAAACAGCAAACCACTCCAGTACCTTTTGCCAAGAAAACCCTAAACGAGGTCACAGTCAGACACTACTGAAACAACTGAATGACAAAGTTCACACTCATGTATGTAGCTTAAGTAAGAGGAGAAGTGATGGGGAAAAACAATCAAACCACAAATCTCTCCAGAGAGCAGGAGAGGGCTAAATGAATAACTAGGGGAAGGTTTCCTTTACTGTAAAGCAATTGATTCTGTGCTCAAGCCCTGGGCCTTATCCACTCCAGGCAATTTTGTCAGGAGGCAGCCAGCCATTGGTCTCAGTTGGATCCCTTCGATTCAGTGTTTGCAAATCTGTTTCCTAATCTTTGTGTCCTAGGTTGCTAGGTTCCTGTCTACTCCAGGATACTCTATATGGCTTCAAGGGAGGGGAAGAAGGAAAGAAGAGCAACCAAAGACCAGCTATTTCTATGATGTCTCAGCAGCTGTTCTAAGACCCAGCTGTAAAGTGTCTTCATTTTTTTTTTTTTTGCAATAATCAGTTTTGAATTCCTTTGATTCTGGGAGAAATATTAATAGCATTCTTCCGAATCTTTTTCCCATTCCCTACCTTGTTTGGCTTGAGTAAGCCAACATTAAGCTCTGACCACACAGCAATCCAGTCATTGGCAAGTCATTGACCAGTTTTGTTGTTTCCTTTAATAGAGTTGGTGTTGATCCAGATGAAGATCTGAAGGCAGATTCTTCACGGCAGGCAAGTCAAGATTTCCAATGCCTATGTTTGTCATGACAAGAGGAAATACTCCAATTCTATAAAATGTGTGTCCTTAGCCACAGTTATGCCCAACGTCTTTAGCAAAGGGCTGCCTCTGCCAATAAGCCACAATGGATATATACAGCATCCATGGAGCTCCCAAATATTTATTGCCTGGATGGCCAGGAGCTGTTAGGAGAATGCTTTTTTTCAATTTCTCTGTGAGAGCCCAAACCGAGGTTTCTTCTGGTTCCTCTCGAATATGTTTTTCTAAAGCAGAGAGTTGTTGAAACAAGAGGAAGGCAGAAGGAAACTGCCCTTGGGGACTATGCCAGACTGAAATAAGTGGCCATTATCTGCAATGACCTGGAAGTCCAGGTCTCTTATTCAAACTTAAGTCTGCACTTGGCATCAGCACCAAGGCTGTTATTGGAAAATTTGCATTCGTGATTTCTAACTCAGTGGTTAAAAATTAGCATGTGAAAAGGTTACAGATTTTGTAGGAAATGGAAGGAAACATACATACTTGGAGAACATCTGAAGAGGAGACACTGCTTAAGAAATTGCAAGGGGAGCATATTTTATTATGAAAATAATATCCCAGTTATTTTCTTGATTTTTTGCTATCTCCCCTGAGCTCCATGAGAATAAATTTTGGTGCTACCAAAGGAAGTTGCTTTCCTATTTAGTGTTGGGGTAAAGATGGAGCAAGCACTCCATACTTCAGCTTTCCCACTCCATCCAGCCTTCCAGCCAGGCCACCTCCTCAACTGTCTGCCACTGTGCACACGTCTCCCCAACACGCCCTTTTCCACCTGCCCTAGAGCAAAACTCCCTTCCCTGGCTACTTCTCCCTTCTGTTTGTCATCTTCCCCTTTTAGATTGTAAGCTCTCTGAGGCCAAGGAACTCATCTGCCTATTTTTCTTTTTTTAATATTTGTATCCCAAATGCTGAGCACAGTGCTTAGCACATAGTAAGCACTTAAAAATGTTTTATTATTAAGCCAGCCATTAAAAAAAGCTAAGTATCAGTGAAAATGTAAGCCCTTACAATATTTAATTTATAATAATTCACAACCCCAAAAGAAAATGAATATCTTCTTCTTGAAGATCATCAAACAAAGGTGATAATCACCTGTTGGTTGTGTCTTACAAGGGAGTCTTGTTCATATAAGAGTTGGACTAGATGTCTTGAGGTCCCTTCTAACTCTGAAATTCTGAGATTCTACAATTCACCAAGAATAACTTATGTTTGGACCCTGTTTAACAGTTACAAAGTACTTTATACATATTACAGCATTTTATCCCTATGATTCCCCTGTGGTGTATATAGTATATTATTATCCTCATTTTACAGATGAGGAAACTGAGGTTCATAGAGATTCAGTGACTAAACCAAGGTCAGCTGTTTAGTAAAGAAAAAAGCAAGGGCTCAAATGCAGGTCTTCTGCCTTAGTCCAATGAGATTTTCATTTTACTACACTCCCCCCTCAACAACTATTTATTAAGTGCTTACTGTATACAGGTCATGATGTGATATGATAATGATGATAACATTTATTCAGGATCTTTTCACTCAAAAATGTTAGAAGGCCAGATATGTTCCATGCCACTTTCACAGACTTCGCTCACCAGGAAACTAGCTTTAGTGTGGAACACATTGCCCACATTGATCCAATTAAAAGCCAACATATTGACTTTCTAAAAATAGTAAACAATGCATGTTTATAATACCATTTGTTGTAATGAGAAGACAATAGGGCTTTGGGACAGCTGAGTAGTCAGTCAGTCCGTCAACAAGCATTTATTAAACAGTCACCATGTGCCTGATGCTATGCTAAGCACTAGATACATAAACTGAGGCAAAAACAGTCCCCACCCTCAAGGAGCTCACATACTGGTGGGGAAGACAACATGCGAACAACTATTTACATACAAGGCATAGACAACATGAATGAGAGATGATTTTAGAGGGAAGGCACTTGAGGTGGGAAAAACCAGAAAAGAAGGGAGAAAAGCAGAGTCATGAAGAACTTAAGGAGAAAGAAAAGCTTCCAGACATGAAGGACAGCCAGTGAAAAGAACAACAGTCAGGAGATGCAGTGTTGTAGGTGAGGAAGAACAAGGACAATGTTGCTGGATCACAGGTGAGGAAAGTGTAAGAAGAAAGGAAAGGTCGGAAGGGACCAGGTGGTGAAGGGCTCTAAAACCCAAGCAGAGAATTTCATTGATCCTGGAAGTAACTGGGGAGGGGGCGGGGGCACTGGAGCTTAGCAAGTAGGCTTTGGGGTGGGGGCAACATGGCTATGCGGACAAATTTAAGAATGCTTCAGACAGGATTCTATGTAAATTCTTTAATTTTGGTCAGCCATCTGCCTTCCTTAAAAAAAAAATCTGTGGATGAAAATATTGAAAGTCCTTTGGTTGCATTATGTTCAATTGTTCTATGCCAAGATCCAGAGGGGGAAAGTACCTCTGTACTAAGGTATCATTTGTGATTAATAAGGATCAGTCTCACCCTGTGGAATAATAAAGTCAACATGTCTAGGGAAAGATAAGTCCAGGGGTGGCCAGAATACAACATCAGAGTCAGGGAAATCTACCAAATAAGTGGCCAAGCAATCCCACGTTCTAACAAGAGAAATGCCAGACCCTGGGACAAGGCAGAAATCTGAGGTCCAAGTTCGTGAACAGTGCATCACAGGCCATAGAGGTCCACAGGGAGTATTCAGAAAAACAACATGGCAGAGGGCCAGTGCTTTCTTTTGTCATGCTGATTTGCTTCCTGCAAAGTCTCTGCCTCCAAAATGCATCATTTTATGACCCCAGTGCTCTAGCCACAGCCTAACCCAACCCCACTGGGTTAAAAGCAACCCTACAGTTGGTCACTCTCACGTGTCACAAGCCTTATCCCAGAGCTGGAGTTTCCTTGGTTCTAGCGTTAGTCCTCCCTATTGCAATTTAAATCCACTTCATCTTTCCCTGTCCTCAGTGGAGATGAAAAATACTATTTGCCATTCCTCATCTAATAACTCTTCTCATTCCTGAAGATGCTCATCTCACACAAAAATGTCCTTGAACCAAACTGCCATTGCTTGAGAAGTAGTTTTGTTTGTTTATTTGTTTGTTTGGGAGGGATCATAGGGAAGGAGACATTAACACTGAAATCTAAGAGCTCTGAAAGCCCTTCAGTTGAATGTGGTCATACTATTTGAATACTATAGTATTCACATTTCAGTAATAGGTTTTCCCCATAGCTTGAACTAGCTCTTATCTTAAGTGTCAAGCACAGGAAAGAGTAGGGTCTGGATGGAAATAACAAAACAGAGTGTTCTTGCCTCTGCCAATCATTCTAGTTAGAATTTTATGGTGCTTTTTGAATCATTCTTGAAAAAAATGTTACATCTGCCCTCCCTCCACTCCAGCCAAGCTCCTTGGTGGTTATCAACAGTCACTGCTCTGTCATGGCAATGAGAAGCCTTATTTTCACAGTAGTGAAATTTTTCAGTTTAGACTCTGTTGGATGCAAAGTAAGTATAAATCCTGTTATGTAGAATTTTGCTGTCAACATTAGTATGATATCCACCCTACAAAAGGAAATATTGCATAGGGGAAAAAACTCTGTACCTGGAGTTAGGCAAGGCCCAGCTCTATCCCTTCCTAACAGGGACACTGGTCTTGATCAGGAATCTCACTGAGCCCTATTTTCCTCATCTGTCAAATGGAGCTAATAATGCTCCTGCTACTTACCTCACAGAGTCAGGGTGAGGAAAATTATTTAGAAATGTTAAAGTGCTATGTAATGTTATCATTTTTATTTTGCCTATTTTATTTTTTTTAAAGAACACAATTTTCAGCTACAAAGATCTACCGAAATTTTACAGGCAGGCACATCTATTGCTGGTCTTTCACACTCCCAAAATAAGGAGCAAACACATATAATAGCATTTCAGGTTACCAAGTAATTTCAACTAGCTGTGTTTAAGGAAAGGAAGATAACCTGTGAAAAGTCTGACCCTATAACTGTGACAAGGTAGTGATATAATAATAATTCATATCTTCTTTAGTACTCTTACAACTTTTGAGTGTGAATTGGATTAACCTTACATATTTATATGTGTCAAAACTGCAAATAGACTTTTCCAAAGAAAAGTATTAACTATCTAGATTCCTTCCTAAAAATATATAACTTCAATACATTTAGGGTCTTGGAGTTATGAATTTCCATTTTTTGCTGCATGATAGAATAGGTGAGAATCAGTGGACTGCAACTCGTGCTATACCCTATTTTAGACCCAGTCAGGTAAAATCCTTTTCAACACATTAAGGAAGAGATTTTCATAGAATCATAAAATCCTAAATGCAGAAGTGGAAGGGACTGTTGCTGGGTTCAAATCCCAGCATTGCTACTTACTACTCAGTTCAATTTGGACAAGTCATTGGATATCTCCAGATCTCAGTTTCTTTATCTGTAAAATGAGGAATTTGAACGACATGGCCTCATGGTCCTTTCAAACTGTAATTTCCATTCATTGGTCACAGTACTGCCCACTATGGTGAAGTAGAATAAGTCTGATTCATTGTCCATGTGTGAACACAGTGCCTGACACATAGCAGGCATTTAATAAATGTTGATTGATTGACTAAACTATCAACCAGTATTTGTTAAGTCCACAAGTAGTCTCTTCTCCAGGCTGAATATTTCCTTTATTATTCTGGTCACCATCCGCTAAATGGGCCCCAATGTATGGATGTTATTTCTAAAATGTGGCACCCAGGAGAATGCTGCAGGTGCTATTTAAACAGGACAAGGGACAGCAAGGCTAGCTGTCACCATCCTCAATCTGAAACCTATGGTTTTAGGAAAGCAATTTAGAATGGTTACTGGTTTTGTGGTTGCTGCTGAAGATTTCCACATCACACTATTGACTTTATTAAGTCTCTAGGCCCCTATAAACCTTAGGTCTTTTTCACGTGATTTTCTTTCTAGACATTTCTCCCCCAACCTATATTTGTACAATTTATTTTTTGAACCCAGGTACAGTATTTTACATTTTTCCTTATTTAGTTTGCTTTCATTAGCTTCAATCCATTGTTTTGGTATGCTGAAATCTTTGAGTATCCCAGATCAATTATTCAATATGTTAATTATCCTGCTCAACTTTTTGTCCTACAAAAATATGACAAACATACTGTCCATATCCAGGTCATTGATTAAAACATTGAACAGAATGGGGTCAATAATAGGACCTTTCAGCACTCTATTAAATACTTCTCTCCAAGTCAACATCAATCCATTAACCATTACTCTTTGGATTGGGTCAATCACATTTTGAGCCTGCCTACTTATATATCGCCCAGTGACTCCTCCATCTTGTCCACAAGGAAATCATGACTGCCAAATATCTTGCTAAAATCAAGGTCCACTGAGAGCATCAACATGATAATGATTACTCGTGTTTATATAGTGCTTTGAGATCTTCAAAGCACTTTTCTCAAAACAATTTTGTGAAGTAGGCAGAGTATACATTAATAGCCCCATCTTACAGATCAGGAAACTGAGGCTTAGAATAGTTAAAAGTCTCACCTGGGGCCAAACAATTAGCAAATGGCAGTCCTAGATTCAAAACCAATTCTTTACTGATTCCAAGTCCAGGAATCTCTCCACTACAGTTCTCTATGTTTCCTATTAGTCTGGCATGGGTTTTTTTTTTAAATATACTAATATTAGTCTAGGAATCTGGCAGTGAACAGAAGTTTTTGCAGCAGGTGTTTCTATACGATGAAGGAAGGCCTCCTAAGGCTTGTCAAATCTGATGATACTGCCCACTTCTGGTGATTCACATGGAAACAAGTGGTGCTGCCAGCAGGAACCTATAAAGCATCAATGAAAGTTTTGAAGTCCTGGCCAAGAAATTAAAGATCTTAGGGGCACTAAGAGTGTAGTGTTTGCATGACTATGGCAGGTTGAAGATAAAAGATTAAGAGAGGAGCTTCAAAAGAGAAAGGCAGATTTAGGAAGTGAACACTTGGTTAAGAAAATACTATCTGATCATTGAATTTAACTGCCAATTTACTAAATGTCTATTACATGCAAGGCACTGGGCTAGATGCTGGGAATACAAGACAAAAATGAAACAGTCACTGTCCTCAAGGAGCTTACATTCTGGTGGAAGAAATACAACCTGAATGCAAACACATATAGTACAAGGAAAATTCAGGAGAGAGAGAGAATACTAGTAACCTGGAATGGAGAAAGCTTCATGGAGGCATCTAAATTGAACACAAAAGAAGTATTCTGTGAGGCAGAAATGAAAGAGGACATTCACCCAAGGCTTAAAGATTGGCTTATGCATGTAGACAGAAGACAAACTAGGGTTCAGGAAAGAATTAGTACTCTACTTTGCCTAGACTCTAATTAGTAAAAACAGAATGAAATAAGGCTGGAAAGGTAGGTTGGAGCCACATATCAAGAACTACAAGTGCCAGGATAATTAATTTGTATATTATCCCAAAGGCAAAAGAGAGCCACTGAGGATTTTTGGGCAGAGGTGACATGGTTAGGCCTCAACCTTAGGGAGGTTATTTGGCAGTTATATGGAGGGTAAATTAAAGAGGGGAGAAACTAGAAACAAGAATAATTAGGATGCTGTATCAGTAACCCAGAAAAGAGATGATGAAGGCCTGAGCTAAAACGGTATCCATGTGTGCAGAGAAAAGAGAACAAATACAAAAGATATGGAGGTAGAGTAGACAAATCTTGACGCATAAATGAGATAGATGTGAAGTATACTCATCGAATACTCCATGGACCTGTATAAAAAGAATAATAGTGCCCTTAGCAGGAACAAGGAAGTCTGAAGGAGAGGCAGAATATCCACTTGGATACCCCACTGTCATCTCAAACTCACCATCTCCCAATAATTTCTCTGTCTCTGTCCATGGTACCACTATATTTTCAGTTGGCCCTGACTTCAACCTTGGAGTTACCATTGACATTTCAATGACTCTTCCCTCTCCTTCACCCTACATATCTAATTAATTACCAAATCAAAACTGGATCCAGAGAAGCAGGCCCTCTCATCACCTTCTCTGCCTTGTGAAAGGTGAATGGATTAGTAAGGCAAGTCAAGAATTTATCAACTGCTTAGTTTTTAACACAAAGAGATCTAAAGTCATCTAATTTATCCGGCTGGTCTGATGGCTTATAGGGCATAGGGTATAGTTATTCATCTTTCAGCTCTCTACCATGCCTTTCCCCTCAGGTTTGCTTATTTCTGCACAAAAAGAAGAATCTCTTTCTGATGTACAATAGTACACCTCCTGCCCTTCCAACTAATCTTTTTCCTTTGAACACATCATGAAGTAACCTTCCAAGGTTAGAGTACAAGTGGCATCCTTTTAAATCTCAATAAGAATGAAGTCATATTTATCACCTTGCATTAAAATCTTGGCAAAAGATAAAGCATGACAGGGTAGAGAGAGGGCAAGACTCAGAGTCAGAATGACCTAGGTTCAGAACCTGATGCATACTGTCTCTGTGACCCTGGACCAGTCACTTAACTTCCCAGCCCCCTAGGCAACTCTCTAGGATTCTCTAAGTCCCAGAGCAGTCAACACTCTATATTGGTAGTTGGTTTTGCTCCCTGGGGACTGCACACCAATGTAATCACAGCTGTCATTTAAAAATTTAAAACTCTAGTTCATTTTTTATTACTCATTATCTGTGCTTTAGTATATAGAAATCAGAGTCTATAGGCATCATTTTTGCCTGTCTTCCCTGTCATTGTCCCCTATCCATAACTGAAGTATCTCCTCTACTGTTTTTTTTTCTCATGTCAAAGTTGGTTAAAACAATCATTCTGTAAAAAGGGTCAGTTCAAAGGGACCTGCTGTGGGCTGAGCAATGAAATCCAGATGATATGGCACAGGTGGAAGAGGTAACCTGACCATCAAGGACAAAATTGCCTGAAAACATCTGGCTAGTAGATTTGCTTCAAGACAGAAGTTAGAATAGTGATAAAGGGAGCAGCTTCAG
This sequence comes from Phascolarctos cinereus, assembly GCF_003287225.1. NCBI lineage: Eukaryota > Metazoa > Chordata > Mammalia > Diprotodontia > Phascolarctidae > Phascolarctos > Phascolarctos cinereus. The sequence goes on from NW_027556180.1 coordinate 53,136,394, forward strand.
TAGTATCAAGCTTTCAGGAAAGGCTGAAGAAGGTGAAACCTAAGAAAGTAATCTCTGCTTCCCGGGAGTTATGGAAGTCAGTCAATCAGCTACCATTTATCAAATGTGCTAGGCATTGTAATAAGTCTAATGGGGGAAATAGCATACAAACAACTATGTACAAATAAGATCTATGCAGGATGGAAAAATCGGGGATATTCAACAGAGGGAAGCCACGAGAATTAAGGTGGATCAGGAAAGACTCCTCAAGCTTCTATGACATGCAACCCCAATACATCCTCCAAGCAGACACACACACAACACACACACACACACACACACCACACACACACAGAGTCAATAAGCTCCAGTAGCTTCCTATCACCTCCAGGATCAAATACAAATTGCTCTGTTTGGCATTTAAAGCCATTCACAACCTGACCTCTTCCTTCTTTTCCAATTTTCTTACACTTTACTTCCTTGCAAACTCAACAATACTCCCAAGAGTGAGGCTGATGATTTTGCATAGCTCTGCCACACTTAAATCCAATTCGCTCAAAAGTCAAGACATCGTCCTGTGATGTCATTGGTCCTCTTGGGAAACGAAGGAGGAAGAACAACCCCATGCTCCATCTCTGGACTCTAACTTTTCATTGGCTGTCTCCCAAGCCCAGAATGCTCTCTATCTTCACTTCTGCCTCCTAGTTTCCCTGACTTCCTTCAAGTCTTAGATAAAATCTTGTCTTTTGTCAAAGGCCTGCCTCTCTCTCTACTGCTAGAGCCTTCCTTCCTGTTTGCAAATGGTCTCCCCCATTAGAATGTGAGCTCCTTGAGGGTAGGGACTGTGTTCTTGCCTTTCTTTGTATCACTAGTACTTAGCACAGTGACTGGCACAGATTAAGCCATTAGTAAATGCTTATTGACCTACCTCCCAAGGTTATTGAAAGATTCCAATGAGATAATGAACATAGAACACTTTGCTATTTGTTATTATTCACTTCTGAGGGGTTTTTTTGTTCTCATCATCAGCTGCTACATCGAAGTCTTTTTTCACACATGATACGTCCTTGCACAAAGTTAGGGGGCCTCCATTTAGGTGGTACACACACTAGAAAAGATCCAGAGGAGGGAAACTGAAATACCAAAAAAATTTCTTAAATGGAAAGCCTACCAGAGAAGCAGAGATTAGAGATTAGGACTCGAGGATCTGGAAGGACAGAGGCTGAAAGAGGATGGGACAGAAGTTGACAAATTAATGATAAGACTACAATGAATGATGAGTGGTTCAATCCAATTCACTTATTAAGCATCTGCTACTGGCAAAGTACTAGGTAGCACAGTGTATAGAGGTAGAGGTGCTGGACCTTGGAGGTGAGGAGACCAGAGTTCAAATCTAGCCTCAGACACTTAGTAGCTGTGTGACGCTAGGTAAGTCACTTAACCTCTCATTGCCTTAGTTTCCTCATCTGTAAAATGAGAATAATAGTAGTCTGGTTGTTGTGAGGACAAATTACATTAGATTATATCCATAAAACACTTTACAGACCTTAAAATGCTATATAAATAATAGCCGTTATTATTATTGACAGGGCAACTAGATTGCACAGTGGATAGGATGCCAGGCCTGGAGTCAGAAAGGCCTGAGGTCAAATCCAACATCAGACACTAACTAGCTATGTGACCATGGGCAAGTCACTTAACCCAAGAAAACTCCAATGGGATAACAAAGAGTTGGATAAGATTGAACAACAAACAAAATTATCATCATCATCATCACTGCTAGTTGTTGGTGATAAAAAGTCCAAAAATAAAACAAAAATTGGCCCCTACACTCAAAGAGCTTTCACTCTGTACTGCTCTAGAAGGTTAGGAGATACCTGGACCCCCAAGGGAAACAGTTTTCAGACAAATAAGAGGCCTAAGTGCTTTCATTCATTCTTTCAACCATCATATATTAAGCACCTGTGGTGTGCAGAGAACTGTACTAAGAATTAGGGAAAATACAAAGATAAATAAGACAGGCTTCCTGCCTCTCTCCCAATGTTGTTTTACCCAACAGACAGTGAATTGATATATTTCATTATACTGAAACATTTCACAGGCTAAAACTATGTCAGCTCAAAAAGGATTTAGGCAAGTCAATGCAAGATGGATTCATATCAGGTCATTCATGGGCAGTTAGGGATATTCAGAGGATATCCCTCATCTTTGGAAGTTAATGGCATGAAGGTCCATATGCAAGTTCTCCAACATAACATCTGAGAAACAGACTTCCAGGCTACATAAACCAAAGATCTGCCTCAGCATGCTGTCCCCTCAGGGAGAGTGTAGCAAGCCTGTGTTCTTGGGCATCACAGAAATAATAGAGCACTTCGGAGCAGTGGCCTTGACTATTCCTTGTTCCAAATGCTCCCTGGCATTGAGTGGCATAGTTGAGCAAAGTTCTGGACCCTGACACTCTCATACACCTTTGCCCTTTCCCCTAGATACTAGGTTTGAGAATGGGTATGAGAAGGATGCAAGAAGTGGAAGTACCAATTCTCAAAATAGACGCAGAAACACTTCTCTACTCCCCTTATCAGTCTGTGCTCTCCCCTCTCCCCATTGGGAACCCATGGATTAAAGAGTACCTTTCACTATTACCCCTCAGTGCCCTTGCCTAGGATAAATGTGTATTGGCTAAGGTTGCTGTCTCATGGTCTGATACAGTCAGCCTTGGAGGCTGACTTGCAGAATAGCCTATGTTCAGGGTACAAAGGTCGTCTTCCTAGAAATCTTCCCCAATGTACTATAGCTTTGTTCTGCATCATTCCTTCTCTGAGTGGACCTTCTCATCAACCTTTTTAAGCCTAAATGGCCATGTGAAAGATGATATTTGCTTAAAGAGACTTCTGTTTTGAAGGCAAAGGTTAATCATTTGCTATTGTAAAGGATAATAGGGAGAAAAAATCAACCCCATGTACCCCTTGTAGACAATGCTTCCCTTCAAAGGCAATGGCAATAACAAGTAAAATTCCTAAACTGACATTTATAAGGTCTGTGAAGCACTTTATAGACATTATCTCATTGGAGTTTCACACAACTGCAAGGGCCTGGTTCTACAGAAATGATTACTTTATGGTTGAGGAGACTGAGGCTCCAAGAGATTGAGAAACTGGTTAATGGCCATGCAGCAAGTTAATGTTGGAGGTAGGATTTGAACCCAGATCTTAATAACCATCTTCAGCTCTTACTCTTTTCAACAGATTCCAATCTCTCTTTTTTAATCAGAAAAAAAAATAAGTCAATGAAATTTGAAGGTATTCTCTAAAAACACACAGCTGCTAGATGGCACAGTAGATAGAGTGCTGGGGCTGGAGTCAGAAAGACTCATCTTCCTAAGTTTAAATCCAGCCTCAGACACTTAGTAGCTGTGTATGCTGGCCAAGTCATTGAATCTTGTTTGCCTCAGTTTCCTCATCTGTAAAATGAGCTGGAGAAGAAAATGGCAAACAACAATATCTTGGCAAAGAAAACCTCAAATGGTCACAAAGAATCAGACACAACTGAAACAATTGAAGAACAAAAAAACATGCACAGACCAACTGTTGAATTCTACTTAACAAATATGCATGATTTCCAATGACGCTCATCCTGAGTCTAGCTTTCCTGGAGAAGAGGAAACTTCCAGAAATTTAGTGGGGAAACCCCTTATATATTTAATCCCATCGACACTCACTGAAACGAGTGCAAATCCTTGGTTATTCAGGAGCAGAGTTAGCAAAGGCCTCATATTTGAACACTGAACAAAGGGTTCATGTACATTTAATTGGTTCTCTTTTTTCCCCCCATAAATTAATACAATAAACAGTCTCCATCTCACTTGGACATCTGGTTTTCACAGCTCTCTGTCCAGAACTGATCTTTACTCGGGCTCATATAAGCATGAGGCAAATAGCACGGTCTGATTTCCCTATCATTCTCAATCTGGGAGGATAACACATCAAAGAAAAAAAGGCAATAGTCTATACTCCCTGCTGTTTTGTGTCATGCCTAGCCCCTGGTTCACTAAGCAGACAGCTAAAGATATCAACTTCTGCCAATGTCTTCTCATTTTCCCATAGCCTGCGATGTTTGAGGAGCTCAGATCAGTCAGAGCTTACTCAGCTGACAAAGATGTTGTTTCTCAGAAGTGACAATCTGAGCTCCAGTTTCCTTCTAATCCCAGTTTCTTAGGGGTAGGATGACGGAATGGAGGGGGCAGCAGGGAGAATAGTTCTAGAACTGGAATGCTTGAAAATCCATACAATCAAATTTAGAGCTGCATATATGAAGAAACTGGAGACCAAGAAAGTAGATAATTTGCCCAAGTTCACAAAGGTAGTTAGTGGTCAAGGCAGGATTCAAATTCAGGTCCTCTGACTCTGAAACCAGTGCCCTTTCCACTATCTTGCTCCCATCTGGCTTCAAATCAAATAAGATAATATTGTAAAGCACTTAACACAATGCCTGGCACATAGTAGGTTCTTCAAAAGTGCTTATTTCCTTCCCTCCCCCTTCTGGCTACATTTATATAGAGCTTTAAGGTCAAGTCAGATCAGCAAGCATTTATTAAGCACTTACTATGTGCAGGTCTGATCATGTCACTCCACGGCCTACTCAATAAATTCCAGTGGTTCCTTATTGCCTCTAGGAACAAATATCAAATGCTCCATTTGGTATTCAACACCCTTTGTAAATTGACCCCCTCCTACCATGCCAGTCTTCTTAAACCTTACTCACCAATATATACTTTTAAATCCAGTGACACTGGCCATATAGCTGTTCCACAAATAAGACACTCTATCTCTCATCTCCCGCCATTTTCTTTGGCTGTTCCCTAGGCCTGGTATGTTCTCCCTTTTCCACTCGAACTACTGACTTGCCTATCTTCCTTTAAGTCCTAATCTTCTACCGGAAGACTTCCCCAACCCCTCATAATTTTGGTACCGTCCCTCTGTTAATTATTTCCTATTTATCTATATATAGCTTGCTATGTTTGTTTGCATGCAGTCTCCTCCATTAGATTGTAAGGCCTTTGAGGGTAGTGACTATCTTTTTACCCCTTTTTGTATCTCTGGTGTTTTTGTCCCTAGTAATTCCTAAGCACAGGTATAATCTCTGAAAATATATACAAAAGCCAAAAATAAGACAGTCTTTGCCCTCAAGTTCACACTCTAGTAGGTGGGAGTGTGGAAGTTAACACATCAAAGAAAGATGAAAAGAGTGAATAGAAAAAAAGTAGCCTGCAGGGGTCATGGTAGAGAAAGTCAAGAATGGAGCCTAAATAGAAATGAAGGCATGGCTATCAAATAAGATAATAATTATAATTGTTATTATTATTTTATCCACTGCACTAATTGCCTAAAAAGAAGCATGTTGTACAGGGAAATACATGGATTTCTTCCTAGTATAAAGGCATAACATCTCATGACCCAAATCTAAAGGAATATTATTCATAATGAAGAAAAATCCCTCTCTCCAAATACTTCTGATGACTATTCTATTGTCCTTGGGGGTGTTGGGAAGTGCCACTGCAGAGAAGTGAAACACGAACAGATTGATGTTTCCTGCTGGCCAGTGACCATCTGGAGTCTCCCAGAGGTCTGAGATCTGTGCTGTCTCCATCAGATACCTTCCCTGTTTCATAGTGACCGCAAAAGGCTGCTTTCCCTGGGCACATTTATCATCAACCCCCATGGCATAAACAGAGCACACAATAGGCTAACTCATTTATTTCCACTCATTTATTGATGGCCTTTCATAACTGGGTTATTAAGTCATCAATAACTTAGGGGAAATAAATGAATGGATCCCAAGCTAGGCCAGTGTATATGTGGGATATAAACTCGAGTCATCATTGTGGAACAGCAGAAGGACCAAGTAGTTCTAATGCTGGATTAGCAATGTCATTTTCCCCACCTGGGGAAAGGAGATAGTTCTTCAAATGTTTCCCTCTAATTGGGATCTAATTTATTTCTCAAGCAAAGAAGCAACACCAATAAAATACTAGTCTCAAAGATAAAAGGCGGGGGAAATGGTTAACTGTGTCAGCGGTATTTCAAAACACCACAGAAGTGATTTCTCCCATGTGGCTGATGAAAGTGTCCTTGCAAGACTGGCCTGATATCCCTTTGATTCTATGCTCCATAGAGTTAATGTTTTCTATTTCTATTATAAATCTCATAGCCCCAAGCAGAGCATTGTGTATACATGCAATAGGCGCTTAACAAATACTTGTTAAAAATGAAAAAGGAAAGGAATTAAACCAATCAATAAGCATGTATTTAGTGATTACTGTGTGCAGGCAGGGAAATGAAGGGAAGGGAATATGGAAGGAAAGAAGGAAAGGAACAAAGAAGGAAAGAAAGGAATAGAAGAAAGATGGACCTGTGATTCTTAAAACTGATTAGTGATCACTGTCCTGGGTAAAAAGAAAAAATCTATCATGCATGCAGTAGGCACTCAATAAATATTTGTTGCTTTCACTTACTACATGGATTGTTAAGGACATTCCTCAAATATTGAAACAATTCTTGGAATTCAGCCCAGTTCGATGAGTATTTATTTGTTCAGTGCATGCTACCTGCAGGGCACGATCCTGCGTGCAGGAAATTCAAAGACCCAAACTAAGAGACTTTCCTTCTAGAAGCTTACATTCTACTAAAAAAGTTTTCAATGCAACCATAACCTTTACTATAAAAGTCTCAGAGCGAAATGAGCAGAATCAAGAGAACAGTGTATAGAGTAACAGCAATATTATTTTTAAAATAGATTTGAGCAAATAAGTCATTTTGACTATTATAAATACCAAAATTAATTACAAAGGATGTATGAATGAAGATGTTATCTGCATCCAGAGAAAGAACTGATAAAAATAAAGTCCATATAGAATGATTTTACATATGTATGTATGTATATATGTACATGTGCTTATACATATTTGTGTCTAATGGTAGCCATCTCTAGGGAGGGAGGAGAAAAAAAAGGAAAAAAGTTACATGATAACTTTATTATATATTTAAAAGGAATAGCAAGTTGTACATAATAGATTTGCAGTTTCATGTGCAAACATCTTTTTAAAATTATGCTATGTTATGGAAACATTTGTTTAATTCCATAAATTTGAAATAAAATACATTTAAAATTTTTTTTAAATAGCTAAACCATAAGGATGCTATTAACATGAGTGGATAAAATCCTTTCTGCACAAAAATATTCCTAGTAGCATTTTTAATAATAGCAACAAAAAAAGAAATTACCCCTTTGTCAAATGACTAGGGTTATATTTGTATGTGTGAATATATGTGTGCATATTTGTGTGTGTATATATGTATACATATATATATTTACCCAATATATGTATCCTCACTGTGTGTGTGTATAGAATATACATGCACACATACATATATATGTATATGTGTGTATATATGGATATATAAATATATACTGTGGCATATACATGTAATGGAATATTTTAAAATATTCCAAAATATAAAAAGAACACTAACTTTGAAGTCAGAAGACCAGAATTCAAATTCTACCTCTGATGCTCACTGCCTATATTGCAAATCACAACTTTCTTGGTCCTCAGTTTCCTCATCTGTAAAATGAAATGGTTCAACAAGATGACACTTGAGGTCCATTTCAGTTCTAAACCTGTGATCCTACAACACTGGAATGGCACTAAAGAAATAAATAAATGAATGATTATTATATATTATTAATGATATATAATAATATAATAAGAAATAAAAATTAAGAAATACAAAGAATACTGAGAAATACTGGAATGCATTTGTTAAGTGATGAAGAGTTAAGAAAACAAAACACAAACAAAAATATACACATTGCCAGCAACAATCTTAATGAGAAGAAAAACACTACAAGTAATCAACATCTGTGTGACATAAGCTTTACTATACATACACTTTTGGAACTCTAAGAAAGGTTATAACAATTCTAAAATATCTTAACACAAACTCCTTCAATATTTACAAAACACACCTTAAGGCTGCTGCAGAAAGAAGATTACTTTCTCACCAAAAAGAAGGAAGAAGACTAATAGTCTCACAGCACATGATAAACAATAAACAATACACAAACTCACAGAAATACTTTAGGGACAAGTAGACATCAATTCACTGAGAAAGAATAAAGGTGGATAGCAGGTATGTACAATTGGATTTGTAGACGGTGACTAAGAAGAGTTTAGCTAAGAAATAGCTCAGACCTAAGCATGGTCCTTTGTGGACAACATCCACATGAATTAGAGCAACAATATGTCGAAACAGAAGCTTTGCGCAAGTAGCTGAGCCGCACGAATGCGTTTAAGGAAAGAGAGGGGTTTCATAAGATCACCCTTGCTTTGAATTTTCTACCTCCTGATCCCCCAAACTTGCATTTGCATAAAGGGAGTCATGGCTAGTAGCTATCTCTGGAGGTACCAACAGAAGCAAGTGGAGAATCAAAATGGAATCAGAGAGGGAGGGAGGGAGGGAGAGAGAGAGAGAGAGAGAGAGAGAGAGAGAGAGAGAGAGAGAGAGAGAGAGAGAGAGAGAGAGAGAGAGAGAGAGCGCATCTTAGGATACTGGAGCTTGAAGGTACTATAAAGTCATCTAGTCCAATTCCCTCATTTTTTTCGGGTGAGGAAACTGAGATCCAGAGAGGTTAAGGAATTTGTCCAAGGTCACGTAGTGAGTAATCTAGTGGCTGAACCAAGACAAATCCAGACCACAAATCCCTGTTCAAGAAAAATCCTACTAAGTTTTAGTTTTCCTAAAAACAGGGAGAAATATTCATCAGATATAAACCTATCAAATTTATGTGGATCTAGATGAGACATTTTTATTCTTATAAAACAATCCCTTTTCAGAAAAAGCCTTCCAAGTGCTGGTTGTCTATATGAAACGGGGGAAACACTCATCAGACATGAACCTTTTTCCATTTATGTGGGTCCAGCTGAGACATTTTTACTATTAACAGCCAAATTCTAGCAACATGTGGCCACTTGAGAGGTGGTGATATAGAGGGAACTTGCAAAGGCTACACACTGACTAGGAAGAAGGCAGTTTCTGCAAATCTGTCACCTAGCCCAGGTGGGAATAGTCAAGCAGAGGTGCCGAAAGAGAAAGAATCCAACTGGACGCCCTGCCTTCCTTATAATGACTAGCAATGAATTTGGACCCTTGAATAACAAGGTGTACTGTGCCAACTCAAGCAAAATGACATGAAAGCAAAGCAAGAAATAGTTGGAGCATTTGAAAATGTTCAGCAACAAAAGAAAAAGGCTGAGAGTTTTGTTTTCATTTCATTATTATCCTTTACTGGCTCTTAGACAAAGGATAAATGACAGTAGACCACATTTTGCCTTCCCATTATGTTTTCTGGGAGTGAGGACCCAGTAACTACAGTCACAGTCCAACTGTGTTAACTTATATCCATTTTGGATTTGGTTCACTATCATCAATGAGCAATAAAATTATTTGACAAAGAGTAACCTAGAAAAGCAAATTAAGTTGAGCTGATCTGACGACAGCTTCTGATACAGCATGCATATGTTGCCATTTGTCTTACATATGTCATCACATATATAAAAGTATTCATATGATTATTATTAGAGTGAAGAATAATGGTAGCACTTAGCAATGAAATATGTGGATTCCAGTAAGGCAAAGAAGGACATATTAAGATTCAGAGGTATTTAACCATGATGATAATTATCATCTGATTGGCTCTTAGAAATATCTTCTCATAATATATAAAACAGAAGGCATAAAAGGTGGGTTTTTTAAGTCACTGAGTAGCCTTCTTTCCACACCAGAATGCTTATTGCCATCTGTTTCTAAAGCTCATTACATTTTATTCTCCTTTATCTTATATTCCTATATGCTTCTTTCACATACACACCAATCATATTCTTTTTGTACCCTTCTTTTTTTTCTTCTTTCCCTAGCCATGAAGGGGACTGAAGGGGAAGGGTGGGAATGCCCTCAACTTATCATAGAAACACCTGTTAATATATAATTCAGGACTAGGAAGGACAGAGAGCAAAAATTGCCATGATCTTCAGTGTCATCCTCTCACAAAGAAAAGGAAAGGAAACTGGAATGGTAATTACTAGAATTGTATCATTCCTTTGGGGATGACCTTTTGTGTAAGCAGTAAACAAATACCATCTCATTTGGCAGAAGTAAACTGAAATAATCCCACTACAGCTATTTAACAGAATATCATTTTTATTGATGTTAGAAAATGATACTACTTGGATGCTTAATAAAAGTGGGGATCATTGATAAAAGTAAACATTGAATCATTCCACAAGAGTGCTATCCACACAGCGGAGTCTGTGATCTAATTTGTGTGACAACCTGTTCACATGCTTGGATGAAAATATCTCTTCTGGGAGACAGCAAATCTAATAAAACAGACATACACATGCACACATATGTACACATACATACACTTAGACACAAAGGCACACACCCATATACATACTTACATACCCATGCATGTATGTGCATACACATACACACGTGCACATGCACACACATACTTTTGGACGAAATCTTTCATTTCATTGGTGCAGAGAACTCCTAGTGAGGAAACTCTTTATCAGTGCAGATTGGGACATGATCTGCAAATTATGGTCTAAAGGCAGTAATTCACATATTTGGGTCCATGATTTTTTAATGTATTTTCTCTTTTTTAATATATGTCAATAACTATTTCAATATAATTGGTTTCCTTGGTAGTCTTATATTTTTATTTAATGCATTTAAAACCATTATTCTGAGAAGGGGCCTACAGACTTTACCTGCCTACTAAATGGATCCATTACTCAAAGAAAAGTTCAGAATTCATGTCTTAGAGAGTTCCCTGGGGGGAGGAGGTAGCACTGAGTGCACTAGCCCAAGGTCACATAGCCAGTGTGTGTCAGAGGAAAGACTTGAATCCAGGTCTTCCTGGTTTGAGGCCAGCTCTCTATCTATCTACTGTGGAGAAAGAGAGAATGAAGGGAGAGAGAGATGGAAGGAGGGAAGGGAGGAAGAAAGGAAGGAAGGAAAGAAGGGAGGAGGGAGAGAAAAAGGAAGGAAGGAAGGAAATATTTAAGGGAATGAAGAAAAAGAAAAGAAGAGGAAAGGAGAAAAGAAAAGAGAGACAGATTTTGCTTTGTCTTCTCAAGATTCTCCGTTTTTATCATTTAGACTTGCTTGAAATAGAAATTTATTGTTACATAGTTTGAGTCCTCCTTACATTCTGTTGTGCATGTGGCAATGTTTCTTTTTCCTTTTCTTATTTTGTATTTAAGTTTATAATATGTTTCTTTTTCTTCTGTTATTGTATATTTAAGTTTAGTAGTTAAGTTTAAAATAAATTAATTTTAAAAAAAGGTTCTGCCCTTCCTCCAGGAAAGGATCATAAAGGACTATAATGGAATGACTCCCCTACCTCTGATAGCTGGGACCCAAGAATGCTTTAAAAATATTAACTAAATCCTAAAGGGTTTTCAGTCTTCTTTGGTCAAGTACCCACATAGGCCATATTCCAGATCCTTAAAGTATTCCAAATAATGGAACTTCTACGTGTAAGAGTGGCTAGCTTTACATCATTTTCCTACAGAAGAATGGGAACTCCTTGAGGGTAGGAACTACCCTCGTTTTGACTCAGCAACTAGCATAAATGGTTTGTTGAATGGAGTAGAAAGTAATACATTGCTTTGAAAGGTAATTGGGTTTGACATGTATTTTTACACTGAAATGTAGTGTACCAGTTATCTAATTTCTTTTTTTCCATTTCCCCTTCAGGGAGGAGATAATTTGGACAGAAACCCTACAAAGGCAGAGAGTGCTTGGCTTTTCCGAATCTGGTATGGTTTTGACCACAAGTATCCTTTGATTATTGTAACCTCATAAAGATCTATATAACATATGGCAACTGGACATCATAATCACTCAAGCATGCAGCTGGGTTTTTTTTATTTTAAACAATAGCAAAAAAGCAAAATTAAATCAAAGCCATGGTTATCTGAAGAAAGAAGGAAAATTAGTTTTAAGAAAGTATTGACCGAGTGAAGAAAATGCCATAGCTGTTACTAAATGAGCCAGAGATGGAGGCAAAATCACCTATAGGATCTCTGCCTCAGTCAAAGTTTCGCTGGTGTATTTAAGGCACCTTAATCTTCTCTGATGCCAGAGAATGAAATAGGATAGACCTGAAGAATTGATCGATGGGAATTGGGTTGTTTTCACCATTGTGAAAGAACGTGCTCTTGGATGGGTTTCTAAACAGCACCTACTTAATTTGGAAACTCATAAATCAGTATTAGAGTCCTTTCCTTATTTGCACCCAAGACAAAGCTCCACCTCATCAAGAGGTCTGAGTTGTGTGCTCTTGTTTTATGGTCTGAAAAAAAAAAAGGACTAAGAACTTGTGTAATTCATTAAATGTTAGATCAGGACAATGGTCTTGTTTTGATACAGAATTTGGTAATGGTTACCAGTCCCTCAAAAGTCTCTTTCTTTTAAATGTGATTTTTCTTTATTCTGGCAACAAGCATAGCTACATTAACTCTAATGCATCTTTTCATACAATTTGAAGAACTAAGATGTTAGGGCTGAAATGTTTCACCATTGTAAGTTTCAGAAAGCTTTCCATTTTCAAGCATTGTTCAAAAAAAAACCAACATTACAGTAGAAATGAATGAAATGTGCTTTTAAAAAATGAATGCCGTGGGTCACTGCATGAAAAAGTCTGTCAAGGGATGTTTTTAAGGCATAACCAATAATTAAGTATATTATAACTTAGTAGGAAGGGAAGAACAACGAAGAACAGCAAATGGGGCATTTAAAGAATAGGTGAAGGGGTTTGGAGAATGTAACGGGTACAAAAGGTAAGTGAAACAGAGGAAGAAAACAGTAGGGAGGAAAAGAAGACAAAGGAGAGAAATTGGCATAATGAATAAAAATTTAGAAACCAAGGAAGATAAAGATGGAGAAAAACCAAAGAAAAGGCTTGAAAGAAACAACAGCACAAGAGAATGAAAATGGGAACAAGAAGAGATATTCCAGGAATTACCAAATGGACTTATGGAAGATTGAGAGCATGTAAGTTTTTTTTTCCTTGATTACAGGTTATCTGTTAACTATAGTCAGTTTTTTTCCTACATTAAGGCACCTACTTTGTATGTATGCATATATAGGTATAGATGTAGATATAGATATAGATATAGGTGGTTTGTAAATCTCTGTGTGTATATGTATGTATATAAATATGTAGGGGTGTGTGTGTGTGTATGTATATATACATACATACATACATACATACATACATACACACACACACACACACACACACACACACATATGTCGCAACTGGGGAAAATGGCCAGGGGAGCCTTCATGGAAGAAGAGGCAACTGAGCTGAGTATTGAAGAAAAGTAAAACTTCTAGGAGGCAGAATTGGGTGGGGGAAGGTAGATTTCAGTCATGAGGGACAACTTGTACAAATAAACCAAGGTTGGAGATGCAATGCCAGGTTTGGAGAACATTCCCATTTGGCTGAAACATAGAATTCCTAAAGAGAATTCTAGTGAAATAATTCTGGAAGGATGGTTTTAAGAGGGTCTTAAATATCAAGATAAAGAGTTTATTTATAAAAACAATGGGGAGTCATTAATGGGTTTTGAGCAGGGAAGTGTCAGTCAGCGCTTTGCCTTAGAAAGAGAATTTTGGCAGCAGTGTAGAAAATTACTTGGGCTGGGGGGTGGAGGGTTAGGGGAAGCCTAAAAGCAGAGAGATTAATTTGAAGGTTGTAATGGTGGTTCACAAAGGAGGTAATAAAGACCTGGAAGAGGTAGTGGCTTTGTGAGTAGAAAGAAGGTAGGTAGATGGTGAGAGGTGATGTGGAAGGATAATCGATAAGATTTGATATCTGATTGGATATTGGGGTGGGAGCAATGGAGAAAGAAGAGTCAAGGACGACACAAAGGTCACAGTTCTGGTGACTGGGATGCCAGGAGACTTTTAGAAACAGCTGCGTTTTCTGTGGCCCTCAACTCTTAGATGGAATTTCATTCAGCCCTGTTGTATGTTCTGGATTCTCTGAGGATTAATACTTTCATAGACTGTCACCAATTTAACTGAATTTCCTTCTTACTAGGCAATTGTGCCCTAGGCTTGTATGAAAGCATCTGGATGCAAAGTTGCTCCAAATTAAAAGTATTTGATTGGGAAGCCACGTAAAGCCCAGTATGTTATAAACCATGTTGAACTTAATGTCAGGTTAAGTCTAGGGTGCTACTCCTGTCTCTGATACCTATTAGTTGCATGCCTTTGGGAGAGTCACCTAAACTCCCTGAGGCCCACTTTCTTAACTTATAAAATGGCTATAAAGATATCTGAAGGACCTAATCCTCAAGGTGAGGATCAGATAAGATATGTATATAAGGCAATTCCTAAACCTGAATTGCTATCTATCCACTATTATGATTCTTAAGAGGATAGCGAAGTGTAAATGAAATGATGGCCTTAAACAAAAAATACCCGTGCTAACTTAGATATTGCTATGAGGTATAGTACACTTGGGAAAGAGGCGTGGTGTGGCACTACAGACCCTAAAAAATCAGATCTGAAGGAATATTTATCACTATAGCCATGTTGGCCTTAGACCATCTTTTCTTAAAGGGATAAATACAACTCATTTTCTGCTGATGTGGATATCACACGGCAAACTCATGCCCACATTTTTCAGAAAGAAAAGGCAGCTGTTAGAGGTAGTTTGAACATTAGTACTCTCTTACTTCAGGTTTCATGTTGGGATGAAATGAGGCACTTGCAATTCACTGAAAAAGTTAACAAAAGGCAGGTTTACTTTGCTCTAACTTAATAAAGATATGCAACGAGAAAATGGTGGCACTTATCTTCCCTCTTCTCCAAATGGAAATGTGTCTGGTCATCAGGGCAGGATAGAGTCAAGAACATCGTGATTCAAATGATCTTCAGAAAACCATGAAGCTGGAGGGGCAATGACTGTAATGACGTTTTGTGCCCATTGTTGACCAGGAATCTGTGTCAAGGAAAAAGGGACCAATCAGGTCCCAAGATATTTGTCTCCTTTTAGGGAAAACTAACCCCTGTTGCAGGAAGAAAAGAAAAGGAGGTAGGCCTGACATGCTATGGGGAAACTGTGATAGATATGAGTCCTATCACAGCAACGCAGAGAGAAATTAAGCCATTTGCCACAGGCCAGAGAGATGTGCAAATTTCAGATTCTGAGCAGAAATGCTAAATTCAGATGACTTCATTGATTTTGTCTTACCTTTCCCAAAAGATTTAATTTGCACATGACTTTTGACAGACTCACAAAATTAAAGCAGACTTACATCCTACCTACTAATATCTCTTCCTTCCAATCTGGGGGTAATTTTTCCTCCAGTTCAGTCATTTCCAGAAATTGAAGCACTGCCATTTTTGTGCACATGTAGCTTCATATAAATATGGTTTTTGCATCGTATGCTTAAAAGGCATGTCTGGAGAATAACTACCCAACCAGTTTTCTGTTCTGTGGGCTCTCTTTGTAGCCACAAAGTGACCCACCGCTGTGTGCTGTTGAAGATGCCTCCTTTTATGTTGTATGAAAGGAGAGAAGGTCAGCACTCCCCTTGATAAGGATGGAAGAGGTCCTTAGTGGCCTTTACAGCACATATACGGTTAAGGCATTGCCACCTACTCTGTGGCATCTAACCTTTTTTTGTCTCCCCCCTTAGAATGCAAGCACATTGAGAGTAGGAACATTAATTAGAAATTGATGGTTCAAATCTGGCCTCAGACACCTAACACTTACTAGCTTTGTGACCCTGGGCAAGTCGCTTAACCCCATTGCTAACTAAATAAAAAACAGAACAAAACAAAACAAATAAAAGAAATTGATGGCATTCCTATCAGCTAGAGAATGGCTGAATAAGTTGTAGTATATGGTTCTGATGGAATACTATTGTGCTGTAAGAAGTGGCAAGCAGAATGCTTTCAGAAAAATCTGGAAAGATACAAACCAATACAAAGTAAAGTGTGCGGAACCAGAAGAACATTGTACACAGTAACAGCAATGCGAGAACAATGTGAAAGACTTAGCCATTCTGATCAGTACAATGATCCAAACAATTCATGAGGACCCATAATGGAAAATGCTATCCTACCCCAGAGAGAGAACTGATGGAATCTGAGTGCAAATTAAAGCACACTTTTTTCACTTTAAAAAATAAAAAATAAATAAAATAAAGATGCCTCCTTTCTTTGAAATTCAAATGGTCCACTTGGACTTTGCTTTATTCTGCTGCCCTTCTACAGTATATTGTGCTCCTTCATTGATGGATTTGTAGATTTATTTATATTTCATCAAACCATAATTTTTATATGCTACAAATTATACCAATCCAACAAGCATTTATTAAGTATCTACTAGAGGCAAGGCACCATGTTAAGTACGAGGGACACAAAGACAAAACATAAATCAGTCTCTTTCCTCAAGACGTTTACATTCTAGTAAGCTCTATCTGGTTTTGACAGCAGAAAATGTTTCATTTTAATTTTTATGGCCCTAACATCTAGCATAATTCCTGGCACACAGTAGGTTTTTAATAAATGTTTGTTGAATTGAAATGAATCCTAGTAGGGACAGACTCAAAATATAAATACATATAATATATGTGTGTGTATGTATATGTATATATATATGTATATATATATGTATATATGTATATGTGTTTGTGTATGTGTGTGTATCTATATACATATACATATATGTGTGTATATGACAATTTAAGGAGGAAAAAAAAGCAATGCTAACTAAGAAATTAAGCTTAGAAGGAAGTTAGGAATTTTAACGTTCTACCTTATATCCACCCCCCAGAAAAAAAAATTGCCTACAGTCAGACACTTAAAATTGGATTTTGCCATTGATAATTATATCTCTTAAAGCAATAATATGCCACTATATGTTCTCGTTTAAGAGATATCTATTTCTCTTTAGTTTCACAAAATCATTATTATAGCCATCTATCATAATTATGTCATGAACTTACATAGTTTTTTTTTCTCGAAGCACTAAATCTTCTTCATTTGTCCTCACAGTTTTCTCAGAGAAAATAGGAGCAGGACTATGTGTTCCCATTTTTCAGCTTAGAAAAGTGAGACAGAATGAAACGATTTGCTTAGGATGACAGCGTCTTTGCCAGGACCAGAAATCAGGCCACATTATACATAAACAAGTGATCAGCCTGCTAGACTCCCAAAAAGTTTTCTCCCTTTCAATCATTCCAAATTATTTTTCTTATATAAACATTTGTGTATGTTAGTAACACAAGATAAGAATGACCTTTTCAAAAAGAGAATGTCTAATTTAGTTCCCCAAACAGCTCATTGATTCATCCAGAAGTCAACAAAGAGATACAGTATTTATCTTTCTGCAACCAATGGGTAAAGAAAGTTTCAAATTAACAATGGATTGGCAAGTTAACAAACTACCAAGATCAAAAAATGTCACTTCATGGATGGAGACATACATTCATCTTTCCATCACTCTGTTTGGAATAGAGCCACAAGGGTTTTATTTGATGCTTCTGATGTCTCTGAATCTATGTCATGAATTAAAGTTGTAACCATTATATGTAATGGGAAGGAAGGTATACAGGAGTGTGCCATTATACATAATGGAAAGGAAGGTAAATGGGAGTGTAAGCTTATGTTTTCATGACTAAAGGGAACCCCAATGTGGAAGTTCCCTCTCCTAATGCACATGGGCAACTCATCTATAACACAGATATATAAAATTGCCTGGGATACGGAAAGATTAAGCAAATTTCTCAGAGACACATAGATACTATGTATCAGAGGCAAGATTTGCATCTGCATCTTCCTGATTCTAAAGCTGGCCTTCTATCCACTATACCACATTGTCTCTCCAATCTTTGATTCCTGTTCTTATTTATCTTTTGATTAAATTTATCTTAATCTGAAAGTGTCACATTAAGATCCACAATAAGTATTGTGTTGTCTAGGTTTCCCTGTATTTAAATTAGTTTTTCCATTAGTACTTATATGCTATGTCATTCATTGAATATATATTTATTGGTATCATTTTATTGTCTATAGGGCCTTAAAACATAATTTGGTTCTCTTGCTTGTCTCTTTTTATAATGTCTGATTTTACCATTACCTTGTCTAAGACAATAATTGCAATCCCTACTGTTTTAGATTCACCTGAGGCATAATCAATCCTATTTTAGCCCTTCATCTTAATTCTATGTGACTAATTATGTTTCAAGTGGGTTTCTTATAAATGACATATTGTTAGCTTATGATTTCCAAGTCATTTCTCTCCTTCCTCCATTTAAGGGGTGAACCAATGTCATTTACCTTCATGGTTGTGATCTTAGGTGTATTGTCTTACAACATAGCCTATAATAATGATTCCTTTTATGCCAACCACTCCTTGTCCTTTAACAAGGAAAAATATGATGAAAGAATGGAGTTGGGATAAATTCTAATTATGATAAGAATGGCACATTACCTCTAAATTTTAATCACTCTGTTTATATGGTACCTTGAGGTTTGCAAAGTATTTGTATTTATTATCTCATTTGATCTATAAAGGTATGAAGTTGATAACAACAAATATTCAAATTAAGCAAACATTTATACATGCCTACTATGTGCATGATAGCATACCTGGTGTTTGTGGCTTATCTTTGTGAATGGAGAGAGGCTTATATTATAATGTAAATCTACACAAAGATTCAGGTGAGGGTGAAATTAGTATAGAAGGGCCATCTGGACAAAGTACTAGAAGAAATCTGAGGGACAGATCACTTTAATGGGAGTGGGGCAGGGTTGGGGGTAAGGGTGATGGAAGGGAGGGAAGGAATTAGGCAAAGCTGATAGGTGCCACTGTCAAAGAGCATCCTGAATGCTATGAAATCCCACACAAATGAATACCTTGCTGTTCCACCTTTCTCTACTGGAGATCAGTGTAAATTGTGTAATTAACACTGAGCAACAGGGTCCATTTTTATTTTTTTCATTGGGGGCTAAATGTAAATGAACGCTACCACTTGTGATTTGATTTGAATAACTGACTATTACAATTAAAAGGGATCTCAGCTAGCCCAACCCATACCTGAATAAGAATCCTCTTACATCATATACAACAAGTAGCAATGTTACCTATGCTGAAAGATATCCAGTGAGAGGAAAGCCATTACTCCCCTGAGACAGAATGTTAAAAAAAAAAAAGAAGAAGAAGAAGAAGGGAGAAAAGTACCAAAAGTCATAACTCTCAGGGAAACACCCATATCTAATGCTATTACTTTTGATCGGCTCAAATCTGAGTTCTAACAATTTGATTGGTGACTTGGGCCGTAGACTTTCTGAGCCTCAGTTTCCATATCTGTAAAATAGGGATAATAATATTCACATTTAATCCAAATAGTGTTGTGAGAAAAGCACTTTTTAAACCCCCAAAGTACTAGATCATTGTGAGTTATGATCATTCATATTTATAATATGGGATGGTCTATGCTTCTTCTGGTACCTACTTAATAGTTTGTTCATGAGAGCTTTCATTGGTGTCTCCTCAAGAGTTGTTGAGTAAGATCATGGGATCATAAAATTCAGAGCTAGAAGTGACCTTAGAGGTCATTGAGTCTACCACTTCATTTTACAGATGAGTAAACTGAGTCCCAGAAAGATTAGTTTCAGTTTTGCCATTTGTTCTCTTGGGGTGGTTGTCTTTATTTCATTTGTTTTTTAATGTACCAGTGAGTGTGGGGGAGAAGTTATAGGTGTGGTGACCTGTGACTTTTATACATAGAAATGTTTGACAGCCTCAAAAAAAAATTGGAACCACTGGAGTAAACTGGTGTTTCCTAGCTTGGCTGCATTTGCACTCTTATGGAATACTTCAGTCCATAGAATATTAGTGTTGGAGAGGGAATGTGGGATTAAGGTATGGGTCAGGGAAATATTCTGAGAGGAAAGAAATTGTTTAGCAAATGAGATAGAGCACTTTAAATTGTGACATTTGTCAAAGGGAATTTAAAGAAGAAACAATTGGGGAACTGAGGTATTTTCCATGTCAGAATGGCATTCTCTTTCAGTCACTGTGCCATTATCTGCTTTAAGGAAGTAAGAAAGGTTAAGTTCTTAAGTGTCATTTTATTGGAGTTTTGTTTAAACAATGTTTTCACTTCCCAATGGCACTCCCCTATCCCCCAACCTTCCCTTGTAACAAAGAATTCTAGCTAAGGAAAATAAATCAACATACTACCCATATGTTACAACTCATACCTCATCCCAGTCTGCCATGACATACAGGAGACCTATTTCCCTATTACCTCCAGTTCTCTGAAGTCAGGGTTGGTCATTGCATTGATCAGAAGTCTGATATCTTTCGATGTTAATTTCCTTTATATTATTGTGATCGGTGTGTAAATTGTTTTCTTAGTTCTGTTTACTCTATAACAATTCGTAT
Source organism: Phascolarctos cinereus (assembly GCF_003287225.1). Lineage (NCBI taxonomy): Eukaryota > Metazoa > Chordata > Mammalia > Diprotodontia > Phascolarctidae > Phascolarctos > Phascolarctos cinereus. Next base: position 53,156,917 of record NW_027556180.1, read on the forward strand.
TAGCCTTCTCAAGTTTCTCTGCATTCTTCATATTTGTAATTTCTGTTATTTCAATATTAATCCATTGCATCCATGGGCAGCTATGTGGCTCAGTTGGAGTCAGGAAGATCTGAGTTCAAATCTGACCTCATTTACTAGCTGTGTGACCCTGGGCAAGTCACTTCACCCTGTTTCCTTATCTGCAAAATGAGCTGGAGAAGTAACTCACAAACCATTCCAGTATCTTTACCAAGAAAACACCAGAAGGATTCGTGACGAGTCAGAAATGACTGAGATGACTAAGAAACAGCACCATCACAGTTTGCTCAGCTGTACCTCATTTGATGGGCATCCGTTTCACTTTCAGTTCTGGGTTAACACAAAAAAGCGTTGCTATAAACATTGTTTTGCATATGCATTTCCTTCTCTGTTTGTCTTTCTTGAGATATGTAGACAGTAGTGATAGTGACAGAGCAAAAGGGTGAACAATTTAATAACTTATCTAGTATAGTTGTAAATTGTTTTCTAGAATACTTTAATAAATCCACAACTCCACCTGCATTAGTGTATTTGTCTTCTCATAGACTCTCAAATGGGAAAATATTTATAAAGTGCTTATCATGGTGCCTGGCACATAGTAGGTGCTTAATAAATACATGTTCCCTTCTTCCCCTCCCTTCCTCACGTGATTTCCATTTTCTTTAAGTGTCTTTCCTGAAAAGTTTAAGGACAATCTTTTTTAAAAAAAAAACAAATGCCATCCAGCCTTGAGCAGAGAAGGAGAAAAGAAAAGGCCAAGGAGTCAGAACAGCGGCACCCAGGTGAATATGGAGTGAAAGTGACTCCTCTAGCATAGCCATTCTGGTTTTAATTCATGCAGAGGCAATAGCATTGTATGTAAATGAGGATCATAAAACTCATTATTGCTCAATTAATGGGTTCTACCCTCATAAATTTATCCAACTAGATTTACTTTAAAATTTTAGAATTGTTTGTTTTTCTACCTCCCAAAATGTTCAGCCTTAAATAGTCAATACAGGTTCCCCCTCCCCCCAACATTTAGATACTCAATTTATTCCTTCAACAGACATTCGTTAAACACCTACCACATAAAAGGCATTGTTCTAGGTAGTTCCAAAAGCTAATAGTTTCCACAGTGTGGTGAGAAAAGCCTTGTACCGGGAATCAGGAAATCTGAGTTCTAGAGTCATTTCTAATGAGTAATGTTACATGGGCAAATCACTGAATACCACAGGACTTCAGCTTCCTAAGTTCTAAAATGACAAGGTAAGATTAGATGATCTATATCCTAGAATTCCACAATAAAAGATTATTGTAATTATTATTCCCTCAGTCTCACCTATATCAATGGGGTTCATATAGGAATGGTCCTGAGACAAGTCCCTGTCTCTTATTCTATTACTATATATTATATAATTCTTTTATATTTATGGAATAGAATAATAGACAGAATTAGCATGCATTAAGCACCTACTTATGCCAGGTATTATGCTAAGTACTTTACAGATATTATCTCATTTGATCCTTACAACAATCCTGAAAAGTAAGTGCTATTATTTTCCTAATTTTACAGTTGAGGAAACTGAGGCAGAGGTAAAGTGACTTGCCTAGGGTCATACAACTAGTAAATGGCTAAAGTCAAATTTTGACTCAGGTCTTCCTAACTACAGGCTCAATGCTCTATCCGTCGTGCCACCTAGCTGCCTCCATTTAATGTTCTCATACAAATGAATAAAATAACTTCTGTGGCTGAATAAAAGTTTTGCAATATAAGCTCATTTTCTGTAGGCTCATTGAAAGCATTATTGTAAACTCCAGTAGCAGACAGACAACTGGGATCATGTGTATCTCATTCTAGCCCCGCATTATTTGGACCCCCTCTGTTAAGTTTTATATTTGAAAGCTTCATTATCAGCAGCAAAGTGATGAGGTGAACTGAGTGCAAGACCCTGAGGAAGGAAGACCTGGGTGAGTGTCCTCAGACACATACTAGCTTGTGTGACCCTGAACAAGTCACTTAACTTCTGTCTGCCTCAGTTTCCTCTTTTGAAAAACTGATCTCTCAAGGAGGCTGTGAGGTTCAAATGTGACAATATTTATAAAGAGCCTTGCCAACCTTAAAGCACAATATGAGTGCTACCTGTTTTTATTATGATAATTATTCCATGTAGCTTGAAAAATTTGAGCATTTGGCATAGCAGCAACTATTATAAACTGTTTTCTTAAAGTTTTATGGATCAGCAATAATCAATCTGGCCAATTGTGGGCAACAGTTCCATCTATGATAGTGGTCCCCTTCCAATAAAATTTATTTGTCCTGGGTTCTCCAAGATACTTTGAGACCTCTATTTATAGGATGAGGAATTGTCATCTACCAGTCCTTGGAAAGTGGTGAGCTTCTGGTGTACATAATTCTAGCCAAGGGATCATACCTTGTTAAATATTCAATAGGTGCTAAACTTGTATTGCCTTCAGGCATGTTTATGCACAATTCCATTTCCTGGAAGAATGTATATTGATCCTAAATCCAGGCACCTTAAAGGTAGCCCTTCAGTAATTTCTTGTAGCAGTGATCTAGTCCTGATTAACCAACATCAACCCTTCTGTTTCCACAAATAAATTTGCCTAACTCAGCCGTTTGTTTGGTATTTCTTTGTCAACAGATTGTTGACTGAGTTCACAACCATGTCACCAACAGAAGGCTTTTTGTTTCTGTTCTTTGATCCTCAGTGGTTGCTGTTGCTGCTGCTATTTTGCTTTCATAACTCAGATAAATCTGTACATCAGCGGTATCAAACATACTGCATATTGCATCGTGGCCTGCAATACTTCCCAGTGCATCCCAGGAACCAGATTAAAATGTAATTGGAAAATATTTAACAAGATAAATAAAAAGACAAGAGGACATAGAGAATGTTAATATGTGGTTTTCTAAGTCAATATGTGGCCAGTAGAGATCCTTATGTATGGTTTAGTGTCCCCCATTTCTATTTGAGTTTGACATCATTGCTGTACATCATTATGGCACACCTAGAATTCGGAGTTCAGTTCTGGGCACCACCATTTTGGAAGACTGTGGATAAATGGGAGTAACCAGAATAGTAAAGGACCTTGTGTCCAGGCCTTATGAAGATTGGTGAAAGTTGCTAAGGAGGTTTAGGCTGAAGAAGGAAGCAGGTGACAGGAAAGTAGAAGTCAAGTTCTTGAAAAATCATCATATGGAAAAAGCTTTATTCCTGTTCTGCTTGGAGCTTGGTCAGACATCAAAGATGCCAAAGTCATGCACTGCATCCCAGACCATCACTGGTCATCTTGACTTTTATCTTGCCACTAGACTTTGATGGCTCAGGAAGAGAGACTGAGGCTGGTGATTTTGTGCAACTCTGCCTCATTTAAATCCACTTTACTCTCAAGATAAGACATCACCCTGTAATGTCTTTGGTCCTCTTGGAAAATGAAGGATGAACAACAACAGCTCATCCCCTTGCTTCAATGTCAAGGAATGGCATTGGGGGAAATATTTTTTCATAAATAGAGCTATTGAAAAGTAGAATTAGTTGACTGAGGAATTACTGAGAGACTTATCATTGGTGGTTCATTGGCTCATAGAAGTAAGGCTGGAAGCAACCTATTAAGGCTAACTAACCCCCTTTTACATATGAGGAAATTGAGGCCAAGAGAGTTCTTCTAGAAAGCTTAAATGACCCTTGTCATATATATATCCTAATGGATTATTTTAGAGGTGTGGGAATGGGTTGGATTAAATGGTTACTAAAGTCACTTCCAGCACTAAAATTCATCTGTGATCTCACTGTTTATTAGCCAGACACCGACATGAAAATTATAGGCCCTCATGAATCATGCGTCTGCAATATGAATAAGTCACCACTAAATGATCCTCGAATATTTTTAGTAAGATCAACATGCAAAAATTTGCAGCTAAATTCTAGCTAAAAAATTGAGAATGAGAAATTTTCTTTTAAAAATATACTCTCAATGCTTCAGTCAATCTCTGATCTTATCAATTTAGATATTGAAATATTATACACATGTACATGTGTTTACATATGCTATGTATATATATATATAAACACATGCTATATTAAGCCCATAAGGCACTGTGCTAGACTTGGGGATATAAAAGCAAAGAATGAAACAATCTGTACTCTAAAAACTTACATTCCCTCAGGGAACAACACATACATATATAAATACATACTAAAGAAATAGAGAGAATAAGAACAAAATAGACACATAGTGCCAAAGATAAGTTATTTAGTATGAGGGAAGGCATAAGCTGCTGGAAGGAGGAGGGGATCAGGGAGGGCTTCATGTAGAAGGGGATGTCTGAGCTGCATCTTGAAGGAAGAGGTAAGGAGTGCATTTCACACATGGGGCAAAGCCATGATTCAAACCCAAGATCTTCAGCTCCAAATCCAGCACTCATGGCATTGCAGTGCATGAATGGCAATCTAAAGAGTATGAATTTTATTAAGTAGGCAATAGAGAGATATTTACATTTTTACAGCAGTGGAATGATAGGATGAGATCTCTCCTTAAGAACTGAAATTGGGATAGATATACCTTGACACCTTGAGCAGCTAGGGAGTGCAGTGGGGATAGAGTGCTGGGTATGGAGTCAGGAAGACTCATCTTCCTGAGTTCAAATCCAGCCTCAAACACCTATTAGCTGTGTGACCCTGGGCAAGTCACTTGACCATGTTTGCCTCGATTTCCTCATCTATAAAATGGGCTGGAGAAGGAAATGGCAAACCACTCCAGTATCTTTGCCAAGAAAACTCCAAAATGGGTTCATGGAGAGAATGAAATGATAGAACAACAATATACCTTCATACACTTTTTTTTAGGAAAAATAGATCACCACATGCTCTGCCTATGCCTACTTTACCCTTAGTGATCCTCTTCATCTCTCAGAATTAAGAATGTTTTTTAGCAATCCCTTCTTCCACATGGTAGAAATTTTCTCCAAAGAGCCATATTGATTGACTGATCATATTGCAATATTATGTTGTTGGGAAATGTCTTCTTTTGACATGGCAAATGAATACAAGTACCACTTTTTAACTTATTTCCAAAACACGATAGATCTCATGAAATACCTGCCACTGACAAGATGAGAATTGGCTTTGAGTTCCTTAGTTTCTTCATTTGCTTAAACACTATCAGGTATAGTTGTATTTTTTCTGTGTGAGTCATTATGTTTCTATTAAATGAGATAGCCATAACAATAGAGGTTAACTTTAAGCAATTCTGACATGAAAATCTGGATTTTAGAGGATTCTTGCAGATCGGATTATCCATTATGTCTCTAAAGCATTAGAATCTAAAGGGATCTACGAGATAAACTACTCCAAACTACTCATTTTATGTTATAAGGAAACTGAGACCCATAGAGGTAAACTGACTTGCCCAAGATCTCCCAGGTAATAAATAATAAAACTGGGGTTTGAACTGATGTCTTCAGATTTTAAATCCGATGTTCTTTCCAGTAAGCATATGTACAAAAGGGTGATTTATAAAATAATTCAAAATAGAACTGTTTTAACCATTAAACACCCACCATGCATTCAAAATATGATTAAATTTACCCCACAAAAAAATCTCTGTACAAAAAGGTTTTTTTAATAGAAATGTTGTATAAAGCCGGGTTCACCTATAAGAAGCATTGTCTTGTCAGTTTCATTAAATATCATAGGATGATAATAATAGATTTAAAATTTTAAGGGACCTTAGAGATCATTTAGTCCAACCCCTTCACTTTGAAGATGGAAAAATTGAATCCTGGAAAAGTTAAGGGACTAGCCCACAATCACAAAGGTTGCAGTTAGCAAAGCCAATATTTGAATGAGAATCCTCTAACTCCAAATCCCAAGGTTTTTTTTCCCCTGTGCAATGCTTCCGGTTAAAATACAGGCCAAGATTTGAACCAGGCCTCCTGATTCCAAGGTTTGCCACCTCTTCTCTCTACCATACCTTCTCTCTCAGGATGTCATCAAATGGCCCTATGCCCTGGGATATTGTGTATTTCTGCATCACATGGCCCTATAACCTGGGATATTGTGTATTTCTTCTAAAATACTTTGAGGCTCATATTACATTGTGGTGTGTTGGGAGAGACCCTGTATCCAGTCATGCAGGAGTAAAATCTAGTGTGTAACTTCGGTAATCATCATCTATGTTAGTATTGTCCCAAGCAGTTTCAGCGACTCCTATGTCTATCCATCCAATAACAACATGTTCTGTGGTTCCATTGATTGCTCTTTGTCATCTACATCATATTTCGTCTCTACTGATTAACCAAGATGTCTCTTATTATGTGCTTATAATAATTTTTAATGACAGTCTCCCTACCCTCTATCATGGCCACATACTCCTCAGTCTCTCTAAATAAACATTTTCCCTCAGCCATAAATCAGTCATCATTTTGTGTTGAGGAAACTGATACCAGGAGGCGCTGTGCCTTTCATTTTGGTTCTCAAGTCCTGAACTGGTATTTGATCACTTTGCTTTTCTGCTGAGTTATACCACAGTTTTGCTGGTGACTGATGTGAGCTTCAATCTAACTTGATAGAGAAGTACTGTAATCCTTCAGTTTTATGAGAATACATTATATGTAATTATGCATTTTATACTATTTCTCTTCTGCCTTCTTTGTTAGAGAGAGGTACTCTATAACCTATCAGTTGTACCTTTCTGGTGATATTTATGACGTTTGTTCATTAACATCGTGTTATTGGGGAAGCATCATTTTAAAATTTTATAAAATCAAATGAGTGTTAGGTCTGGGACCAAGCAACTATTATATAGCCATAATTTTCTTGTTGATATTGAGGACAGTTGCTAATATTTTTCCATATGTGTAAACTGAATGTGTCCTTTAGCTTCTTAATTACTTAATTACTGGTACATTGCAGGGGTATACTCCCTTTCAAATAGAGGAAGCCTAGATCCTTAGAGATGACCAACTTCTGTTTTAATTTTGCCTTGGTATCTTCAGCTTCTCTGGATTGGATAGATTTATATTAGAAATATATTATATTTAAAAAGAAATATATTATATTTATAAAAAGACATAGAGGATTATGTTTTCTGCCATTTATTTCTAGAGCATGCTGGGTGATTAAGGGCTTTAAAGCGAAGATGATGAAACTTCCATGCTTTTTTTTCTTCATTACTATATTCAGTAAAATGTAAATTTCTTCAAGGTAGAGACTATTTTTGTTTTTGTTTTATAGCCCTAGAACCCAGCACAGTCTCTAGCACCTAACAGGGTGTTTAATGCATGCTTGGTGAACGGGTGAATCAGTAAATCAATGAATTATTGGCTGTTGGCTCAGATCCTAAGAGCAAGACAGGATGTCAGCAAACCCTAAGTTTGGGATCAATTGATAACTTCGTGTGGTCTTAGGATGCCTGTAAGTGGTCTTCATGAATAAAAATGAAGACACTTTTTACCTACCTTGAGAAATGATTTGAAGGGGAAGTGAATGATTACAGGATGTATCCACCTAAGAATGCCAAAGATTTTCTTTGAGACTGGTCTCCATTTAGTATGAGTGATCCAGGGATATAATTGTTAGAATAAACTAAATCTCATCAGAAGGTAAGGTACTCTTGTGGCCTCCAGTTCTCCTAGAAACAGCTATGTTATCAGGCCTTGTTTACTTTGACACTTTGAGGAACCTATAGTTTCAACAGTCTGGGTTTTTCTTTCAAAATGGCAGCCCAGCTGTGCCTTCCCATTTTTCCCTTTCTCCCTCCAACCACCTGACACAAACCAGGATTCCCTACTATTCCTTCAAATCATTTTTTCTCATTGATTTTTAACACTGATATCCTTCTTATGCCTTTTTAGGACACTTCATTCTCCTTGATCATCTGGAGAGTAAAGAGCATCCCTCAAGCCCCTTGCCCATCTTCATCAGGGAAACTAGCTTCTCATAGCCACTTGGATGTGGATTACAGGCAAGCATTGCTCACTCTACATGAGTCAGTGCCAAGTTTTCTCTGCTCTCTACATTTGCTGCAAATAAGTATAGTGCTTCTCCTCATCTTACCAAAAATCTTCCCTAGTACATCCACTCAGTGCCTCTGTTTCTTTTAGTATTTCAGGGTTGCCAGTATAGCACTCAGGCTATCTATCCATTGGCTCTCAATCATGCTGTGTGACCAGCCCACCCCCATTTCTGCTTAAGTAACTTCTCAAAGACACCTTTCTCAATACCTTACTCATCTAAATCACTGTTGAGAACTCAGCAACCTGCTCCAACCCACAGTAGTGGCAATCATTACTCTTCTAGTAAGTCTGTGATTTTGAGCCTTCCAAGATAGTGATTTTCTATGATTTATAAGTATATGGCATCCCTGGAAGGATATTGGTGTCAAACACTCAAGCTTCTGCAACAGCAAGCTGTATGTGATGATTGAAAGCCTTGCACACTTTCCCAACTTGGTCTCCATCGTAAGGATTTCTAGCAGAGAATGAAGTGAATCTAACAAAAGACATCAAGATTATAATTCACTTGGAAAGAAAAGGAACCATAGGAATAGTCTCCCTTCTTTCTTTCATTTGCAGAGCAGAAAGGTTCTTAAGAGTCCGACACACTATGTTGGTGGTTCTCCATTTGCCAAGGTCAACTGACAATGTGACATTATACACATTATAGAATCAGAAAAGGGGAGCTAACCTACTGCCCATATTCACCATGACACATGGCCACTTTCTTGAAATGTCGTAGGGGAAATCTGTAGCTATCCAATCCTGAATTTTAGCCACTCATTCCTTGGTATTCCTTGTGGCCACCAACTATAGCCTAATAGAATCACTTATCAAGAATGCCACCTCTCTGCTCTGTGGTATCAGCCAGTCCTCTCAGCAGACAGTAATCATGATTTGGTAATGCATAAGATCATAGGGCATTAGAGCTGGAAAGGACCTTAACAGCCATTTAGTCCAACCATTTCTTTTTACAGATTAGGAAACTAAGGCCCAGAGGGACTAACCTGAATGAAAAGTAGAGACAAGCTTTGGACCTTGTTTATCCAATTACTATTTCAGTATTTTTTCCATTCTACACACTGACTCCTCCAGGATAATAGGGAAGCCTGCTGTGATTTCTTTTCTTCCTTCCTTTCCTGCACCCAGCACTCAGATTGCAGATCTTTTCTCAACATCCAGCTTCAGTCATGTTTGACAATGGGGAAAGAGGAAAAGGTCATGGCTTATAGATTTAGAGCCATAAGGTACTTCAGAAGCCATCTATCCCAACCCTTTCATTTTCTAGGTGGTGAAACTGAGGCCCAGAAAGAATATGTGATTTGCTCAAAGTCACAAAGATAGTAAATAGCAGAGTCCTCAAAATTAGGCCCTCTGGTTTTTATTGACCCTAAATCCATTGCTATTTCCAGTATACTGGAGAGGAAGAAATCAACACCCAGCATGTCTGTTCACACCCCTCAGGTGTCCTTTTCCCTCAAGTTTCCTAAGCCAAACATTATAGATTATGATAAGAAATTAAAGAGGGAAAGGCTGGTGGCTCAGGATTATTTCCACTATGTCCAAAATTTCTCCAGATATTTGAGGTTCAGATTAGCCAATCTGATCAGAAAAAGAGAAAGCTGGCCATGCTTAGCTTCCCTAAACTTCACCCCTTCCCAACAAGAGAGATGGAATGTTTATTAGGTTTAAGGTTTTAGTCTGCAAGCTGTACCTTCCCCTCTTTCCCCACAGCTTCATACTTGTATCTTCTAGTCTCCCTAATCCATTAAAGCAACCTTCAAGGTGAGAATTCAGGTGAAGCCTTCAGTACTTCTTGTTAGAGTGGAGGCTAAGAAGTGTGTTGGGAGATGCTACAGGGGACAGAACCATTCCTGAGGTAGCTACATGCTCCAGTGCAGTCATTTAATCAGGCTAGGTAACTCCCAGTGAAGAAAACTCCATCAACCATGCAGATCAGTAACTATTCTGCAGTCTATACCAATCAATACACCAGTAAGCAATTAAGTTAAGTGCTTACTATTTGTCAGGCACAGGAAATGCCAAGACAAAGATTGAAATAACTCCTACTCTAACACAGCTTACATTCTATTGAGAAAAGTTATTGTTAGCATCTAGCAACACAATGGATAGAGCATGAACCATGAGTCTGAGTTCAAATTTGACCTCAAACACTCCAGAATATCACTCCTCAAGACAGAGAGTTTTACTCTGCTGCTTGGACATTGATGCTGCAAAGACCTAGACTAAATTCCAACTCCTGGATTCCTTTGGATCAACTCTCCCAACCAGGTTGAGGTTCTGCTACCTACACCTCGATAAGAAAATAGCAAACGAAAAAGCCGAGGACCTAAGCCTGTTTCTCTGATCCTCTATGGCCTCAAAGTTGAAAGAAGACCCATAGTCCTTCCTCTTACTATGTAGGTTCTCACTAGACACCTTGAGTAAAGGACTCACCAAACTTCCTCAGATTCGAATAAAACAAAAAGTGAATATGTATATAATTATATACAGAATATTTATGTATATTACAGAAAACATATGTTTATAAAATAAATACAGGGTCATCAGGGAGGGAGGGCTCTAGCAATTGAAAGAATCAAGAAAGACTTGATTCAGATGATAGTGCCTGACCTTCACCTGAAGGAAGAGAGGGTTTCTATGAAGCAGAGGTGTGGAAGGAGTTTATTCCAGACATGGAGGATGGGGAATGGAAAGGCAGAGAGACAGAGGATGGAGTGTCTTGTAAGCACAGAGAAAAGTCAGGATGGCTACACTGTTGAATGCAGGAATGGAAAGAGTTGTATAACAAGGCTGGAATATAGGATGGAACCAAGTTGTGAAGGGCTTTTAGAGCCAAGGGACAGAATTTACATTTTATCCTACAGTCAATAAGGAGCCAGTGGAGTTTATTGAGTAGGGAAGTGACATGGTCAGATTGTACTTAAGGAAAAATCAATCTGGAAGATGTATGGAGGATGTTTTCAAGTGGAGAGAGACTTGAAGCAGGGGGACCGCTTAGGAGGGTTTTGTAATACTCCAGTCAAGAAGTAATGCAGACCTGAATTAAGTCCATGACTGTGGAAATAGATAGGAGGTATCAGATTCAAGATATGTTGTAGGGGTAGAAATGGCTATTTGGTAACTGACTAGATATTTGGAGTGAAGAAAAATGAGGAGCTGAGGATAATGCTAAGGTTACAAATATTACAAGAATAGTGGTACCTTTGATGGCAATAGGAAGTTTAACATAGGAATGTGTTTGGGTGGAAAGATAATGAGTCCTGTTTTCAAAGTGTTGAATTGGAAATCCACTGAAACATCCACTCTGAAATATTCAATACGTAATTGTGGATGCAGGATGGACTCTCTGGGGAGAAACTGGGGTCAGATATGTAAATGTGTGAGTTATTGACGTGGAAATGATAAGTAAACCTGTGGGAACTGATGAAGACACCAGGAGAAAGAGTTTGTCAAAAAGAGAAAACATAGGCTAGAGCTTTGGGGAATATACACATTTAGGGGACTTGATATGGGTGATGAGCCAATAAAGGCTCATGGAGAGGATCTAGTAATTAAGTAGCAGAGAAATAGGGAGAGCAAGAAGTGGTGGGAGCTTGCAAGGGTAAGCGGTGAGTAGCAGATGAATTGTATTATACAGATGCCTAAGGGTGGGGTTATAGGTCAAAGGTCAGACCTTGGTCTTGTACCTTCTAAAGAGTTGCATGGGATAGTGAGAGGCTGACTGACTTTGCCTGGCATCACAAAGCCTCCTTGTGTCAGAGGCAGGATTAGAGCCCAAGTCTTCCTGAGTCTGAGGTCAGCTTTCCAGACACTACTGCCTTTTATACAGGGCATAAAATAGTAGAGCAAGAAGGGACCTCATCACATCCAACCCCTCTTTTTATAGATGGGCTCTTGAAGACCCAAAGCCCAATATCACATCGGCAAATTAGGGAGTGGGTTGAGCCTAAAACTCACGTTTAGACTCAGGTTCAAGGCTCTCCACTCTGCCTCAGAACCTCTCAGTCATGGCTCTCATCCATATAAAAACCAGTCTTTAATTTTATCAAAACAACCTTTTGCTGTAATTTGGATCCAGCCTTAGCCTCATGTCCTCTAGCACTCTCTGAACTTACTCAGAGAGGAGCATTATGATAATGGGTCATTGTAAAAGCACTTTGGAAGCATCAAGTGCTTCATAAAACTGAAATGATATTAAATTCACTGACAAGTTTATGGATCTGAAGCCCCTTAGACTCAATGGGAAGATATAAAAACAAAGGATTTTACTGCATTGTTATTATTTTGTTTTTAATTCTGGCTGATTTCTTGATTATAGCAAGGCTATGGTATGGAAAGGAGTGTTCTCATAAATCTATCAACAAAAGCAGAAAGGTTCTCCTCCCTGCCCCCATCTCCAATTCTTTTTAATATTTTCCAGCTCTGAAATTCCTGCTGGTCACTCTCCAATTAGCCCAAAAAGAGCCTATGTCCTTGACCTTCTAGCAGTCTTATTTTTTCAGATGAAGCTCTTCCTTCGCATCATATCTTTGCGAGAACTGTATCCTTTGGGGCAGCAATATTAGGAGATAAAAATTAAATGCATACGGAATGTCTTTCTATCTCTGCTTTTTGAAAATCTTTAAAACTGTAGACTTAGCATCATAATAAAGCTAGTTAAAAGGAATCTCAACATTATCTGGCTAATCTGTAGGCCTTATCCAGCTGTCTTCAAGCTTTCTCAATGAATTGCTTTAAATGATTACCTAATGTCCACTTTCAAAAGGGAAGAGGAAAAAGCATTTATTAAGCGGTTTTATATATGTGTATGTGTGTGTGTGTGTGTGTGTGTCAGACACTGTGCTAAGCACTTTACAAAAATTATACCATTTAATCTTCACAACAATCCTGAAAAGCAGGTGATATTATGATCTCATTTTACAGTTGAGGAAACTGAGGTAAACAGAGGTTAAGTGACTTGCCCAAGGTTACACAGCTAGAATGTGTCTGTGGCTAGATTTGAACTCAGATCTTCTGGACTCCACAACCAGTGCTTTATCTGCTATACCACCTAGCAGCCTCAAAGCTCCAATGAAGGGGGTTGAATGAGGTAAATTTTTGGAATGCTTCCATCAATGTATAAACTTCTCCTTTTTCATTTAAAGTTCTTTCAGAATCAGTAGATCTTAAATGAGTACTTACTAAACTCTGGCCCTGTTCGGGGTGCCAAAGAATGCAAGTAAAACGAACAACAACAAAAATCCAGCAAACATTTACAAAGCACCACAGTGGTTGTTTAATAAATGTCGATTGATTAGAGAGCTTGAGGGTAGAGTACCAAACTCCTCCCAGTGTCTTCCTTTATAGAAGGCAGAAACTGGACTGGCTCACTCCACTTGACATCTGCTGCTCTGCCTGGTTTCAATCCCACAGAACAAGATGCCCCATACTGGGTAGCCCCTGTTATCCTGCCTCCCCACTTTTCCTTCCTCCTTTTGTGTGCTTTCTCTCCCTTTAGTCTGTAAGCTTCTTGAGGGCTGAGGCTGTCTTTCTTTTTATTAATTCCATCCCTAATACTTAGCGCAGTGCCTGGCACATAGTAGGTGCTTAATAAATGTTTATTGGATTTGGATTATTTGCAGACATATAGGAGAGATCAAAAGTTTAGATAAGACATTCTTTAAATTCACAGAGTTTAAGGGGAGAGAGAGAGAGAGAGAGAGAGAGAGAGAGAGAGAGAGAGAGAGAGAGAGAGAGAGAGAGAGAGAGAGAGTCAGAGTTGATAAACATTTATTAAGCACCTACTAAGTAGTGCTGGACACTGTGCAAAATGCTGATAGCCCTAATATACAATAATGATATGTCCTTTGAGAAGCAGTATGGTAGGTATATCAATGTCAAGGAGCATTTATTAAGTGTTTCCTTTGTGCCAAGCATTGTGCTAGGTGTTACGGATGCAAAGACAGCTCCTAAACTCAAGTTGCTAACATTCTGTGGTGGCATGGAAGATAAAAAATGCCTACCTATTCCATGGGATTGTTGTTGGGCTCCAGTGAGATCGTTTGTTTGTTTGTTTGTTTGTTTGTTTTAGATGACAGTAGTACAGTGGAAAGACTACCGGACCTGGAATCAGGAAGAATTAAGTTGTAATCTTACCCCTGACTAGCTGTGTGACCATGGACAGCTCAATTAACCTTCCTGAGCCTATTTCAGTATTTGTACAGTGAGGGAGGTCATATCTGCCTACCTCTTGGTAAAGTGAGATAGTTCACAGTAAATACTTTGCAAACTTCAGTTGTTATTCAGTTCTTCAGTGTGTTGATGGATTATCCATTTGGCAGTGCATATGCATCCCTCGTATACTTTCTCATCCCATGGTACTCTTGTTCATGCCCTTCTATAAATCTTCCACAGGGAATCCAACCAACGTGATGGGGGGTTTTTGTCTTGAAATCTTGACATTTTATGAATATCAGACAAGCATGTGATCTACTCTGAGTTGTCCCTTGCTTTCACTACATGACTGGCCCATTTCCTTTTCCAAACATACACTTCTCCAATGAGATCCTCTATGCCCTTTCTCCTGTGCAATTTCTTTGTTGGTAACATAAAACAATCTAGTCACACCTCCATGAACTTCTTCCTTGTCCTTTGAGTGAGACACAATCTTAATTTTCTGATGACTGAGTTATTCTATTACTCACTGCCACCAGAAGAAGATCACCAGATGAATAGAAATTTCTTCCATTCCCTCAATTCTGGGGTCCAGCTTATTGCCTTTTCAAGATATATACCAACTCTAAGGTTGTCCATTCGAATGTTTATTCATAGTTTGGTCAATAATCATTCTTCATCCTACTGCTTTTTCCTGTGTGGAGAATTAGGCCAAACTCTATTGAGTAATAATGATGGATCTCATTTAGGAGACTTCACAGTGTTCCAGGACTTGATGCAATCAGCGGAGTATATTCCATAAATGGGAATATCAGGAGGACCTTGCCATCTCAACGCAAAGTTCATCCAGACTCAAAGATAGTCCCTCCTTTCCCATAACTAATGTCACTCTTGTGATTGCTATTGTGCCAAAAGAAGACCAAATTCAAAGACTTAAATGTGTCCCAAGTTGGACTCCACTGCCTGTGCTTCTGAAAGTTAACATGTTCCTAGACTTCTATAAGATCTTAGGACCTGCCAAGTCCAAACTGAGATCCTTGAATTGTTAGCTCCTTTCTGTTTTTTGTTTGGATTTTGATTCTTGGGTAGAAAAGTCTGTTTCCGTTTCCTCTCGTTTGCTTCCTCAGGATAGCTCATCATTTTCCTTTCTGGGGAAAAAAAAGAGTTTTATAGACCTGCCCTTGGCCATGAGAAGACATTCCATTCAGTATAGGAAATTGAGAACAGTAGCTTAAATAGGTGGTGGGGAGGAAGGAGGGAGCAAATATAAAGTTCTGCCCCTCACTGTGTTTTTTATTTCTTCTAATACATTGCTAATGTTTTATTTTTCAACATTTTTAATGTAAACCAAGTATGATGCTCTAATGGAATCACTATAGAAAACACCTCCTGTGCAGAAAGTGAGAAGACTTTCCAAAAGAATTTCACAGGTTGGTTATTTGCAACTCTGAGAGAAAATTTACTCTGGTAATTAGTTCACAGTTAATTATACAGAGGGAAAAGTACAATGATTATGTGTTTACCTCAATCTTTCTCCCCACCCATCCATTCCACTTCTGTTCAGTATCTTAGAATGTAGCAATTTTGTCCCCAATAGTGTTTAACCTTTCCCATTTCAAGACTGAAAAAAAAAAAAACCTTGTATCTTCTTCCCGGGTTTCTATTATCCTATGAGACTTTCTTCTGGGGCTCATTCTATGTGCAGCAATGAAAACGGAGGCTCCTGGGCTCAGTCGATCAGCTTTGCAAGTTAAAACTTTTCTGCTTCCTCCCTCCCCCCCATGTGGTTTTTGTCTAATGTGGAGCGGGTTCTCTTCTGCATTCTTTTTGACTTTTTGTGGAGAATTGGCTGAGGTTTTCCCTTCCCCTTTCAGCTCTATCCAAAGGAACTTCTTTGTTTTAAATGGCTTTGAAGGTTTATCCTGTTGAATGTGCTAGTTTCCTTTCCCACTTTCTCTGAGCAGGAGACTGGAAGAAGAGGGCTGCATACCAAAAAGCAAGCAGACCTCTTCTGTCTAGCTTTGGTCAAGTCTTCTTTGTCTTCCCAAATGTCACTTATTTTCTTGGCTGCAAAGTCTTCAAAAAAGGTCTGGTGTTCCATGTAAAACAGCTTTAAGAATGCTAGGCCTCAATCCAACAAACCTATATGCAAGACACTGTGTTAGATTCTGGGCATACAAGGACTGCTAAGATGCAGGCCCTACCCTCAAGGAACCTATAGTCTAGTATGGAGAAAAGCATGTGCATGAATAACCACAGTGTAAAAGAACTTAGGATGAGTGCAAAGGAAAGTTCAAAAGGAAATGGCATGAGAACTGAGCTCACATAACACATTTCATCTTTTTGTAAAATGTAACCAAATTACAGACTCAAGGTTTGGAAGACAAGTCCTAAACCATTGCTTCTTACTGTGTTTCATCCATTCAAACGATAGAATGGCTCCAGCGTTTTCTTTAAATGTTTCTGTCTCTCTGTTCCTCTACTAATATACCTCTTAGGATTTACAGCTGCCCTCCAGTCCAACCCCTTCCTGTAACAAATGAGGAAACTGAGGCTAGGAAATAAAATGACTTGTCCAAGGAATTAAGATTGTGGTTCACCTAGATGGCAAAAAGGTGCATGGAAGTATAGAAGTAGCAGAAGGAAGACTTGAAACTGGGTCTTCTTCTGATCCCAAAGCTAGTAAGCATACTTCTTAACCCACTATCTTGCCTCTCACTGAGTTATGCAAGGGCTCTTGAAGGCTGCAGCAGCAATAACCAAGATCTGTCAGGTTCTTTATATATCTATATCTATATCTATATCTATATATACATATAGATATAGATAGATATAGATATAGATATAGATATAGATATAGATATAGATATAGATATAGATATAGATATAGATATAGATATAGATATAGATATAGATATAGATATAGATATATAATTTATTTATTTTTAGTTTTCAACATTCACTTCCATAAGATTTTGAGTTTTAAATTTTCTCCCTCTCCCACTTACCCCCCCACCATGGAATACAATCT
Source organism: Phascolarctos cinereus (assembly GCF_003287225.1). NCBI lineage: Eukaryota > Metazoa > Chordata > Mammalia > Diprotodontia > Phascolarctidae > Phascolarctos > Phascolarctos cinereus. The sequence continues at coordinate 53,174,142 of NW_027556180.1, forward strand.
GATGTAGGCTCTGCATATACATTCATGTTAAGCATATTTTCCCAATAGTCATGATGTAAAGAACAGTTAGAACTAATGGGAGGAGACACGAAAATGAAGCAATAAAAAAAAATGACAAAGGAAAAGGAGAGCAAATAGTATGCTTCCATCTGCATTCAGACTCCCTGTTTCTCTCTCTGGGTGTGGATAACCTGTCAGGTTCTAACAAGCTCAAAAGATTCCAAATATATGCTAAGTGTGTCTGTTTTCCAAGGGCCAATCTCACCAAATTCAGAAAAAAGTCATCATTGAGAAGTAGGGTGATGAATTTTCCAGCCATGATTCTCAAAGACATAGAGGGGTCATGACAGATGCTGGTAGAGGGAGTACATACCCTGAGAAATCACAGATCTTGGAACTGTTGAAGAGTTCCACTGGTATCATTGTTGTAGTCTAAACCAAAACAAACAAATGTGCCAACTGAAACGAAACCCCTCAACCTTTTGAAGGTAGGATTTTCAGGTTCTCTGTCCCTTCTTAAGATATCAGAGAGATAGAGTGATCTCCAGAGTGGAATTCAGTAGTCCTCTAATGGCACTGGAAAGCAATTGTAATGTGAAAAAGAAAAATGTTGTATTAAATTGAAACTGAAGCCAGGTAGAGTGTGATTACATTTTTATTGGAACTTAGCTAGCTGGGGAGCCTCACTGGCTCACTTTATAAACTGCCCTGATCCAAGTGAAACATTTTTATAATTCTCAGAGTAATGCAACCAACAGAACATTCTAGGACCTGGAATGGGTGTGGGTTTACGAGCATGTGTTAATTAATATTTAGAGCTGCTTTTAAACCTCCTAAAGGTATCTTCCCCCCACCATCTCCTGTCCTACCCCCTGCCATGGACGGGCCACTAGAATCTTCTTAATGGGGAAAACAAAGAAGGAAAAAAGAGAGCTGGACTAGGGGGTCAATCTATAATTGGAATGTGCCAGACAGGGGAGTATTATAATTAGAAAGTCTTAATGTTTTGCCACATTCTTACTATCCATCCTGCTGCCAAGATGACCCTTTGTACTATATTATTTCTTCTGCTGAAGTTGTCACAAATAGCAGAAGTTAAGCATGAAGCAGGTATTTGCAGAAGTAATGATTTGCATTGTTCCCTGCTCAAATGCATCTCATTCTAGCCTCTGGGATCAATCTGTTTTCTATGTGTCGGTATTTCAAATGCATGAAAATAGTCATCCGACCCCTCCCAGCACACATACATACATACATACATACATATATATATATACATATATATATATATATATATATATATATATGTATATATATATACATCAACATCATCATCACCATTATCATCGTCACATCTCTTCTTCAGACTTCACTTCCTCAGTTCATTCGCCAGATCCCCATATGACATAGAGTTGAGCGCTATCCATATCCTGGTCACTCTTTCCTGACAAAGTGTGTGCAGTAAGTAAACATTTATTCAGTGTTTAGTGTATGCCGGGCATTGCGCTTAGTGTTGGAGTGATAAAAAAAATATATAAAAGACCATCCCTGCCCTTGAGGAACTCACAATCTAGTGGGGGAGACAATAGACAAAAACAACTCTATACAAACAAGCCGTACACAGTATAAGCTGGGAATCATACACAGGGGGAAGGCTATAGAATTAGGAGGTTGGGCTAAATGACCTCTAAGGTCCCACTCAACTCTGAGATTATGTGACTTTGTGATCCTACGCAGGATGGCCTCCCTATAACAAAAATAGATCTTCCTGAGTAATATCCCTTTCCACCCATTACTGCTGGTTTTGCTCTCTGGTAGCAAGCAGAGTATGCCCAATTCCTCTTCCATGTGACAACCTTTCAGATACTTCAAGACAGCGTGAAGTCATAGCCCCAAAAGTCTTCTTTTTTCAGACTTAGTGTCTCTATTTCCCTTAATTTTCCTCATATGTCACAGGTTCCAGCCCTTTAGCCATCCTGGGTGTCATTCTCTGAATATGTTCTAGTTTGTCAATGACCTTTCTAAAAATATAGCTTCATGTGTCTGACTCAGGCAGAGTACATAAAGCAGAGCTATTAACTCCTTTACTCTGGAAACTGTGACTCTATACACAACAGTTTAAATTGTATTAACTTTGGGAGACTACAGTCTCCCAAACTCCCAGACTACATAAGCTGAGTTTGAAGTCAACTAATCTTTTTCAAACAAATGTGTCTAGGGGCAGCAAGGTGGCACAGTGGATAGAGCACCTGGATTCAGGAGGACGTGAGTTCAAAACTGGCCTCAGACACATAACACTTACTGGCTCTGTGACTCTGGACAAGTCACTTAATCCCATTGTCTAACCCCCCAAAAAAAGTGTCTAACTATGCATCTCCTGCTCTGTACTTGTAAAGTTTATTTTTTAACCCATGTGAGAATTTACATTTATCTCTATTACATTTCACTTTCTTAGCTTCAGATCATCTTTCTAGTCTGTCAAGACCGCCATCACTAACACCACCACCACCACCACTGCATCATCATTAGCATTTACATAACACTTTAAGGTTTGTGAAGCATTTTACATATGTTATCTCCCTGATCATTACCACAATATTGTGAGATAGATGATATCATTATCCACATTTTACACATGAAGAAACTGAGGCTGAGAGAGGTTATGTGACTTACCAAGGGACACAGAACTAAGATGGGATCTGAACTCAGGTCTTCTTAGTTATTGGTTGCCCCAGTTTCATGTAATCTGTAAATTTAATAAGCATTCTATCTTTATCATCTTCTTATATGTGTTCTTTAGTGAGTATCCTATCTTTGCCATCATCCAAATCGTTAATAAAAATGATAAGAACAGATTCAAAGACAAGCCTCTTTGTCATTCCACTAGAAATTTCCCTCCAGGATTACACTGATCCATGAATTCTATCTGAAAATTCACTTAGTTCTGTCTGGATCTACATATCCATACTATTATACTTTTTGTAATCTCCTTGAAATTGTCTCTCCCAATAACTAGAATACATGTCAAACCATGCCCAACATTTGCCCTCCTAATCTGTGATGAACTCTAAGATGGTACTGATCATTGATACCTCAGCAATCAGTTCCTCATTACTGATCAGATGCTTTTCCAGAATTGCAGTTTTCCTCACCTATCTTCCCTTCATCTGTCTCCTCTTCCATCTTCTATAGACAAATTATAAACAAGGAATGTCATGAATGTATCAGCTTCTCTGTTTTTATCATACTTCTAGTAACTGTCGAAATAGTTGAATTTTCTGTTACTGTTTTACCCTATCCTTGTGCCAGTTTTGTGATTTGCTTCTGAATTATCCATTTCTCCCTTCTGGCCAAGAGATTCATAATATGTTTCCACTGTTGTGCTGCTTTTTCTCTCTTCTATTTGTCATCACCAAATGTTCTCCACCTTGCTTTTGTCTCACCTTTTATCCTGAGGGATTTCTCCACCACACAATATAGATGTGCTTAATATATAATGCTGTTCTACCACCCTTTTAACTTATTCTGTTCCTTTTGAATAAGAAACATTCTTTCCACAAGTCTCATATTAGCAAATGTCGGTGATGCCTCTAATAGCAACTGTTAATATCTCTAGTTCATCTCATTAGCCATAACCCACATATTTGCATATAGATCTTCAAGGTCATGAATGTTATCACTGCCCCTCTTTCCTAGATTTTTACTCCTGTGAATTATTGGACCTCTGTACTATTATTCTTCCTATGACATACCTCTAAATACTATCTGTGGTATCTTTGTTAGTGGACACATAAGTGTGGGTGAACAATCTTCTCCTTCCCCCTCCAATTTCCACTTAAAAGCCCATTAATATAATCTACAAGTTGGGGCAGCTAGATATTGCAGTGGATAGAGCACCGGCCCTGAAGTCAGGAGGGCCTGAGTTCAAATCCAGCCTCAGACCAAACATATGACACTTACTAGCTGTGTGACCCTGGGGAAGTCACTTAACCCCAATTGCCTAATATATATGTATATACATTATATATATATATATATACATATATATATATATGTATATGTATATATATATATATATATATTATATATATATATATATATATATATATATATGTATATATATATATATATAAAATCTATCAGTCTACGCACAAATATCTCAACTCTGCCACTTACTACTCATATGATTTTGTACAAGTCATTTAACCTCATGAGAAGGTTAAATTAAATGAACTTCTGGTTCTAAATCTTTGGTCTTATAGTATCCTGGCCATGGTCCAGAAATCCAAATCCCATTCTCCTACACCATCTTCTCAATTAATTGTTTATCACCCATATCTTCTTTTCTCTTCTGACACCACCCCTACCTTCTATCAGTATTGATTAAAATACTACCAATGCTCCTAAAGTCTTCCCTTTCAGTCTTCAGGATTTCAAGATACCCTGAAATATTTTCTAGGTTCCTTCTGCTGGGTATAAATTCTGAAGATTCTGCCACTTCCTACCTGTGTGATCTTGAGCAAGTCATCAATTTCTTCAATTATAAAATGAGGGAATTGGCTCAGACACATTCTAAAGTCTCCTTTATTTCTACATATCTTCTGATCATTGTTTATCCCCATGTAAATTTCCAGACATGAAGTTTACAGATTTGAGAAATCTCTAAGTTTTCTATCATGTTCTGTATTCATTCACCTAAGGCAGGGAACAAAACCTATATCTCCCTTTTGTTCATATGAAGCCAACTCATGTCTTTCTCATCACTCCTTAAAAAGAAGTTACCAGCTACCAAGACTAAAGACCTGTGACCAGTATTAGATGTCATCTCTCTTGACCAACCTTTGGATCCTTATCATGATTTTGTGGAAAACATTTTCTGCTACGAAGGGCTGAATAATATCCCCTATGGGAAAAGCCTCATACCTCACACATAACTCCAATGATTCATTTGTCTTTCCTCCTCTCTTCCTTCTCAGTGTCATATTTTTTCACCTTCTATCCTCCTGGTACAGGTTTGGATTCTCCTTTGCCTCTTTGAATCATTTACTCATTTTTATTTTTCCTCTTCAAGAATTAATTCTTTCTAAAAATCATGAAAACAGAGAAACATTCCTCCAACCTCTTCAACTTCTACAACAGGTAAAACCAACATGTGTGTTATTCACACATGGATTTTACTAGACTCTGGAAATAAGGGCAGATTATGTCTATCCATGGGACATTATCCTCCCCTTCCAGTCAAGTCAACAAGCATTTTATTAAGTGCTACCTATGATTCACCAGGCACTGAGCTAAGAGCTGGGGATACAAAGAAAGGCAAAAATAGTCCTTAACCTCAAGAAGCTCACTTTCTAGTTGGGGAGACAATATACAAACAACTATGTTTGTATATGCAAGATATATGCAAGTAATTTCAGAGGGAAGTTACTAATAATGGGAAGGAAGGCTAGGGGATGGGTGATGAAAGACTTCTCATGGAAGACAGGATTTTTGCTGACTTTTAAAAGAAGTCAGGGAAATCAGGAGATGTCTGAAATGGTTGAGCCTCTATTCTCTGTGGCTGCTACTGAAAAAATTCTAAGATAAATGTTTTTTGCCTGGGAACATGTGTTAACAGAGGATCCTAAAGAAAGTTTTTTTTTTTAAGTGAGGTATGTGTCATGATGGAATGAGCGCTGGGTTTGGAGTCAAAGCATCTGGGGTCGAACATTACCCTGCTTCTTACTCCCTTTGTGACTTTAAGCAAATCATTTAAGATCTCAGTTTCCTCATCTGCAGAATAAAGGGACTATAGTAGATGTGCTTCCGGGTCAAAATTTGTGATCACAAGGTGGGTTTTCCACTTTTTCTCTACCCTTCCTGCTCTTTCTCCTGTTTTCTGGCACTACTTGATCAGGAACATTTGATCTGCAATTAACAGATTCTGTCGACGCCCTAACGTAAGCAGTAACAGCTTCAGCCACCATCTGGGAGAATGCCTTGGGATGTCTTCCAGCCATTTTGTGCTTTCACTTCTCTTTTCCTGCTGCTGAACTACCGCTGTCCACTGATACCTCGCTTCATCACTGTCTTTCATCCATGTCTGGATGGGAATCATTCTGCATTCTAATGGACGGCCCATCCACTTTAATTCTGTTCCCATAAATTGTGCACATATCATTCCCAAATTATGGCTTATAAGTGGATGATCTCCAGAAAATCAACTACACTTTCGGAGGCACAGTAGCATATGACACAGATTATAGAGAAACTATAATAGTGGGCAAAGTTGGGCAGAGTTATTCTTCCTTGGCACACAGTTGCTTTCAAAATGTCCACTCCAACATGCCCAGTTATTCTAATACTAGCCCAGCAGCAGATATCACTCACCTTCTGTCTCTCGAGAGATATAGAGATCATCTCATGCAGTTTCCATGATCGTCCAGATTTACATTCAAGAAAAGCGTTGGAAAAAGGGAAATTGCTGTTATTTGGAGGTGTTCTGCAAGAATGTACATAACATTTTGTATTTCCCCAACAGACAAGAACAAGGAAAAGTTATAATAATATAAATGCAAAAACACTGGGTTAGGTCAAGTTTTCAAAAGCAAGAAATTGCATACCAGGAAAAGATTTTATTTTGTCATTGTCATTGCTTAGTGGCAGGGGTAGGGAAACCAAATGGGGCCTTCTAGGTCCTCAAGTGAGGCCCTTTGATTGAATCCAAACTTCATAGGATTCACAAAATGGATTTGTTCTATGAAGTTTGGATTCAGTCAAAGGGCCTCACCTGAGGACCTAGAGGGCCTTGAGACCACAGGTTCCCCACCTCAGACTCAGCCCACGTTACTTTCTCAAAAAAAAAAGGGGGGATTTTTTTTCATGCCCTTTTTGCAGAAAACTAAGGCAAAAAGAAATCCTTGTTAGTGTCCTACATACCCATGACATCAGCCAGAGGATTTCATGATATTCAATCATCAAGTGAGTCATTTTTTCCAGCAGAATATAAGATCCTTGAGGACAGGGACTGTTTATGTTGGGGGGGGGGGTTGTCTTTGTATCCCCAGAACCTTCAACAGTCAGTGCCTAATAAATGCTTATTGGACTGAATTGAATTACAATTTTATATACAGTTACATTCCTGGAGTCAGTGTGGTCATTAAAGAGAAAAGGAAACCTTACAGTTAATCATTTTATCAGAAATGTATATAGTGGGCTTTTATGGTATTGGATTTTGGAAGCTACTTTTTAAAAATCTTCATTGGATCAGTTTTTGCCATGTATCACACACTTTTTTTTTTTGGCTAGGCAATGGGATGAAGTGACTTGCCCAGGGTCACACAGCTAGTAAGCACTATGTGTCTGAGGTCGGATTTGAACTCAGGTCCTCCTGACTCCAGGGCCGGTGCTCTATCCACTGCGCCACCTAGCTGCCCCTATCACACACTTTAAACAATAATGTAGATGCTTTTAAAATACATTTTTAAAAATTATTTTAGTTTCAAATAGGAAGTACTTTAGAATTGGGCTGAATATTTTATTCAAATCTATTTTAATATCAACTGTTCCTTTACTAGAAAAGAGGAATACATTTTCTACAAAAACTCCTGAGACTTCAATGCTTTTTGTATCATGGCACTGAATCATTCAGTATAATAGTTGCATTTTTTGCAAATAATCCATCCTGCCTATATTGAAGGCACCATATTCCTGGGCATTTTTTGTAAATCATATACCTCACCCAGCCAATGTCAAAGCCACCTCTATCAATTAAGTAATAAGCATGACTGATGATAAACTTATGGAACAGATGACATCAGGGGAAAACTGGCAGAAATTCCCCCAAAAAGAAAAGCCAGTGAATCTGTCCATCTAATGAATCTAATTTACATGATTCCTCTCCCTGCTGTTCCCTTTGTAAATAATCTTTCATTTAAATAATTTCCAGCCCAAAAGCCAGAGTCATCATTATTCTGGGAGCTGCAGAGTTTTAATTGGTAAGCCATTCCTTCAACTAGCACACACACACACACACACACACACACACACACACACACACACACACACACACGTCTGTTAGCTCAATGTTTGAGTCAGAATGTAAGCCCCTTAAAGTCTCTGATAGGTACTCCTCCATGTTTGAGAATTAATGGTGACTACAAACGTGTCCTAAAAACAGCAGCGTCCAGTAAATGGATGATATGAGAAATCCTTATGACAATGATGATGATGTCCTTCTTCTTTCATTTCTTCACTTTGTTAAAAAAAAAAACACCCCAACAAAAAATATTTTCCTACACATCAGTACCATTGTCATGAATGATTGAGAGACAAAATAAGAGTTCTAACTTTTGTATTTCAAAGTGTCACTGGTGGTCAGGCCATCATTCCTGGAAGACCACATAGATCTCTCCACTTAATAACTGATACTCGGAAAAGCAACACTGATTTCTACAATATGTTTTCCTATATCCGTTTCACATTGTGTTTGCATCCACATTGTATAAGCCTGTCCTTGAGCAGATCTAACTTCAGTTCTATAAAGTTCTGATGTAGCTATTGGAAATTCTTCTGGGTTTTTGTCTGTTTATTTATCTTTAATCTTGATAGGACATTTTATTCACTCCTAGCTCCCAGCTTTTCTTCCCTCTCTCGGAAAGATGATTTTCTCAAAATCCCTATCCCAGAGACAAACTCAAAGTAAGTGTAACATTTCTAGCACTGGCAATAATAAATAAATAAAATACAATTAGTGTCTTTAACAACAAGGAGGAGGAGAAGCAGAGGGGAAATAGGAGCAGCTCTTTGGGTAGTATTTATATAGCACACAGGGCTCTCAAACCATCTATTAAGGTCAAAGCCATTATCTCTTCCTCTGAGTGTCCAAACTGCCTAAATCAGTCACTTCAGTAAATACAGGAATAAAAGCTAGAGAACATAACAAAGACACAGATTGAAGGAAGAGCAATAATAGCGTGAGATGAGGATGGCAGCTTCACAGGTATTATTACAGTCATTTCTGCATTATCTAGCATTTGAGGATGGTTTTGACAATTTGTCCACAGACAGATAAGATAGCTAGAGTCGCTAACCTTTTGAGGACAAGGAGAACACATCGAAAGCTGCTTCTAGGTGAGTGTGTATGTCTGTGTGTGTGCATAGCCATATGAGTGTGCATGCTCACATAATAAATAATATTGGTGATTAAATGGAACACTCAGTAGGAATCTTTACAGCTCATTCTCAGTTTCTTCGGTCTTGAGAAATAAGGTGATGCCATAGGGTGTCTGCAGGAATTGAGGTGTTATATATATATATATATTACCTGACTTTAACAACTCAAGCAAGTTAATCTTGGCACATCTAACTTCTTGGCATCTGTCGCGCCTTTAATGTTGTTTTATTGTTGACACCCACTCAAGGTGCTGCAAGGATTGTGAAAATAGACAGCTATTTTAAAATCTACAATGTCCGATAATAAGCACAAGTAAATTAACAATAAACTTTGCAAGTACCCTCATGAGGAAACTCTTAGTTCAAATGAATGTTTGATGGGGGCTTAGAAGTTACTAGAGCTAGTGGCAGGATCAAGACCAGCCTTGTGATTTCGCTGGCATAGGGAACTTGCTGAATGAGACAACTCTCTCTACAAATGCAAGTGGGCACCTTCTCTACAATGGATAGTCCTTGAGAACTGTGGGAGCAGCCTAGAGAGCTGTGTAGAGCAGAGGGAGGTTAAGTGACTTAGCCAGCCAGGGCCACACAGTCAGCATGTGTCAGGGGCAAGACTTTAATCCAGCTCTTCTTGATTCCTATCTCTAACCGTTAAACTATACTGCCTCTCAGAAAAAAGTGATTAGGAAACAAAATCTGCAGTATTTCTTTCATCCCTCTCTTGAGGGATGCAAAAAAATAACCTCAAAGACACAAAGTCAGGGCACTCAAATGTGATGACAATAAACATTTCACTTTGCCTTGGTCTGAATAAATGGCCATTTTTTATACCAAGTTAAGTGCTCTCTAGTATTAGGATATTTTCAGAACTTCATGGCTCACCGTAACTTGGAAGCCTTTATTAAAAAGCTCTTCCCATGATATAATGGCAGCATAGATCTAGAGCTAGAAGATACCCCAACCTAGTCCAACCCCATCATTTTACATATAAGGAAACTAACACCCAAGGAGATTAAGTGACTTGTCTAAGGTCACATAAGAAATTAGCATCAGAATTGAGATTTGAACTCAGGTCCTCTAACTCCAAAACCAGCATCCTTTTCACTCTACTTCAATTGCTATTGAAAATATTTGTTCGTCATAGGAAGAGCTCGAAAATCCACAAACCCTACAAGGAATCCTTTGCTCAGTAATGATATTATCCTATGACAGCTTAGCATATTATGTTAGCTCGAAAAGTTTCTACTGCAGGTGTCAGTTTAACGTTACTTCCTAGAGAAATTAAGCAGCTTGTATGGTTCTTGGGGTCAGGAAGTACGGCTTTCTCTGTGTCTAAGCCAGACTTGTAAAAACTCCTTAGAAATTTTGCTACTAGTACTGATGTTTGCACACCAAGAGCTAACATTTCTTCCCCTTTGCCCATTCCCCCAGTATTTATTGGCAAGGTTAAGCAGCTTACCAGATCCCATTGATTCAAGATCAGATGGCAGTATCATTGGCAGATTGTGGCAATCAATGAAAATCATTCCTGACCCAATTAAGAACTTACAAGATATTCACACACACCAAGAAAAACCTAATCAATACACTAAGAAAGCCTATACATATCAAAAGTGTATGCCCCTCCTATTTACATGCAAAACTCAACCCCAGAACTGTAATTAGCATAGGTCAATGAGGACTCTGCTTCTTTACCTAACTTAACTGTCCCCTGAACTGATGCTATGCCCCTGCCTTAATCGAATTATTCTTTCCAGAGCTACCACCTCCACTCCACCAATCACCTCAACTGCTTTTCCCTCCCAGGTGAAAGAATTCCTAGTTATGGCTCTGTTTAGCCTTGTGCCAAAAGTTTGACACAACTTATGAGTGAATGCCTCATTTTATTAGGTCTCTATCTTCAGATACACAAATCTGCCCAAGAGAGGAGGCAGCATATGGAAAGAGCAGTGACTCTGTAGTCATGAGACTTAGGTTCAAATCCTGCCCCTGGCACTTAATAGCTGTGTGACCATAGGACTTAACTTCTCTCAACCTCAGTTTCCTAATCTGTAAAATAAAGGAAGACTAGATGTCCCCTAAGGTCCCTTCCTGCTCTAGATCTATGATTCTAAAAACTCTGGAGACCCCAAAGCTGTGATGGGGGATTCACCATCTGGGCACTTTGAGTCCCACACTTCCTAAATAAAGATAAAAATTAGGAAAAAAAAATTAGTTTAATCCATTCCATGTGAAATACTACCATAGAAAAGTGTGGATGAGGGAGATTTCTTAAGAATCATAAGGTATTCTAGGAGGAGCAAAATGCAAATCCCCTTTTCAGCATTAATTAAGGCTCTGCTCGCAATGAAGATGGTAAAGTTCAGACGCTCTCGAATACACAAATCATCCCCAAATTAGGCCATTCTCAAAGGAATAAAGTCCTTTGTACAGATGGGGAGGAAGGCATTTCAATGAACCTAATGAGAGCAGTTCTTAAAACTCCTTTTCCCTCCCCTTTCCTCTTCAGCTAACCTAAGAAAGAACAAACAAAAAACACACTAAGTAGAAAACTTTTTTAACTTAAGAAGGTACTCCTTTTGAGTGCTGATGAGACCAGAGCTAGAGGCATTTTTCTGAGAGGAGGATGAAGCAGGGCCACTGGGCCGAGGAAAGACTGTAAGTAGGAATCATTCATTTGACTTGCACCCTAAAGAGAAGGGTACTGCTCTTCCAGCAGGGAGCCCTGGAAAAGGCACAAATGGAGAACCACAGGAAACCTGCCAAAGGCATGTATGGAAACTAATGAGTCAGTGCCTACCAAGGGATGCACCAGCTATGCGGTCATGTCAGAAATGCAGATAAACCCCCTGTTGTCCTAAGGCTTGGTGGTTAGAAGTTTCAGCTTCTAGCTACCAGCATAACATTATCTAAAATGGTCATTTACTTCAAAAAAGACCCAGTTAAAACAGATACCTGTTTCACCTAGAAACTTTGATATATTGGGGGTTGGTAATAAGGGTTTTTCCATTCTGTCCACTTCTTTCTTTTATTTTTCATTCGCCTTCTGTCGGACCTGAGACTGTATTAGTCCAGCCAAGCATGAAATTATAGTTTGTTAGCTGACAATTCTCAACAGCACCCAGGAGACTAAATATGATGTAACAGCCCTGAAAGCTTATAACATGAGCTTAATCAACCGTGCTTCCAAGTCACTTATTATTTCATTTACAGTGTCGTGTGTGTAAGATGTTCTAATGTGGTATCTTTGATGCTTTTATAATTTCCTATACAGCAATATTCAGCTCTCTTGCTTTTTTTTTTTCAAAGTTACTTAATAACTTTTCAAAGAGTCCCAATTCCACAGAGCAAGCTGGTCAGTCTCTGTGGAACACTTGCCTTTTTACCCCCAGAGGGGGTACTCTTTGTAAGAAAATGGTCAAACTAGGCAATGCTGGCTAATGTTAACACATACCTAATGATTAGAGTAGAATTAGGGATGAGAAAGGAAGTCAGCATGATAGCTGGGATTTCCAAAGTACCTATTCATGAATGGTTTTCTCTACTAGAAACTTACTGAATCAGTCTTTTCAGGAACCTGAGTCAGACTTTGGTTACTCCTCGCCCTTAAAAATATTTAAGATGAAATGGGAAACTAATATGATAGCTCAGAGGCCATCAGTGAAAAGAAATATGGCAGCCTGGGGGATTTGGTAGTCAAGAAGTAAAGCAGTGGAAGTTTAGAAGTTGGGGTAAGGTTGGAAGTCAAGTAAAGGTGGGAATAGGGAACAAAGGCTCCAGAGACTGGATAAAGAAGGTTGGGAATCAGGTGTAGAGATAAGAATCAGGACCTAACCACTATTAATCATCATAGGATTTTAGAACTAGATTTTCTTTTCCAACTCCCTCACTTTACAGATGAAGAAACTGAGACCCAAACTCACCCAGCTGATAAGTGGCAGAGCCAGGATTCAAACCAAAATCCTGTCTCCACGTGTCTTCAAGAAACTAGTTGAATTGAGTGGGTGAGTAAGACCTGCTATCCCAAATGTCCATATGTTCTAATCCCTCTTGTTTTAAATACAACTGCACAGATCATAATGAATTATAAATGAAGAAACTATATTGAATTGGAATTGGTGAAGGAATATTGAATTGAAATATTGATTGGCGGTGAGGGAAATTTGTCTAAATAATAAAGCCATTGAACTTGAAATGACAAAGAATAAGACCTGCTATTAGATCAGGTAAGAGTGATAAACTCAAGGGACTCTCAAATGAATGACTATAGTGATCGCTAGGATAACTTACTACCCCCACAGATAGTGAGGTAGAGAAACAAAACCTCATACCCATAGGAGCCTAAGCAGAGAAATAGTGAATCTTTTCCAGATATGTTAGTGTTGATAATGACAGGAGGAGGAGGACGAGGAAGAGTAATAGCAGTAATAGTAGCAGCAGCAGTAAGAGGAGTAGGAGTAGGAGTAGCAGTTAGTAGTTGGAGTAGGGGAAAAAAAGGTAGTATTGATCATTAATGTTCATGAGTATTTCACATTTACTATCTCATTTTATCCAAGACCCTACTCTCCTGGGTAATCAATCTTAATTGGAATTGATAATTGGAAAGAACAAATGGAAAACTCTGGAAGTGGGGATGGAAACAGACAAGGGCAAATTCTAGTTCATTACTATCATTTCTGTACCTAATACATGTTAATGTAAAGAAGAATTTCTGTCAAAACATTCCCAGCTCTCTTCAACACCATTTACCTTATCCTAAAACTTCCACAGAAAAAAATTGGTTCAAACTTCATAGCAACTTTAAGTATCCCAAGTAAAATGGTGAATAGGTAGTGCAGTGGAGTCAGGAAGACCTGATTTCAAATCCAACTTCAAACACTTACTAGCTTTGTGACCCTGGACAAATCACTTGACCTACGTATGCCTCAATTTCCTCATCTGTAAAATGGTGATAATAACAGCACTTAAATTTCCAGGATTAATGTGAGGATCAAATGAGATAATATTTTCAGAGCTTAGCACAATGCGTGGCATGTAGTAGGCACTATTAAAACGATAGCTAATTACTATTATTACTACACATATGGATATCCAAAATAAGCAACTTATTTTTTAAATTAAACGCATCTTGTTATACATACCAACTTAGATATGTGTGCATTACAGTTATGCCTATAATTGCGAGTGGGAGTGAGTTAGATCAGAAATATAGCTTCAAATGCAATTTATTTTGTTCTCTTTGGATTTCACAAAGGCAGTTATTAAACCTAACATTGTATGATTGACTTTTAGAGTTTATCGTCTAATATACAAGTCACCAAAAATAGAACACGCTCAAAAATATTTACAATTTCTAAATATTTGCCATTTTCTCTCTGCAATCAATCAACAAGTATTACTTATAGGTACTTAATTATCTATATATAATTATTAATAATATAATATTATTAATTATTATATTAATAATATAATATGATAATTGTTATTATTATGGGTACTTAATGAAGTACCTACTTTGTGCCGAGCATGTGCAAACTGAAAGATACCAGAAGATGGGGTTTAATTTGACTTTCATATACTGTTATTGTTGTTTAGTCCTTTCAGTCATTGTGACCCCATTTGGGGTTTTTTTGGCAAAGATACTGGGGAGGTTTGCCATTTCCTTCTCTAGCTCATTTTACAGATGAGGAAATTGAGGCAAACATAGTGAAATGATTTGCCCAGGATCACACAGCTAGTAAATGTCTGAGGCCAGATTTGAACTTATGAAGATGAATCTTCCTGACCCTAGGCCTGGCACTTTATCTACTGAGCCACCTCACTGCCCCGAGACTTTCATGTAGTCATCTTAAAATGTGGGGTTGACCCCAACGACATGGGCAACCATAAGCTGACTTCATTACTTGACCTTTGAGTTAGATGTTGGAAACTTTTTTTTAAGATTTCTTCTATCATTGATAGAAGAGATTTTTTTTGCTTTTGTTTTGGTTTGTGATGGGTAATACATTTTAAGTAATGTTCCAGGTACACTCAATAGGAATAAATACACTAACACATTTTCATTCAGAGGTCTGTGAATAGATTTCAGGGGGTCCATGAACTTATATAGGAAAATATACCTTTATTTCAATATAATTGGTTTTCTTTGTAATCTTATCTATTTTATTTTATGCATTTAAAAACATTATTCTGAGAATGGGTCCACAGGCTTCACCAGACTGCCAAAGAGAATGACAAAAAAGTTTAAAACCACTGTTTCAATGGGACTTTTGCAACCACTGGTCCTTCCTTACTGCGACTACTCATGTTACAAGTAGACCAGCTATACACAGAACTTTTTCATCAAACCAAATACATTCCCATCCCTGTCCCTGATTTAACAAAATTAATAAACTGATGTCTTACACCCTTCACATGGTCCTAAAAACTGGTAGGCCTCCCAAAAGGGACCTAGCTGTATGACTCTGGGCAAGTCATTTAACCCTGTTTGCCTCAGTTTCCTCATCTGTAAAAATGATCTGGAGACAGAAATGGCAAACCACTCCAGTATCTTTGCCAAGAAGACCCCACATGGGATCACAAAGACTCAGATGTGACTGAAATGACTGATCAACAAATACATTTTTAATAACAGTCAGCCTCATTCTGCATCAGATGCTGTTCAAACTGGGTTCAAAGTCTGGCTCTGTATGGGGCAAACCGCTTAACCTCATCTATTAACCAGTCTCCTCATCTATAAAAATAATGTTGGATTAGATAACTTCTCAAGGCCCTTCCAGCTCTAGGCCTATTTTCCTATGATCCTAAGTCATTTAACCACTTGAAACTCCCAATTTTGCTTCTGTGAATTGAGGGGCAAAACTAAATTATTTCTGAGGCCTCTGCCAACTCCAATACCTATGATCAGGTAGCCTGTGATATCTTCACATAACACACAGTTGCCAAAAGTTTGGGGAATCTACAGTTAAAAAAAAAAAAGCTTCAATAAAAAAAAAAAGCTGCTTGTTTAAAAAAGAGCCCAGAATAGCCTTAGAAAAGACATTCTTCAGATTTAAACATTTTAAAGGTCATAATCTACCTGAGAAAAGGAATCCCCAAGAGTAGGAAGCTACCTTGACATTCCATCCCTGGTACAAGAAGTGACAGTCACAAAGTGCTTATCTTGAAACTGAGGAAGCAGTGGTAGCAGTTTTTTATATATGTATCTTCCCTGGAGTCTGCAATTAGTTTTCTTTGAAATGTAAAGGCAACCAGCTGTAGGAGTTGAGAAAGTAATTATCCAGTCCACAAGATCCTTGAGATTTTTGTGGTTTTCTTTTTTGGTGAAATTAATAGTCACATCAATTTATGGTGCTCCATATATCTGGCAGCACCAGGGATATGACCCAGAAGTGAACTTTCCATATTACTGAAGTCTCCCGCCACCCTATCTGCTGTAAAATGATTTTCTTTTTAATATTTTTGATGGAAGTGTTTCAAAAATGTGCTGCATGCTTATCTGTGAAGTTAAACAGCAGTCCCTGAAGAGAATGGACTTTTCCCGGATGCTTCAAGGCTTTCCATTATCCTTCATGCTGTAAAACAGAGATAGATGTCTTCAATGGTTATGGAGGCTTATAGGGTGATTTGGCCCCATATTACATGGACCCAGAGTGAATTGCAGTTGATTCGGATGCTTACACACCACTTCTCCTGTTGGCAATTGTCTCTCTTCACCATCTTCTAAAAAGCTCCCCTTCCTTTGTTTTCAATGTTAGTTGATTAAATCTAATAAGAATAGAAGGAAACCAGATAACCAAGCTTGTTAAATTAGGTACCTTAATTTTATACACAAGTCTAAGTTTTGATGAGAATGTGAAGGCGAATCCATTTATTATCTGAGAAATAAAATTCAGGGACTTTGTGACAGCCTTTTGTAGAAAACATTTTCTCCATCAACTTCTGTGTTCATGACTCTGCTCTAGATTGTTATAAGGCTGCCAGAAGTCTGACTCTTGGGTAAATGCGATTTTATTATATATACAGAGATGGCTAATGTTCTAGAGTTACCTTCCTAGTAACATAAACAATAAATAAATAAATAAATCTTAGGTAGACACTAATGAAATGCATAAGATTTTCCCAAGAGTGTAAAATAACTTGGCTCTGAAATGGGGGCCTGGTAATTAGAGCATTGGAATGAAACTCAGGAATTATGAATTCTGTTCTCAGCTGTGCTGCTGACATTGTGCATCTCCTAAGGCAAGCCATTTAGTTTTCCTGCCCACACAGGAAAGCACCTACTTGAGCTTAGCATTTATGATGCCCCTTTGAAGGTCAAGGTCCAACATGCAATTTAGATCCAGTTTGGGATCATTATTTAGCCTGTTTCTTGCAAATGAAGCTCATGACATCAGGATTAAAAGTACCACACCCTTTGTCATGTAGTAAAATTCTTGGATTTATAACCTTAGGCCAAGAGCTTTTTCTTCACACTCAATATTTACTAGTTGTTGTATATTTATTATTTCCAAACACACACCTAAGGATCTGGGTGACCTGTGAAGTTTTTGCTTTTCTTTTTTTTTAATGTAACTAGAAAAACATTTGAAAGTATTAAAAAGTACTTTATAAGAACATGAAAATGGGAAAATATTTTTCCAATTTCTAACATTCTTAGGAGGTAGTGAAATTCTTACCATAAGTCTTTAGCCAAAGCCTGGGTGACCATTCGTTAAGGATATTACCGAAGACAGGCTTTCTTAAGGTGTGAACTGGTTGCACTGGATATACTCCAAAACGCCTCCCAATTCTGAAATTCTGTGATACTGTCATTCTGTGAATGTCATTCAGCAATTCAATAAAGTCAGATTTCAGAAGGACTCCTGCCATGTCTCTTTGACATTGAAAGGACGTTAATAAGCTGGAGAGAATCCAGAAGGCAAACAGAATGATGAAGGGCCTCCTGTCCCTGTGATATGAGGATAAATGGAAGGAACTTGGGATCTTTAGTCTGAAGATGAGAAAGCTAAGAGGGGGCATGGTAGCTGTCTTCAAGTGCTTGAAAGATTTTTGTGTAGAAGAAGGATTAGATTTGTTCTGTTTGGCCTTGGAGCATAGAACTGGGAGCATTGGTTAGAATTTGCAAAAAGACAAGTTTACTTTTGAAAAGCCTCATAATAATTATAGCTACCAAAAGTGGAAGGGCTTGACTCTGGCGATCTTCGGTTCCCCCTCACCAGACCATTATCCATCTCTGTATTCACTTCAAACAAAGGAAGGATGACGACTTGTCAGGCATGTTGGAGTGAGAATTCTTTGGGGGATGTGGGTTGCACTAAATGTCTGGCCTTCTAGACCCCAAATTCTGTGAGTATGATTCTACACAGCCAAATGAACTCACCCAAGTCAGACAAAGCAACTCCGGGTAAGGATTTGGGAACAGATATAAAACAAATTATTTTACCTCTCTGGGCTCAGTCTCCTCATCTGAAAAATGAAAGAATTGTACTAGGTGATCTCTAAGGTCCCTTCTAAGTTATGGTTCTTAGGAGAGAGAACTAAAGTGATTGGGAACAGTGTTGTATAGTAGAAAGAACACTGGATTAAAAGTCAGAGGACCCAGAGATTGAACCTCGGGTCTACCACTCACTTACGTATTACCCGTGGAACCTTGGATAAGTCACTAAACTTCTTGGGACCTAGAGCCTAGACTAAATCAAGGGTTCTTTACCTTTTGGGGTTGTAAAACCTTTTGGCAATCAGTCTGGTGAAACCTATGGGCCCCTTCTCTGAATATTGCTTTTCAATGCATAAAATAGAATACATAGAATAATAAAACAAATCAATTTTATTGAAATATTTATTCAAATATACGTTTTAATATAAATTCGTGGAATGCAGGTTAAGAACACCTGGGCTAAATGATTCCTAAGTTTCCTTCTAATCAATCAGCAAGCATTTATTAAGCCACTACTATGTACAGGGCAGCTAGGGAGTACAGTGGATAGAGTGCTGGCCCTGGAGTCAGGAAGACTCATCTTCCTGAGTTCAAATCTGGCTCAGACACTTATTAGCTGTATGACCCTGGGCAAGTCATTTAACTCTGTTTGCCTCAGTCTTCTCATCTGTCAAATGAGCTGGAGAAGGAAAGGGCAAACCATTCCAGTATCTTTGCCAAGAAAAACCCAAGCGGGATCAGGAAGAGTTAAACATGACTGAAAAAAAGACTGAACAACAACATTTTGTGCCAGGCACTGTCCTATGTGCTAAAGATGCAGAAACAAACTCTAAACAGTCCCTACACTCATAGAGCTTACATTCTAACAGAAACAACATGCTCATACAAAATAATAATAATAATAATAATAATAATAATAATAATAATAATAATAATAATAATAATAACAGATACAAGTAACTTGAGTCGGGAAGCAGATGGGAGAAAACCAGGAACCAAGAAAGATCTCATGCAGAAGGTGAACTTGACCTTGAGTCTTGAAAGAAATTGGAGATTCCAGCAGGTGGAAAGGAGGAGATGGCTTCTTCTGGGAGGGAGAGGGAAGAACAGTCATTTCAAAAACACAGAGAAGAGAAGTAGAATGCTATGTGTGAGGAACAACAAGAAGGCCAGTTCAGTTTACCATAGAGCAGTAATATCAAACTCAAATAGAAATGGATCCCTGCAGGCCCACATATTAACTTAGAAAACCACAAATTCACATTATCTGTGTTGTGCCATATTTTTATTTATTTTGTTAAATATTTCCCAATTACATTTTAATCTGGTTCAGGCCATGTTTGGGAGTGTCGTGTCATGTTTGACAGCTCTGCCTTAAGAGGGTGTGAAAGGGAGGAATACATAATCTAGCTAGAGAGGCAGGATAGAGTGTCGGATAGTAAAGGGCCTTAAGGGTTCTTCAACAGAGCCTAAGCTATAAACATAAAATGTGATGCAGGGAACCTAAACTAATTCTACTCAATAGCAGAGAAAAACATTGTATATGATCAGTAGGGGATAAAATCAACTTGACCAACTTTTCAAAAGATGAAGTTCTTGGAGTTCCTTCTTATCTTTCTCTAGCTGTTCTGGCCTTCTAACCTGAACAATAATGGAATTAGAATTTCATCTAACAAGAATCGAAATTCTCCCTCTAAGGAATTCTCAGTGCAAGAGATGATGCTTTGTGTCCCAAAGAGTTAAGCTTTCAAGATGCCTTGTTGGCTTTACTCATTCAAATCTATGCTGCTACAAAGCAGACACTATTCTGTGGCTATGCATAAGTGGAATATCTAATAGTAAATTGCATAATAATGAAATATGCACTAAAGCAAAGCTGATGCAGTATTTTTCATGTTCTCTAGGCATTTAAAGCTTCAAAACCCATACTATTATTTTATTTGCTGCTCAAATGATGATTCATTGGGTTAATATGCTTAATTAAAAGTCAGATTTGAAACCTGCAAAGGGGCAGTTAATTTGCTGTTGGCATTTACTAGATAGAGCACAGTTCAGGATTGTGAGGTAGAGAGAATGTGATGGAGCCATTTTGTTAACTTGCCATTCCCAGTAAGGATAAAGAGTAGATAATCTGTGCTTTTTAAGAAATACCAAAAGGGCAAGACCCAGGAAAATATAATTGAATATGCACTACACGGTCCACTCGTAATAACAAATATATCATTAAACTTTTTACTTAAAGTGATACTGCCCAAATTTATCATAAACTGTTCATACCTCCTAGATACTAATTGAAAGGGATATTAGAATTGACTGAGTTCAATTGCCTAATTTTACAAAGAAGGAAACTGACATTGGTAATATGCCCAGGGTCACTTATCTAGGAACTGTTAGTTGATGTCTGGGACGTAGTAAGCATTTAACAAATATTGATTGATTGATTGATTGATTGATCCCAAGTCTTCTGGAATCTCAAATCTAGCTGTCTATCCACTAAGCTAGGCTGCCTTTCAGAATTTGTTTTTAATGAGCAGTTTTCACGACCGTTGAATTTCAACTTTCTGGTCTTTGCTATGTTAAAAATCTACTCACTACACATTTGTACAGAATTTAAAAATAAAGACGGTAAGATAATTTCATTCATCTCAACTTTGAGTCTATAAACCATCTTTCTATTTTCTCTTTCCCAGGAAGCCATGTGTGTCTTAGAATTTGGGCCTCAGCCTACGTTTCCATAGATTCACTAGGCCAACATGGCCAAGTCACATACACACAGTTTCTCAACTCACTATCTTTCTCCTCAATCCCAGAGTCAAAGCCTTGTGGGTCAAAACCAAGCCAACTTCTACTCTCCATGAATTAACTTCCAACTTGTTTCAAGTACATGGAAGACTCTTTCCCAGGCTTTCCCCTAATGATTAGCTTTATTTCCTCCCCCCCAAAAAAAAACAGACTAGTCCACAAGCCTTCAGATTCCCTGAGAAATGAAAGAACAAAAGGAACAGAGGAAATATAAAATGACTTAAAGATTTATAGACTGTTAGAGCCTTCAGGATCCTCTGTTCTCCTGTTCCTTTTAAAGATGAAAAAACAGAGATCTAGAGAAGGAAGCAACTGGCCCAAAATCACTATTAAAAGGCAGAACTGGGCCTCACCCACAGATCTTCTGGCTCCAAATCCATCACTCTTTCAACTACCCAAAGTGAATCAGTGAGAAGCAGCAAGGACAACTTCACATTTTCATGACTTCCATATCTTCATTATGAGACTTCAGACTTTTGAGTCTGTTAAAGACAGTGTATTATAGCAAAAAGAATTCCAGACTGAGCATCAGGATACCTGAGTTCTCACTCCACTGGGCCTAGCTTAACTAGCAGTTGTGGCCTGGGGTGAATTGCTTTCCCTCACTGGGCCTCAGTTTCCTCATTTGCAAAAGGAATATTAGATGATCTCTCCAGCTATGAGATCCAATCAAGTCTGAACAACAGACAGATTCCAAGGCAACAGGGTTCAAAGGCAAAAGAAAAAGAACCCCAGAAAGAATAGGGGGGAAATCCCTTTGTAATTCACTTAAGAAGATGATGAAAAAGATACAACCAAATATCTGGGGCTTCTGGGAGGACAAAAAAAAATTAATCGAAAGGAAATGAAGCGGCCTCCAACAAAGAGGTGACTGTGTCTCAATGAGCAGCAAAAATCAATGAGGCAAAAGGAGTCTGCCTGTGAGAACCAATGAGGTGAAAAGGGACTAACCAATTTGCATCCATTATAGACCACTGAGCTCCAGTGGAAGCAGAGTCTGCCAAAATGAAATTCCACAACTTGTACACGGGAATGACAGCAGGGATGACTGGTCCATGCTGAACTGCAGGGTGAGCATGAGGAGACAGGTTGCTGTTTTTAAGTGCACTGGATGGGCCATGGGCACTTTGTTGTGCAGGTGATCTAATCTCAGGGAAAGACCTTCTTGCTACCAAGTACAAAGGACAGTGGTTTACAATTCACGTACTTGGTCTGGGGTTATTTCCTGCTAATAGACCAGCCCCCAAGGACTTGTCCTGTTGCCAGCTCCTCTTCTCATTGGCTTTTTTTTTTTTTGGTGAGGCAATTGGGGTTAAGTGACTTGCTCAGAGTCACACAGCTAGGAAGTATTATGTGTCTGAGGTCGGATTTGTACTCAGGTCCTCCTGACTCCAGGGCTGGTGCTCTATCCCCTGTGTCACCTAGCCACCCCTCCTATTGGATTTTGATCTCTACTTAGAGACTCTGATTCTGTTGTTATCTCCTCTGCCCTTACCTGGCTTCCCACTTCCACTACTAATCACTCTTACCTTCAGCCTGCTAACTCACTGACGTCAGTATTCACCTTCATCAAGGCAGAGTGCCTGCCTGCCCTATGCAAAGTCTCGTCCATGTTCTCCCATGAGTTTACTGTATGGCGGGAGGGACACATGGGGTTACTTCCTTTTCCTTGAAATCCCATAAATACCAGTAGAACATCCAGGCTGTACAGAGGTTATCCCTCACCCCATCACATGACCAGTACACATTCTTTCCCATTTCTACATGTTTTTGCTGATATCTTTTACCCTGTTTCTTCATCATTCCTCCATGTCTGTAGCTTACCACAGCCTATTTACTCCCACCATGTATCTCATCAGCTCTGAGTGATATTCATTTTCATATAACATCACTAGCAGAATACAGGTATTAAAAAAATGGGTCCCCATTTCAGAGAAGCTTGAGATCATTTAAAAGAACTTTGTGATTTCCCAAAGGCAATCTAATCCACCATCCTCCTCCTGTTCAATTCTGGGCCCAATTTATTAGCTACTCTAGATAGATGACAGATAGATAGACAGACAGACAGACAGACAGACAGACAGACAGACAGACAGATAGATAGATAGATAGATAGATAGATAGATAGATAGATAGATAGATAGATAGATGGTGGTGGATGGATAGGCAGACAGATGATACATGGAAAAATAGATGGATTGACAGAGAGAAGATAGATATAGAAAGATAGTTATAGATAGATGGATAGACAGATGATAGATAAATGTTTAGCGAGGTAGCTAGAATGATAGAACATACACACACATATACACATATTATTAGACAAGCTTTATGGGTGTTCCACAGAACTGTATATTATGGTTTGGATCAAAGGCAATCCAAACCAAGTCAACCACTATCATTGTCTAAATACTGAAATAGCAGGTTCCCCCTCACAGAGATTGATTTCCAAATGAGCTTGGACTAGTGATGTGGGAGAATTTACGTATGTAATACACATATACATATACATACATGTGCACGACTTGTGCATTTACATGTATACATATTACATGTGTGTATATTGTGGATAGATAGATACCCTATATAACGATTGTTCAGTATAAATACTAATCAATGTACATATACATATACACACATGTGCACGACTTGTGCATTTACATGTATACATATTACATGTGTGTATATTGTGGATAGATAGATACCCTATATAACGATTGTTCAGTATAAATACTAATCAATGTAAGAGTATGTAAAACATGCATATTCACATACATACATACATACACACATAGAGGTTGTAGGGACTTTTCCACTAATCAGTGTTTATGATTATAATCAGGTTAACAAAATGCAATCTCTGTGACCTACCTGTACACTAGCCTTCCTGTATGAACTCACTTGCCAAGTCAGTTTTTAAGATGGTATTGAATGCAAAGAGACTATTACCTTTATTTAAGCGATTGGAATTGGGGAGTCCAATCAAGTGATCCAAACATTTTTGGTAGTGATTACTCGTGACAACCATGTTCATTGTGAGGTCTGCCAAAAATTGAGTGGAATTTCATTGGGAGGACAGGGAGGGAAGAGTACTGTGGCAGGCAGTAACAGTGATCAAATGTCCAGGGTGATTTGGAGGTAAAACAAAGCAGCCTTCATATGATTGTGTATGTAAAGGGGGCATTAGGATTTTTAAGCAGGCATCACTTTGGTGTTGGTGACAGACTGGTTCTGATTAAGAGGCCATGAGTATCAGTCAAACTGGCTTATTTGCTTTTACCTAAACTTGTCTCCCCATCTCCCACCACCAAGCCATTGCACAGGCACAGAATGAACTTCCCATTCAACTCTGCCTTTTGGGATCCCCAGTTTCCTTTAGAGAGCACAGGGGTATAGTGGATATAGAGTTAGCCTCAGAGCCAGGAAGAACTGGGTTCAAATCTGATCTGACACATAAAAGCTTTATGACCCATCACCCCAGATGATGCTGTAAGTCTGTAAATTGCAGCACAGTTGCAGATCCCCACCACTGAAATCACAGATCCAGTATAAAGAAAGTTCTTCAAGGCTCAACTCAAGAGGGGGGCACCTTCACTTTAAACCATTCCTGAACCCCCCATTGTCATTGCCTTCTCTCAGTCACTCAGCAAGCACTGTGTGTCAGGCACTGTGCTAAGCACTAGGGATACAAAAAAAAGGCAAAAACATGGTTCCTGCCCTCAAGGATCTTACATTCTAACAGGGGAGACAATACGCATGTATGTATGTAGATACAAGATATACATAGAGTGGAGAAAGGTAATGTTAGAGAGAAAGCACTGGGGTGCGGAGGAGTCTGGGAAAGGTCTCTTAAAGAAGGTAGGATTTGAGCTCAGATCTGGGGAGGAGGGTGGGCAGGGAAGCTTGGAGGTGAGGAAGGAAAATGCTCTAAGAGTGGGCAATAGAGACAGAGACAATGGAGTATCATATTAAAGGAACAGCAAGAAGACCAGTGTGGCTGGATCACAGACCACATAGAGGGGAAGTAGGGGGGATAAGTATTTATATTGTACCTACTATGTGCCAGGAATAGAGTATGAAGGCTAGAAATGTAGGAAGGGGGTCAAGTTATGAAGGGGGATAAAAGCTAGAGTATTTTATATTTGACTTTGGAGATAATAGAGAGCCAGTGGAGTTTACTGGGTAGGGGAGTAATATGGCCAGACCTGTATTTTAGGGAAACCACCCTGGCAGCTGAGTGAAGGATGGACTAGAGTGGGAAGAAATGAGGCAGAGGACCAACCAGAATTATTGTTTATTTGCTTATCTATTTGAATGTGTAAAAGTTTCCCAAGAGCACCCGACTGCCTTTTGCTTTTCTTTGTACCCTTGGCAATCTGTATAGTACCTGGCAAATAACAAATTTTTATTATTATTAAAAAGGCACTTAATTGTTTATTGACTGACTAATGGCCCACTGCATTGTTTGTCTCATTTGCCTGGGCCCCCCTTTCTTGTGATTCTCTTTCTTGGTGGCTAACCCTTTGTCCAAAAGGTAGAACCACTGAGAGACTGATTTAGGTTTAGGTTCCCTAGACGCACAGATACCCAGGGTTGGAAGGCACCACCTACCTCATGCAGCCGGTTCCTAAGTAGAATCCCTCTCAACAACGTACCCCACCTCCCAATGGCCCCCCAGTGATGGGGAGCTCACCTCTCCAGGAGGCAGTGAGCCCCACTTCAGGGCAACTTTGTCAGAAAGTTTTTTTCTTCAGATCAAGCTCTCGGCATGTCCAGGGCTGCAGCAGCTACATCTCCATATCCTATCATCTGTCTACAAACAGAACATCGCATGCCCAGCCTGGACAGAATCTAAATTCCCCTAGATTTTGCTGCATTTTCATGTGTCTCTATCCTTGATAATTAGACTTCCTTCGACATTAGCATCCCATTAAGATGACGGGAGAAGTTTACACTTGCCTTTGTGTTTTTGTTTCAGGCTGTTAGGCAGTGATTCAATGAGACAGCCTTGCTCCTTTTGTATTGTCAAGGCTATCTTAAAATCAGAAAAGACTATACATATTTTATTTTTAAGGTGGAAATTTTAACTGCTATAGGCAGAAAAAAAAGCATGCCTTTTGCCTAGATTCTTGGTTTAAATTCTTGTAGGCACAAAAGGCTGGTAAACTTTGTTCAATGGTAGGAAAGATACATAGGAAAGAACACTAGATTTTTGAGTGAGAAGAACCTGGGTTAGGATTCTGGCTCTACCCCTCCCTGGGGCTCAGTTTCCTCCTCTGTGAAATGAGGGGTGGTGGAGGAGGGAAAGGGGAGGTAGACCAGATGACCTTCAACCTTCAAAGACACTTCCAATTCTAGATCTTTGATCCTCTGATCCTTCAGGTTCACTATAAGCAAGTATTGCCTGCTTTCTTATTTACATACATTACAAGTTAAAAGAAAACTCTTTGAAGGCCTTCCTTCTCTCTCCTTTAGCCAAATCACATCATGACATCCCCACATATATCCCTCCAATTATCCAACTTTCAATGAAAACAAGAAAGCCACAATCTAGCCACCAAGTGGTGACATCACCACTTCCTTCTGTGACAATGGAAATTTACATATGGTTTCTCTCAACCTGAAAAAAAATCAGTAGCCACACCCATAAACATCCACAGACACCGTGATTGGAGCAAGTGCCATGTTAAGTATGAGCCCAAGGACTTAAAAAAAAAATGCATCGATATCTTTTGTTTTGACATCACCTTCCTTTTCAAATATAATCCTCCCATATCCAACCAACCATCCCTTGTAGCAAAAAAGTTTTTTTAAAGTTAGTTAATTAAAACTAGGCAATCCATCAAAGCAGTCTGACAGTTCCACACCCAGAGACTCTCACCTCTACAAAGAGGGAACATTTTCTTATCTCTTCTTCAGGGACAAGTACTTTTAACCAGAAAAAAATGTAAGCATTTCCTGTGTCTACCCTAAGCTTCAGGGTTTTTTTTTTATGTTAAGGAAATGAGAGGGCAAATGGATTGTAAGTTCAGCTGATTTCAAAACAGGAAGAGCCTCCTGGTAGCAAGAATACAATGCAGCCCACTGCTAGTAGTGAGAGAAGATGGAAAAATAAAGAGGGGAGATTTATTTCTTTTCTCTTTCATTTCTTATAATGAATAGCATTAAAATTCAGGTGAGCCGTGTGTGTGTATTGTGTGTGTTTGCTGGTAAAGCACCCTTCTTTTTCACTTGGTGTACTTTCTTATGACTTGGATGGCTTCTGAGTAGGGAGTAGATAGACTCAAATGAACCAGCATTTATTAAGAGCTACCATGGACCAGGCACTGTGTTAAGTGTCAAGGATACAAAGAAAGACAAAAGCAGTCCCTCCCCTCAAGAAGCTCACCTTCTAATGGGAGGGACAACATGCAAACTTGTATGTAAAAGATACAGACAATAGAGGCAAATAGAGTGATGTGCTTGGGATTCGAATCCTGTCTTAGATGCTGTATGACTCTGGGAAAGTCACTTAAATTCAGCATCAGTTTTCCAGTCTGTAAAATGGGGGTAGTAATAGCACCTACCTCCTAGGGTTGAGGTAAGGATCAAAGGAGATAAATACGCTAAGAAAGCACTTTGCAAACCTTAAAGCAAATGCTTGTCATTTTTCAGTTGTGTCTGACTCTTTGTGACTCCACTTCGGGGTTTTCTTGGTGGAGATACTGGAGTGATTTGCCATTTCCTTCTCCAGATCATCTGAGGCAAACAGGATTAAGTGACTTGTCCAGGGTCACCCAGCTAGTAAGTGTCTCAGGTTGGATTTGAACTCAGGAAGGTGAGTCTTCCTGACTCCAGACCCAGTGCTATATCCACTGCAGTGCCACCTAGCTGCCCCAAAAGAAATATTAGCTATTATTACTATTTTGCTCCAGTTTCAGAGTTCCAGTTATTTTTACCTTGAGATAGCTGTTTTCTCATCCATCTCTAATTTGTTTATTCCACATTTATCTGTTAATTGTGGGCATAAGGGAGTGAGAGTGAAGAGTTCAGGCCTCTCTTGAGCTGATTTCATCCTAGAAGCAGCCTCAGAACCTTCAGCCTGACTTGAGAATGCTCTCTCCAAAGGGTTCTAGTCGAAATACCAGAGGAATCAGTCTCCAGCTCTCCACTGTATTCTCTGTTAAAACACTTGCAAGGGAATTTCTGAGGCATTTCAACTAGAATTAACCTGAGAAGACTGATTTCCTAAAGGTACATGTTCTGTCTCCTGCAGAGTCAAGGAGATTTTTACTCCTGAAGCAAAAAAAAAAAATTACTTTGGTAGTCTGTTCACCCCCGTGATGTATGAACACTTGCCATTCCCATTAATAATCAATGAATGCCTAGCAAAAGGAAAATGGGCCCCTGGTGAGGAGTAGATTTAAGTGCAGTGCTCTCAAATTTGGAAAAGTAGTTATTAATGCTTTTTATAATCATTCTAACTATGGTTTGATTAGATAAATGACCTGTCTAAGTTCAGATGCTCCAAATGCTTGCTAAGTAGCTGATCTTGAAGTGAAATGCAATCCAACACATAGTAAGTAACAGATTCTAGGCCAGAGCTAGAAAGGATGAAAAGGATTCAGGGAAGAAGGTCTTTCTCTATTCCTCCCCTGTTCACTGCAGATTGTTCTTTAATTACATTTCCAAGGCTGTTGTGTCTGAAGATGAAGCTAAGCTTCCCTTGGTCTCACATCTGAGGTTTGGTATAGTTCCTCTTTTATTATTGCTAACAACTTTTTATTGAATTTTCTGGGGAAATTAACTTGCGACAGAATACAGAGAGTGTTTACGGAGACATCATGCAAGTCATTGCAGGCTGTTAGCTCAGCCTTATCTGTGAGATAACAGGTACATGTTTCCTACACCAAGCCAAATGAGCAAGACTGAGCATCTGTGCCTCTAACACTTACTGGCTTTGTGACCTTAGGCCAGACATTTTACCTCTGTGGGCTTTACTTTCCTGATCTATGAAATGAGAGAGTTAAACTAACTGGCTTCTTGGGTCCCTTCCAGTTCTACAGCTATGAGCTATGTATTTAGCACAGAATAGATCCCCTGCCTCCCCTCTCCCAACAAAGAAGAGACATAAGAAGCCTATGCATGCTCCTTCTACACAAAAGTAGACAACTCTGGGTGTAAAACACAATATACAATGTCTGATTTCGGGGATGTCGTGGTTAGTTTACTCAACTGGGTTTTTTTTTTAATTCTTTGTTACAAAGGATGACTCTCTAAAGGAAAGAGAGAGACATCCATTGGGAAATACAGATGATGTAAAGGAAAAATAGAAAAAAATCAAAAAAATTAATGAATGTTGTGGTCAATTATCATGTCCCCCACAACCCGACTCAGGGACAAGCTGTTGTTGTTCAGTCCTATTTGCCTCTTCATGGCTTTATTTACTGGAATGGTTTACTGGAATGGTTTACTGGAATGGTTCTGTAGCTCATTTTACAGATGAAGAACTGAGGCAAAGAGGGTTAAGTGACTTGCCCAGGGCCACACATCCAGTAAGTGTCTCAGGCTGGATTTAAACTCAGGTCTTCCAGTCTCCAGGCCCTGAACTCTATCCTCTGTGCCACCTACCTGCCCATTGAAAGAACGATTAGACTTATTCTGCTTGGTCACATTGGAGTAATAGAGTTGCAAAGGGGAAGATTTAGGTTTGAGAAGAGAGAAAACTTCCTAGCAATGATAGCTCATGCAAAAGTAGAACAGGCTGATTCAAGAAGTCATGTATTCCCTTTCATTGGAGGTCTCCAAACAAAGGTTGGACACCTACTCGCTGCAAAGGAGATTGTTGGATTATAACTCTAGAGCTAGAAGGGACCTCACAGATCACATAATTCAAACCCTCCATTTAGAGATAAGGAGGCTGAGGCCCAGAGATATGAAGCAAGGGGCCCAACGTGGCTCGTGTAGTTAGTGGCAACATTGGGATTTCAGTGTAGGATTTTCTGACTCCAAAATCAGCATTTTTCCATTGTGCCATGTTGTTTTCTTGTTCAGGCCTGGATTGGACCAAAGGGCCTCTGGGGACTCTTTTAGCTCCATGATTCCAATGGATTCACTTTGTGTGATCCTTACCATGGCACCATTGGGTACTTAAATGCTTTGTTGGGACACTCCTGATAACAATGATGACCATAATGAAGAGTGGAGCAAGTGGCCACCCATCATCAAAAAAATCATGGAAAAAGATATGAAAATGCCAGGGAGAATTGGAGGAGGCCTATCCAGATGTTCCTCTTGTTCTCCAGGTGGCCTAGTACTCAACATCATCATCGCCATGGGCAATGTTGCTCAAATTAAAAGAAAGTACTTATTTTAACACGAGTAGCAAGTACTATAGAAAGAGGACAAAGTCAACTCATTCCCTACCTCTAGGCGTGGCACTTTGGTTATCTGGGTAAGGTTGCTGGATTACCATGCTTTTTCCACCATGCTCCAAAGCCAAGTACCTTGCCCTCCCCCCTTTCACATTTTTCAGCCTCATTTTAAGTGTTAACTTCTCACGCACTAGAAAATAAGTTCCTTAAGGGCAGAAAATGCCATTCTTTCTGCTTGCGTTTATGTTCCCTGCACTTAGCACAGTAGCTGGCATATTGCAAGCATAAGCTTCCAAAACACTTATTGATTGACCAAGTAAGAAAGTCCCAAAGACCTGAATTCTAATGCTGTTCAGGGCTAGGCAAAATTTCAGGGCCTCATTTCCTTATCTGCCAAATGAAGATAATAATAATAACAGGGCAGTTATACAGAATAAACGAGAGGGAATTTATGTAAAGCCCTACATAAATGTGAACTTTTTAATGATTACTATTATTAAGAACATGTCATCTAAGCCAGTAACACCAATGTGTAGAAGGCAGAAAGATAGCAGGATAAAAATGTAACTTAGCGTATCATAAGATGATAATATATGTATCCAACGTAAATCAAGGATCCATACACTTGGGACTGGAGTAGGAAAAGAAAAGGAAAGTCTGTGATTAATAAATCAACAGTCATTTATTTAGCTTTACGCTATACTGGGCATTGTGGAAGACTCAAGAAAACATACAAAAAAAGCCCTGCCCTCAAGCAGTTTACTGGAATAAAATGGGATTCAGCGAAAGAAGTTATATGTCTGCAAACTACCTACTATAAGACAGTCAGTGATAATGCAAACAAGTAAAAGAGAAAGTTAAGTGTTAAGAGAGGTATCCCCCTCCGTAAAATGGGGATGTAAAAAAAGTATGAGGGAGGGAGAGGACGGCAGTGAGCATCTAGGTGGTACAGTGGATAGAGTGCTGGGCCTGGGATCCGGAAGGCTCAACTTCCTGAGTTCAAATCCAGCCTCATCATCAAATCAGACATTTATAGCTATGTGACAAGTCACAACCCTGTCTGCCTAAGTTCCTCATCTGTCAAATGAGCTGGGGAAGGAAATGGGAAACCACTCCAGTATCTTTGCCAAGGAAACCCCAAATTGGGTCATAAAGAGTTGGACACAAATGAAACAACTGAAGAACAGCATCAAGATGATGAGAAGCTGAATTTGGATGCAAAAGAGAGTTGATTTCAGCCATTCAATCAAATAGATATTGGTTGCCTACCATGGGTAAGGCAATGTATAAGGTGCTGAAAGAAAAAGAAAGATAAGTAAAATGTGGCCCCTACTTTATAGAGCTAGTTCAAGGTCTAAGAGCACTTAAGACCAGTACACAAGTGCTCTAATAGAAATTGTAATATAAATGCATTAGAGTGCCAAAACACACTGTGAGGGTCCAAGGGAGGGAAAGGTCACTTCCATTTGGAGAGATCAGAGAAGCCTTCAGCAAAGTGTCAGTGGCAGAGGTGAGCTTTGAAGAACCTCAGGATGTGGATACGTAGGGTGGGGAGGGGGAGGTAGGGTACAGTGTAAGCAAAAGAAAAGAGGCAGGAAAAGGAAAAGGCAGTTGGAGAAACCACAAGTGGCCAGGTTTGGTTGAAGTATAAAACGCATAGAGGGGAGAAGCAGGAAATCAAACTGGAAAAACAGGTTGAACCCAAGTTATGAAAGGTCATCAGGGCTAGCCTAAGGACTGGGGATTTCATTCAGGGGTCAATCAGGAGCAATTTAAGGTTTTATAGCAGAGGAGCAGAATGAGTAGAGATTGACATTAGAAAAGGACCTATAGCCAGAGTTATCAGCGGGGGTCACAAAAGCCCACAGCAACTTCAAACTAATGATTAAACAGATTTTGACTAAAGACAATACAGTCCTTTTAAGATGAGCGAATGGTGAGTCATAATGGCATGAGTTAAGAGATGCTTTTATCTCTGAGAAGTGACTGGCACCTGAGATGTCACATGTTTCTCTCCCAAGGGTGATATAATAAATAGAGTGGGAAGAAAATGGAAAAAAAAAAAACCACTAGGACAATGGAATATAGACCAAGCTAAATAGTAAGAAGGATTAATTGTCCATTTTATCAGGCAGTGGGCTATGTAAATGTGATGACTACCAATAACGTCATAAGAAGACATGAGCCAGCTTCTAGAATCCATCCGGAAAGCAAAATAGTTGATAAAATGGCAGTAGCCTGAGGGTACTTATGTATTATAAATGGAGTAGCATGCAGAAAGCAGTGAAAGTGGGGGAAAAAACCCACTCACACACACGACAAGGGAAAAGTCACGTCCTGCTCTTCAGTGTGAGTAAGCTGTTCAAAGCATCTTTGAGTGGTCCTGCTTCATGCTACCTTCCACAGTCTACCCTCAGCAAAGTAACCCTGGGACTTCTCTATTCTGAAACACATTAAAAAGCAAACCCTGGAAGAAATTACTCTACTCAACTGATTTCATTGCAAAATCACAAATTCCTGTTTTCCCCAGGTCAAAGCAAATAGGAGTAAAGGCTTGGCCTCTGTCACCATGGAAGAAGTAAAAGAAAGAAGTTTCTGGTCATAGTAGAGACTAGTGGCATGGTCCCTTTATTCAGCAAATAAGTTCTGATAGAATGATGAGGATAAGAATGGGGATGGTGAAGTTGAGGCTGCATGATAGCTAACATTTATATGTTTATGTAGTGATTTAAAGCATGCAAAATTCATTACTTACATTATCTCATTTTATCCTCCCAATAACCCTGTGATCTAAACACTATTGCTACTCCCATTTTACAGATAAGGAAACTGAGAATTTTAGAGGTTAAGTGACCTCAGTAGGGTCATGAGATAATATCAGGGATGGAATTTGAACCCACCTGGGACAAATGTGTCCTCAGTTGAACAGGGAGCCAGGATCGTGTTCCACATGGGAAGACAAATCCCAGGATATGATACAAGGACACTCTTTAGGAGGCCATCAGGAACGGCAGAGCTGGGAAGGGAGGAGGACCTGCCCATTTCAGCTAATTAATCTTGCTCACTGGGTGCTAAGCTCTTGTTTCTCTGCTACTGAAAGATAAGTGCTGTCAGAAACTATCTCCATTTGACACACTGACTTTGGTGCAATGGGGCAAAATGCTTGTCATCTCACCCTGGTTAAAGTTCTCCCTGGCTGCTTCAGTCTGTCTAGTTCAAACCAGGTAGTGTGGCTCAGTGGAAAGAATGCTGGCTATGTCATCCAAAAACCAGAGTTGGAATCCCAGCTCTGTCATTTACTAGACTTTGGACAAGTCTCTTGCCTTCTCTGGGTTTCAGCTCACTCATTGAAGAACAAACAATAAAATGAGCAAGGTTGAATTATGGGGCCCCTTTCTGCTCTAAAGCTGTTAATTTACCATATTTTCCTATCTTCTGCCAAGTCAGAGCTCAAAAAGGCTCTCCTTTGAGAGCCAGAGTTCAGAGCAGTTCCTTCATCCACAAGGAAAAGGGAAAGAAAGAAATGGTCCACCAGCTTCTCTTAGCTGACAGCAGGGGATGATATGATGTATGCTAATCTTGAAATGCCTAAAATGGGTAAAAATATGACTAAAGTCGTCCTGGACGTCAGGGACCGTCTTTGTCTCTTTTTGTGTCCCCAGCTCTCAGTACAGTGACTGGCACACAGCAGGTGCTTAATAAATGTTTATTGATTAATTGAATGAATTGAAGCCTAAAAACTGAGAACCAAAGACCTGAAAAGCAACATCTTATATTGAAAGTGTCACTAAGTTCAAAAAGGGCCATATTTAGTTCCTGTGGATTTTTCTTTCCAATTTAAACCCATGTGATTGAATGACTCCAGAGTTATTAGTAAACACAAAACTGGAAAACTGTCCAAGTTCCTAAAACATAATCATCCCACGTATTGTAATGACAGCCGAGGTTCTGCCATTACTGACAAGAGGGTATGACTGAGGAAGGAGATGACACACCCTTCTAAAATATAAGCTCCTTGAGGGGCTAGTTTGACTTTGTCTTCATCTGCCCAGGGCTAGAATAGTACCTGACATCTAGTTGGTGCTCAATAAATGTTATGAAGTGAATCAGATGAAGTAAGTACAGGACATGTATAGCCTGTATCAGATTGTTTGCCATCTTGAGAAGGTGGGAGAAAAGGGAGAGAGGGAGAAAAAAATTGGAACTCAAAATCTTTAAAAAGTGAATGTTGAAAACTATCTTTGCATGTAATTGGAAAAAATAAAATACTATTAAGTGAGAGGGGGGATTTAAAATTTTTAAATAAATTAAGTACAGGAAACAGAAAATAAAAGGCAGTCAGAGAATCTGATACTTCCCACCACCTTCCAGAAGCTGGCAGCAAGAAATAGAAATACCTCAAGGTCACACCATCCCCTTTGATGAGACTAATCAGCAGGGCCAGAATGGTGATAATGCTAAAGAAAAGGCTCCACTGGGGTTCATACGCTGTGTTCCATGAAAATCCACATCAGTTTTCCCTTGGAGAAGTTTGTTGTGACTAAACCCTCTGATACAAACTGGCTGTGTGACCCTGCACAAGTCACTTAACCTGTCTGCCCTAAACCAATGAGGTCAAACTTAAATAGGACAGGAGTCACTAAATGGTATATAAGGACTGCTGAGAGCCACATATTGACATTATCTATGTTCTACTTTATTTATCCATTCATTCATTTTGTTGAATATTTCCCAATAAAATTTAAACTGGTAGCAATGGTGGGGCAATGTTTGATACCTCAGTTCTAGATAATTCCTTATAACTAAGTTGCATAGAAAGTGTCAAGCCTCATTGATGTGAAGAATTTTTCATCTGGGAGTTCCCTGGATCAATTAAATCATGAGTGCAGGTCCTATCCCTAACTAGGCTACAGGGAGAGCAACAAGATAATAATAACATTATGGATAATAGTTAGCTAGTATTTGCATAGCACTTTGTTGTTGTTTTTGTTCAGGCATTTTTCAGTCCTGTCTGACTCTTTGTGAGCCCATTTAGAGTTTTTTGGCAAAGATACTGGAGTGGTTTGCCATTCCCTTCCCCATATAGCTCTTCAAGGTTTGCAAAGATTCACATATGTTGTCTCCACCATTTAGTGAGAAAATAATGAACTGATAGAGTGCCCTCTGGCAAAGAGATCAAAACACTAGACACAGGTGATTGCATCAGTCTGCATCCCATTCCTGTGTGGAAGGTAGAAAGAAGACAGCATTGTCATCACCATTTTCAAGGCAGGAAAGCAGAGGCCCAGAAGGTGGCATCATTTGCCCCAGACTGCAGCAGGCAGGCATTCCATCTGACATCCTCCTGCCCCTCTCCTGCAGGGCTCAGTTTCATTAGCGTTTCACAGAGATCCTCAGCAACATTCTACCTTTCCCACCTCTATTCCCCAGCAATGTATCTGCCCTTTAGGGGTCTGTAACTTACAAACCAACAGACTGCAAATGTCACCTGGGGAAAGGGATGATACTCTGGGAGATGCAGCCTATTTGGTGATTCACAACGGCTGTTGATAACATTTCAAGAAGGAAAAAAATGTTCCTGCTAATGATGCCACATCCTTTTCTTCTGACAGATGAGAATGT
Organism: Phascolarctos cinereus; assembly: GCF_003287225.1. NCBI lineage: Eukaryota > Metazoa > Chordata > Mammalia > Diprotodontia > Phascolarctidae > Phascolarctos > Phascolarctos cinereus. The sequence goes on from NW_027556180.1 coordinate 53,210,511, forward strand.
GGTTCCGATCTTATCATATCATATTGAGAGCAGCCACTGCCCCTGCAAGTCAGTCTCAGGATTGAGTTTTGGGAGAAAGAAATAAAATGCATGTACAGTTGGCAGGCTTTTTTATCTGCAATGTTTGACAAACATTAACTAATTAATCCTCCTAACACCCTGTGGGCCAGGTATGGGGTGAAGTGTTTTCACCAAGGTCAAAAAGTAAAGCAACATCCTGCCCTGTGGCAGAGTTGATGCCAGTCCCATTCTAGGCCATGTCTGCTAGACCATACATCTCTTTTCTACTGCCTAGCTTTCCCAGATTCACACATGTCATTTTACACATCTATTTCATTGCGACATGACTTAGTGAGTAGAGTGTATGCTTGAAGTCAGGAAGACCTGTCTTCAACTCTTGTTGGCTATAATAAGAGCTAGAATTTATATAGCACTTTGAGGCTGGCAAAGCACTTTACAAATATTCTCTCATTTTAGCCTCACACAATTCCAGGAGGTGGGTGCTATTATTATCCCCATTTTACAGATGAAGAAATTGAAACTGAGAAAGTCTAAGCAACTTGCCCAGGGTCACACAGCTAGTAAGTGTCTGAGGCTGGATTTGAACTCAGGTCTTCCTGACTCTGGGTTCAGCATTCTATCTACTGCTCCACTTAGCTGCCTCAACTACATCTGACCACTCCGACCCTCTGTTTCCTCATCTATACAATGAGGATAGTAATAGCTACAATACCTACTTTATGGGGTGGTTGTAAGGCTCAAATGAAAAAAGGTAGTTAAAGCACAACACAAAAACCAATTACTATTAGTACTAGTACTACTAGTTATAGTAATAGCTATAGTAGTAGTACTAATAAGTTATACTACTGCTGCTGCTGCTACTACTACTGTTACTACTACTACTACTACTATACTACTACTACTACTACTACTACTACTACTACTACTCTACTACCACCACCACCACCACCACCACCATCATCTTTACTTCTACACTAGTGCTACCACCACCACCATTTTATTTAAGAGGTTGTATGACAAAGTGGATAGAGTACTGGCCTTGGAACCCAGAAGGTCTAGGTTGAAATCCCACCTCTGCTATTTACTAGCTGTTGTGATTCTGAGCAAATGACTTAACCTCCTGAGCTTATTTTTTCATCTACAAAGTGGGTAATAATAATAATGATGATAATAATATTAGTACCTGGAGAATTAGCCTCATAGGGATATTAAGGTTCAAAGGAGATCAGGTATCTAAATGCTTTGCCAATTTTAAAGCAGTAGATAAATGTCAGCCATTGCTATTATTAATAAGTATTAGAACAATTAGAACAATATAATTATTCTTTATTGACATAATTAATATTGTTGCGTTGTATAAGAATTATTATGAATGATAATAGCAATCATAATGGCAATGACAATAATAATAATCTAAAGCATGACAAACCACGGTCCCTAACATGCTGCATGGTCTGAGTGGTTGCTATGGAGAATAATGAGGGAGGAGCAAAGATGCAATTAATAATAAAATTAATACAATTAATGAACTTCTGAAGAAATTGAAGGAGAGATCCTCACAATTGCAACATTCTCCAGGTTGTAGAATCGTTGATCACAGTCCTCCATGAAGGATTAGTTCTTCTGGAGAATGTTGGGGACCCAAAAGCACCCACACTACTCAAAAGACTATGACAAGTTAACACAACTCTTTGTCTAGTTCGAAATCCTGTTACTTGTCTGACACTGAGCGTGTCACTCGTTTGCTTCCTGGTTTTGGCCCTACTTCCTTAGCAGACTCTGCCTCTTATCACTGGACCTGTCAGTTCCACCATTCCTCTGCCCAACTTTTGATCTTGGCTTGTCTATGCTGTAGTTCTGACCCTCATATTCACAATAATTCTCCATTGCCTTCTCACCACCACCACCACCACCACCACCACCCCAACCTCGGAAGGTTCAATTAGCACCATGGTCCCCAAATCAACCTCAACTCTTGGCAGGCCCCAACCCTAGCCCCCTGTTTTCTCTTAAAATAATAGAATTTCATTGAGGGATCCTGTCTCTATGATGTTTGTCACCTGGCAAATGTTGCTTTCTTTCGTATTGCTCCATCAATACTGTAGTGAGCCTCAAATTATCCAGAATCATTGACTTCTCCGAGTTGGATGGAACCTCAGAGGCACGTGGTTCATTTGTGACCTGGCTGTGAATCCCTTGATAACAGATCTTCTGGGCTGTGTTTGAAGATCTTTGGTGAAGAGAAGCTTGCCTCCTCCCAATGCAGGTGACCCCACTTACGGACAGCTCTCTTATTCACATCAAGCCCAAAGTGTCCCCTTTGCAACTTCTACTCTTTGCTCCAGGGGCCAAGCAAAGCAAATTTCATCCCTATTCAAAAAGTTGTTGTTGTTGATTTGTGTCTGATTCTTCATGACCCAATCTGGGGTTTTCTTGGCAAAGATACTGAATCAGTTTGCCATTTTCTTCTCCAGTTCATTTACAAATGAAGAAACTAAGGCAAACAGGATCAAGTGACTTGCCTAGGGTCACAAACTAGTAACCATCTGAAGCCAGCTTTGAACTCACAAAGGTGAGTCTTCCTGACTCTAGGCCTGGGACTCTATCCACTACTGCACCACCTATCTGACTATTCAGAGAGACAGTCCTTCAAATACTTGGAGTATCTAGCAATCTACATATGGGCCCTGATCATTACCTCCTGTTCTCTGTGCAGGCCTCCTCAAACTTTTTCCACTCTCAGCCTCTTCAGTACTTCTCAAATCCCATATGGGGTCATGACCCACAGTTTAAGAAGCATTGGAAAGAGCCCAAAGCTCTTTGCAGGCTTCACTTATTATCCTCCTCTCCATTTTAAAATCTAACGTGGAGAAGAAAACTATTCTTGTGAGAGATTCCCTTAGGAGAAAGAAGATCCATGTTAAAAAAAAAAAAGTCCCAGTGTCCCAGGGTGTGTCTAACCTGGATTTAAGTACCACATCTGATACCTCTCTGGGTAGATGTTTGGCAAATCTGAGCCTTAGTCTCTCCATCTGTAAAATACAGATACTATTACATACATTTCCTACTTTACAAAGTGGACATCAAATGAGATCGTGGATGTAATTGTCATTGTTTAGTCAATTCATCCAACTCTTTGTGACCCCATTTGGGGTTTTCTTCACAAAGATTTTGGAGTGGTTTGCCCATTTCCTTCTCCAGCTTGTTTTACAAATGAAGAAACTGAGGCAAACAGGGTAAAGTAACTTGCCCAGGGTCACACAGCTAGGAAATGTCTGAGGCCAGATTTGAACTCAGGTCCTCATGACTCCAGGGCTACCATTCTATATCATATATAATAACAGATAGATATTGGTCATTCTTAATTGTTTATTGTTTAATTGTCATTACTCTCAACTTATTTAGGATCTTGAAGCTCAGACAGGTAAAATCACAAGCCCAAATCGATACAAGTCCTTAGTGTAGTCAGAAACTGAACTCCAATTCTTTGACTTATCATTGATACTTTATCATCATACTCCCCTTTATCACTGACATGTTTTACTAAACTTTCTTCTCCATGCTGTTCATGGATCCCTAATCTTCCCATCTTTTTCTGTTTAAATCTCGCCTATTTATTATTTTTTAGCTCATAGCAAAGGCATCTGCTAAAATGGTATAGCCAGAACAGTAGCAATAAAATGCTCCTCCTATCAACCTGAGATGCTATGTCTCCCACAAAGGCACATTGCCTTTGTGGGGAAATGGAACAAGAATGTAGAATATAATGGCGGTGAGTCTAAATGTCAGGAGCACATGGGGTCAAAGGGAAGTCATTCCTCTGGTCCTTCAAGGCCTCAGTGTTCCCTCTCTTCTCCTACAGTGCTTAAGCTGCCCCCCCAAGCATCTCCACTAGTTGGGTCCATTAACTCGAGCACCCTGAGTCTGCTTCTTTCTGTGGCACTCTTGAGCGCCAGGGCTAGTTCTTTCTTGAGTTTTCGGTTGCCTATCTTCTTTGCTTCCAAACATCCCACTCTTTGAAGCTTTCTCCTGCCTTGGATTGCCTGATTTGATTCCCTTTCTGTGTCCATCTGGAGAGTATATGTCCCTGTTCCCTGTACTGGACAAGTTCTCCTACTGGACAAGAAACTCTACTCCCATGGCTAATAGTGGATAGTAATATCCCTCCCATTGCCCTCCAAATAGGCAAAGAGATCACCCCCACACACAAAGCTGTTCCTAGCCTCACCTAACTTTAAGTGCCATCTTTTCCAAGAAAATTTCCTTATTCATTCCAACCCACAATGGCTTCTCCCTTGTCTATTTGAGTACTTATTACTATACCACACAATTGGCCCCTTATTATATATACCATCTTATCTGAACACAACTATGCTGTATATAAATCCCTGTGGAATGAGACCAGGTATCCTAGAGCATAGTGCTAAATGGCTAGTAGGATTACAGTTCATTTATCTTTATGGATCACAATAACCCAAGCAACAGCTAATTTTGTGCAGATCTAACTGTGGCTTCAAAAAGCAAACAGGAAATTGTGCCTGTCTGTGAGCAGTGAGGCATACGATTAGGGAGCTCAGCTCGGGCCATTTTATTTACAGTTGGATTTTTAAAAATAAGTCCTGGTCATGCATTTTGTTTTTACATCACACTCATCTGATATTCTGCATACACCCTCACCTTTGCTTTGAATCCTCCATTGTAACAAAGAGAAAGGGATTAGGTGAAAAATTATTATTATTATTACTATAACCAATATAGACAAATAATAGGAACTTTTAAAAATGCTTGGGCCAGCTAGATGGCACAGTGGAGAGAGCACCAGCTCTGAATTCAGAAGGATTTGAGTTCAAATTTGGCCTCAGATACTTACTGGCTGTGTGACCCTGGGCAAGTCACTTAACGCTCTTTGCCTCAGTTTCCTCATCTGTAAAAGGAGCTGGAGAAGGAAATGGCAAACTGATCCAGTATCTTTACAAAGAAAACTCCAAAGGGGTCACAAAGAGTCAGACACAACTAAAAAATGACTAAACAATAAATGCCTATTGACTGATTACTGTCTGGCAGTATAAGCAACCTTTGATCCCAGTAGCACCCCCCCCAGCTGTCTGTCAAGAGGATGGGAGTATGTTTCCTTCTCTGTTTTCTGAAACCAAGTTTGGTCATTAAAATCATTCAGTTTGATCCGCTATTCAGTGTTCATTTGCACTGTAATAAGTAATCAACTCTTCATACAATTGGTTTATACAATTTCAAAGGATCATAGAATTAGAACTGGAAGTGGTCTTAAAGATAATCTAGTTCAACCTCAGATTCCTTGTTTTTGTCATTTCTTACTTCACAATACTAATTTCCTACATTCACAAGCTATTCCCCACTTGGTCAGTACCCTCCTTATTTCCCACCCTTTGCTGCTACAAAATATATATAATTTTATTTATTATTATTTATTATATTATTTACATTATATCTTATTATTATTTATATATAAAATGTGTGTATACACACACACTTTTGGAAAGACTAAAAGAATCTTCCTTTGGTAAAAAAAAAAAATCTTAGCACAGGAAAAAAGATTTGTGATCAATGTGAGAGTTGTGGAAGGTAGCATGTTTTGTTTTATCTGGAAGGGCTCATCCCCCATAGTTCATTACTCAGGCTTTTTAATGTGGATGGGAATGGAGAATCCTGGATTCAATTCTCTAGTCTAGATCCACCTTGGAATCCTGGCAAGAAGATCATTTGTGTGCCCTGGGCTTCAGTTTCCCTATTAGAAGAATTCACCTGAGATAGTCATTGATGTTTACCTCCTGGGGTTGATTGAGTGATTCTATGAGCTCCAGAGGGAAAGGTCCTACAGAAATACAAGATAGAAAATCAAGCTACCAAAGACATTTACATGTTTGTTTATTTTGCTTTTCCCTTCGAGAAACTCATCTCCATGGCCTGATACTGGAAGAGGAAAATGTTTTTTTCTTGATGGTGAAGCAGCCCTGAGCATAATCTCTTAAAGTAGGTTCTTGAGAAAATAGCCAATGAGGAGTAAATAAAAGGAAAAACTCTGACTTGCAATCTCATGGACCATAACCCATGGGAAATTCTTCTGGGTCACAGAAAGCTCTAAAGAGATGAACCGGGATGAAGTTAGTGAAGGTGAACAAGGAAAATGTAAATCTTTCAGGTCTAAATAATGAACTCTATAACAGCCTGTTTAAAATGAAAGAAACATCAGTTGACCCTGTTACCAAAAGCTTTCTACCCTTAAAAAATGGATTTGAAAGTGGAAGGGACTAGAGATTGTCACATTCAATCTCTTATTTTACAGAGAAGGAAACTGAGCTCCAGAGAGCTGAAATGACTTATCAAAGGTCACAGAGGTAGTTCAAAGGCACATAGATTCAATGGAAGTGTGTTGGATTGGGAGTCAGAAGACCTAAGTTCAGAGCCTCTCTCTCCTACTTACATCCTATGTGACTTTAGGCAAATCGCTTCTCTGCTCTCAGTTTTGTCATTTTTAAATGATGGGGTTGGACCAGATGCCCTTCAAGGTCCCTTTCAGCTCTAAAATTATCGCTCTCAGTGTCAGATCAAACCCAAGTCCTCTGCCTCTCAATACAGCCCCCTTTTCATTACACCACCCTTCTTCTCTGACTGGTTCGTTCTGTGTGATCTTTGGTGTCTGCACTTAGCAGAGTAACACAGAGACCCCAAGGCTTTTCATTAGAGAAAACTACTCTTAATCTCCCCAAACCAGAGACATCTTGTCTTTGCAGACTCCATTAAAGTTGAGCCCTTCAGATGACCTAGAACGAGTTGTTCTATTTCCTAGGGCCTAAGTCTCCTCATTTCTAAAATGAGAGACATGAACTAGATGATCCCAAAATTCTTTCCCCAGTTTGAACATTCTCTCCTTATGTCTGTTCAGATAAAATAAAGAGGGATTGAGGGTGGCAAGGGAAGAAAACTGAGGGCCCCAATGAGGCAGGCGTTCTAATCAGCGACCTTCTGTTCCTGTCACAGCAGGCTCTGTGGGTCATACACGAGCCTGGCTCTTCACCACAGTGACCGTCTTTGTGGAGGGATGCTGCAGAATTGGTCACTGTGTCCTCATTACATTGTTAGCCTGCTGTCTGTTTATGCAGCGGGAAGCCAGCTTCTCAGGCTGTAATTCTTGCCACATTTTTCCCTCTCCGTTAAAGACTGGGGGCAAACTTCTTTAATCATGTAGGCTTTATGAGGAGGAAGGAGCTTGTCATTTGTTTTTGGCTTTGAGAAAGAACTAACTTCTTCTGATCAGAGAGTAAGATACATCTTTCCCCACAAGCTGGCTCAGTGCCTAGAACATAGTAGGTGCTTAATAAATTCTTATTCATTGGTTGACATTTGCTGATTAGTCATAGCAAATAGTAAAATAGTCATAGCTAATAGTAAACCTTAAGGTTTACAAAGCCTTTAACATTTATGATTTCATTTCACCTTCAAAACATCCCAATGAGGTATTATTATTATTATTATTATTATCATCAGTATCATCCCAATGAGGTAGTAGTAGTAGTAGTAGTAGTAGTAGTATCAGTATCATCCCAATGAAGTAATAGTAGTAAGTAGTAGTAGTTAGTAATAGTAGTAGTAGTAGTAGTAGTAGTAGTAGTAGTAGTATCATCCCAAAGAGGTATTATTATTTAGGTATTATTATTATTGGTATCATCACAATGAAGTAGTATGACTTTCTCTATTTTACAGGTAAGGAAACTGAGGCCCAAAGAAGCAATGATTTGCCCAAGATCACATAGCTAGTAAGCCTCCAAGGCAGGATTTGAACCTAGGTCTCTCCAGATTCCAAGTTCAGGGCTCTATTCACTGTGATACTCTTAACATGTGTTCTTCCATTACAGCTGGTAACTGTCCCAAATCTATCCACTAACTAGCCGTATGACCTTGGTCAAGTCACTTAACTTTTCTTGAACTCATTTTCCCCATTTATGAAATAAAGGAGGTAAAGTAGATAATGATCATGGGAATAATAACAATAATAGTAAAAATTCATATTTAGCATTGTAAGATTTACAAAGTACTTTCCCCACAATGACCCTGTGAGGTAAGCAGTGCAGGTATTACTGTCCCTATTTTACAAAATGAAGAAACTGAAACTTGGTGAGGTCCGTGGTCATCCTCACCAAATCTAAAACTGATTTTAAGTTTTATTTATTTTTAAGTATTATTTTTGTCTATACGTATTTAAGTATGGTTTTAAGTATCATTCATTGTTTTTCTTATAAAAGAAAAACAGCTTGGTACTATGGAAAGATCGCTGATTTTGAGTCAAAGGACCTCGATTCAAATCCTGCCTTTGCAACTTACTCACTTGTGTGACCTTGCGCTAGTAACTTCTTTCTGGGCCGCAGTTTCTGTATTTATAAAATGAGGAGGTTGACCTAGAGCTCTAGATCCAAGATCCTATAAAGGGAGTCAATGGAAACTCTCTTCTAGTGTAGACTTGCTGCCCCTTCCTTACCCACTCCCTCTTGGTAGCTAGGTGGAGCAGTGAATAGAACACTGCCCTAAAGTCAGGAAGACCTGAATTCAAATCCAGCCTCAGACTAGCTGCTTGACCCTGAACAAATCACCTGACCACCATTTGCCTCAGTTTCCTCAATTGCAAAATGGGGATGATAACTGCACTTACCTCCAGGGCTGTAATGAGGATCAAATGAGATAATATTTGTGAAGTACTTAGCACAATACCTGACAAATAGTAGGTGCTATATAAATGCTTATTCCCTTCCCTCCCTCCCCTGAATCCCGTTGTTTCCATCATATTCTCATAGGCAATTCATTTCCTCCAGGGCTGTTCTCCTGTTATATGCTCAGTCACTTAGTTGCTATTAAGTGACACAGTGCATAGCTTTATGTTAGGTGTGGCTGGAAAGTATGGTGGAAAGTCAGGAGACCTGGGTTCAGATCTATCCATTCCCTCATTATCAATTTATCAGAAACTGCAGCATTATATAAACCCAGCATTTAACACAATTCCTGGTACATTGTAGATGCTTAATAAATGCCTCTTGACTCAACTTGACTCAAGGTCATACAACATTGCCATACTGGTGTTAAAAAGGGGGAGACTTTGTTTTAGGGAAAATCTAGCCTTCACTAAAAGCATTTTGCCATTTCTCAAAGACAACCCACCAACTCTCTTCTTCCTTCTCTTCCCTGAGGGCTGAGCATAACTGACTTTTTTCAGAGTCTGCCCCTGATATACACACTGATGGATGAGCTCTTTAGCTTGTTCAACCAGCTGCCTTTCCTAGTCTAGACAGCAGGCACCCTCCATCCACTTGGTTTATCCCAGTTGGATAGTTAGGCCAGACTCTTTGAAGTGAGCAGGTACTTCATGAATTGATGAAAGGCTCAACATATTGTCATGACATCACTGTCACACAGAAGCATCTGGGGACCTTTCCATCTATAGGGAATTCCCGTTTAATTTGGACATTGTATTGGACCTCTTAGGTGACTTCCAGCCCTGAATCTAACACCTATGCTCTTATAGCCTCCACTATTACCATGGTAAACACCTTTGGCAAAAATCTACCTCCCTATTTTCTTCCACACTTGAGAGTAATAAAGGGAGGGCAATTGAACAAAGTTATCTCTTTGTTGCTTCTTTCAAGAATCTTGCATCATTTGCCACTTCAGGGACAATTTGTTGACTTTTAAGGTGGCATTTTGTTCTACCCAATGAAATGTGTTTTTTCAGGTCAATAACAAGTCCAGCATTTTCTACACCTTTCTACAAGCTTGTCAAGATGTGGTCTTTGTAAGAGCCTGTCTCTTCCTTCTGACACCATCACCAGAGATGTCCTGGATGTTTATGAAGGTTATTCTCATAAAAAATTGTGTATAGATAGCAAAGTAGACCTAATAGCCAGTAGTTGATTGCTATTTTCTCAGTTATTTTTCTTTGGGAACTGTAAAGTACAAGATTGTTTTCTCTTTTCCCTTCTCTTTCATATGCCTTGAACATCAAAAACGGGTGGTGGCAGAGTGGATAGAGCACAGGACCTGGAGTGAGAAGACCTAATTTCAAATATGGCCTCAGTCACTTATCAACTGTGTTACCTTGGGCAAGTTGCTTTTAAAAAAAAAACAACTCTGCCTTAGTTTCCTCACTTGTAAAAAGGGGATAATAATAGCTGCCTACCCGGATTGCTGTGAGGATCCATTGAGATAACAGGTGTAAAGAGCTACATAATGCTACTTCTTGTTATTATTACTGATGTCTATCCTTCAATGTTTCATTCAGCAAGATCTCCCTCCACGCGTACTTGGTTTAATCCAGCACATTCTGATGTCTTTATTTTCTTCTGTGCCATTTGTATTGCCTCCAGCAGCACTTCCAGGACTATGATATTAGAATCCAAACATGGCAGCTCCACTGTCCTTGCTGGTGATGGTAGATGCTGGATTGGATTCTAAAAGCGTCATAGGAATACCAGCTATTACTCAGTTCAATTCAACCAACAGTGACTCAGGTGCTGAGGCTTAAGAAAAAATCAAGGGGCTTACATGATTATATGTACCCATTTAGCAAATGTGCATACTCTAAGTCAGGTGCTATAAACCAATGAGAGGGCACATCGTCTCAATGGCTCTTCTTAGATTATGACTCGATAGCATGTTCACAACATTTTACTTTTATTTCTACTTTTTGAAGAAAAGATCCTTGATTTTATTAGTAGGAGTGCTCCCTCCACCATTGCAGATTGCCACCAAAGTGGGCATTTGCTATTTGTGTTATCTTGGACAGGTCATTTTACCTTTCTAGGAGCTCAGTACCCTTCTCCAGCTCTAAGCTCATGATCCCATTATCACCTCCATTTTTCATGAATTGTCATGATCAAAAAGTCTTTACCTAGTGATGAATGCTTCTCCACACTCAACTGATGACAGATACACAGTCTACCATTGGTCCCAAGCTCAAAACCTTTCCAACTTGGTAGAATAGGACTTACACTGCGTTGGCTAAGCCTTTGAAGACACAGATTTATTTTCTTGCCATCATGGAGGCCTTCAAAAAAATTCAATTCAGCAAACTTTTATCGAGTCTCTATGCTAATGAGACTTTCTAGAGAGCTCAAATGCTGGGCTCTGAGATTCCAAGATGAAAAATGGCAATCTCTTCCATCAAACTGTTCATAGTCTAGTGGGATGATATAACAAGCCCACAGATTAGTGTGGTACAAGTATGGAGACAAAGCACCAGCAAACTGCTAAAAAAATATTTAAGGAAGCAAAGATTACTTTTAGCTAGGAAATCAAAGGAAGATACCGTATCAAAATTTACTGAGAGAACTGGCAGATTTGATTATTGAGGCACTACCATCAGCAAAAATGAGAGATGTACCACAAGATTAGAAATGGGGAAATCTTGTTTCAATTTTCAAATAAGAAAACAAAGTACAGTCTGTAATCTGTAGGTTGGTGGGTTTGACTTTAACTTTTGGGAATGTTCTAGAATGAATAATTAAAGAAATGGGTGGCAAAAATCCAGAAATAATGATGATGAGAGCCAATATTGCTTCATCAAGAACGAGTCATGCTAGGCTAACATCATTTCCTTTGTTGAGAGGATGATTAAAATAGTATACAGAGAGAAGACTGTGGACATTGTTCATCTAGATTTTAGCCAAGCTTTTGATCAAATATATGATACTATTCTTATAGAGAAAATAGAGAGATATGGATTAGACAGGAAAATAATTTGAATTTAGAACTAGTCATATTTAGGGTAATTTTTTTAACATTTTTTATTCTGAACTTGGGAAATAAAGCAAGCATTTCTATAATGAGATGGAACAGAGAAGCAAAGGATCGCACCTCAAACTGCAGGTCCATTATGTACAACTTAATATTCCTTTTAAATATACAACAAAGTTATTATGTGGTTTTCTTTTTTTGCCGTCTCTCCTCCTCACCCCAGAGACGGCTATCGTGAGACACAAATATGTGTGTGTATATATATATGTATGTATGCATATATGTATAAGTAGATATATGTATATATACATATATAATACATACACATATATTACAACAGTCCAGGCAAGAGGTGATGAGAATTTGAACTCAGGACATGTTGAAAGTGTGAGTTGAGAGGAGAGGGCAGATGTGCGCAATATCATAGAAACTCAACAGAGCTTGGCAAATGATTGAAAGTAGTGAGGTAGAGAGTTGAAAAAACTGAAGATAAGCTATAAGCCTTTGTGACTGGGAATATGGTGGTTGCATCAACAGAAATAGAGAAGTTGGGAAGAGGAGTAGATTTGAGGGGAATATGAGTTTATTCTGAGACATATTGACTTCCAGGTAAATTTTAAATAGAACCAAGGCCCAGAAGGTAACTTAATGATGTCTTTCCATTCCCTCAAGGGAGGAGGGAGATGTTGAGGCCTTTTGGTCATAGAATCCAAAGGGCAAAACGAAGAGCAATGGGTTGTTTCATTTTGTCTTGGTTTCCTGCGTACTGACAAACTCAAAGTTCAGGCTAAGCAGAGAGAAGTGTACCTAAGCCACAGCCATGGTTGTCTGAGCCCCTTCAATGAATTGGTGCCTTCCAAATGAGGTTTCTGGATCTCCATAGAGATCTAATTTTAGAGAAATCAGATCTCGCTAATCCCTACCCAGCATGAAGGGGAAAAAATGTGCTTTCTATTAGTCGAATGACCAGGGGATGTATTCATAGTTTCTTTGCCAGTACTTGTAGCTGATACCTCTTTCAAATTAATTTATTCTCATAAATTGATTTTTTATTTGATCTACCTCACCTATCAGGACTTCTACTGAGATTGCCCAATAGCATTACCATTAATATCTATGATTGCCCAATAGCATTACCATTAATAGCTACAAAATCTCATTGGTGTCACACCTTCGGATTATTTGTCTCAAGGAATTGGGCTCTTAACTCTCCAATGAGAACACATCGAATAATAAAACTAAACAGTATTTTATGTTTAACTCCCCCATACTGAAGGGCTAATGAAAATTGTGTTGAATGAGGTAGTTTACAAACTGAGCGAACAACTATTTACTGTTCTAAGCAGCAATGGACCATTCTGGAAAATTTCAAAGGCTTGGTTAGACTGAGCTTCAAGAGTGACAGAAAGAGGGGAAGGGGACGTGGTGGGGTAAGTTCGCCAAAGCAGGGCTGGAGTACGATGGAGTGGAAGAAGGCCTGGGTGTGGAGTCCAAAGCTTTGGGATCATGGTCTCATAGGACTTGGAGTGCTCTAATTCAATTCTCCTCCCTCTCCCCCCCCCATATGATTTTATAGATGGTGAAACTAAGGCACAGAGGGGTGACTTACCCAGGGTCGAAAAGCAAGTGTCTGAGGTAGAATTTGAACTCAGATCTTCCTAACTTTAAGTCAGTGTCCCATCTATTACTTACTCAGACCAACATAGTGCTGAGATATACTCAAGAAGAGGAAGCCTCAGAACAGTCATTTTTTTGACAGGTCCACTTTTACTATGTTTCCCACCAAAATAAGGTCTAATCAGCATAACTTAATTCAAAAAACCAGTGAAATTCTCCTATCACTATGATTGTTTAGCAGACCTCCGCACATATTCACAAAGTAGACATCCAGTGATCCTCGAATCAGTTTTGCCAAGTTAGCTGGCAGTTAATGCCAGCTGCACAAACATTCTTAGGCGATTCAGAAAAGGCAGGTAACCTCACTTTACAGACCACTTGTTAAATAAGGGAGTTGCCCTCGACAGTCTCAGGGAAATCTTTCAGCCTTGAATCTATGTTACTGTGGCCCTGTAAAATTCCCTGAAATACAAACTACACCCTTAAAATAAGATGTCTTTGAAAAGACAAAAGAAAAAAGAACAAACCTACCTATTTTAGGCCACAGTCAGCTTCTACACAGACCAGATGGGGATGAGGTAAAGTGGTATATTCAGTTTAATGCAATAACTCTGACAAACAGTAGCAATTAAGATCTGGAAATCAAACACTAAAAGCAATCTCTTGGAAAGTTATTTTTTTTCCAACCGAACTTTAGACACTTGCTTCACGCTCCTGATTTAGCTTTGGGTTTTTTTTTAAAGAAAAATAATCATGATAACTGATGTTTATATAGCATTTTTGAAGTTTTTAAATTGCTTTACATAAATTACCTCATTTGATCTTCATAACAAGCCTGTGAGGGAAGTTGCTATTATTATTCTCCTCTTAACCTCTGTCTGCCTCAGTTTCCTCAGCTCTAAAATGGGAATAATAATAATAAAATCACACTTAGTACAGTGTCTGACCCATAGTAGATGCTTAATAAATACTCCTTTTCCTTTCTTCCTCCCATTTTACAGACAAGAAAATTGAGGCTGAGAAAAGTTAAAGGGTTTGCCCAGCTAGCAAGTATCTGAGGCAGGTTTTGAACTGAGGTATTACTGATTCTACCTGAGATATTAAAATAGGAGAATGGGGAGATCATAAATTTGGAGCTGGAAAGATCCTTAGAGTCTAAACCCTAAATTTTTTAAATTAATTTATTTTGATTTATCAACAATCACTTCCATGAACTTTTGAGTTTTAAATTTTTCTCTCCCTCCGTCCCCACCTCCCTCTCCAAGACTGCACACAATCTGATATAGGCTATACATATACTTTCCTATTAAACACATTTTCACATTAGTGATGTTGTAAGGAAGAATTAGAACCAATAGGAGGAACCATCAGAAAGAGAAAACAAAACACAACAGAAGAAAAAAAAGTTAGCAATAGTATACTTCGATCTGCATTTACTCCATAGTTCTTTCTTTGGATGTGGATAGCATTTTCCATCATAAAGCCTTTGGAGGTGTCTTAGATCCTTGTATTGCTGAGAAGGATTAAGTCTATCAATATTAGTCATCACACAAGGTGGCTGTTACTGTGTACAATGTTCTCCTTGTTCTGCTCACTTCACTCAGCATCAGACCATACAAGTCTTTCCAGGTTTTTCTGAAGTCAGCCTGTTCATCATTTCTTATAGCACAGTAGTATTCCATTACATTCATATGCCACAACTTGTTCAGCCATTCCCCAATTGATGGGCATCTTCTCGATTTCCAATTCTTTGCCACCACAAAAAGAGCTGCTATAAATATTTTTGTACATGTAGGTCTTTTCCCCTTTTTAATGATCTCTTTGGGGTACAGGCCTAGAAGTGCTATTGCTGGGTCAAAGGGTATGCACATTTTTATAGCCCTTTGGGTATAGTTCCAAACTGCTCTCCAAAATGGTTGGATCATTTCACAACTCCACCAACAATGCATTAATGTTCATATTTTCCCACACCTTCTCCAACATTTATCATTTTCCTGTTTTGTCATGTTGGCCAATTTGATTGGTGTGATGTGGTACCTCAGAGTTGTTTTGGTTTGCATTTCTCTAATCAATAATGATTTAGAGTATTTTTTCTTATGACTATATATGGCTTTAATTTCTTCATCTGAGAACTGCCTGTTCACATCCTTTGACCGTTTATCAATTGGGGAATGACTTGTATTCTTATAAATTTGACTTAATTCTCTATATATTTTAGAAATGAGGCCCTTATCAGAGAGACTGGTTGTAAAAATTCTTTCCCAATTCTCTACTTTCCTTCTAATCTTGGTTGCATTAGCTTTCCTAAACCCTTATTTTACAAATGAGGAAACTGAGGTCCAGTGAGTTACTTACCCAAGAATACTCAAAGTAGGGACTGATAGAGAAAGTAACTGAAGCCAGTCCTGTGATTCCAAAGCCCCATGATCTTTCTGTTTTCCCATAATGATGTCCCAGTATCTGTTTTAGCCCTTTGACTCTGTGATTCGGTTCTGGATTTGGAGAACCCTCATCGATCGTGTCATCACGTGACTGGCTGAGAACAGCCAGAATTGAGGCACCAGGGTGGATTCTCACTCCAGCCGCACTGGTTCCCACATCCTTAGCAGTGGTGCTAGAACCTTTGTGCCCAGGTTTTATGACCTTGAAGGAGAGGTTCAGCTGCCTGGAAACCCACCTTTTTTCCATCTAAAGATTTTCCCTGCTCCCCTTTGTTCAGCATTGGCCTGAGGTTTGCTGCAGTGCATTCGTGTTGGGTGCTTTTTTGTTTGTTTATTTAGTTGTTTTGTTTTTTAGCCTCTTTGTCTGGCCCCACAAATGACCGAAGTAGGTTACAACATATACTCTGGCATCATGAAAAGGCGTTTGAATATTTTCCTGGCGATTTTGGATTCTCCGTAGCCTAAGAAAGACTTGGCAGATAAAATTGGTATTTTGCACGTATTGTTGGCTCCTCAGTGGGGGGTGGAACGGCATGCTTTCCCCCAGCTCTTTTGGGACTTTTGGGAGGGGGTTTTCCTCCCCAGGTGGAATTTTTTAAATTGAGTATTAAAGCATGCTTTGTTCTCATGGTACTTTCCAAGGAGGCCCTCAGGCATATCTCAAAGGAGCTGAGACACCCAATCTTCACCCTTTGATCAAGCAAGGGTGAGGTACAATGAGTTGTTCGAGACAGCTAGGGATAAAATGGAGCCAAGAGAACGCAGGCTTCTTGATTTAGAAGTGGAAGGGGCCTTCCAGGTCCAGACCCCTCTTTTAGAGACAGGCCCTTAAAGGTTATTGCCAAGGTGAGTTCCTCTGTTAAACTGAGCTGCTGGAGGGCTGGGACTGGGGGTTTTTTTGCTTTTCTTTGTATCCTAAGACTTTGCCACGGTTCCTGGCACATAATTGGTGCTTAATGAATGCTTATTGACTTCATATATACGGTAACCAGTTCATCAGTCAACAATCATTTATTAAGCCCTTACTGTGTACCAGGCACTGTGCTGATTGCTGGTAATATAAAGAAAAGTAAAGACAGTCTTTGCTCTCAGAGGGATCACATTCTAATAGGGGTGACAATATGTCATATACAGACTAGATTCAGGATAATATGGAGTAGTTAGTGCTGGGGAGACTGGGAAAGGCCTCCTGCAAAGGGACGGATCTTTAAGGAAGCCAAGCATTCTTAGAGTCAGGGGTGAGGAGGGCAAGTATTCGAACTCGAGTCATCTGTCTACCTATCCACCGATCTTTCCAATACTCCATTCTACCTCACATTCTGAACCTCGACTTTTGCTTCCTTCTACCCTTGTCAAGAGAATAAAAATTAAAATGAATGTACTGGGACATAGAGGCTTTCAACTACCCCAGTGTGAAAAAAGATTCAGTAATTTTTTCCATTATATTTCTTTTTAGTAACAAAACTTGGGGGTGTGCATCTGCCTGCTGTATAAATGTTTTCATCCATCTTAATAGACTCATTCACCATTGTTGCCCTGGTCTGCTTCTTAAAGGACTCATCATCTTGACTGGAGAAGCAAGTTACCTGGGGGAATCCAACCCTGCCTCATTTGCCAAAATATAGGAAGAGTTACTCCTGACCTGGGGAAAAACTTTATCATAGTGTTTGCATTCCAAAACCAATATTTGGTAGTGATTGTCTTTATAGTAATAAATACATACAAACTATTGAAAAACAATAATGACAACAACTAACATTTATATAATGCTTTCAAGTTTGCAAAGTACTTTGTAAATATCTTATCTGATTCTTACAACAGCCCTGGGAGATAGATGCTATTATTATCCCCATTTTACAGATGAGGAAACTGGAGACAGACATAGGTTAAGTGAGTTGCCCAGGGTCTCATGGTTACTGTCTGAGGTGGGATTGAACTCAGGTCTGCCTGCCTCCAATGCTGTGGAGGTCCAGGCCAGGGCTCCATCCACTGTACCATGTAGCTGTTGTTATTTACAGTTATCTCTTCCATATCGCGGAGGTTAAGGGCTCAGCGCCCCCCACAATCTGGAAAATCTATATGAAACTTTTAGGCCCTCCCTTCATACCAAAGAAGAAGTCTGAATTTTTTTCTTTTTCTTTTATGGGGTGTTTACAGTACCTTATTGTAAAATTTGAGTGAAGTATTTGGTCACAGGCTCTGTGTCATCTGCTGGCCTTCGAATGCCATCTGCTGCGCCACAAAACTCCCCCCCAAAAAAATTCCCATTTAATTTCTTATGCCAACCCATGATATATCGAAACTGTCATGGAGAAAGTCGTGATGTGGAAGGGATAATTCTAATTCTAAAATCATTTCTAAAGGAGTCTCCCAACCAGGAAGATGCCCAATTTTACTAATTTGTCAAACAGTCAGAATCTCAAAAGGGAAAACAAATGCCTGTGAATTTTCTTATTTTGCATATTTCTTATCCTGTACTTAAAAAAATGTCCTTCTGCTGCTTTGTCTTTTAAAGTCTACTATTTCTACCTAATGATTATCCCAGGATTTAGAGCTTAAAAGAGCATCATGTCTGACTTCCTCATTTTGTAGAGTCCAAAAAGGTCCAAAAAGGGTTAGCAATTTGCATAAAGTCACAGAAGTAGAAAATGACTATAATGGGATATGAACCCCATCCTTTGATTCTCAATCCAGTGCCATAGGCATTACACCATGCTGCCTCTTATACTTGTTATCCATTGACATGGAAGGGATTCTGGGTACTCAAAGGCTGTATCAGTCAGTGCAGCACAAAATCTAACAGGTCCTATCAAGCTGGAAAGATTTTAAGGACAGGAATGGTGAAAGACTGCCATTTTTCTGAGGACCCACTGGACTAAAAATAGAAAGACTTGTTTTTGGAAGGTTAGCCACTAGGGAATGAGTTTCTTTGGCTTTGGAAACAAACAAAAAAGGACAAAAATAAGAAATAGTCCTTCATCCTGTGTGGCTGGATTTTGTTTCCACGGTAAGAAATAGTGGAAGCTACGGGCAATTGCTTCAGAGGGAGAGTCTGTTCAGCAGAGACGATAAAAGAAGCAGAGGGGCTAAGAATCTCTCATAATGTTTTTAGAATCTATATACATTATTTCAACTATTGGCACTCTACACAGGAGGTCTTTGACCAATGACCAATAAAATAATATGCAGTACATGTACAGTAACATCCTAGCTATAAATAAAAACAGGAGGCATAAAAAAAATTGCAGTCACTGTAAATGGAAGGACAATTCCCAAGTTCTCCTTAGAGAGAGTAATAAAGGTCTTTAATATTAAAGGCGGTCTCATTGGGCATCTCGAGACACTAAGAAACATCTTCCCATTCGGCATTTGGTCATTACACTTTATGGTGCTCATGAAAAGTATCCGTGAGCAGGCAAGCATTGATTTATGCATCAATAGCATTGCAAAGAATGAACAATTAAAGAAAATTCGTGAAGAACTTGTCAAGATCTTCCAACCTAAGTCAACATATAAACATTGACACTCAGTGACTTTAACATGGTACTTTGTCTGAGAAACGCTAGTGAGAGCGATGTTGGAATGTATGTTTCAATGTAAAAAAAATGAAAAAAGACCAAAAGCTTATGCACTATACAGAAACCTAGTATCTATACATCATTAATATTTTCTTCAAGACGATGGTAGGAATGTTCTGGATGTGGTAAGCAGCAAATGTCATTTAAAAAAAGAAACTACATTCTTCTTCATTAACAGGAAGTGACTAATTACATATGTAGCAGTCCTTTCAAAATCATCTGTCTATGTGAAGTTACATCATTTAGTGGTTACTGCAAAGGTCAAAGTGTCAAAATCTTCCAGACTGGAAGAAAAAATAAAGATGAGAAGAAAATACTGTGTGCAATTATAACCTTCCCGACCCAGGCTGTAAACTCTGGGAAAATGCGAAATGAACCAAAGTATAGGATTTAGCACCACTATTTACAGCTGTCTAACTAATGCAAAAAATCACTACAACAAGGAGGCCTTTCAAAGCCCAGAAAACACTTATTCTCCCTGATCTTTAAAGACATGGGACAGCCCAAAGCACAGTTTAGAGTTAGAGCTCATTGGCAAAACATTACGCAGGAGGTAGATGTGGAAGATTACAAATACCATCTTGTGAAATAGTAAAAAAAAAAAAATCATTGAAGAGAAAAATGAGTCTGTAGGAGGCTTGATAGAAGATACAAATCATTCTGAAAATAATTATAGTTTAAACAAACAAACAAAAACTCCAAAACTTCAAAATGGAAATGATCTGGCATTTTCATTATTTTCATTGGCATTGATTTTGTAAGCCCATCACATCTGGAATCTACCATCTTTATATATGCTATGTAAGAAAGTGGCAAAAAATCTTAAGATATTGCCATTTAAAATTGGGAACAGTAATTGGGCACCTGACCAGAAATATGCAAAAAAAAAGATTTGTGTTGGAAGTAATGATTTTAAAGGCAATCTTAAAAGTAAAAGGATATGTTTTCAAGATATCTAAAAGTGGAAGATTAAAAAAAAATTAGGTGGGATTTCATGGGGAAAGAGAACTCCCAATGAGAAAGCTTTCTTTACCAAAGTAGATCATCTTAGAAAGTTGCCTGGGGGCACTGGGAAATTAAGTGGCTTACCCACATAGCCAGCGTTTATGGAAGGCAGGACCTGATTCCAAGACAGGCTCTCTATTTACTATACTATTCTGCCTCTTGGAAGATTCTGAAAGAAGAGATGAAAATAAGGAATGGGGTTTTCTGTAAGAGGAAACTGAAAAGACTTCAGAAACTCCTGATTCATTGGTCTTCTTGTAGATTCCCACCAAGTCTTCATCAGAGCTTTCTATGTACACACATCAGAGCACAGCTTTGGAAATCAGATTCAAGTCTGATGTGTATGACCTTAGGCAAGTCACAACCTTTCTCAGATTCCTCATCCATGAAATGAGGGGGTTAGACTAGATGGTCTCTGAGATCTCTTCCAGCTCCAGGAATAGAAGAGGGAGGAGTTTGCAGGTGACTGTCTACAACCAGCCACATCTTGAGGGTCACACAACTGAGTGAAAGGTATAGAGAATGCAAGATCCCACAGTGTCTATTTTTCTTTTTAAACATTTAACTTAATAAAAGAGACCTATGCCAGCCTTGAAGGTTCCCTTTAGACAAAATGTTACTTGCATATCTAGTAAAATTATATGAGTATGTAACAGAAGTAACTATAGAGATAACTTCCTCCATCATTCTGTTGAGTATTGACTTCAAATCAGATATAAAACACACAGATTCCTCCCTTCCTTCCTTCCTTCCTTCCTTACTCCTTCCTCCCTTCCTTCTTTCTTTCCTTCCTTCCACACTGCTGAAATCACACAATTATCAAATCATCATGGTTTAATGATGTTTTTACCTTCTTATCAAGGATGGTTTCCCAGCATTCACTGATCACTTCAAAATCCTTCTCCATAGAGCCATCAAACTGGCCCTTACTTTTAAACAGAAAAAAAAAATGAAAACTAAACTTTTGCTTTGAAACACAATCTACACACACAAACACACACACACACACACACACACACACACACACGCACACACAACATACCACCACCACCACTGCTTCTCATTTCACGGCCAGCATGATTATGTTATCAGAACTGTCCAGTGCCCAGAAGGGAATTGCCTTCCAAGCCACTCATGAGCTCCTGATGAATGTGGTGCACAGGACCAGTCACAGTCCTGGGGGAAGTAAGTAGCAAACATTGCCAGACAATTTGATGGTTCATGAGATCGTAGACTTAGAGCTTTTAAAGAGAAGGAATCTTACAGGCTACTGAGGAAACTGAGGCAAAGAGAGCTTAAGTGTGTTGTTCTGGGTCATGTGGCCAGTAAGTATCCAAGGTAGGATTGGAACCCAGGTCTTCCTGACTCCAAGTCCACTACACCACATTCACTCTTCTAAAAGCATTTCTTCATTTGTGACCTACGATAAATCACAAATCTGTAAAATGAAGGAGTCTATGATGATTGCTGAGGCAGCTATCCTTTCTCACTTTGAAAAGCTAATCATTTGACTCTGGTAAAAATTTAACCCTAAGGGTTTTGCCCCAAGTACTAATCCTTGACTCAAATTTTTGGGGTTTTGGTTTCTTTTGGCTGCCTTGAGTTTATTAATCTTTCCAACCCAACTGCAGGAATTGACAGTGCCCAGTGATATCAACTATTCTAAGTTCCTAAGCATTCTGCCTGCAGGTGGCCATCATCTTCCTCCTATCCCTTAAACTTTGGAGTCTGCTTCTGGGACCACCCTGATAGGTGAACATCAGCCTTATCCGGCCCAGAAAGGGCAAGGACTCCGAGTCCCTTCCAAGCTAACAGCTCCAAAGCGTGCCCTGCTTCCAGTTCCCCCATGTTGTCTTGTATTATCTTCCCCCCATCAGAACAGAAGCTCGTTGATGGCAGGGAATGTCTTGCCTGCTTGCATTTATACCTCTAATGTTTATCACAGGCCCTGGTAAGCACATTTTTTAAAATGTTCTCACACAGTTCGGCTCGTTACCCTTTCCACATGGCAGTGAGAGACGCCAGCTCTTAGCCTTTCTGTCATGTTCATACCACAGTGCCCTGTCTGTGAATAGCTTAGGGTAACAGTAAACTGGGCCAGGAAGCCACAGTCTCTGTGGGGAATCTGTTTCTGATGGTAGTCCAGACTGACTTTCTAAGTAGTGGGGGATGGGCGGGTGGAGCTCAGAGAGGGAATGAAAAAGAAAGGGGAGCCTTTCTGGTTTTGATTTTCAAAGGCCCCTCCACCCTCACATTTCACTCCATTTCACTTGTGTTGGCCTTACACCAGCTTGAAAACACTGAACAGTATCTGGCTTCACTTAGTTTCTTACACAGTTGAAATTAGTCCTCAGTCTCACGGAGAAGGCAGATTATAGGACTCACCCAAACGGTTCTTTCTCAATTTATGAACCACATAGGGTGAGAATTAGCTGGCATATTATGGATGAGTTTTAGAATTGGGATCCCTTTGTGCAGAATAGAGTCAAAACGGGTAAAGAGGGCTGATTGCTCAGAAGAAATGCAGAGATTATTGAAATTGAGAGCCAGAACACACCTCTGATGTCAACTGATACAGGGAGAAAATGCAAAAAACAAAATTAAGTATTAAAAACACAGGCTACTCCCCCTCTGACGAGGTGGCTAGTCACTCTGGCTCTGAACTGACTCATATACTAAGTCGAGTTTTTAAATTGGATAAGTAAATGATACACTCAGGTAATGGCTCAGGCACATTCTCCAGTTTGGAATCTCACCAAGGTAGAATGATGTGTATATGTATGATAGACGAGGCAAAATCTTCAGGAATACAGGGTACCCAATGAATGATCAAGGGATGATCAGTGCTCTCTGTCTGTGACTCTGTCTCTGTCTCTGTCTCTGTCTCTTTCTCTCTCTCTCTCTCATGTGTTCATGCACACACATACACACATATACACATTCATTCCCCCTCAACTTTCCCTTTTGTATCATTCTCTCTGTTACACACATATTTAAGGTAAAGTAAAAAATTTCAGACTACCAATCAAATGCCCAAATGCCTTCTCAAGTAGTCAGAATCTAAGTCACATGGAACAATTCCAGGAGAGATGGGTGGGAACTTCCCTGTTTCCAGGCTTTAAAAATAGAAGGAAAAAAAATTTTCTATCCCTCAAAGACCTCTTGGGACAGTGAGACAAAAGGTTAAGAAAGGAGATGAACTCTTAAAAAGACACATCTGCTCAATCACACTAGGATGGGGAAATGTGTTCTCTTTAGTGAGAACACAAATAAGAGTCTAGAGATAATAAATGGCTAAGAATGAAAGGAAAATCTATTTCTTAAAATTAGAAGGAAAGAAAAAAGAAAGAAGGGAAAGAGGAAGGAAGGAAGGAAGGAAGGAAGGAAGGAAGGAAGGAAGGAAGGAAGGAAGGAAGGAAGGAAGGAATGGAGGAAGGAAGGAAGGAAGCGAGGAAGGAAAGAAGGAAGGAAGGAAGGAAGGAAGGAAGGAAGGAAGGAAGGAAGGAAGGAAGGAAGGAAGGAAGGAAGGAAGGAAGGAAGGAAGGAAGGAAAGAAGGAAGGAAGGAAGGAAGGAAGGAAGGAAGGAAGGAAGGAAGGAAGGAAGGAAGGAAGGAAGGAAGGAAGGAAGGAAGGAAGGAAGGAAGGAAGGATGAAATAAACTCTGGTCCTAAGACTTAGAAAAAATAGACATAGACCTGAAGAAAAAACAGGCAACAGGCCCAGTGGAAATGTTACGTGCTTGACTTTGCCTTTCCACTCCCTTTTTATTAAGTTTTCCAGAGAAACTTTTCATGGGAAATTTCTAAGTACATCGGCAACATGCAGTGCCTGATACATACTACGTGCTTGATAAATGCTCCTTGACTTATTGACACATCAGGAAAGGAAGGACTTTGACACGTGCAGGCAATACCAGGGTGCTTTTGCACATAGAATTTAAGCAAGACCACTGAGTTTGGGAAGCAGCCTTGTTAAATCTTGCCCATGTTTATTTATACACACACATATCTACACATATACATACATGTACATATATACATACACATGTGTATATGTGCATACATATCTATAGATGTATATATACATATATAAAGACTCCTCCCAAAAAATATTGTTTTTAAACAATCATATCTATCCAACCTCATAAGCTATCCAACTCATAACCTCATAACATATCCAACCAACATAATCATATCCAACCAATGGAATTTGTGGCATTGTGGGTCAAGTGCTGAACCAATGGATCTTGGAGCTGAGCCAAGAGCAGAATGGCCAGAGAGCAAGTCCAAGAAGCCAATTCATTGGGGGGGGGAGGCCCAAGGGAGTTACCCTGGGTTTTGAAGATGAAGCTGAGATCACACTCCAAGGTGCTAGAAGAACCAGATGACAGTAGCAAGGTGAAGAGTCTAAGCAGATGAGCTGAGATCATGCTTAGAGATTCCAAATTGGGTAGCTGGCGATTCAAGACTAGAGCTCAAAATAGAAACTAGGATTAGATATATATAGATATGAAAATCCTCTACACAGAGATGATCATTGTACCAATAGAAGCTGATGAGATCGTCAAATGAGACAACAGAGAGCAGAAAGAGAGGGGACCCAGCAGAGCACCTAGTGGGACATTCACAGTTAGTGGACATGACAGATAAAGGACCCACAAAAGAGACTGAAGAGTGTTGGACAAATAGGAGGAAAACAAGGACAGAGAAGGGTTATGAAAAGCTAGAGCAGAGAGGAGGAGGAAGAAGAGGAGGAGGAGGGAACAAAGTTCAGAGTCTGAGCTGATGAGCTAAGACCACAATTAGAGGTCCAAATTAGTTAGCTAGTGATGCAAGCCTGGAGCTCTAGAGAGAGACTAGGACTGAGTATATAAATATGGGAATCATCTGCATAAAGATTCTTTGCAGTCAAAGGCTGCAGGGTGGTCAAGAAGGATGGCAGCTGAGAAAAGATCATTCAACTTTACATTTAAGAGATCACTGGTAACTTTGGAGAAGCAGTTTCTGATGAATAATAAGCTTGGAAGCCAGATTTCAGAAGGTTTAAAAAGCAAATAAGAAGAAAGTAAGTCAAGGCATCAAGTCTAGCCAGCTTTCTCAAGAAGTTTAGCCATGAAGGGAAGGAAGAATATAGGATGATAGCTTGCAGAATTGTCAGATCGAGGGAGGGTTTTTTAGTTTTGTTTTGTTTTTTCTTTAAGGATGGATAAGATATGAACTGTTTATGGGCAGCAGAGAAGAAGCCAATAGATGAGGAGGGATTGAAGATAAGAGAATAAAATAATAGTAGGAGCAATATGCTGAGGAAGATGAGATAGAGTGTTGCATATAGAAAGGCTGGATTTGGCAAGGAGGAGGACCGTCTCTTCATCTGAGACCAGAATGAACCAGAATATATTAGGGAAAGATGTCTGCATGATGTGAGATGAGGAGGAAAAAGGGAGCTCTTGGCAGATGAATTCAATTTTTTTCAGTGATGTATGAAGTGAGCTCCTCGACTGAGAGAAGAGGAAGGGGTGCAGTGAGATAAGAGGCTTGGGGAGAGATGAAAAGGTTTGGAACAGCTGCTGGGAAAAGCAGAATATTGAATCAATTAAGGAGAAAGTGAATTTTTGCCTTGATCCAATATGGGTCCAGTTGAGATTAGATAACACAAATTTGTAGTGGACCCGGTCAGCATGGTTTTGTGATTTTTCTCCAGCTCCATTCAACACATGGGAGTAAGGGTGAAGTTGGTAGGCAGTGGAAGCAATCCCCAGTTAGGGTTTGTCATGGCTTGAATGGAGATAGAACAAGGGGAGCAAGAGATTCAAGAACATAGTGCAGAGTTGGAAGTTGGGATTTTTGATGGAGAATCAACATATGAGGCAGGAGGTGCAGAAGAGAGGACAACTGTGAGCCAGGCAGTAAATTCATAGAGGAAGCAAGGACAGTCTTAGGAGTCAATAAAGCTAACAACCACCAGGATCAGGATTGGGTGATAAAGTTTCAGAAAAAAGCATAAGTAGGAGTCTAATGTTTTGCAGGCCCAAGAAGGCTGGCCCACCTCTCAATAATGAAATTCTGAAGTTGCAAGCAGAACTCCTAAAAATGGGGAAGAGAA
Source organism: Phascolarctos cinereus (assembly GCF_003287225.1). Classification (NCBI taxonomy): domain Eukaryota; kingdom Metazoa; phylum Chordata; class Mammalia; order Diprotodontia; family Phascolarctidae; genus Phascolarctos; species Phascolarctos cinereus. Next base: position 53,237,032 of record NW_027556180.1, read on the forward strand.
AGAGATGCAGCCTTAAGAAGATATACAGGGTGCTTATCAAGCCAGCTCAGATTTTAAAGAGACATATAAGGATGAACACCAAAGGATAGTTTAGTCCTGTGAAAGTAGTATCAGGGACCCTAAAGCTCACAGTCAGTCAGTTAATTGGCACTTATTAAGTACTTGTTATGTTCCAGGCGCTGCTAAGCAATGGCGTTACAAAGAGGGGGGGGGGGGGGGGGAACAGTTAGCTAAGACTGGTAATAAATGCTAAGGACAATCAATAGGATTTTTTTGTTTAGGTACGCTGAGAGGAGGATATAAGAAGAGCTAGAACTGCTAGTCAGAGTAGATAGCCTCGATCAATAAGCATTGGGTTCAAATCAAACACCTAGTACCTGTATGACCTTGCAGAAGTCATTTAACCATTCTCTTTCTCAGTTTCCTCATCTATGAAGGGAGGGGGTTAGACCAGGGCTTCTTAAACTTTTGCCACAGCAGCATTCTTGGCATTACATGACCTGAGGGCAGGTGCAGTGCAAAGTGTGCATGCTCTGTGCTCAGAACCAAGGCTGCAGGGAAGTTTCATGGTGCAAGATGGGCAAGCACTACCAGAAACACCTCTGTTTCATTACACCTTTGATTTTTAACTAATTTTTGGTTTCTGCATATTCAGAAAGCTTTTATGTTGCCAAATTTTTCAAGACCCCACATGGGGTTGCAGCCCACAGTTTAAGAAGTTCTGGGTTAGACCCCAACAGCTCTTCCAGCTCTGAATCTATGATCTTGTGATCCTAATTCAGGGCAAAATTATAGAGTACATTACTAAAGAGGTGGTTTATGTATATTTAGAAAAGGAAGCAGTGATCACTAAATAAGAAGAGGCTTTATTAAAAAAAGAATGGGTAATGCTAAATTAATGTTATTTCCTAGGATAATTAGCCTGATAGAGCAGGGGTATAGATGTAATATACTTAAGTTTCAGCAAAACACTTAACAAAGTCTCTTATGCTCTCTCTGGATACAAGATGTAGAGATACAGGCTAGATGATAATATAATTAAGTGGCTTTAAAATCAGTTGAATGGGCTTGACCCAAAGCATGGTTATTAATGGACCAATGGCAACTTGGAGGGAGAGATCTAATAGATTGCCACAAAGATCTGCCCTTGTCTCTAGGCTATTTAACATTTTTATTTCAGATTCAATTCAATTCAGCAAGAATTCATTAAATATCTTCTAGACATTGGGGATACAAAGACAGAAATGAAACCTTCCTTGTCACCAAGTTAAGAGCAATAGCAAATATGTTAGCTATCAGTGTCAGGACCCTGAAACAAGATCTTGACAGGCTAGGACCTTGGGTTTAATCTAATAAGATAAAATTGAATAGGGGTAAATATAAAATCCTATACTTGGATTCACTTTAAAAAAAATCTAGGATGGGAGAGGTGAGACTAAATACTGTTCCCAGAAAAAAAGTCTTGAAATTGGTCACAAGCTAAGTGTGAGTGAAAAGTGTGACATGGTAGCCACAAAGAACTAATGCTATCCTAGGCTGCTTCAAGAGAGCTGTAACATCCAGAACAAGGAAGATGATAGTTCTGCTGTTGTGTGCCCTGGTCAGACTACCTCTAGAGTGCTGTGGTCATTTCCAAGTATCACATTTTAGGAAGGGCATAGATAAGGTAGAACGTGTGCAAAAGAGGGCCACAAGGAGTATGGGAGGACTGTGGCAAATGAAGGTCGGTTGTAGAAACTGGATGGTTTAGCTTGGACAATAGAGGATATAGGAGGTGGTATCGATGGCTGTCTTCAAGTATTTGAAGGACATTAGAGTCATTCTCTTGCTCCAGGAATATAGAAGTGGGAGTTGTGAGTGGGAGTTTCAGAGAAGTAGATTAAGGCTTGATATATGGAAAAACACCCTAATAATCGAATCTATTCCCAAAGGGAATTAGCTGCCTTGAGGTTGGCTCCTCTTCATTGGAGATCTCCAAGCAGAAGTTAAATGAGCCCTAGTTGGTAAGAGGATTCTTATTCAGGTTCAGGTTGGATTGGGTGGCTTTTGAGGTTGCTTCCAACTCTGAGATTCTGTAATTCAACAGAACCAGGCATCAAGAGTATTAAAACCTTTTTACAGCATGAGATTGACACTTTTGGTGGCTAGCACCAATATAGGGCTTACTACTCATTCCACCCTCCCTCACCTTGCATTCCAGCCCCAAAAAGGTCAAGCCCAATTCACTGTATTTATCAAGGCAACAATAACAAATGGAAAGCCATGAGTTTTTCAGTGATGGCAAAAGGGACCGCTAGCACAAGAGCAAATAACACATCATGAATAATTAAGGTTTACAAATTTTTTTATTGTAACTCTGTAAGTATTATTGCCATTTTAAAGATGAAGAAAATGAGGCAGAGAATTCTTGACTGCTCTGAGGTCATAGAACTGGAAGCAGGGTGCCACAACTGTAACTCAGGTCTCCTGCCTTTTCCATGATACAACACAAGTCTAAGGGATGCTGGTTGGTGATATGGAAAGTTGTGGACATTTCCTGCTGTGATTATGGCGGGTTGTTCTTGATCTTCCCTTTCCAAAGTGCTGAATTTCATCTAAGTCGCCTAAATCACCCCTCATTCATGATCACAGAGCAAACAGATAATAGTACCAGAAAAAGGCTGTGATTCAGGCTTGTCCTTGTGCAGACAAAGGAGAGGAAATAGGGAACAAGCTATAAAATGGAATTGCTATCTTGGTATTTGTTCCATCCAGGATTAGATATCGTAAAATAAGGGGAATGTTCTGCGTAGTTGACCCCACAGAACCAAATGGGCAGTAGCTGACACTGAGTTATGACCCATTGCCAAAAAGTCACCAGCAGGAGGCACTAGACTCCTTGGGGGGCTGTATTTGAGATGCGAAAGGAAGACAGCAGAGGCTTACTGCCAACACCTGCAGATATTTTGACCTTTTGGAAGACTTGAACATTAAAGAAGTTCTCACTTAGAAATATTCCCATGAACCTTAAACCCCTAAATTCTCAACTGAGTTCAAAGTGGGAATGTTGAAACTGTAGGATTTGGTTTCTGATTGCTGTAATTGATGGGGGAAGGGAATAAGTATTTATGTGGCATTTACTGTATCCCAGCCATGATGCTAAGCACTTTTACAAATATTATCTTATCTCACAACAACTCTGCAAAATAAGTACTGTCCTTATCCACATTTTACAGTTGAAGAAACTGAGGCAAGCAGAGCTTGAGTGACTTGCTCAGGGTCACACAGCTAATAAGTGTCTAAGGCTGGATTTGAACTCAGGTCTTCCTGACTCCAGGCTCAGCACTCTATACGCTCTATACCAGCTGCCTAGGGGCCGTACTTTCTTGGACAGCTACACAATGCCTTTTTCCCCAAGAACTTTTACACATACTATATGATTTAAGCTCACAATATCCCAGGGAGCCAATGAAAGGCAAGCATATTGGACCTTTGCTAAAAACACTTGTGATTGTGGAGAGGAATTAAGTGTGTTCTTGGTACGTCTTGAACACCACCAAGGGAAATGACTTACTAACATTCCAAAAAATGTCCCTATTAGGCTGTTTCACCTAAATGATGGTACCATAGTATAGAGTGCAAAAACAGAACTATAACAAAGCACCAGTGTGGAATTATGGGAAAGAGGAAAGACATCAGAGATCATGCATGGGACAGGGGGGTGCAGAGGATTGATGTAGAAGGAGTAACAAAAAAAAGGGTATACTTCTGAAGAAGGATGAATACATTGGAGGGTGGTGCACATAGTACAGGATAGAGAAGAAAAGAGGTACATGAACAAGAGCATGAAGGGCCATCCCAAATGAGCTGCTAGACTTAAATAAGTCACCCCATGGCTGTCATTTCCCCAACCTGTAAAATGGAAGATCTGGACTAGATGAACTCAAAGGTTCCTTTCTTCTACATCTCACAGTTTTTTATGCTTTTTATCAGTCACTATATGCATCAAGAAAGGGCAACACAAAAAAGCAAGGGAATTGCCACATATTTAGGGGCCCCATCCGAGCCTCCTGACTTCCCAGGACCACATTCAATCTACTGGAACCATTTTGTTCATATTTCATGGTTTGTTCTTTTATTTTTTAATTATGTTCATTAATTATGTCAGTCAGGCATCATGCTGAATAAAATATCTTCTCACTTTGTAGGAAGCCTCACCATCTGTAAAGATGCAGTGGGCCATGTCTAATTCTCATTGTGGGTTCGTGTTGAAGAGTGGGAGGCGGTGGTGCATCAGGGAGAGGGATGGAGAGCTTGGGGGTAAAGGAACATCTTACTCCCACTTTCCACAGCAAAACTTTTTGGAAAAGGAAACAGGATACACCTGACCTTCTGAGAAACGGCAGGGACAGGAGGATCTTGACATGTCAGCCTAGTTTTTGATTGTTTGAGGGAAGCCCCCTCAGCTGTTTTTTTTTAATTGCATCATTGTCTCTGACAGAAAAGTCAAAGAATATTTCAGAGTTGTCCTTGAGAGGAAGCATGGCAAACCAGAAAGAGCATGGGATTTGTTATTGTTGTTGTTCAGTTGTGTCCAACTCTTGGTGACCCCATTTGGGGTTTTCTTGACAAAGATTCTGGAGTGGTTTGCCATTTCCTTCTCCAGCCCATTTTACAGATGAGGAACAGAGGCAAATAGGATTAAGTCACTTGCCAGGATCACACAGCTAGTAAGTATCTGAGGTCGGATTTGAACTCAGATCTCTCTGCCTACAAGCCCCAAGCTTCAAATCCCAACTCTGATACAGCCTACCTCCGTGACCTTAGCTGAGTCAATGAAACTAAACATGCCTATAAAATTAGGAGTCTGAAATTTGTTCTGCTTGACCTCAAAGAGCAGAACTAGAATCAAAAGGTAAAAGTTGCAAAAAAAAAAAAAGGCAAATTGAGGCTTAGCGTAAAGAAAAACTTCTAATAGCCAACCAGGGTGAATTGCATTGCCATCTGAAGTCAGATGGCAGGTCCCCCATCACTGGAGGCTAGATGACTACACATTATAGAGATTGTCCTTGTGTAAGCATCGGTTCACAGGGGCACCTGACAGGTCACCTGGGGCAGCCAGGTGGAATGGTGAGTAGTGTCTTGAATTGGAGCCAAGAAGACCTGAGTTTGAATCCTGCTTTAGACACTTGCTTGCTGTGTGACCCTGGGCAAATCACGTGACCTGCCTCAGCCTCAGTTTCCTCATATGTAAAATGAGGATAGTAATAGCACAAGACTGTTGTGAGAATCAAATGACACGATATATGTAAAGTACTTTATAATCTTAAAGTGCTTTATAAATGCTAGCTATTGTCATCATCATCATCATCATCATCATCATCATCATCATCATCATAGTCCAATGCCTGCATTTTGCAGATGAGAAAACTGAAGTACAGAAATGTTAAGACGTTTGCCCAGTAATGTTACCAAAGTAAGGTAAAGTGCTTTCCAAACCTTAATGCACCATGCAAATGTTAGCTATAGTTGCCCAAGGCCACACAGTTAGCAAGTATCCGTAGTGGGATTTGAACACGGGTCTTCCTAACTCTGAGTCTAGCACCCTAACCACTATGCCACACTGACTCTCAAAGTGGACTAAGTGACCCCTGGCATCCTCTCCAACTCTTGAACTCTGTGATTCTGTAACTAGGTGCAGCCTCTGAAATCTATAAATCCTGATTCCTTTACACAATTCCCCTAGTGGCTCAATGGATCAGGATGACCTGAGTTCAAATCCAATTACTAGCTGTGTGACCCTGGGCAAGTCACTTAACATCTGACTGCCTCAATAGTCATCCCCCAGTATCCCTTAATGGAGATAATAATAGCCCCTACTTCCCAGGGTTATCATGAGGACAGAATTTGCTGAGTAGTACAGTAGGCCCTTGATAAGTTCCCTTCTCCCTTCCTATGACAAGAGTCAGCCCCTCAAATGTCCATTATACTGTCTTCAGTCTTGAGTCACGCTGTTTCCGTCGACCTCCTTCCTCTTTTTTGCACAAGTTCTGTTAAAGGCCATCTCAAACATTCTCCTTCCAGGAAGCCTTCCCTGATGGCCTCCATCAATACTCAGCTATGGACCACACCAGGCATTTTGTTCTTCATCTCTCTAATGCATTGACGCGGTGATCTCCTGTGTCTTAGTTAACTGTGTTGGTGTCTTGTCCCCCTGTATCAATGAGGGTCAGCATCATATCCTGCCTCATTATCACCTCTTCCCCAAATCCTAGCACAGAGCACTTCATTCAATAAATTATTAATACATTTTTGGAATGAATGAATGTTGAAAGTGTCACGTGGTTGAGAAATCTTTCTGAGTCTTGCTTACAACCTGGCACCAGCTTTCTGTGTTTTCAAGTCAGTGGATTTGTGGCAAAACAAATGGGACTCAGACCAGAGTCTCCAGCTTATGTCCAAAGCCAAAATCCACAATGAAATATGGTTTAGACTAGACAGGAAAAAATGTGCTCTTTCATCCCAAGGCTGCCTTCTTGTTGGCAATTAAATACCCCTTTTAAAAAAGTAATTAAAATATGATTGTTTCTCCCCTGTGGACACTGTTCTCAGGGCCAAGGAGCACTTTCATAGAGTAGAATATGTTGTTCAGTGGAACATCTGGATAAATGCATGGCACGTGTGTGTGGTCTGGGAAATCTTGTTGCTTGACCCTCACTTTGGGCATTATCCTGGCTTCTCATCCCTCCATCTCTTCTTCCTCCCTTCTGCCAGTCCATAGGCATCCTCACTATTTGTTAGCAACTGTACCTATGAGTGAGAAGGAAAAAGATTTAGCCCATTCCTTTTTGCTATTGTTAGCAGCTCTGGTGTAAGGTGTCGGGGTGGGGGTGTTGGGAGGAGACAGACCGAAACCAATGGATGGAATGAGATTTTGGCATTACCTGTAGATTTCAATTCTTCACACTATCTCTATCCCCTATTCCCTCTGGTGATTGAGAACTGACTTTTTAGGGGCTAAAGTCTAAAGGGTAAAACATAAGGAAATCTTTGGATTCTCTTCCCCAAGTCCCTCCAGCATTTAGTACTAATGTTTTCTTGAAATAGATTCTGGTAAATGTAAGTGACTAATTTTTTATTTTAGGCGAAAGCTTTTCTGAAGACTTTACTCCAACAAATGAAATTCATTCTGTCTTCACTGTTATCAAGTTAAGAGCAAAGTGAACCAGACACTTCACCATCTGGGGGTGGGGGGAGGGGAACATTTGTTCTCTGGTCCTCTTCGGGGACTTGGAAGGTCAAGGTCAGCCTCAATGCTTTGATTCCGTGTGTGTGCCACTACTTGAAAATCAGAAAACCTCAGGACCCAGAGCTGGGAGGAACCTTAGACATTAATTCCCACCACTGCCTTTAGAGGAAACTAGGTGGTGCAGAGAAGACCTGAGTTCAAATTTAGGCTCACTTTTAAACTGTGTGACCTTAGGCAAGTCACTTCACTTCTATCTGCCTCAGTTTCCCAAATTATAAGATGGGGATAATAATAACACCCACTTCCCAGGGTTGTTGTGAGGTTACATATGAAACAATATTTGTAGAGTACTTAGCACTGTGCCTGGCATATAGTTGTTATTCAGTCATGTCTGATTCTTTGTGACCCCATTTGGAGTTTTCTTGGCAAAGATACTGGAGTGGTGTGCCGTTTCCTTCTCCAGCTCATTTTATAGATGAGGAAACTGAGGCAAACAGGGTTAAGTGACTTGCCCAGGGTCACATAGCTAAAAAGTGTCTAAGGCTGGATCCTGACTCCAGACCCAGTGCTTTATCCATTGCACCTCCTAGGTGCCCTCAGTATATAGTAGGCACATGGCAAATGTGGGTTTTCCTTCTCTTTTATTTGCATCTGAGAAAACAAAATCCTAAAAAAACTCAATCATTTGGCCAGGGTCAGACAAGCTGGACAGCGACTGAGCTGGAATTTGAACTCCAACCTTCTAACTCTAGGTCCAGGTCTCCATCCTCCATACCATAAGAAGATAGTACCATTTGGCTAAGCTGCCATGGATAGTCCCTGCCCATCTTTGTATATGTGCCTAGACTCCCCTCTGCCTTTATCCTTGAAAAGAAATATACCAGGAGGCAGCAGCCTACTTTTTGTAGGGAAGCCATTGGCTTGGTTTGCCAAACAGTGGGGTTTGACCCAGACAGTTCAGGTTCTAAACTGTTTTCCCTGAAGATCTGGTATAGGTCCAAGGAAACCTGGCAAGGTACATCAGCGAAACAGAGGGACACAATCTGGATTCACCCATTTCCAGGTCATCCGTTCCAATGATTTCAGTGGGAGAAAAGTGTTCAGAGGCCCTGGCTTTGTTAGGGCCTTCAGTGAAATGTACTGGTGTATTTTATTTCCTGGAAAAATTCCTTCCACGTGTGTGTCTGTGTGTCTCACCCTGAGCCCCTCACACACATGCAATCAATCACTGTCTCAGGTGAAGAGAGTCAAATCACAGAAAGCACCCACAGGCCAAACTTCCTTTTTCCAGGAGGGGAGCTTTTCCAAAATCAGGTTAGGCATGCTTTGGTTGAATCAAATGCAACCAAGCCTGCCTGGATTTTATAAACTCTGGTTTCCATCCAAGATATTGTCATCTCAAACACATGGAAATCAACATAAACAAAGCCAGCCCCAGGCAAAGTGGAGAATTTTGTCTTCAGTACCCCTCTGGTCCATTTTGTGCTTCCTGCTTCTCTTTTAGTAACACACACACACACACACACACACACACACCCCATCATCCTGGCAAGTCCTACTGCCTGCCACTCCAACATCCCACCCAAGCCTGACCTTCTCTTCCCCTCCCTCCATCAACCTGGGCTGGCTTTTATGACAAATATCCAATAAAGATCCTACCTTAGTAGGACCTGGGATCACCTGTTAAGAGTAATGCCTGGGATCACCTGTTAACCAAATTTGAATGACAGCATCAATGGTGATAAATGTTTACCATTCCTCCCAGGAATATTTGCTTCTTAATAGAGAAAACTGAAGTCATAATCCTTCCAAAGATTAGTCTTTGGCAAAATTTCAGGTACTTTGGCAAGTGTGAGAGGGAGATAGTCTGGGTCTGGGGTGAGGATGATTCCTTCTGGGGTGCCCTTCAAACCATTTTCCCAGCTCAGTGGCACAGGGCATAAGAATGCTAGATCATAGACGATCTGAGTTCAAACCCTGCCTGAGATACTTCCTAGCTGCATGACTCTAAGCTAGTCACTTTACCTCTATAAAATGAGGGTAATAATAGCACCTACCTCCCAATGAGATGACATACATAGCTGTTACAGGAACCCAGATTTAGAACTGGAAAGAGCCTTGGAGACAATCAGATTGAATGCTTTCATTTTACAGAAAAGGAAAATGAGACCCAGAGAAATAAAATAGTTGATGAACCCAGGTCCTCTGACTTTAAATCAGGTAAATATTCCAGTATACCGCATTGCTACTGGTAGGTACTTCATCTGTGTGACTCCCATGTTTAAGAACAGTTCTAAAAAATAAGAAAACTGTAAGGAGGCATAAATGTTCAGATCAGCAATGAAATGTTGGCTTTAAGGAGAATTCCCTGGGGCAGCTAGGTGGCACAGTGGACAGGGCACCAGCCCTGGAATCAGGAGGACCTAAGTTCAAATCCAGCCTCAGACACATAACACTAACTAGCTGTGTGACTCTGGGTAAGTCACTTAACCCCAATTGCCTCACCAAAAAAAAAAAAAAAGAGAATTCCCAGCCCCTGACATTTGATGGATGCTTAATAAATGTTAAGCCCTTTTTTAAAAATTTTTTTGTTTCATTTTTCTCAATTATGTATTAACAAACATTTTTGACCTATTTTTTTTAAATTTTGAGCTCCAAATTCTCTCCCTCCCCTCCCCTGTACTTGAGAAGGCAAGTAATTTTCTATAGATTATACATGTATAGTCACACAAAATATTTCCATATTAGCTGTGTTGCAAAAGAAAATACAGACCAAAAAAAACCAAGATTAATAAAGAAAGTTTTTTAATTATTCTTTAGTCTGCATTCAGATTCCATCAGTTCTTTCTCTGGAAATGATTAGCATTTTTCATCATAAGTCCTTCAGAATTATCTTGGATCATTGTATTTCTGAGAATAGCTAAGTCATTCACAGCATCATACAATATTGCTGTTACTATGTACAATGTTCTCCTGGTTCTGCTCATTTCACTTTGCATATATTCGTGTAAGTCTTCCCAGGTTTTTCTGAAAGCATCCTGCTTGTCATTTCTTATAACACAATATTATACAACACAACTTGTTCAGCCATTCCCCAGTTGATAGATATCTCCTCAATTTCCAATTCTTTGCCACCACAAAAAGAGCTACTATCAATATTTTTGTACGTATAGGTCCTTTTCCTTTTCCTAGTAGTGGTATTGCTGGGTCAAAGGATAGTTTTATAGCCCTTTGGGTATAGTTCCAAATTGCTCTCCAGAATGGCTGGATCAGTTCACAGCTCCAACAACAATGCATGTGTTCCTATTTTTCTGCATCCCCTCCAACATTTGTCATTTTTCTTTTCTGTCCTATTAACCAACCTGATAGGTGTAAGGTGGTGCCTCAAAGTTGTTTTAATGTGCATTTCTCTAATCAATGGTGATTTAGAGGGGCAGTTAGGTGATGCAGTGGATAGAGCACTGGCCTTGAAGTCAGGAGGACCTGAGTTCAAATCCAGCCTCAGACCAAACACTTGTCACTTACTAGCTGTGTGACCCTGGGCAAGTCACTTAACCCCAACTGCCTAAAAGTAAAGGTGATTTAGAGATTTTTTTCATATGACTATAGAAAGTTTTTATTTCTTCTTCTGAAAACTGCTTGTTCATGTCCTTTGATCATTTATCAATTGGGGAATGACTCATATTCTTATAAATTTGACTCAGTTCTCTATATTATTGAGAAATGAAGACTTCGTCAGAGAAACTTGCTGTAAATTTTTTTTTCCAATTTGCCTTTTAATCTTGGCTGCATTGGTCTTCTTTGAATTGCTCTAATTTGATGTAATCAAAATTACCCATATTATATCCCACAATGCTCTCTATCTCTTATTTGGTCAGAAATTCTTTCCTTATTCACAAACTAACAGGCCAATTATTCCATGACCTTCTAAATTTGTCCATGATATCATCCTTTAACACATACCCACTTTGACCTTATCTTGATATATAGTGAGATGTTGGTCTATACCTATTTTCTTCCAAACTGCTTTCCAGCTTTCTCAGCAATTTTTGTCAAATAGTGATGTCTTGTTCCAAAATCTGGGATATTGGGGTATGCCAAAGACTAGATTACCATGTTCATTTACTACTCCATATTGTGTACCTAATCTGTTAAGCCTTTTCAATATAAGAACTCCCCTTCTCCTCAAATCTCTATCCCTCCACGAATCAGGTAGAAACAGAGAAGCCAAGAGTAGAGTGGTCAAACAAAGGAGTCCAGGACATCAAAGTGATAAATGAGACTGATCACAGCCTCTCTTGAGGGACTGATGGAGAAAGGCCAAGGTTTCTCTGTTCAGGAGCAGGAATTTTTATTAAAACTATTCATGCATGATTATGTAATATAATTAATACATATGATGATCATATGTTGGTATGTATCCATATGCCCCTATAGATGACATAATCAGTTATATGATTCATATATAACAAAAGGTTAATAGAGGAACCCTAAGTTCTCAAGAAGGAAGCAAGCTCTGTGGCTGGATAAGCAAAAAACGACATTTTTGTCTTCTCACCAATACCACTGCAGAGCATTGTGGGTAGTGATAATTTTGAAAGGTCAGATTCTAAGAGCCCCTGTGTTTACAGTGTTTTTAAGAGTCCAAGGGAGATATAATAAGGTTTAAAGACTACCCAGGTCACATGGGGAAGAAAGGGGAATGTCAAAATCACAGAAGGGAAATGTCTGTGGGCCTTTGGAAAAGGAAAAGGGAAGGATTGTGGGAAAACACAGGAGAAGGGAGCAGTACAGAGAAAGCATGCCACTGTGTTTGCTTTATCAGAAGTAAAAGTACAGTTCTTGATTTTATATGTAGAGTTGGAATGGGGAGGGGGTCTCTGCCTCTTCTAGGAAGGGAGAAAATGATGCAATATGTAAACGTTTAGGCCAGCAAACCTGCCTTTTCCAGGCTGCTTCCTAATGGCATTTTTCTGTCTCTTTGGGCATCATTGGCTCTTCCCCATACTACACATCTCACGCCTGAATCAGGCCTCTGTGCGCCAACACCAACCTAATATAAGGAACAAGACCAGATTTCTTGAACACTTGGCTTTTCTCCATCTTAGTGACAGCTCTCCCTGTCTTCTCCTATTTCCTTACTTTTTTCTTTCTCTTTTTCCCCACCTTTATCTTTCCTCTGTGTTTGGTCTCTATTCTCTCTCATTTCTTTTCTTTCCTCTCATCTATTATTCTTCCTCCTTTCTTTCCTTTCTTGCTATTGCTACTGTCTTATCGTCTCTTATTTGTGGCTATCTCTCCTGTGCCCAACTTGGTGCTGCACATCCTGCCCCACATCCTTTAGCCTCTCGATTTATCCTCCTTATTCTGTACTCTGGAGTCTTGGCTCCTCCGGCCCACTCTTCTCATTTGTCTTTTCTTTGCCCAATATAGAATTGGAGGGGACCTCAGAGATCATCCCATCCAACTCTCTCACTCAAATATGGGGAAACTGAGGCCCTGGGAGGTGATTTGTCCAATGTCATACAGTAAGTAACAGTGCAAATGGTAACCCAACTCCTCTGTCTCTTTGCTCTATACCATGGACCAACTTCTCTCTTTTCACAGAAGGTGAAATGTAGGGAACCATAGGCTTCCATCTACCACAAGCCTCCTTGTTGGATTGTAGAATCGATTCTTATTCACGGAGTATTTAGACTAACTAGCCTCTAAGGTCCCTCACAACTCTGAGAAAATGTGATTCTGTCTACCACTCAGACCCCTTTCCCCTTCTAGTTACTAAAAGGAAAGGCTGTGATTAGAACAGCTAGCTATCTCAAACCTCACCAGGACCGTAAGTAAAAGGAAACTCTGTTCTCTTGGCTTCCTGAAGATGTGGTAGGTGTGGACTGCCATAGTTTATATCTGTTGAGAAACTCAAGTTCCTACCTGAAGATGAATGGACAGTCCACACACACACACACACACACATGGATCTCCTACTCCAAGTTGTATCAGCAGGTATATCAAGTAGCCCCAGAACAGTAAACCATTCCAATAGAGGTCAATCTCTCCTTGACTTGGCAGGCAGTGTAGTACATTGGGGAAAATGTTGGGCTTGGAGTCCCAGTACTTGGTTTCAAATCTCAGCTGGGTCACTCTGTGACTCTGAGCCAGTCATTAACCCTTCAGGGAATGAGTACCCACATCTATAAAATGACAAGGTTGGACTAAATGTCCTCCCAAGTCCCTCTGAGTTCTAGAGCTAATATCCCCTGAACTCCATCTAGTTCATTCTCATCTGTACAAACTTTGGGTTGTTTCTTTCTCTGCCTTGTTAAGAAAGCCATCATTAATAGGATATCCCTCAAGAATCAACAGAGAAGTTATTTGTGTTCCTCTCTACAAGAGAAGAGTATCCAAGTCATCTTTCAGAGAATGAGTTCTAAATCTGGAGCCAATCAATCAATAAACATTTACTGAATGCCCACTGTGTAGCAGGCATTGTGCTAAACAACGGATCCGGGTTCAACTCCTAGTCTGCCACCTCTTGGAGTTTGGGCAAAATAATTTCATTTCTCTGGGCTTCAGTTTGTAGAATGAGGAGGCTGGTTGGACTGGTTGACTTCTGAGATCCTTTCTAGGTCTGAATCTATGATCCCATGAGCCTAAGACAATTTTGCAAAACCAAGAAGTCGAAATAATAATGTTGGGACATCTTCCCATGGTGGCCTGCCCTAGAATCATCCCATCAAATGCTTCTCATTATTTGGGAATCAGGGTTCAGGTAGGGATGAAGGAAGACCCCCTTTTCTTCAGACTGCTTTATTGAATTAGTGATTTCAGTGCAGTCTCTCCATGTGATTTTGGCTCACTTCTCTAGAGGTCAATTTGGGAGCCTTAAGCTCTCCCAGAGGAAACACTCCAAGCTCTCCCTGGGGAACCAAAAAATACAGGAAAAATACCCTGGCAGGCTCCTATCCAAGGTCTTCAACAATCAGTTCCAGTCATTGGCTTTTAGTGATGTTTTGGCACCACCAGTGTGCACCAAACATAAACTTTGTGTGATTGAACCAGAGAATCATTGGCTGGAGGAAAGGTACCATCTTTTCAAAGAGAAGATGACAATCCAAGTGTAAGAAGATTTGCAGGAATTGCAAATTAAGCATTTTGCAAATATGTCAATATCAGTAAATCACCATAACCCTGGGAGTCTGTCACAAATATGTTTTTGAAATTACGTTCAATTTCATGGGATTATTCCAGCTACTTTACACACGAGGAAAAACAGAGATGCAGCCACTTCCAGGAGCTTTTCCCAAAGTGCTGCTGCAGGAAGATCCAAAGTCTTTAATCTCCAGCCTCAATTTCTGCTAACAGGCAAAACCTTTCAAATGCTCAGATCAAAAAAAAAAAAAAGAAAGAAAGAAAGGAGAAGAAAGGAAGAAAAGAAACGTCCCTGAAAAATTGAGCATAGATGTCCATCCTTCTGTGCCACAACTTGGAGATAATTCTGCTGATGAAAAGCAAATCAGTTTGGAGGGGCACTAACTCCTTACAGCTATGAGAAGGCAATTTAGTTTTCTGCCTCTTCTAGTGAATTTAACCCCATCTCTCCCCAGCTCAGTGTCTTATTAGCTATTACCCAGACTTAGCCCTCCAACCTTCAGCTCTTAGCATTTGCACCAGCCACCCCTCTGTGTCCAGGGAGCATGTGTAGGCACTGTTGGGTTTTTTTTTCTAATCCCAATTCCCACATGTACTAATGAATTAGAACCCCAAGAGAAAGGCTGATTATTTGTCCCTTCAGATTTCTAAGAATGGCTGTGATGGTCTAGAATGGGGGGCTGGGGGATGTCTTTTTAATGCTCTACAGCTCACATCCCCTCCCCCACTAATATGCTTCCAGTCATGGTTATTAATTGTTATCCACTTGGCTAGATTTAATTAGCTTTTGAAAAGGAGAAAAGTGGGCTCAAGCTTAGAGAGCACATGGCAAAAGGGTAACTCAGGTCCTAGAGGGTCCCTTGCTGGAGTCGTCAACTTGTCCCTCTCAGGAACGGTGCCGTTTTTCTGCTTCACTCTTTTGCAGAGCCTTGAATCTTTATCCTCCACTCCCTGCCATCAGCAATTCCAAGGAGGCTTCTAGAACACCAAAGGAAAGATTGGAAGTCAAAATACCCCAAAGTTTACAAGTCAAGGGGTGTGTATGTGTGTGTGCGTGTGTGTGTGTGTGTGTGTGTGTGTGTGTGTGTGTGTGTGATGTAGGTGCTGGCCTTCTGCATCTTCCTCCTTCTTCCCATTAACTCTCCTTCTCAAAGGTTTGGGGGAACACTCTCTCCAGATTCCCTCATTCAAATCTCCAATTCCAGGTAGCTTGATGGTTATACAAGCATATCTCAGAGATATTGAGGGTTTGGTTCTAGACCACCACAATAAAGTGGAGTTAAAAAGTGTGTTATAACAAATTTTTTGGTTTCCCAGTGCATACAAAAGTTATGTTTACACTGTACTGTAGTCTATTAAGTATGCAGTAGAATTATGTCTAAAAACAAGGTGCATGCCTTAATTAAAAAATACTTTATTTCTAAAAAAAATAGTACCTATCATCTGAACCTGCAGCAATTCATAATACTTTTGCTGGTAGAGGGTCTTGCCTCCATGTTGATGGCTGCTGACTGATCAGGGTGAGGAATGCTCAAGGCTGGGGTGGCTGTGGCAGTTTCTTAAAATAAGATCACAATGAAGCTTGCCTACAGCTTGACTCTTCCTTTCACTAAACACTTAGAGGCCATTGTAGGGTTATTAATCGGCCTAATTACAATATTGTTGTGTCTCAGGGAATAGGGAAATGGGGGGGGAGGGGGATGGAATGGCCAGTGGGTGGAACAGTTAGAACACACAACATGTATTAATTAAATCTGCCATTTTACATGGGTGTGACAAGGCAATTACAATAGGAACATCAAAGATCGCTGATCTCAGATTACCGTAACAGATACAGCAATGGACAAAAATTGGAATATCGTGAGAATTACCAAAATGTGGCACTGAGACATGACGCGAGCACCTGATGTTGGAAAAATGGTCCGATAGACTTGCTTGACACAGGGTTGCCCCAAACTTCCCCATACTTCATCCAGAGGAGTTGGCTTAGAAAGACTCCAGAAACAAGCCTCTGCATGAAATCTGCTTGTGTGCAGGTCCCTGGAATTCTCCAAGGGCTAAGAAGGAAAAAACACAAACACCATTCCATGGAGTCCTGTGCCATGTTCTCGTTCAGACTGGAGCATAAGGATAGACCAGATGAGAAAGGGAAATAGTTCAGCTGTAGAGGAGCATCCTGAAATACTTTGAGATCTATTTTTAAACAGCAGCATCTGTCAAGCGGCAGCATTTGGACCGTGGGTTAGGAACCATGAGCTTCGCCGCACGGAGTCATAGAGAACTTATCGGCCATACCCAGAAATGACAATTTAAATCTTTGGGCCGGGAGGACAAGCAGAGAACTGCAGAACAAAACAGAGGAAAGTGATCCACGTATGCCTCCTCGCCTTTCAAAAATGGGACCAGCGAGTTCGAACTTCTGGGGCCCTAGAAGACCATTTAGTCCAATAGCCTCATTTTACAGCTGAGGCCCAGACAAGCCAAGATAACACGAAAGGAGTTAATGACAGACCCGGGAATTGAACCTGGGTCCTCTGACTACAAATCTAACATAATCTCCACTCCACTGTGCTGCCTCCTCTTTTACTTCGTTCCCTGCCCTGCTCTACCCACTTCCCTAGAGAAGTGAGAAATTTTTGTAAATCAGTGCAAGGTTTTATGAATAATCAAACAATAAAGTCAAAGCAAACATGGGTCATGATCATATAAACAAAAAGGCAGTTGTCTGAAGGTCTTTAATGGGTACCCTTAGCTAGTGTTGGCCCAGTAGCCAGCACAACCCAGCCTTTGAACTCCTACTTCTAAGGTCATGCTTTGAATGTGTGTGCAAAATTGGACTGGGCTGTAACTGAGGCCCCTCGAAAGCTTGGCCCAAATGACCAAAGTCCGGGATCTCAGCAGGAAATGAGAGTGTTTCAGGGGCAGCTGGTGGTACAGTAGATACAGCACCGGCGCTGGACTCAGGAGAACCTGAGTTCAAATCTGGCCTCAGACACATAACACTTACTAGCTATGTGACCCTGGGCAAGTCTCATAACTCCATTGCCTAGCCAAAAAAAAAAAAGACAGACAGAAAAGAAATCAGAGTGTTCCAAGTCCACTTTTATCAACTAAAAAAGAAATTATGCTCCTAGTTCATGTACGTGAGTACATATGCATATGTGCATATATATGTGTATGTGTGTATATTTATACATGTATATAAATATGTATATATTCTCTATATACACATATAGAAACAGAAATGTGCTCCCAGTACATATATGTGCACATATACATAGATGCACATTATATGTGTGTGAACGTGTATATTCTCTGTATACATATATAGAAATAGAAACTGCTCCCAGTTTATACATATGTATATACATATACATATGTTGATGTGTAGATATATATTAATATATGCATATGCATATATACATATATAGAAAAAGAAATGGTGCCCCCAGTACACATATATGTGTATACGTCTGTATAGGTATATATGTATACACACACATAGAGAAAGAGAGAGGGAGCATTATTGCTTTTTCTATATATTTATATAGAATATATATCTATGTATTCATACTGCACATGTGTTAATATATCTATGTGCGTGAATATACATGCATACATCTACATAGTGATACATACATGTGCATAGAAATATTTTTCATAGGGAGCTTTTCCCAAAGGAACTCAAGTTGCTACCTTCTATTGGGATATGTGTGTATGTATACATATGTACATATATGCATATACATACACATATATATACAATTTTCCTCTTTTTTCCTTAAGAGTTAGCATGGTAGGTCCTGGTTGTCTGTGTCCAGAAAAATGTTGCTTTTATTCATTTAATAATATGGCTATGTTATAGGCAAATGGGGGCCTGCCCTGGAGTCAGGAAGAACTGGGTTTGAGTTCTGCCTCTCATATAGATTGTCTGTGTGACCCTGAGCAAGTCCTTTAATCTCCACACAGCTCTCTAAGACAGTAAAATGCAGAGGCTTGCATAGGTGGAGTTTCCATACGAGGAATTCTCTGCAATGTTCAAATCACAGATCCAGCCAAGGGAAATATGGCTGTCCTTCTCTCCACTGCCCTTATCTTGTCCAAACACCACGGTTTGAGGAAGCATTGTTGGGAGCACTACGGAAAGTGTTCTGGCTTGGGGTCAGTGGATGTGGGTTCAAACCCTACCTCTGATCTGGGTGATCCTGGGAAAGTCACTCATCCTCGCTGGGCTCATTGGGCTACACAGTCTCCAAGAGCTTTTCTATCTCTAGATCTAAAATCCATACGATCCAATGGTCATCACCACCATTAAGTGATATTGGAGAAAACAGCAACTCTGCCACCTGAGAAATACAGCCTTGTTGAATATCCCTGGGATCTAGACACAGTGATCAAGATACCCTAACTGATTATGAAAAGACCCACACAGTGGAGTGTACAGTGGAGAAGGATGGGAGTTTCAGTATCAGAGAAAAGGCAGCCCAATGGACCTGCACAGAGCAGCAGTGGGAAATTGGTGTCTAAGCACGGGATGACCCATACATCACTCCCACCTCTTCCTGAGCCTCCCAAAGTGGTGCATTTGATATGGACATGGCACAAAGAGATGCTGCCACAGAGGAGGGAGCCTTTGTAGTGATGCTAGAAGTGGGGAGTTAGGAAGTCTCCTAGGGGAATAATGAGAGAGAATTGGACTGACAGAGTCATTTGAGGTTTACAAAGCACTTTACATATAGATTATCTCATTTGAACCTATGGGTTATCACCTTTGAGAGACAATATTTCTTCCCCTTTAGCCCAGAGGTTTTTTTAACTTTTATTGTATACTGGACCCTTTTTATGGACCCCTTTTCAGAACCATGTTTTTAAATGCATAAAATAAAATACAAAAGAAACCAATTACCTCAAAATACAATTATCCAAGTATTTAAAAAAAAAACAAGTTCATGGATCCCGGGTTAAAAACCTTTCGACTAATATATGAGAGTCAGGAGGGACCTCAGATTTCCTCTAATCCACAACTATACAGTACAGTGACCCAATTCTTTAAAAACCCTGATTTTAAAGGCGATCCTAAATCCTAAAGGTTAGTTTGGAATTTATCCTTTGGAATATTCATAATCATGCTATTATAAACACTTTCTAGTATCATAGAGGTTTTCTCTCATTCTTTCCTTTGTATGCTAATTCCTTTCCTTGCTTATCATTTCAGTGGCCCAGTTAGAACACAGTTGACTCACTAGGAAAATGCTAATGTGGAGAAGGAACTGGAAATTCTGATTTTTGCCTGAGGCAAACCATTCTGCTCAGCTAGGTTTCTCTTACTGGTTGTTGCAAACCTATCCTCATTGTTGTATGTTGGGAGCATTATTTCTATTGAGCTTTGAAAAACTGGGTAGGCATTTGAGTTTTGAGCTATTTGGGGATGTCTATCAGGTGAAAGACTGATGTATGCATATCAAGATCTGGTAAAAATAATGATAATGTTAATAATAACAATGCAGTGTGTCCTTATTAACAGAAAGCAAAAGCAAGTTGGCAAGGGGGTAGTTATTGGGTTTTGTTTTGGTTTTGGGTTTTTTGGTTTTTGCTAAATGTATCCCTAGGCAATGGAAATCAATACCAAAGCTGGTCAGATAGATGTTATTAAAACACCTAGATTAAATGGAACATAAATAATAGTTCATTGATTTTTTTTATCCAACTTTTTGTAATCTAGTTTACAAGAAGCAAAATAATTCTCAATGCACTGAACAGTTTTCTCTACTGTGATTGCATTCTGCAACATTCTATATAAATTAATCTTCTATCATCTCTTTATTTTACTTTTTTTACTTCAGAAAAAATCACCAAAGAGAGTAGAATGATTTATATAAGCAAAAAAAGAAAAAAGATTTATGAAAAAAATTATTTTCTTCCTTTATTCCCTGGTCCCTCATTGAATCTTTGGCTTAACTATAAATCTTACCTCGAAGGCTGCAGTGCCATCCACATGCTGGCCATTAGCAGAAAATAAGACTTTTCAGCATTAATAAGGGCTGCAGGAATTATATTTTTTTTAATCTGATAATGGTGATTAAACCAACTCTTCATTCTGAGAATACCCAATACCTCAGTGTCACATTATTCAGGACTTTCCCATTGGAGTCCAAACCACACTGAGATAAGCTGCTGAGATTGACAGTAACATCCCAAAATTCATAGGCACCAACTTCACCATCAGATAATATTCAACAAGAGAAAGTCAGCCCACTCGTTAACATCCAGTTGTGAGGTAAAATCCATTCTGAAAGACTCCCTCTCTTATGGGGGAAAGGGGAAACCCTGAAATAAAGGGAAGGACAATGCCCAATTACTAAAATGTTAATAACAATACGTAAAAATGATAGAGAATACAAACAAATGCATTGGTTTTTTTTCCTTTTTCAATTTTTTGGGAAACCATTTTCTATAATGTCTGTTCATGTCAGGTTTCCAAACTAAAAATAGGATTGAAGGAGGTACTTTTTATATATGGGCTTTTTCTGCAGATCTCCAGGAGCCTGAAGAATACAGAAATAATATAAGCACAAGGAATACCTGCCTACACACAAGCCAGGCCACTTGTGAGAAAGCAGGTCTGGATCCATGCACGCAAGTAGGTCATTGAAAGTCAATGTAAACCAGGGCAGTTCCCTCTGCAGGAGAAATTAACCTGCGGGAATCTTGCAGACAGGCAATACCTTTTAGCATAGCAGCTGTATATTTTATTTATGGATTGATACAGGCGGAGAGATATATGGGGAGAGAAGTGCATCTAATATGCATATCCTTAAAAACATGCTCGGGAACAAAGATGGATAGGACGAGCCCATTCATTCATACACATGTTCTCTGTTTCCTGCTATGGATACACTTTTCAGCTTCAGGTATTCATTTCATGGGAAGAGTCATTTTCTAAAAAATGTGTTATCTCCCTATTTGTTTCCTGTCCCTGCCCTCACTATAATATTCTCAGAGTTCCGGTTGTGAGCTTTTCTCCTCTCCTGGTTACCCCATGAATAGGTGTCTGTAGTTAATAGGACCAAGGTGACATTAGCCAGTATCTGTATCCAGCCTCAGTTTAGGCCACGTAGGCAGCAGCCAGTACTGATTATTTGCAGTGGGGGCATCATTAATCTGTGCCTAATGGAGTCAGAGGCTGTGGCTGGAGGGGGAGGAAGTTGACATGTGCCACCTGGTGCCCAGGTCCCTCAGCCTTGCCTGAACCACTTGCCTGACTCTCATTAGACTTCCATATGATTTAGATTATGGTGAGACAAGAGATAGAGGCAGGGGACAGGGAAGAGGACAGATTTCTTTCCTGGCTTGTGCTTTCTGCTCTGATGCTATGCATAGGTTTGGCATGGAATCACAAGTTGTCAAAAGCTATCAGAGACCCTAGAAATTATTGAGTCCAGTCTCCTCATCTTACAGATAAGGAAACTGAGACTTACAGGGCAGTCACCAAAGTAAGGAATCTCTAAGAATGACTCACATTTAAATCAATTAACATTAAGTACCTGGTGAGAGTAACAATCTGCAATGGAAGGAAGGATTTTTCCAGGGCTGGGCCCTGAAGATGAGCTGCAGAGGGTCCCACCCATACCCACTGGGGAAGGAGGGGATCTTCTAGCTAACTCAACACTGCCTGTAGTCATCCTGGACAGGACAGCCTAAGCCTTGTGTGAATCACAGAGAAAGAGAAATCAGACAGCAAAGAATCTGAGAATATTCAATACTCTTACTTAGCTGAGATGTTTTCCTTTCCTATCTTCCCTGCTGTTGCAGTATGTGACCCTTAGCCACCATACCTTTGGGGAGAATAGTCAATCAGTCAGTTCTAGTAGCATGAGTGGGCATCTTGTGTGGTTCATGGTTGGGTTCTGTATTACTTAGGAGGCAGGGCACAGAATTACATCAAAGTATGGATCTGAATCAAGATGCCTTAATTAACTAATTCTTAATGAATGAACTTAATCCTCTATCACTGAGTAAGATTGCCCAGTGGTAGACAGGCAGTACAATGAATACAGTACTGGACCTGGAGTGGGGGAAAAAAACACCTGATACTAACACTTACTAGCTGTGTGACCCTGGGCAAGTCACTTAACTGCTGTTTGCCTCAGTTTCCCTGTCTGTAAAGTGGGGATAATAATGGCACCTTCCGCACAGGGTTTGTTATGAGGATAAAATAAGATGTGTAAAGTGCTTTGCACACTTTAGAGTGCTAAATGAAATACAGTTATTGTCTATGACGGACCATGACAGTACATCTCTTTAGACTCAACACCTCCCTTCTTCTACCTGAAGCTCCTAGATACACTCACCTATTTGTTTCTGCTTTTATTCTAAAGGAGTGTTGTATAATGGATAATGAGCTGGCCTTGAAGTACAGAGGACCTAGGTTCAAGGCCTTCCTCTGACACGTCCTGACTTTTTAACCCAGAACGAATCACTTAATTTCTCACGATTTGGACAATTCTCTAAGACTGTAAGATGTCAAGAAGGAGCCAACCTGCCTTGGTAGGAAGAGTTCCCTTGTTCTCTAATCTAGTGATATCACAGATCCAGGCCCTATGCCCAACCTTATCCCTTACTCACATAGATGACACACAGAAGTGTGCAATGGGGACCAAATAATGTAAACTACCCTATGTCATCTCCACCTACTTTCCCTGTGTCCTAGACTTCTCCCTCTACCAAGCATGGTCAGCATATGACATAGCCAGTTACTGCTATTATCAATCAGCAAGCACTGAGTAAGTACCTGCTACAGGCCAGGAGGGGCAGCTAGGTGGCACAGTGGAGTCAGGAGGACATGAGTTCAAATCCAACCTCAGACATATGCTAGCTTGTGCGATCCTGGGCAAGTCACTTGCTGCTATTGGACAAATATGGGGTCAGGAAGAATCAGACATGACTGAATGACTCAGCAGCAAATAACTATTATAAATACACACACTAAAATAAAGGACAAATGAAGAGAGAAGCTACCTGCAGCTAGAGAAAGAACTGATAAAGAGAAGTATGTGTAGAATAATGAGTAGAATAATAATACATATGTATGCCTATTTGTATCTAATGATAGCCATCTCTGGGGGAGGGGGAGAGGAAAGAAAAAAGGGAGGAAAAAAGAAATTTACATAACTTTGGAAGGAAAAGCAAGTTGTACATTTGTAGTTTCATGTGCAATAATCTTTTTTTATTGTACTGTTATGGAAATGCTTATTTTGTTCCCTGAACCGAAAATAAAATAAATTTAAAAACAACAATAAATGTGCCAGGCACTGTGTTAAGAGCTAGGGATATAAAGAAAGAAAGGGGGAAAAAACCATAAAAACTGAACCTGCCCTCAAGGACATTCTAATAAAGGAGACAAAATGTAAATAAATAGGTACATATGTGTCACATACAAAGCAGAAGGAAGGTAAGCTTAGAGAAGGCCCATTTGACTTAGGGGTGTTGGGGATAGCAAAATGTACTGCAGAAGGTAACAAGCCAACTTTTGAGAAAGAAGGCAGGGATATGAGGTGGGAGCATTCCAGGCATGAAAGACAGCCAGTGAGTGCAAAGGCAGAAGTGGGAGATTCAGCATCACATGCAAGGTACAGCATGTAGACAAGTGTGACTGAGCCATAGAGCACCAGTGAGAAGTGTGAGAAGAAGGGGCCAAGTGATTAAGGGCCCTAAATGCCAGGGGACTTTTATATTTGATCCTATAGATGATAGGGAGCCACTTGGAGTATCACTGAACAGGAAGGTGGCATGATCACTTTGGCAGCTGAGTGGAGATGGGTTGGAGTAGGGAGAGACTTGAGGAAGAGAGACAAATTTGAAGGCCATTGCAATAGTCTAGGATGATGGCTGTGATGTTGATGATGTTGGCGATGGACATCATATGTCAGAAATGATGGGATTTGGTGATGGATTAGAACATACAGGGTGGGAGAAATGAGGAGTCAGGAATGACGCTGAGCTTTCAAACCGGGGTGACAGGAAGGGTGGTTGTGCCTTTTACAGTCATGGAGAAATTCAGAAGAGGGCAGTGTGTGTGGGGAAAGATGGCACCCTATTGTCCTGCCTTGGTATAGCTACCAACCATAAGCACAGTGAGGATATGACCATGTGTGACAGCCAGTAAATGATGCCCTGAGAGGGAGAGTATGGAATCGCCTGGGGTGTAGATCTCATTGCTACACTGGGCACTAAGCCAGATTTAATGCAGGCAAGTTTTTTTGTCATCCTGTTAGATGAACTGAGGCATACAGCTCCATTTCAGTCCCCAACCAAAGACCCTGCCAACTCTGTTATAGCAGGGCAGCATTAGGAACAGGCTGAGAAGATGGCTAACGACTTTGTTGGGTGAAAGAATCTGTACAAGAGAGAAGATGTCCCACACAGAGATGCGTGGCTAGGACAGGTCCCTCTAGCTGTACTGACTTTAACAAGTCTTGCATATGTATATTACATGTAAATTGGCTGGGCTACAAGAGCTTTGGGGATGACATTTCCTGATTCTTCCTTTTCTAAGCTGAAAATAGTAAGGGGGGGGGGGGAAGCACAGAGACGTCCAAATCATGGCATTACCGAATTGTGGCATCTTGTAATGTCACATGGATTTGAAAGAATGCCATCCGAGAAAACAGCCAAAAAAACCCTTATGGACAACTCCTCCAGGACTCCTTTAAAGAAATAAAATGGAATTTCAATTTTTTTTATTTCATCTTTTCAATTAGCAATCATTTTTATTAATTTTCCTTTCTTTCTACCCCCTCCACACCCCAGTGAGCAATTAAAAATAAAGTCCACATATCTACAGTTTAGTAAAACAAACTGCCACAAAGCCTTATGTCCCTGAATTTTAAGTCCAGCGTGTCTCTGTCACAAAGTGGCATATTTTATCTTCATTCTTTTGGAGTTGTGATTATCATAGCCTTGGTTAGAGTTCTAAAGTCTTTCACAATTGTCTTCTCAATATCATTCTATTTTTTTTTTTGGTGAGGCAATTGGGGTTAAGTGACTTGCCCAGAGTCACACATCTAGTAAGTCTTACAAGTCTGAGGCGGGATTTGAACTCAGGTCCTCCTGATCTCAGGGCTGGTGCCCTTTCCACTGCACCAGCTAGCTGCCCCAGTCTCAGTATCATTCTTATCATTATATACATTGTTCTCCTCATGCTGCTCACTTTGCTCTCTGTCAGATCATACAGTTCTTCCCAGTTTCCTCTGAAACTGTCCGTTTCATCATTTTTTACGTCACAATAATATTCCATTCTAACCGTATGCAACAATCTGTTTAGCATTTCCCTAGGTGGCGCCATAGTGCACAGAGCGCTGGGTCCGGAGTTAGGAAGACCTGAGCTCAAACCTAGTCTCAGACACTTCCTAGCTATGTAACCCTGGGCAAGTCCCTTTAATCTCTGTTCACTCAGCTTCCCCAGCTGTAAAATGGGGGTAATAGCACCTCCCTTCCAGGGTTGTTGTGAGGATAAAATGAGATATCTACAAAGCACTTAGCAGTGCCTGGCACACAGGAGGTCCTGCATAAGTCTATTATTAGTAGTATGTATATCATTAACATTGATATTAT
This sequence comes from Phascolarctos cinereus, assembly GCF_003287225.1. NCBI lineage: Eukaryota > Metazoa > Chordata > Mammalia > Diprotodontia > Phascolarctidae > Phascolarctos > Phascolarctos cinereus. The sequence goes on from NW_027556180.1 coordinate 53,263,019, forward strand.
TATTGTTTTTATCATTATTATTATTATTATTATTATTATTATAAGAGGATACCCTCTTAGTTTCTAATTCTTTAGCTATCACTAAAAAAGCTGCTCCAAATATTTTTATATACAGGCATACCTTGGAGATGTTGCAGGTTCAGTTCCACACTACCACAATAAAGCAAATCACACAAAATTCTCTGTTTCTCAGTGCATATAAAAGTTATGTTTACACTATACTGTAGATTATTAAATGTGCAATAGCGTTATGTCTAAAAATGTACATAATTTTTAAAAAATACTTTATTGCTAAAAAATGCTAACCAGCATCTGAACTTTCAGCAAGTTGTAACATTTTTGCTGGTGGAGGGTCTCGCCTGGATGTTGATGGCTGCTGACTGATCAGGTGGTAGTTGCTGAAGGCTGGGGTGGCTGTGGCAGTTTTTAAAAATGAGGCGACAGGGAGGCAGCTAGGTGGTGCAGTGGATAGAACACTGGCCCTGGGAGTCTGGAGGACCCGAGTTCGAATCCAGCCTCAGACACATAACACTCACTAGCTGTGTGACCCTGGGCAAGTCATTTAACCTCAACTGCCTCACAAAAAATAATACTAATAAATAAATAAAATAAAATAAGACAACAATGAATTTTGCTATACAGAATGACTCTTTCACCTGAACACTTAAAGGCCATCGTAGGGTTATTAATTGGCCCAATTTCAATATTGTTGTGTCTCAGGAAATAGGGGAGCTGGAGAAGAGGGACAGAGATAGAGGAAAGGCCAGTTGGCAGAGGAGTCAGAGCATGCACAACATTTATTAAGTTCGTCTTCTTGGGGGGCAGCTAGGTGGCGCAGTGGATAGAGCACTGGCCCTGAAGTCAGGAGGACCGGAGTTCAAATCTGGCCTCAGACCAAACACTTGACACTTACTAGCTGTGTGACCCCGGGCAAGTCACTTAACCCTAATTGCCTTAAAAAAATATTAAACGTAAGTTCGTCTTCTTCTATCAACGTGATTTGTGACTCCCCAAAGCAATTACAATAGTGACATCAAAGATCAATGATCACAGATCACCATAACAGATAAAACAATAATGAAAAAGTTTGAAATACCAAAATGTGACACAGAGACACGATGTGAGCATATGCTGTTGGAAAAATGGCACTGATGCTCAATGCAGGGTTGCCACAAACCTCCAATTTGCCAAAAACTAAAAACAAAAAATTATCTTCAAAGCACAATAAAACAAAGTGCAATAAACTGAGGTGTGCCTGTATAGGTCCTTTTCTGCTTCCTTTGGAGCACTAGCCTAGTAATGGTATAGCTAAGTCACAGGGTATGGACAGTTTGGTAGATTACTGGGCATAGTTTTAAACTGCTTTTCAGAATCATAGAAACAATTCAGTTCCACGAACAGTGTATGTGTCCTTGTTTTCCTGGAGCCCCTCCAACACCTGTCAAGTCCTCTTTGGTCTTCTTTGCCAGTCTTATTAGTGTGAGGTGGAACCTCAAAGTTGTTTTCATTTGCATTTTGGAATTTCAAATGTTACTAACCTTTCTTTCCTCCATGCAAAAATGATAAACCTTCCATTCTGGATCTTCCTTAATGTTCTGTAGTTGGGGCAAGATTGCTATTACTTTCCACAGTGTCTCCTCACTTGTCAGGATCTGTCATGGTCAAGTTTTTTTTATCCTCTTCCCTTCTGAATTAGATCTAATGCAACCTTTTGGGTATTTGAAGGGTGTGGATGTGTGTGACAGAAAGAGACAGAGAAAGAGACAGACAGAGAAGAGACAGAGGCAGAGAAATTTGAGCATATCCATGAAGTCAGCTTTATGAACAGACAGGGATTATGGTACAGTACATGGGGAGGGAGAGATATTGAACATGGAGTCTTGGAGTCAGTCCTGAGCCGGAATTCAGATTCTCCCATTTATCCAGATATGTGACCTCGAGCAAATCACATGAACTTTCTGAATCTCGTTTTCTTAGCTATAAAATGATTATCTCACTTGTATAATTGACCTCATAGAAATGCTGTGAGAACTGAACAGGACAAGGGTGTAAAACTGCATTATTAGGCAGTGTGATTTGTGAGGGTACAGAATTTGCCTCTGCTCAAATAAAACAGCTGCAATTCCACCATCATAGTTCCATTACTTTGGGTTGTCAAGACTGCCCCCCTTTTATTTTTCAAAAATAAACACCCTTCAGTTTTCAGATGAAATTAAAGCTATATATGAAAAAATGCTCTAAATCACTACTGATCAGAGAAATGCAAATCAAAACAACTCTGAGGTACCACATCACATCTATCAGATTGGCTAACATGACAAAAAAGGAAAATGATAAATGCTAGACAAGATGTGGGAAAACTGGAACGCTAACTGATTGTTGGTGAAGTTATGAACTGATCCAACCATTTTGGAGAGCAATTTGGAACTATGCCCAAAGGGTTATTAAAATGTGCATATTCTTTGACCCAGCAAGACCACTTCTAGGCTGTATCCCAAAGGGATCATAAAAATGGGGAAAGGATCCACATGTACAAAAATATTTGTAGCAGCTCTTTCTGTAGTGGCAAAGAATTGGAAATTGAGAGCATGCCCATCAATTGGGGAATGGCTGAACAAGTTGTAGTATATGAATATAATGGAATACTATTGTGCTGTAAGAAATGATGAGCAAGTGGACTTCAGAAAAACCTGGAAAGCCTTGTATGGACTGATGCTGAGTGAAGTGAGCAGAACCAGAAAGTTGTACACAGTAACAGCCACATAGTGCAATGACTAACATTGATAGACTTAGCCCTTCTCAGCAATGCAAGGATCTAAGACATCTCCAAAAGTCTCATGATGGAAAATGCTATCCACATCCAGAGAAAGAACTACAGAGTCTGAATGCAGATCGAAGCATACCATTTGCTCTTTTTATCCTTCTGTTTTGTTTTGTTTCTTCTTTCTTATGGTTCCTCCCATTGGTTCTAATTCTTCTCTACAACATGACTAATGTGATAATATGTTTAATAGGAATGTATATGTAGAGCCTATATCAGATTGCACACCATCTTGGGGAAGGAGGTGCGGAGGGAGGGGGAGAAAATTTCAAACTCAAGAGCTTATAGAAGTGAATGTGGAAAACTAAAAGTAAATTAATTAATTTTTAAAAGATTTAATGGGGGGGGAAATAAAATGCCATATATGAAAATAAACAAATGCTCTTAGAGGAGCAGTCTGGATATCCCTCTATATCGACCTCTAATCTCACTCTTGCACTACTGTGTGCTGGACATGCCTCCTGAGCACATCAAGCTCAGCATGTCCCAAACAGGACCCACTCTATTTTTTCTGCCTCGGATCTTCCCCATTTCTAAAAATAGCTCCATCATTCTTTCAGTCACACAGGTTTACAGCCTTGAAGTCAGCCTAGACTCATCATCCCTTTCCCTCAACCCCAACATCCAATCAGCTACCAAGTCTAGTTAACGTCTCTCTCTGTGGTCCCCTTTTCGCCACCCACAAAATTACTCGAGTCTGGGCCCTCATAACTTTTTATATTCTAGAATCTTGAGTAACACAACGACATCCTAATTGGTCTCCCTGCTTCCAATTTCTCTTCTCCTTTCTCCAATCTATCTTCCATTCAGCTACTGACTGATATCCTAGAAATGCAGATCTGATCATATCACTCAGCCCCACTCAAAAATCTTCAATGGCTCCCAGTAAGCCTAAAGATAATCTTGCAATTGCTTCATTTCCCTACATGACCTTTTTGGTATGGGGCCAGTTCTTTATGGGAAAGCCCTAGGGATGAGGTTGAGATTCCTCTGTGTCTCCTAGAGAAGAAGCAAGTATCTAAGCTAGCTTTGCACACTTTCACAGCTGGCAATCCCTTGTTGGACTAACCCGATCATTGTGACAACCCCAGGGTTATGTGCAAGTCAGGAAGTGGATGGTCAAGCAGATCCAAGCAACATTTCCATTGTGGTGATATAGGCTCTTCCCATCCTGTCTTCCTAGTGTTGTGGCCCTGGCTGATTTCCATCTAGGGAGCTCATGTGCCATGTTTCTGTTTCCCTAAGAATTTTATGTGGTCTAAAATCAGCCATTTTACTACTTAGAGGCCATGTCACAACTTAATCCCAAGAGTATCTGAACAACAACAATGTGCTCTGAAGACTGAGTTTCAGGATCACGTATCTTATTTTTCACAACTGAGCTCAATCCTCATCCATGTAGAAAATTGCCTTGTAGTAAGCATCTTCATAAAAGGCCATGATATTCTGGGTTTTTGTCATTCAAATCAAGTGATTTTTCCCTTCCTAAATGCCCTGCCTCTATAAAAGTGGGACCCAGTGGAGGAATGGGGCAGAGACAAGAAAGGGAAGGAAGAAGGTGAATCTTATAGGGGAAACAGTAAAGACAAATAAACGCATGGCTTCCCATAAGCTATCCCTCACCCTAAGGCACCTGCATCTCCTAAAAGTATTCTGCTACAGACTTCTCTACTCCCAGGCCACAGCACAAGCCAGTGTTCGCTCCCCATTTCCATTCATAAATGCTGAATATTCATTAAGAATAGAATGTTACAGCCAGAAAGGCCCTTGGCAAAAATCTGGTCCAACCCTCTCATTTTACAGCTAAAGAAACTGAGGCCCAGAAAAGCAAAATTACAGAATCACATAATTTAGACTTGGAAAGGACCTCACTTGTCATCTTTCTGGAACCTGAAAAACAATCCCCCCAGCAGGATACCTAGGGAGTGGTCATTCAGCCTCTGGATTTCCAACGAGAGGGAAGGTATTTACCCTGACGGCAGCCCCTGCCACACAAGGATAACTAGGCATTCGGTCTGGGTGTTTTTTCTGATGGCAAGCCTAAACCTTTGCAATTTCCACCCACTGCTCTTCAGCCTTTTGGCCTCAGTGAAACAAGTCTCGCCCTCCTGGATATGTTGCTGTTATTTAGTTGTTTCAGTCCTGTCTGACTCTTCGTGACCTCATTTGGGGTTTTCTTGGAGGAGTTTGCCATTTCCTTCTCCTGTTCATTTTACAGATGAGGAAACTGAGGCAAACAGGCTTACATGACTTGCCCAGGGTCACAGCTAGTAACAGTCTGAGGCCAGATTTGAACTTACAAAGATGAGTCTTCCTGACCCCAGGGCCAGCACTCTATCCACTGCGCCACCTCGCTGCCCTCTTCAACATAACAGCCCTCCAAATACTTGCAAACGGCTATCATGTTTCTCTTCATCTTCTTTAGTCTAAACATTCCCACTTCCTTCATGTCACAGACTCAAGTCCTCTCTTCCGATGCTCTTCAGCTTACCGCCGATCCATATGGACTCCAAGTGCCTTAATCCAGGTGCCTCTGGCAGTAAATGGTAGCACTCAGATATGATTCAGTTCAGTGTCCACTACACCACACTCTAGTTACCTCTGGCCCAGATGCCTGAGGTATCCCCACTGCAGTAAAGCAAGGGGTTGGGACCAACACAGTAGGGAGGAAAGAACGTGGACTGAGGAATCCAAGACCTACCTCTGACAATCCCTACATGCATGACCATAGGCAAATCACTTAACTGGTATACTCTAGAACTCAGCTTCCTCATCTGCAATATGGCATCTGAGGCACCTTTAAGGTGAGGGATGAGAGGAGAAGGGAGGAAGGGAATAAGCATTTATTAAATACCTACTATGTGTCAGGTACTGTGCTAAGTGCTTTACAAATATTATCTCATTTGTTCCAACTCTACCTAATCCTGAGAGGCAGATACTGTTTTTATCCCCATTTTACGGTTAAGGGAACTGAGGCAAATAGAGGTTTAGTGACTTATCCAGGGTGACATGACTAGTAAGTGTCTAAGGTCACATTTGAACTCATCGTCCTGATTCCAGGCTGAGTGCTCTAATCACCACCAAACTGCCTCCAAGCTCCACATCTATAATGCTATGAATAGACAAGTACCCTAGGGTGGGGAGGTGCATTTCTTCCAGTCTTTTGATTCCAATTAGCCTTCCATTTTGCTTGGGCACCTGCTTAGAGGCTTCATTCCACTGCTGGCCTCTTCCAAGAGCACACCCAAATTGACTGATGCCAAAATCATAAATGCTGGGCAGGATTAGACTCGGGTGATGGCCCTGGCCCACCCTCTCCATTAGGCTGGCAGAAACTCATCACCAACTGGAGCCTCATGACTTCATTTAATCCATGATACATGGACTAACCCTGTCATGTTAGAAAGGTTTTAATACTTAGCTCTTTCCAAAACCTTCAGAGATGAAAAACTAAAAACAATAAGAAAACAAAACTATCTCCCAATATTAAATAAAATGAGAGAAGGAGGAGGGGGAAAAGAGAAGAAAAGGGAGGGGCGAAGGGAAAAATATCCAGAAGCAATGCAGCTGGCCCTACATCACTTGTAGGTCACTTATCTGGGGAGGCAGTGAATTGCATGACTTTTTGTTCATGGAACAGATCCACTCTAGACAGCTCACACTGTCCCTGCCCATCCTAAATAAACCATCTGTCTAAAGAGGAGGAGCCTCCCAAACCTGATCTATCCTTAACCACTCTGCCTGGTCTTTTCAGCAGTCATCAACTGGTTTCCAGTCACTGATCTGTGGTGGATATAAAGAGGCAACCTAGAAAGAAAGAAATTAGCATTAATTAAGCACTTAACTTTGTCCAAAACACTGTGCTAAGCACTGTGGAGACAAAAAAGAAAAGTAATAAAGTCCCAGCTCTCCAAGAGCTCATATTGTAATGGGGAAGACAATCCACATGGAAGTTTTCAGCTGCAAGTCACATAGAAAGGTCTCATGGTCCTTAGGGCACAGCAGCAAAGCAGATGGTAACGCATGATCTTTTGTGTCATTTCCACTGAGAAAAACCAGAATAGTTTCTGATGTTGGACTATTTGTCAGTGTCAAAGACCCTGGTGGTGAGAACTTTCCCTCCTGGGTTTTTAGTAGCTCTGGCTGCAGCGCCTGCAGAAGCAATGGCCAGGCTACATCTCCAAAGGGTTCCTTCCCAGGGTAATGGCTACGAGGGCTCAGTGAGAAGCAAGACAGGCAATTGGGAGGGGGTGAGAGGGAAAAAAGATGCTGCCATTCCTAGGGCTCTTGGCCTTATCTACCCATCAACGACAGTTAGTCCAGGAGTTGAAGCTGGTGGTATGTAAGAAGGTAGACCCCTTCCTCACAGTGATTTCTCCCCTCAGTGATGGCTGCGTGGACAAGGCTAGAAGTAGGGCCAGTGGTTTTGGGGACCCTGCTCCTGGGTTCAGGGTCCTGAGCTATATCCATCAGGGTTTGAGAACAGATAGTGGTAGAGGTAGTAATAGTTGCTTGACTTGCACAGACAGAAGACACTTCCTATCTCTTCCTCAGGAGGACCTTGCTACTCCAGCAGGCTAGCATGGTTTGTCTGCCTGATAGGTAAAAGTTGATTTGGCAACTGAAGAGGACAGCTGGTCCCTTCCCCACAGGATTGCTTCTCTGGTCAATGGTGGCAGGAGCTAAGCTGGAATCAGGGGTCTGGCAGAAACTGCTATCCCAAGGACTCTCCGGTTCAGGGTTCTAAGCTCTCTCCACGCAGGTTTCAGGGAAGGCAGTGAAGACATGACTATAGTGGTTTGACTTACCTGTAACAAGCTGTCCCCAGAGTCCCTCCTTCAGAGTGTCTTGTTGCTTTGGTAAACATAAAAGGCTCTGATTGTCATGACTGATCCCCCTGAGCTATCCCAGGAATAGCAATCATTTACCAACAGCCCCATACCTTCCAAATGCTCAGTTAACTTCCAGGAAAACCTAGATTCCCATTGCCAAAAGGGAAGCATTATTGGTACATTTACTCCAGAGCCTGCATCTATCCCCAGAAGGGTCTTTTATATCCTGATTGCTATTTTTGAGATTCTGTCCCCTGAAGACATACCATTTACAGTCTTGGACTTAACAATTTTATACAGGCATCTAAAGCTTTTACCTGCACTAAGACTTTTGGGACACTCTCTACAGAGCCAGGCCTGTATGTTGGCAATAATCACAGAACAAAGGACCCTCGATGACACTGTGTGCAAGACTGGAGATCAAGACTTCCCCATATCTTTTGGGGTTAAACCAAGTATTTAGGCTTAGTTTCATACTGCCTTCAGTGCTGGCAAACCCTGGTCAGCCTAGCCCAACTCTTGGGAGAGTTGTGAGAGTCAGGAAGTTGAAAGCACCTCTGAGAAGCTTACTGCTATAAGCACAGCTGCTCAGCTGTGTAGTCTAAGATTTGTCCTTCCTGTCTTCAATGCTGTGTTGTATAACACTCTGACCTTTGTATCCCCTGGAAGGGCAGTCAGGAGCTCATGTGGTATGTTTGTGTTTCCTTTAGAATACAGTGTAGTCAGTGGTCAGCTCTATTAATTTAATATGGTTTTTTTTTATTAAACTCATTTGAACCTTAACACACATGAATGAACATTTAAATGCATAGAATAGAATATAGTATTACAAAGGAAGCCAATTATACTGAAATAGGCGGGGGAAAAGTCTTTTAAGTTCACCAGGGTTAGGGTTAGGGTTAGTTCTAAGAAGCCCACATTAGGATTTGATGGACCCTCATCCTCAATTCCCTTTTCTTCATGATCATAAGTATATTATTCCATTTTTCTGGTTCTTTTTTTCCACTTTGCATTATTTCAAAAAGTTCTTCCCAGAATTCTCTGCAGTCCTCCTACCTGTCCATCTTAATTGCCTCATATTTATTTTGTCTGATGATGGCATTTTTTTACATTTATACACAATCTTGTTCATAGTCTGAGAGGCTGAAATAATTATACGTGCAATTCTATCGATGTCAATGATGACCCCATTCCTGCTTAAAAAAAAAAAAAACATATCTGTTAGGAGGCAGCCACAGGCTTCAGCCATTATTGCTTGGAAAACATCTGGTTAAGTTATATGCCTCCTGTAATAGCCGGTGCTTGTCTGCAAAGATCCCATTAGCCTAAGGGAACCCTCCCGGGACTCTGCCTCAGCCACAAAGCAAGAAATCCCAAAGTTCGGGGTCAAGCTCCCACTCATTTCCTAATGCTTTTAGGCTGACCTACAGCCTCACCAAGCATTTTGAAGCATGTCTAAAAGGGAAGATTGACTAGGCCCTTAAAACACAAACCAGCAGGACCCACAATGTATTTTTATTTTCCCACAGCAACACCAGGAAACCTGGGGGTGTTGGGATTTTATAAAGTGTGATATTTCCTTTGGTTTTCCTTACTCACAGTAGTGTCAGGTTTAGCTTTGTGGGCTGTTTTTCTATTTTATTTTAATTTACTCCTCTGCATGGAGATAGAATTACAATCATCATAATCAAAGCATTTAAACAAACAAGAAAGATTGAAAGTGATTTTCCTTGGCTGGCCTGTCACTCATAACAATTCCATTTGGTGAGAAATGTTCCATTTCTCCTGTTGTTATGCATGGTCAGCAATACAGCTAACATCCACTCCCCCACACATTAAAAGTATTTGGCTTACCCTTGGGGGACTGAAAACAAACCAATCAGAGTCCTTTTCCCAGAGAGGTTCTGCTTGGTAGAAGCTGGAATATGCAATAGGAGATTTTTCACTTAAGCTAATGTGCATTTTAGAAGAATGTTGAGACCTTCTGGGGAAAACCCACTAATTTAAGCATCAGACACAAGTTAGAAGTGACTCTCCGGTTATTTAGATCTCAGGATCACCTGTAGAGGATGTGTCTCAAAATGTGCCTCTTCACTGCTGCCTTTTCTCAACAAAAGCAAAAGGCCTATGGAAGGACAAGCGATTGATTAAAGGCTTACTATGTGCCAGGCACTGGGTCAGGCACTTCTCATACAAGCCGAGGGCTTCCCAACCTTTTCCTAATCAGTATTTTTTAGAAGCATAAAGTAGTTCTCTCTCCAATCCACAACGGTTTTGGTTTTGTTCCCCCACCCCACTCCAACAGCACACTTTTGGAATATTTTACTAGAATACAGATAGGGACTAGGTCCTATGATTTCACTGATATTGAGAAATCCCAGTAAGTACTAGGGCAAGCTGGCATCTTCTCTGTAATTTACAGGAGAACAAAGTTGCTTAGGGCACTGAGAGGTGAAGTCACTTGCTTGAGGGAGGTCACACACCCAGTTAGTGTGAGAGGTCAAACTTGAACAGGAGACCAGCTCTATCTATTGTATCCCAGCTGCCTCTTTCACTAGGACAATGTCATGATTTAAATTGTTTATATCAGTCTTCAAAGCAAAGAGCTGAGAGAACTAGAACCAGAGCAGATGCAGAAGAAAATGGCCAGGGCTGTCAATTATCATTTGTTAAGATGGATAATTGGACAAAGTATCAGGAGCATCTTGGGGGCATCTCTCAAATACTCCAGTTAAGGAGTGTGTGAAAATGTTCGTCTTTGGTGGGATTCATTTTAAGAAGTTATTTCAAACATTGCTATAACTAATGAATTATTTCTTTGGTTGGGGCTGGTTTGATTTTCTTCTTCACCAAATACTCCTTATTACTCACTCTACATAAGCAGTTAAGTAGCTCAGTGGACAGGAAAATCTGAGTTCAAATTCTGCTTCAAATACTTACACCACTACCCCAAGTCACTTAATCTCTCTACCTCAGTTTTCTCATTTGTAAAATGGTAATAACAATGGCCGTTGCCTCAAAGGGCTTTTTCTCTAAAATGGGGACAATAATAATTGTTGAAAGACCAAATAAGACACCCTACATAAAGTATTTTGCAAATCTTAGAGGGCTATAATCAAGGGATATATATATAACCTGGGATCCTTAAACCTATCTTTTTTAGCATTCCAAGTGAATTTCTTTTATTTATTTATTTTTTGTTTTCAGCATTCACTTCCATAAGATTTTGAGTTCCAAATTTTCTCCCCATCTCTCCCCACCCCCCACCCCAAGACTGCATGCAATTTGAGATAGGCTCTACATATACATTCATATTGAACCTATTTTTACATTAGTCATGTTGTAAAGAAGAATTAGAACCGATGGAAGAAATCACAAAAAAGAAGAAACAAAAACAAAGAAAAGAGAGAGAGAGCAAAGAATGTGCTTCAGACTCCATAGTTCTTTTTCTGGATGTGGACAGTTATTTTCTATCATGAGCCCTTTTGTCTTGGATCCTTGCATTGCTAAGAGATGAGTCTATCAAAGTTAGTCATCACAACATGGCTGTTACTGTGTACAACGTTCTCTTGGTTCTGCTCACTTCACTCAGCACCAGTCCACGCAAGTCTTTCCAGATTTTTCTGAAGTCTGCTCATCATTTCTTATAGCACAATAGTATTCCATTATATTCATATACTACAACTTGTTCAGCCATTCCCCAGTTGATGGGCATCCTCTCCATTTCCAATTCTTTGCCACCACAAAAAGAACTGCTATAAATATTTTTTGTACATGTGGGTCTTTTTCCCATTTGTATGATCTCTTTGGGATACAGACCTACACATGGTATTGCAGAGTCAAAGGGTGTGCACATTTTTATAGCCCTTTGGGCATAGTTCCAAATTGCTCTACAGAATGATTGCATCAGTTCACAGCTCCACCAACAACGCATTAGTGTTCCAATTTTCCCACACCTTCTCCAGCATTTATCATTTTCTTGTTTGGTCAAGTTGGCCAATCTGATAGGTGTGATGTGGTACCTCAGAGTTGTTTTGATTTGCATTTGTCCAATTCAATAGTGATTTACACTGACCACAGATCCGATAACTGACTTTCAGTATAATTAGGTTCCTTTGGAATCCTGTATGCTTTGTTTTATATAATCCTGTATATTTTATTTTACATATTTTAAAATCATTATTCTGAGAACTCCATAGAATCCACAGCCTACCCGAGGGGTCCAGGACACTGAAAAGGCTAAGAATCCTTGAGCTACATAAACGCTAGCTGTAATTATTAGAGCAAGCTTCCCAGACCCCAGAGCAGGAAGCCCCTATATAAATGTTATCTTTTATTCTTCTTGTTGCGGAGGTTAGAAAGAGCTAGGTGGTGAGGGTTAGAATCTTGCCTCAAACGTCCCTTGGGTGTCGGCAAATCACGTGAGGTGAAGTCAGTCTCAGATTCCTTATCCGTAAAACGGGGATGAAAACAGTAGTACCTCCTTGTTAAGAGGATCAAATAGGCTGTCTCTGTCTCTTTCTCCCCCCACCTACGTCCACGTGTATATATGAATATATGTGCGCTTTAAGCAATGATATAGTAGAGATATACAGATATACATATTCATATATACAATTATTTGAATGGATATAGGCATCTCTTTCCTGGTTATATGAGTACACGCGTATGTTCCTACGTTGACCCACATATCCCTTGTTCGCTACAGAATTGCCAGTTATTATCATTATCCTCCAGCTCACTTACTCCGCCCCTCCCCGGGCCAAGACCTCGTGACCTCACGCCCACCCAGTCATTTCATAGGCTCAGACCTAAGTCCCCGGGGCGGGGCTGGCATCGTATCCTAACCCCTGGGGCGCCGACTCGAATCCGCACTAGAGCTCAGCGGATGCCCCACCATGGCCGAGGATGCGCCATTGTCCTCGGCCTCGCCCTCGCCGTCGGGGCCGCTCTGCCCCTTCCTCTTCAAGAAGTCGGGCCGCCCGGCGCCTAGGGGCCGCCGCCGGAGACGCGGGGCCGGGGAGGGGCGGCCCGACGGCGGCAGCAGCAGCAGCGACGAGAGCCCGGCCGTAGTTCGGCCGGACAGGAAGCGGGCCGCCCCCAACCCCATGTTCCAGAAGAGCCGCGGGCGCGGCGAGGGCCGCGACGACGGCCGCGACGACGAAGGCCGCGCCCCGGCCCTGGCCGTGTTCTACCCGTCCAGCCGCTCGGCCAAGCCGGCCGGGCCCGAGGACATGGGCGCCACGGCCGGCCGCGAGGTGGACGCGGCCCGCCCGGCCCGGCCCCGGGACCGTCGGGGGCCCGTGCGCGCCCCCGAGCACCTGCGCGCCACCGTGCGCTGGGACTACCAGCCCGACGTGTGCAAGGACTACAAGGAGACCGGCTTCTGCGGCTTCGGCGACACCTGCAAGTTCCTGCACGACCGCGCCGACTACAAGCCGGGCTGGCAGATCGAGCGCGAGCTGCGCCAGGGCCGGTACGGCGCCCCCGACGACGCAGCCTACGAGCTGAGCAGCGGCGCCGGCGCGCACGGCCGCCCGCCCCGCCGGTGCCTCCTGTGCCGCCACCCCTTCCGTAGCCCCGTGGTCACCCCGTGCGGCCACTGCTTCTGCGGGGCCTGCGCCCTGCGCCACTTCCGCTCCTCCCCGCGCTGCTACGTGTGCGAGCGCCCCACCCACGGCGTGTTCAACCCGGCCCGGGGACTGGTGGCCGATGACAAGGAGCCCCCAGATGTGTCCTCCGACGGCGCCACCCTCCGCGCCTAGACCGCGTGGAGCCATGCCAATAAAGAGCTCTGTGCTGCCCACGTTAGAGACCTTGACCCTCAGCCTCGTGTCCTCTCCGACGTCTGCACAGCCCCAGGGAGCGCGGCTTACCAGGGCAGTAAGACTTTGGGGACGCGCTGTGCATAGACACGGAGCCGTGGCACGTGTATGTACAGTGTATGAATACACACACGGTGACCCGAAAGTCTTAGTGCACTTGTAAGCTTTACTACTTTAGGAACATCTTGCAGAGACACAAATGCGTACGGATGGATGGATGGATGGCTATGATAGATGATGAATGGATAGAAAATGAATATGTGGAGGGAGGGATGGGTAGATAGATAAATGACTAGATAGATCAATATATAGAGGGATGGAGGATGGATGGATAGATAGATGGATATGTGGAGGGATGGATGGGTAGATGGATAAATAATGGCTAGATAGATCGATATATAGAGAGATGGAGGATGGATGGATATGCAAAATAGGTGATGAATGGATAGATGGATATGTAGATGGATGGATGGGTACATAGGTAGATGATGGCTGGATAGATGGATATATAGATGGACCATGGATGGTTGGATGGATGGATGGATGGCTATGTAAGATAGATGATGAATGGATAGATAGATGGATATGTGGATGGTTGGATGGGTAGATGGATAATGGCTGGATAAATTGATATATAGAGAGATGGATGATAGATGGATCATGGATGGGTAGATAGGTGGATAATTGGTTGAATGGATAGATAAACGGGTGAATGGTAATAGAGACATATCAGTGAATATAAATATATGATATCTATAATATGTGTGTACTTATGTATGAGTGTATATGCATTGTATGTATGTGTATAGATTGCATTTGGTCCTCACAACCCTTTGCAGTAGGTGCTGTTGTTATCACCAGTTTACAGATTGGAAAAAAAAAAAAACCACACAAGTCTCTGAGAGGTTAGTGACTTGTCCCAGAACTAGTAAGTGTCTGAAGCAGGATTTGAACTCTTGTCCTTCCTGACTCTGGATCTGTAGCTATCTACTTTATTTCCCTAGCTGCAGGCTAGTTCCTGGTTTAGCCATTTATGAGTTGTGCCACCTCCTCTTTAAGCCCCTTCACCTCTTAGGTGCTTTATCTATAAAACAGTTATGATATTACCTACAATTGTTCCTCTCCACTATAACAACTTGTTATAATGATCAATGAGAAACACTTTGTAGATGGTAAAACTCGGTACAAGTGAGGGTCATTTTGGGAGCCTAGGATTATTTTATTATGCTGAAGAAAAAGTTGACCGTCTTAAGCAGTAGTCACCAACTTTTGTTTGTTTGTTTTGTTTGGTGAGGCAGTGGGGTTAAGTGGGATCACATACTAGTGTCAAGTGTCTGGTCTGAGATGAGATTTGAACTCAGGTCCTCCTGACTGCAGGGCAGTGCGCTATCCACTGAGCCACCTAGCTGCCCCTGTCCAATTTCTTTTTGATCACAAGCTTCTCACTAAAGAACTGGAGCGCATTCACCCCCCAGTATGCATATATTTTCTTATAAATTGTGCACATTACTAATAAGTATGTAAGTTATAAAGGATCCACCAAAATAGAAATTTAAAAAGGAAAAAGATAAAAACAAAATATTTGATACTTGAGTCAATAAGGAACCACTAAGATTTCTTGAGTAGGGGGCTGAAGTGTGCTTTAGGAAAATGGCTTGACAGCTGTATAGAGAAGGGTGGATTGGAGAGGGGACAAACTTGAGGCAGGGAGACCAATTACTGGCTATTGCAGCAAGTATGGGGGCCATCTCCAGTCCTGATCTGTATCTCACCGCTGGACCCAGATGGCTCTGTAGGAGAGAGTGAGGCTGGTGACTTGGCACAGCCCTCCCTCACTTATATCCAGTCTTCTTGAATGTCATGCATTGCCTGCCTGATGTCATGGTCCTCTTCGAGAACAAAGGACGAACAAGTAGGCATTCACAAGGGGGTGAGGCCCTGAACTTGAGTGGTGTGTGTATGAGTGAAGACAAGTATGGGATATGTGGAGACAGAAAGGTTAGGGTTTGATAATTGATTGACTGTGTGGGGTGAGGCAGAGTGAGGGAGGAGTCAAAGACAAATTGGGGGTTGTGAGAATTTGGAGGACCAGAAGAATGGTGACCTCACAGTAGTAATAAGGAAACTTAGAAGGAGAGTTTGGGTTGAAAGATAACATGATATCTTTGTATAGATCATAATCTATCCATACTCTAATCCCATGTAACTCATTCCGTCCCATTCAAAATGGGGCAAAAGGGGAGGGGATATCTTACCAGTCACTGTCCTGCATTGGGAACCTTCACCCAGAAGATACATACTAAAGCCATTAGGATTTGGGGGGAGGGGTGCTGTGAGTGCTTGGGAGTCCCGAGAGGCTGATGATAACCTCAGAAACTGAGAGCTTGCACTGCCAAGGGAGAAGGTAGAGTCAGAGAGGAGGAATTTGGAAAGACGAGCATATGTGGCATTGGAAACAGTCGGCAAAATTGTCTGTCACAGGATATGACCCATCTTTCCAGCTTCAGATTGGGTGATCACACTCCCTTTGAGAGCAGTTGAAAAATCACACTGGAGTAAGCTTGTGTTCCCTTCCAGGACTTTGGAAACCACTAACCTAGAGAACAGAAATTAAATTATACAAGCCCTACATGAAGAACAGTATTGGACATTTTATCAGTTCCTTAAGGAAATATTCATATGAGTCACTTTAAAAAAGTTGGGGTCTAATGAAAGGAAATGTTTGCAAGGATACTGTAAAATCTTGGCTGATCCACTTGGGACTTTTGATCTCACTTCAACTGTGCTTCAGACCCAGAGATAGGGTTTAACATAGAAAATGAGACAAGGAATTGAGAGATACTCTTAGCAAAGATCCCAGAAGATAATGGGTATGAATTCAGACACGTTTTCCCCCAATCTGGCCTCTTTAATGTCTGCCCTTCAAATGGCCACTGTTCCATTCCTTATCTGACACCAGCCAGCAACAAGGAGATTGTTAAAATGGCAAACTCAATCTTCATATCTAGCAAAGCAAAAACATTTGTGCACAGAAGAGAGGAGAGGCTGGCCAGGCTAAATGTTGAGTATTTAAGCACAGAGATCATCATTAGTTTTATTCTCACCTGTCACATCTGGTTACTCACATATATCTTAGTCACCTGTTCTGTTTACTGATAATTAAGCTTTGCCAGAAGGATGGTCATGGGCTTCTCCATGTGATCAGCCACTCAACCAATGGTTTTTACTCGAATAGTTTTGTGGGTTTTTTATGGCTTGTGAAGTGCTCCCCAAAACAACACCATCCATTTTAAAGCACCTTTAATGCAGGATCTTTCATTTTTTGTCTTAGGAACCCCAACATCTACCACCTCACCTTGTCCATAGTAAGTACTTAAAAGGTGTTTGTTCATTGATTGAACCTTAGAGAAGCTAGCTTCCGTGTGACAGAAGTGCCAGAGGGGGAAATGTAGGGAGGAGATGAAGCAGAAAGAGTAACTAGAATTTACGGAGTCTTAAGTTCCTTACATTAAAAATAAAAGAAATAGTAGCTATAAGCACATAGGTTCCACTGATCCAATTCCTTCCTTGAAACCAATCCAAGAACTGAATAAAAGGTATTGGTCCTTCGTAGAGTAAAGTGAGGGGCATCTAGGTGGTGCAGAGAGTAGAGCATGGGGCCTGGAGTCAGGAAGACTCATCTTCCTGAGTTCAAATTTGGCCTCAGACACTAGCTATGTGACCCCAGGCATATCATTTAACCCTGTTTGCCTCAGTTTCCTCATCTGTAAAATGATCAGGAGAAGGAAGTGGCAAACCACTCCAGTACCTTTGTTAAGAAAACCCCACTGGCACTATTGGTGTGCCATGGTCTATGGAGTCACGAAGAGTCAGAAACAGCTTAAACTACAAAACTGGCTTAAGTCAATTAAGTGACTTGTCCAAGGTCATGTAGCCAGTATGAGTCAAAGGTGTGACTTGATCCCAGGTCTTCTTTTCTCTACCACCCCATCCTATTCCACATTTGCCTCGAAAGAAGAGATTGAGGTTGGAAATTATCGCATGGTCCCCATTTTAAAGATGAGGAAGTTGAGGCTCTGAGAAGGAAAGAGATTTTCTCAAAGTGACCCAGTTAGAAATTGGCAGGCTGGGAACTTTTAATCTAAGACTCCTGGCATTTTTTCCTACTAAATGGAAATAATCAGTTCTGTTTTCCCTAAGGGCAATGAGCTCCACTGGCTTTCAAATAGAGACCAAGGGGAAAAAATCTGAAGCAAGTTTGGCATTAAATGCCCATTCCTTCAAAGAAACACCCGCAATAGCTGGATATTTAAGGGGGGGAAAAAGGACAATTATTGTTTAGGGGGAAATTGCCTCTTATGTCACTGCAAGAAATGAATAGACTTTGAGCTTGCCTCAGCTTTCTTCTCCCAGGAGCAAAGCAAGGGTAAATAATCATGGCAAATATAAGGTTTGATTTGGAAGAGTGAAATTATAGAACGACTTCGTTACTCCCCTTGCCTTTTCTGTGGCAATCGGCACAGCTCCTGACACTGCTGGGAAGCTCCTGGCATCCAGCCAGATCATTCTCAGACAAAAAAGACACTGGAAATGTGCGGGGGACTTTTTTTTTTAATAGGAAAAAAATGAACTGTCAGGATCTGTTTTATTATTTTTACAAGGAGCAAATAACTGTATGATGAGGCCCTGCCTAATTGGCCGCCTTGAGATCTTTAATAGAAGGATCAGATGTGTTCATGCCAGTAAAATTGTTGAGAGTTTTTTCATAGAAAGTGTGTCTTCTCAGCAGCCTGGCTTGGGATTGAGCCATTTGAGCTTAGCAACAGAGGCTAAGCAGTGCAGAAAAGGTGAATTTAGGTCTGCATCCCTTCTCTTTTCGCACAAGTAACTTGGTAATGAGAGTTTTATACTCACCTTGAATGGGGTCCAGCCCTTAGCATAGAAGACTGTTTTGTCCTAGGACAGAATGCAGCTTATCTAAACACCCAGTCACTTAATCTTGCAACTCAAGAATGAAAGAATCAACCCAAGCGGTTTCAGGGGATGGAATTAAAAAATAGAGGAGTGGGTTGGGGCCAATGGGAGAGAGAAGCATTGGTTTGCTGGTGAGCCAGTAATTAAAGACATCCAGTCTCCAGGGAGGTTCTACCCCTCTAGGCAGAGGGAAGCAATGGAAAGTGTTACTCACATAATAAAACCCTTAGCCTTGTTCCTGGGGAGAAAAGTTTCAAGCATTATGCAGGAGAGACCACAGCAAGCAAATAGCCAGCCCTGGACAATTATATAAAGTAGATGAAGTTTGCTTTGCCCCAGGGGCTCTTTTAGAAACTCATCCCTCCCCCAGCCTCCAAGGTCTGTACTCTATGCACTTCTCTCTCATCTCCAATTTCCACAGGGCCTTTTTTCTAAGCTGAAGGCCAACTAAAGTTATTAAGAATGTGCAATGGTAAAAAGCAGGACAGGATCCCAAGTCTTAAGGCCTGTATTTGAATCCTAGCTGTGCTACCTGTGTGACCTTGGGAAGATCTCTTCCTTAACTTGAGTTTGTTCGCCTGTATGGAAGAGGGGGCCAGACGGCAGTTTCCTTGGCATTGATGAACACTTCTCATGTTGTCTTGGTTTACTGGCACAGGTGATCTCTGCTGTCTCCATTTTACAGGTAAAATGAGGGAATTGGGCTAGGTCCTTTTCACCTCTAAGATGAATAAATAATAAGTTGGCATCAACAGACAGCCTTAATGTTTGCAAAGGATGGAAAAGAAAGAGGTGGTCTGAGAGGAAGGGAGGTCTGGGCTCAAGTCCCTGACACATCCTGAACTACCTAAGCCCCAGAGTGCAACCCTCTAAGAATATAAGTTATTGTAGAGATATTACTGGTCTTCCTCTTTTCTCCAGTGCATACAGTGGCTGCTTTTTGAGTGTATGTTAGAGTTTAACTCAGAAGATTGAGACTGTCAGGGAAATTTAGTCAGTATTTACATGGTCACAAACTGGCTGGGGTAACTTTTTTTCGTTGAATTAACCAGCTGTTTTGGTACTGAGTAAAAAGATATCTAACCTCAGATACTTACTAGCTGTGTGACCTTGGGCAAGCCACTTAACCCTGTCTGCCTCAGTTTCTTGTCTGTAAAGTGAGCTGGAGAAGGAAATGGCAAACCACTCTAGTATCTTTGCCAAGAAAACCCCAAATGGAGTCACGAAGAGTCGGTCATGATTGAAAAACAACAACAAAGAAAGATGGTTTGAAATATTCAAACCAATGTTAAGGAACTATAAAATGGTAAATGACCAATCAAATAATAGGTCTGAATTTTTTTGTTTTTAAAAGAGCTTTACAATCGGGCCTCAGACCAAACACTTGACACTTAACTAGCTGTGTGACTCTGGGCAAGTCACTTAACCCCAAACTGCCTAAAAAAAATTTTTTTTTAAATAAAAGAGCTTTACATATATATTATCCCACTGAAGATCTTAAAACTTGTCAAAGTTATGTTACAATGGAAATTCTTTTGGGATATTGATTGGATTAGACAGCCACTGAGGTTCCTTACACTCTACAATCCTGTGAAGCTGTGATTTTCATAGTAACACTGTGAAGTTGGCACAAAAGATGTCTCCATTTTACAGATGAAAAAACTGAGGCAGTTAAATGACTTGTTCATAGTCCCATAGTAAAAGTATCAGGAGCATGATTTGAACCTAGATCTTCCTGTGTTCAAGTCTAAAGCTCTGTTCCCATGATGCCTTTTATAAAAAGCAAATCCCAGGGCAGCTAGGTGGTGCAGTGGATAGAGCACTGGCCTTGAAGTCAGGAAGACCTGAGTTCAAATCCAGCCTCAGAGCAAACACTTGACACTTACTAGCTGTGTGACCCTGGGCAAGTCACTTAACCCCAATTGCCTAAAATAAATAAATGAAAAGCAAATCCTCCTCAGCTGAGAATCGTTAATACCACCTGCCATTATGAAGCTCATAGGGTGGTAAGAATAGAATTTCAGGTAATATGTGTAACAAGCCAGTGGTGATGTTGGGAAGATATTTAGGGGCAGGGGTCCCTATCTGGCACTTGGCAAACTATCCTATATAATCAGTCTAAAGCTAGTCCTGTGTGCAAACAACACTATTTGTCTTGGGAGCACGGGAAGGGAAGAAGCCAAGATTTAGAGCCTTCTCTTAAAATCCCTAGACCCTAGCACAGAGCTTAGCACACCCTAACTGGGTGGCTTTGGGCAAGTCTCTCAGTCTCAGCTTCCTCATCTATAAAATGGCAATTAAAAGCACTATTAAGTTACCGCATTTGTAGAGATGGTGCTGGAAGGGATGCCAGAGGCTGTTTAGTTAGCCTTCATTTTATACAAGAGGAAGCTAAAGCCGTAAAGGTTGGGTGACTTGCCCAGGGTCACAAAGTCAGATGGGATTTGAATCTAGAGCATGTGACTCTGAAGCCTACTATGCCAGGCTGCCTCCCCGAAATCTGCCAACAGATATTATTAGGCACCTACTGTATGGCTTCACATAATTGTGAGGGAGCCAATGGGAAAATAATAACCTATTCCGACTTACTCTAAGTATAGGACCAAGGACCCTTAAAAGAGAAGGTACTCAAATGACTCCAAGTACGTAATTTATGAAAAGACCATGAATGTGGGGATCAGGGCACTGAAGTCCAGGGGACAACAGCCTTTCCTTGTGAAATTTGTCATCTAAATAGCTATGATTGGAAGACAGAGGAGTGTATAGAAAGGGGACTGGATTGGGAGGACCTTGGCTCAGTCACAGCTCTGCACCTTTTTACCTTCCTCATCTATTCATTTTCCTGGGCCTCATAGGATTTAAAGTTGGAAGGCCAAGCTAAAGATGGAGCTCACATTCCACTGACTGAGAAGGCATCAGCCTAGGGCCATAGTATTGAAGTCAAGAAAGTCAAAGCAGAGCTGGGAGGAGAAAAAAGGTTGGCTTGCCTGGCCCCTATCCAAAGTGGAGGCCCTGGAAGAGAAACAGGGCACACAGGACAAAGGGATATTCCAGGGTGAGGAACCCTACCCCTCCTTCCACCCCCACAACTCTCCCTCCTACCTCCACTGAGGGAAGTTCCCAGGTGAGGCTGCCACTGAAGCTTAGTGTTGAATTCTGGAAAGTCAAAAGCAGAGCCAGGAGGGACCTTGGAGATGGAAATAGGGACATTGACTTTGTAGTGAAATTTGTTATAATACTTAGAGGAAATTCTGTGTGATTTAGGCACTAGATTAATGTTTTAATGAGTTGATTGTTTCACCTTCTGAGAGAAAGCTCAGACTAAGGGAGAAATATGAATGAAGGGAAGAAAGAATATTGATCATATGATATCAAAGATATCTTCCTCTCCCCACCCCCACCCCATTCTTCTCTACTGGAAGCACCTGCTTGGACAGGTTCCAGACTCATTGCTCAGAGATAATCTCCCTGAATCTACCTGGGGAGGTTTACTCTTTAAAGATAACAAGGTACATGGCTATGTGGGGGGGGGGGGTTGAGCCTGTCTTACTCAAGGAGCCAAAGGGAAGGATTTGGGAAGGTTGTGAATGTGCAAAGCATGCTCAGGGAGTCCCTGAGCACACATTGTATTTCAGGATCACAACGGCATTGCGAGGCAGGGAACATAAGAAAGTCACGGGAATTGACAAGGGTATGGGGGACCCAAGGCAGGAGTAGGGAGGGGAGAGAGAGGAAATGACTAAAAAGATTTGCTTTAAAGTTACATGAAAAATGAAAGCATAGGCACAATATGAAAATCTCTGCTTCCTAAGTAACCACCGCTTTTCTGTGGTGAGTGAAGCCCACCTTATATCAGGTCCCTCATCATGTAAATGGTCCAGGATTGAAATGTTATTATTAAATCATTGTTACAGTAATAAAATGATCACCCAGTGCCAATCTTCGTACCAGCAAGCAGGGCATTGCTCCAAAAATAGGCAGAAACCTTCTGAGAGAAATACAGAAATATCCTTCCCCAGCTTTGCTTTTTACAAGCCAGCCAGAGCAATACAACATACCGCACAGTATGGGTGGGCAGGCATTGAGATTTTGTCTGGGGATTTTCAGCGACTCCAAGAACATCCTGAAATGATTCAGGCTGAAGAAAACAAGGGACAATTTTCCAGAAACTGCAAAGCTATTGCAATCCCACAAGAACTGTCCAGCACAATCCTAAAGCAACTCAAGGGGCAGTAGCCCCATTTAACAGATTGAAAAAGCAAGGCCCAAAGAGATGGAGAGCCTTGGCCCTGACCTAAAAATGCATAGACTCCATCAGTCCCTGGTGCTCAAAAGCTTTTTCTTTACGTATTAGTCTTGTATTCCCTATTTGCCATTCCTCCCCACTAAGAAAGCAGTGAAAGTAGTCTATATGACTGGCACGTCAAAATCGTCATCTTAGTGCCCTGATGCACAAAGTACAGAATGGAATCCACAAGGGAGGAGCTACAAGCCCTTGAGTCTAGGAATGGACAGTAAGGTATAAACCTGACATTGTATGTGATTATAGGCAAAGTAGAATGCAACGCAGAAGAGATGTCCTTCCAAATTCCCTACGAATAGAACATTTGTTTACATTTGGACTGGGATCCATTTGGGAGAGGGGTAGAAGGGTCTGGGGGGATGGGTAGAAGTTAATGAAATAATTCTGATGTAATGCAAAGAACACTGTGCTGGCAATGAACAGACACTTGAATTCAAATCCTTCCTCCAGCACTTCATAGCAGTGTGGCCAAAGGCAAGTAAGTGAGCCTCACTTAGGCTATTTCTTCATCTGTAAAAATATGAGTAATCATACTTGTAGCTCCCCACAAGTAGTTGTGAGAATCAAATCAGGTAATGCGCTTTTAAAACCTTTAAGTTCCAAGTAATTGCCAGTTATGATCACGATCCAATAATAATGATGTCTTCCCAGCCCCATACAGGAATATAATAATCAGCAACAACAGTAATAGTAATAGACTATACAAAGTATTATAAATTTTCTGAAGTACTTTTACATAGAGCATCTCATTTGACCCTCACAATAGCTCTGTAAGGTAGATACTATACTATTATGATTCCTATCATATAGAGGAGGAAAATAAGGCTAAGTGATTTGGCCAGGCCCACAAAGCTAGTTTGTGTCCCTACCTAGGCAGAATTTGAACCCAGGTCTACATAATTCCGAGTCCAGCACTCGAATCACACTTCCATATTCTAAACCCAAGAGTGCTCAGGGTAGCCTTCAGCTGCCATTTTGGTCTAAGTGGTTGTTGGGATGCCCCAATACATCCCAAAGTGGAAAATGAAATACTGAATCATTGTGTACCTGATTGGATGGAGAAGAAGTGGGAATTTCCTCCACCCCAAAATGGAGGCCGTTGCTTCAGAACAATCTGGTACTACTGTTCCTCAGAATCTTAACCCTTAACCCAGACAAGCTGTAGACATCCAGCTAGAGACAGGGTAACATATTGTGAAAACCATCCCAACTAGCTATAGAAATGTGGGCCTCCACTGCAGTTAGACAGATATCAGACAACCCAAAAGCAAGACTGAAATCTACTGCTGACAGCTTCCCCTTTTCTGCAGTATTTTACCTTTTGGATGAATTAAGATTTCCAGAAAACAAGTGGATTAGTGATCTTGAAAGCAGCGTTTCCATGGAAATTATCTGATAGATATAAAGGCAGACCTACTAAACCTTTTTATTTTTTTCAGACTCATTCATTTAGTGAGCATTTTTTATAAAGCTATTCTACGGGCAGGCACTGTGCCAGACAACAGGGAAGAGAGGAGGATAAATAGGATAAAACATGGTCCCTGCCCTCAGGGAGCTCAAAAGCCAGGAGGGGAAGATAAAACAAACACAGTAACCGGAAGGAAAGCCAACTCAAGTGTTCTGAAAGGGGGAGATTACCATCCGGTGAGGGAGGGGAAGCTTTCTGGGAAAGGTGTCCTTGGAGCTGACCTTGAAGGATGGCGTAATTTTCATTTTGTCTTAGTATCTTAAACACCTAGCACATACATGATGAATAAATGCTAGCTGGGCTGAAGTGGAAGGGATTGAGTAGGACTTGATAGGCAGAGTTAGGGGAGAGGAAGGAAGAAAAAGCCAAACCCATAACCACCAAAAAATATGGTCAATTTCTCTTTGCCACACTCTCTCCCATTGTGACAAGAGCACTTTGTAACCAGGATGTAGCTTTAAAATATTCACTTAAATGAAAGTGACTGTAAACGGTATAATATTCAAGGAGGCTTAGTTAAAGTACTGTGCAAAGCTATAGAGAAGAGGTTAACTCTGGCTCCAGAATGTGTACCCCTCAAACAACATTTCACCATGAAATGCAATCCTGTCCTGAATAACCTAAAACCACCTTATGTAGAGAAAAAGAATCAGGTTTGGAGTCAGATTTGGTTTTGAATGCCAGATCTATTACTTAACACCACAGTGACCCTGGACAGGTCATTACCTTTTGGGAACCTCAGTTTCCTCATCTGTGATATAGGGGAAAATAGGCTTAGACTAGAGGATTTGTAAGATCTCTACCAGCTCCATAGCCTATTATCCAGTCTCTGTATAAGGAACAGCCCAAGATGGGGATGAGAGCATGAGAGTCAGAAGACCCAAGTACTTGTCTCACCTTCTTTCACTAACTCACTGGGTGACTTTGAGCAAGTCACCTCTAGGGGGCCTCAGTCTCCTTATCTGTAAAATGAAAGTGTTGAGACTGTGTGACCTCTAACATTTTGTGATTCTCTGAAGATTGGGCACTTTTTGTCTTCCACAGTAGAATAGCAGTCCAAGGGAAACTATGCTTTATGTGCATATCTGTGTTTTATGTCTGTCGTGCGAATACAGAAACCTTTCAGGTAGAGGAGAGGAATCTGGAGACCTTGGCTTTTACAGAGGGCGCCATATTGTAGTGGTGACCAAAGGGAAGTGTTCCTATCACGCACAGAAATCTCAAAGCTGTGAATTCTTGTCCCTAGCAATGTGGAGGTCCAGGTTCTAGGCACCAGGGTCGTAGTTACTGGTGCCGCTGCGGCTGCTGCTGTCCATGGTGGTGGTATTACTGCTGCTGGTGTAAGCACGTCTGGAATGGTGTTAACTGCATGTGGTCTTCTCTTAACTGTAACGGAAGGCTTTGGACAATGTGACTCTTTAGAAATGCCACCTAAGGGACCTCAAGCCTCAAGCAAGCTCTGTCTCAGGATCTCTAGTGGAATAGTTCCCCGGAGATCTCTATAGTCCTCTGGGCTTATAGTATTTCCCTAGATGGGCACACTCAAGCACACACACACACACACACACACACACACACACACACAACTCAAGGGAAAAGGAGGTGCTGGGAGTGCTCTTCCTCATCACTCACCAGCTGTCTCTCCTCTGGTGAATGACTCACCACCCTTTCTAAGCCTGTTGCTGTTTGAAGTTCTCTCTGCCCTCCCTGTGCTCAAGTTTGATTTAGTTTAAATGAAGCTTCTCAGTTGCTTTCTAAGGGATCATCATGCTTTCTTCATCCAATGCTCCTTCTTTCCACAGCACCACCTCAATCTGCACTGAGATAAGCAGGCTTTCAATTTAGCTTTACATTTGAGCACCCACCTCTTTAGGTATTTTCATGGCCACTCTCATATGACAGAAAAAAAACAGTGTAGTTAGAGTTTTATGATTTATAAACTGCTTTTTCCTGAAAAAAGAAAAATGTAAGATAGGTTGTGCAGATATTATCCCCATTTTACTGATGAGGAAACTGAGGCCAAAGGAATGAAAGGACTTGGCCCTGGTCACTCAGCTAGCAAGCATCAGAAAAAGCCAAAATCGATATACTATCCCCTTCATTCAAAAGCCTGGGATATGTGGGCAGTTTATTAATCTGGCCCAATGTGTGAATTCATACAATTCATACTTCCCCAGAAAAGCTTGAATTTCTACAGTATTAGATCTAGGGACTGAGATCCATCTGTCTCCTCATCAAATAAGATGGAAGAACTTGGCAGAGATGGTTCCATCAAAGAGACAGCAGCAGGTCTGTAAAATATTGCTCTGAGTTTTAGGACTGGAGCCTGGGAAATGAATGTATTTATCACAAAGTATCCCACCTAGCATATACAGTGTGAACTATGCACAAGGCCAGAGGCTTAATTACCTTGTTTGCATGTACTAGTATATTAATAAATTCGTGTTGAATGAACGCCTTAAGTGAATGAATGAAAGGATAGATGAGTGGGTGGGTGGATGGATGGATGAATGGATGAATGGATGGATGGATGGATGAATTGATGGATGGATGATTCTCACTAGATTTTCCATCAACTTCTTTTAGTGCGTGAAGAGAAAGGAAATGAAGTGATGACATGGGTAAGAGAGAAGACTCCCAGCAAATGGACATTTCAAGGGATTTATAAGATGTTAAAGCTGAGAGTAACCTAAGAGATCACTCCTCCCCTTCCAAACTCTTCCCTTTACAGAGAGAAAACTGAGGCTTAGACAAGTGAGAAGACTTATCCAGGATCCCATTGGCATCTCACTAATGATGGGTGCAGAAGTAGAACCCAGATACCCTGACTGTTGTCTGTTGTTCTTTCCATCATGACACAGGATTCAGCTTAAGGCTTCCATTTTAGAGCTGGTTGGGATTTCTCTATGTAAGTTTCTCATATAGGAAACTGTCCCAGAGGGAGACATTCCACTCAGTTGTACTGTCTTTGTTTTCATACAAGCAGAATTTGGAATGTCGATCAATTGTCTTTCATAGAAACGCAGAAGTTGGACTCTGGAAAGCATTTCTGCCTCCATCTCCATTCCCCAAGCCAGGCTGAATCTTACACTTTTTCAAGACTAGTAGAAAAGCCACTGATATTTTTCCCCTGACACCATCTTTAATTTTATTCCTGTGTGTATTTCCCAAGCTGAGAGATAAAGGAAGAGGAAGGAGTAAAGCTACAAGAAGGCACCCCAGTTGGAGACTTCCCCCTCCCTAACCAAAGATGTAATTGAATCTAATGAGAAAAACATTTATATTGCAAGTTTGTAGTTTTGTTTCGAGGTCAAAAGCATTTTTATTTCAATTTTGGCAGGAATCCTTAGGGGCCCACTATTTCCGATTCTCCCCAATTCAGTTCACATTTAATTCAACAAATATTTATCTACCTACTATGTGCCAGGTAATGTTTGGTGCTGGTTTGGGTTGTTTTTGTTTAGTTGTTTCAGTCATGCTCAACTCTTTGTGACCCCATTTAGGATTTTCTTGGCAAAGACACAGGAGGGGCAGCTAGGTGGTGCAGTAGATAGAGCACCAGCCTTGAAGTCAGGAGGACCCGAGTTCAAATCCAGCCTCAGACCAAACACTTGATACATACTAGCTGTGTGACCCTGGGCAAGTCACTGAACCCCAATTGCCTAAAAAAAAAAAAAAAGACACAGGAGTAATTTGCCATTTCCTTCTCATTTTATGGAAGAGGAAACTGAGGCAAACAGGGTTAAGTGACTTACCCAGAGTCACGCAGCTGGTAATAAATGACTAAGGCCAAATTTGAACTCAGATCTTCCTGACTCTAGGCCCAGAGCTCTATCCACTGCACCACCTAGCTGCCCTTGGGGCTCGGACTACAAAGGCAAAAATGAAACAGTTCCTGCCCTCAAGGAGCTTACATTCCACTGGGAGGGATGTAACAGTCACAAGTAAGTGATAGCAAGGAAGGAGTACTAATAATTGGCAAGATTAACAATGGCATCATATACAAGGAGCCACCTGACTTGCGCTTTAAAAGAAACTTGGGATTCTCCAAGGCACAAATGAAGAGGGGGGATACTGCAGAAATGGGGACCACTTCTTCAAAGGCAAAGAAGAAATGAGGTAGAATGTCTTGCATGGAGAAGAGCTAGCAGGAGAGTTTGACTAGAACAGAAAGACTGGAAAGGAGAGTAATCTGAAAAAGGACTGGAAAAAGTAGGTGGGGGACACATTAGAGAAAATTTGATATGTCAGGCTGAGGCATTCATATTTTAACCCAGAGGTAATACAGAGTCACTGAGGATTTTTGAAGGAAGTGGGGATGTCCTTTAGCAATATCAGTTTGACGGCTATGTAGAGGATAGAGATTGTGGAAGTAGAATCAACAAAACTTGGAATCTGATTGGAGATGGGCATGAGGAAGAGGACGGAGTGAATGATGACTCTAAGGTTGTGAACCTGGGCAACTGAAAGGGTGGTGGTTCCTCAACAGAGAAATGGAGATGTTTGAAGTAAGATTTGTGTTACAGGAAGATAACATGAGTTCCATTTTGCACACATTGAATTTGAGATGTATTATTATGTGTGTTAATAAATTCATGTTGAATGAATGCCTGAATGAAGGAATGAATAAAAGAATAGATGGATGGAATGATGATGGCTATGGAATATCCAGATGTCTAGCAAGCAGTTGAGAATGCAAGACTATAGTTCAAAGAGGGAGATGAGGAATGGATGTAGAGATTTGGTGATCATATATTACATAGCATTTATATGGCACTTTAAGGTTTGTAAAATGGTTTATATACATTATCTCATTTAATCCTGACAACAACAATAGTAGGTGCTGTTATTATCCCCATTTTACAGATAAGGACACTGAGACTGAGAGAGGTTAAGTGACATTCCAAGAGTGACACAACTAATAAGTATAAGAAACAGGATTTAAGCTTAAGTTTTCCTCATCTCAAATCCAATTTTCTGTCCACCTAACTTCCTTTATGCTTAATAACTGAACCCAAAAGGGAGAAAAGTTGAGAAAGAAGAAGGCCCTGGAGAGACCCTTGGAAGACCGTCAAACTCCAAGGGTGAGAGATGTATCAGAAGTAGGAGGAGAACCAGGACGGTAAATTTGATGGAAAGTAAGAAAGGGTGGCCAGGAAGTTCAAAAGTGTTGCAAACATCTGAGAAGTCATATATAAAGAATCCTGAGAAAGTTCATGAGATTTAAAAGTTAAGAAAGTGTTGGTGACCTTTAGTGAGCTGCTTCAGTTGAGTGGTGAGATTGTAAGAGACTGAGAAGTAGCTGAGTGGTGAGGAAATAGGATTGCATATGAATTCTTTCTAGGAGTCTGGCTTTGAAAAGGAGATGATATGGAAGGTAAACGCTTGAGTAAATGCCAGGGTCAAGTGAGGGTGTTTGTTTAAAGATGGGAGAGTTGAGCAGATGTCTAGGGATAACTGAGTGTTGAGGCCAGTGAGAAGCAAGAGGGTAGACCTATTGCACTTCCTGGCCATCCCTTCAGGGTGTATGAGAGAATGAGCAGGTAGTACTAGGGGGAAAAAAGCGTCCAGAAGTGTATCTCTATCTAGTAACCAATATTCTTTGAGCATGGTCCTCCCACCAGCTACACAGCTACGTACCCATTGTCATCACAACCTCACATCTTCAATCTGATCTACACAAAATGTGGCCAAAGACTGGCTGATATCCCCAGCTATGGAGTTCTACTAAACCACTAGTCAATCAAACTTTTCAAAAAAAAGGAAAAGAAGTCGGTTTGGCTTGACGTGTTAGTTCCTGCTGTTCATTGTTTCTCTAAGTACTCACAAATCGTCTAATAATACGTTATAGAATTTTGTCAGGAATCAATTTCAAAACTTGCCCATGTTTGGGGGGACCTTTTTTTTTTTACCTTTCCTGAAATTGATATATAATACAAGATTTGCCTACCTCTGGTCTTCTAGCATCTTTCTTATTTTTCATGATTTTTCAAAGATTTTCAACAATGGTTTGACACACACATCTACAAGTTCTTTCAGTCCTGTGGAATGTAATTCATATGAGTGCATAGATTTGAATTCACTTACATTAACTAGGAGCTCTCTTATTCTTTCCTCATCTGTCCCAGGTTTCGATTCCCTCTCAGCTGTAGTCATTCCACCTTTTTTCAGTTTGAAAATCCTGCTCCTTTAAGGGAAAACTGAAGCAAACAGCTGAGTAGTTCTATTTTCTTTCCAATAATAATATTAAACCAGTTGACTCACGCAGTGCATTTACCTTTCATTGTTAATCTCCTTGATCTATTTTGGATCAAGTCTTTAATATACTCTGGAAACCACAAGCAAGTCCCTTCATCTCTCTCCACCTCAGTTTGCTCATCTGTAAAATGGGGATAATAATACTTTGTACTTCACATTATTGTCATGAGCACCACATGAGATATGGAAATACTTTGTAAGGAGCTATAAAAATATAAGCCAGGTATTACTTTATGTCTTAATTGCTGTCTTCCTCCACATCGCATCCATTTTTATAGATTTATCTGAGCATTTTTCTTCCTTCTCAAATTTCAATTTAAAGTTTTCATGATTAGTTCAACCAGCTTCCTGCCAAATACATTCTTCCCAGGCCTCATGAGGTGAACTCCTTCCCTTACCAGGAACCCATCATTCTAGAATCTTAAGCCACAGTCCAAAAATTCATCAGTGCCATCTGCACAGCCAGCTGTGCACTTCCCATCTTCCTTTCCCTTCCAAAGGTACAATCTTTAACTAGTAAAAAAAAAAAATGAAAAAATCACTTGTGCTCCCAGGTCCTTCTCTTATCATCCAGGACCTCAGAATAACCAGAGATCTATTCTACCTGAAACAACATTCTTAGCAAGTCATCACAAGCTCTTTGTCACCAAGAAGACTGTGCCTCTTCCTAGTGCCTCTAATCAGGGATCATTCAGCCACTGCTTCATCATCCTGGGACCAAAAGTGAGTTTCCTCTAATATGCTAGCACCTGCTTATTTTGCCATAGAACTTAGATGCTTCTATTTCTTCAGAAATCCAGGCTCACCTTTTATCAGAATCAATTACATAGCTCCAGCAGCTCTGAGTTTATTTCTTTTTTTTTATTATGACACATTCTTCAACTCACCAGTCTCTATACTGGTTTTGGTTTCCTTCATTTTCCCCAGAACATAGTTTCCTCCTTGGCTTCCCTCTTGGATTATTTCCTCCATATTATCTAGAAACTCTTTATTCTTTTTAATAAGGTAGAGTATATAGAGGCATTCCTCAAGCCTGTCTCCTTCTTCGAAAACAGGAAGATCAGCTCACATATAGAGCCCACAGAATAAGGTTATGCTTAAGACAGGAAGAAAAATGTAGTATAAACCTTCCAGGTCATTCAATTTCTATACTTTCTGGATCTCAAGTGGGAATACAGACCTCTGTGCCCTCTCACTATCACCATTCCCTCAAAAAACAAGCCAAAAAATCCATCATGAAAAAATGCTATAGCCAACAGCCTGTCTCCCAAAAATCACCTAGTCCTATGGGAAAACCCAGGTTCAAATCTTACCTCTGAGACACAGTGGCTGTGAGACCTCTGGACAAACTGATGAACCTTTCAATGCCCTAGGCTAAAACTATAGGACACAAAGAAGGTGCCTACCTGTATTACTAGAGGAAGTTTTCTATACCTATAAAACCCCAGGTCTAGTCCCTAGACCTACAGGGAACACAACTTTTAAACTAACTCATCTGCTCCACAGTTGCTTTTTGCTTCTGTTGTTCAAGTTATTTTCAGTTGTGTCTGCCTCTTCGTGACTCCATTTGGGTTTCTCTCGGCAAAGATACTGGAGTGGTTTGCCATTTCCTTATCCAGTTCATTTTATGGATGAGGAACTGAGGCAAACAGGGGTATGTGACTTGCCCACAGTGACACAACCCATAAGCTGTGTCTGAGGTTAGATGAGTCTTCCTGACTTCAGGCCAGGCACTCTATTCACTGCACCACTTTTTACAGCTAAGCATCTCAGTTGTTAACAATCAACACTGGTTTGTTCAGTTGGGTGTCAGGCAGTCTCCTCAAGAACTCTTGACCAAAAACTCTTTCAATCACTCCTTCCCCTCCCTGTGATTTTTCAATGGTGCTCTTATTCAAAACCTACCTTCATCACTCACTGCTTTCCTGAATCTGAAACTTCATCATAGGCCTAAACTACTTGCCTCCCTTTTCCTTCACTCTTAGCCATGAATGCCATCTTTCTTCTCTGATTTAAATAGTTCTCAAAACTCCAATGCTTAAAAATCTACAGAAAAGGTTACTCAGAGAAAAATCAGTTCCTTGCATTTGAATGGAATTTTCATGACTGGTCTTCTTGACCTGCTTCCAATCATGCACTTACCCTCCCCCATCCTCCTCCTTTAAAATGCATTTAGCCTTGGTATTTTTACATCAATATTTTCACTAGTCCTTCCACCAATGTAGATTATGAGCCCCTGGTGCATGGTCTGTGTGAGTTAGTGTGACTGAGAAAATTCATCACCCAGTAACCTCTCCCAAATTGGCAAGCTGGTTCTTGGGGATGTATAGTCCATCACTAGGTCTTCACCCTTGAACTATGTATAATGTAAATACTTTTAAAGTTCATTCAGCTGTTGGTGCAACATTCTCTTGTATCTGCCGATAGCTCCTGATGTGTATGCCTACCTCTGATGGCAAGCTAAAGAGCACCAGCCTGGCCTGGGTTCAATTCTTGGCCATGAGCCTATCTTTATGACCTTGAGCTAACTTCTACATCTGTGAACCTCTGTTTCTTTGTCTATAAAATGAGGGGGTTGGACTATATGACCCCTGAGATCCCTTCCAGACCTAAAATAGATGATATTGTAATTCTAGGTGGTAGGAAGTTGGTTCTCTGGTTTCCTTTATGTAACACCTGGTGTGCAATCTTGTACAACCAAGTGCTGGAATTATTCTTGATGATGGTGGTAAGGGCAAATGGCACAGAGACCTAAGGGAACCTCTAGATTATTTGCAATCATTACATCTCTCGATCTAAGTTCCTTCATTCATAAATGGAAGCTAATCACATTCTGTAATGAAAATTAATGGAAATTCATTAAGGATTTTCAGCTTTGTAGATATACTTGCCAGGTAATAATGGAAACTCAGAGAATTTGCAATCCTTCTTATTGACCCTTAGTGTCAACCTTTGAGTTGGTCCTAATTTTGATTCAATTCAACAAACACTTATTAAGTACTTCCTCTGTGCAAGATACTGTTCTAGGTGTTGGGAATAGAAATACTTTTTTTTTAAAAGTCATTTATTGAGGCAGTATGATATAGCAGAATAAAGAGATCTGGCTTCAGTCCCAGCTCTCTCATTAACTCCATGACCTTATACAAGTGAGCTTCCTTCTCTGGACCTCAGTTTACTCATAAAATGAGGGATCTGGATTGATTGATTCCTTAGGTCCCTTCTAACCCTAATACTCTAGGGTTCTCTTTCTCTTAAAAAAAATGCATGAGATGTTTTTTAAAGAATACTCTCAGTAGAATGATATCCCCAGCACCTAGAACTGTGTCTTGAACATAGGAGCTTAAATAAATGTTTGTTGAATCAGATTGGGTTGTGGCCCTCGGAGATTCATTAAACATTTTCTTTGCCCCTCTTCTCTCTCAGGCACAAGTTTGCATAGGTGAGGCTCCTCCTGCTTTGAGACTTTTCTATGAGAAAATAACTTTCAGCCAGAGTGAGATCCCAGATACTTCTAGGCTCCATATGAACCTCCTCTGTGCCCATTACCAGGAAGCCTCTCACCACTACTGCTCCTTCTGTAGGACAGCCACTCCAGACCAGAGGAATGTGGAATGAGAATGAGAATCTAGCATTGTCCAGCAGCAAGGTAGGCAGGGTGAGATAGGGAAAAGGTAGCTACAGATCAGCCCATCCATGGGAGACATGGGAGACAATGTAGATGGAACAGCAAGAGGAGCCACCATGGATTAAATGCTTTCTCTTCCCCTTTCTTCATTTATCAGACCTAGTCAAGAAGCCAATGAGGTGGAATATTCCCCAAACAGAGCAAATAGCATAAAGCTTAAAACCTAGTTTCTTTTTTTAAATTTATTTTTTTTGTTACATTTTAAGTTCCAAACTGTCTCCCTCTCTCTTCATGCCAAGTCTTTCCATGTTTTTCTAATTGTGAAACACTTTCACTACTTTGCTCTCAGCAAAGGCGAAGTCAGCCACAGAGATTCTCAGGTGGATTGTTATTGATAGATTAGAGCAAAACATAATGTCTCTCCGTAAGCAGGTTTTTCTTTGAACTTGATAGAGCACTCTGGAACATAAAGACAGGACAGACAGGTGTTAGACAATAGGATAAGTCTGTTACCAGGTTATTTGCATAATTTTAGATAGAGATGCATTGAGGTATGAAGTATATGAAGTATAAAGTGAATATGTTGAATGGTGCAAACAAAGTAGTTTGGAGAAACAACTTATGTTCACTCCCCAGCTATGAAATTATTCAATATTTCATGAAATATTTCTGCCTCTGCATGACTATAGAGTAAGGCCTTGTGTACAGTTTTAAGAAAACATGGGTTATCTACATTATTGTTTAAGGTAGCTCTCTCAAGCAGATAGTATAATTCTTTTATTTTTTATTTTTATTAATTTATGTAATAAAACAAGCATTTCCATAACATAGTACAATAAAAAAGATGATTACACATGAAATTGCAAATCTCCTATGCACAACTTGCTATTCCTTTCAAACATACAACAAAATTATCATGTAATTCTTAGGAAGTGCTTTGCACACAAAAACCTAATTCAAGCATTATTATCCCCTTGTACAGATGAAGGAATGGAGACTTTTAAGAGTCTGATGGGCCCACAGACAGTAAATTGTAGAAGTAGAGAGGAAACTCTGGTCTTTTGATTGCATAATCAGTGTCCTCTTTACTAAGATATTTTTCAATTTCTCTTTGAATACAGTATCCAAATTTATTCACTTTTTTCCTCATGATTATGGAATGCTACCAACAAGGCAGGAGCAAACATCAAGGCAGGAAGGTTTGACCTCAGTTTTTTTTTTTAATTGCAGGGGAAAAGGGTAAATGACTGTGAGCTTTACGATGGCAGAATGAGTGAGTTAATGGGTTTGATGGCTGTGTATAATGCTCATTTCTTTCACTGAAAGCTGGGACTGGTTTTTACCTTTCTTTGCCTCCCCAGCGCTTAGCACAATGCCTGGCACACAGTAGGTGCTTGGTAAATGCTTGTTGATTTGATTTGAATGCAAAGGTTTGGGCTTTGGTTTTTGTTTTTGTTTTGTTTTGTTTTTCTTTATTGTAAATTGAACTAGTGAAATTCCATTGCTGTATTTTGGAAAATACTCCTTAACAGACTGTGCAGATATCTGAAACCAATTTTGACTCATTCTGGCCCACCGCTCACGACCACGTTACCAGAATGGTGTAATCCAATTTCCAAATTGCTGACTAGTCCAAAAGCATATGGGGTGAGTAGATGGTCACACACGACAAACTTGTTGAATATCTGAAGAGACCAAGATCGACAGGCGGGCTGTTATTCCATAGGTAAGGGGAGGTGAAGGGGACTGTCTTTGAGGGGACAGTATGGTGCAGCATTTCTAGCCTCTGTGAAGATATGATGGTAGACTGAGTTTTAATGTTTTTGTAATAATACCAATAATAATTCTACCAACTTTTTAGGCATAAAATGAACTTGGACAGTATGTGAACAAAAAATTATGCTCTCATAAATTGCTGCATTTGGAAATTTTTAATTCAAGGGAGTGGGTGAAATTGCCAAGAACCAATTAGTACAATTAGAAGTAAATCAGATGGTCATGGAATTTAGCCCCAAGGTCATTTCATTTGACCTTTCCAGAATCCATGGCAGGGGAATTTTCAACCTCATTCCTTATTCCAAGGGAACTTACATCTGGGAGAACTCACAATTTCCCAGACTGTCTTGGTTAAGCTAAATTCATTCCATGTTCCTCTATAGTGATTCCCAGCCTTTTTTTAGAGTTCAGACACACTATTTCAGCTTTGTAACTGCCAAGTCCTCTGCATGGCAAATGTCATATATCTTAAAATCAGAGCAAACAGACATTTGTATGTGTGCATAGATAGATATTTAGATAGATTCTGTGATATCCTGAGATGAGGAATCCACGTCAAGATTGTGACACCACCAAGTCCTGCCCCTTTCAGCTTCTTCAGTCCATGGTAAAGAGTCCCTTTCCTGCTAGGGAATACGTTCAGATCTTATGGTTCACTCAATTGTCAAACATGTCCAGCGAACTCAATTTTAACCACCTTCGAAGCAGCTTTACCCATGTGATACTAATGAAATGACTGAATATAATAAGTCTCTTGAGAACTGGGAGAGTTTTGTTTTTGTTTTTTCACTTCTAGCACCCACCTCAGATTTTAGCCCAGAGGCATTTAATAAATACTTATTCAATTTAATTATACGTATCCCATAGGTGGTCTCCTACTCCCATAGGATGGTACTACACTTTACTTTCTCTCTTGTTTTTTTTTTGACAAGTTGAGTTTTAAGGATCCATTTTAATGAGGATGATAATGCCATATGCTGTTACCCACGGAGGCAGAAATGGAAGAGAGAGAAATGGGGATCCTTCCCAAAGAAGGAAAGTTTATCGATCTCACAGCAAGCATTCTGGTCTATTGGGAAGGAAAACTCCCCTTGAGTTTTCTTGAGCGCCGGGGGAGGTGGAGTGAGGAAGTGTGTCCGGATATGTTTTGCTTTTATTGTGAACCCCTTTACCTTTTCAAACCCCCAGGATCATCTGAAGGAGGATGACACAGACTGCATTGTGACGCACGACGAACTGGCCATGAACTTCCAGGAGGAAACCGCCTTGCCCTCCAGCCCCTCTGCAGGGTTGGAACAGGACCCAAAACCCTCTCCGAAGACTCCAAGCAAAGAAAACATTTACGAGGGGGACCTTGGATTAGGCGGCTATGGGCTCAAGCTTGAACACACTCCTGGTCAATCCCAGCTGAATTCACTGGCGTGAACCTTGCGCCGGTAATTACCAGTAATGCTGGTGGAGAATCACGGAGGAACACAAGCCCAGCTGATTAGAGAGAGCTGGGGAGACGCTGGGAAATGTATTAAAAGCATAAATTGAAGAGAATCGAAATCTTGTCACATGTATCCCCCCCGGTGCCTGAAGAAATGAGAATTTATGATCATCCCTCCATATTATACAACTGAATTTAATTTCTGACAGCAGCAATTTTTAATAATGAATCGGGGGGAGGGAAGGGTCAATAATCTAACATCTCCAAGGGTGACACTGATACATCTATGCCTGCCAATGTGTCCTCCCCGTCTGCCTCTCCCCGAGCTCTTGACTCAGATTGGGGATTTGAGTCTCCTGATTAGAGATGGAAGGGGGGAGGAGGGGGAGGAGGAGGGTTTCAAAGGTATTTTACCAGTTGCTCCTGAGTGTCCAGCTTTTTAGCTGTTGGAGATTGTTGGTGACTGTGGGTGGGTGGGGGGTTTGGGATGGGCAGGTTTTTATTTTGTTTTGTTTTTTAAAGGGATATACACATTTGCACATATTGCCTTGTAAAACAGTACTCGGTTCAGGGTCTGAGCATTTTAATAATGCCCAGCAGTTTATCTCCTTTTACCCAAGCTGCCCCCGTCTTTTCCATCCCCGCCCCACGCCCGGAATCCATTCTTTCCTCACCTACCTCTAGCTTCCTTCAGAACAACCTAGAGGGCCAGCATCTACGTAAAGCATTTCCTGAGCATCCCCTCACTTAAAAAAGATTTTTTAAAAATATTCTCCCATTCCTCCAATTAGCCGGTATTTACTTATCTCTGTGCATGCGAAATCCCCTCTCCACCAGGAGACTATAAACCCCTTGAGGGCAAGGGTTGCTTTCCGTTGTTCGTCTTTGTATTCCCCAGCATCAGTACGGGAGGTGCTTAATTAATGCTTGCTGAATTAAATCATAACCAACTAATAGATGCCAAATCGTACTTTGGAGAGCCAGGCCCGATCACTCCACCTCCAGAGGCTATCAGCTCGGCAGGGTTTCACATCCCCATTGGGCTCCTTTGGCCAGATTAGGAATGTTTTTTTTATTCTGGTCTTTGTTCAATGAGCTGCCAGCTAAGTGCAAAGCAAGGTCCTCACTAAGACTTTCAAGGAAAGGGTGGATCTCTCCCCCACCTCCCTGGGTTTGCCTGATGAATGAGCTTCCCTGCCAGGGTTTACATTTTAATCCCTTCTTGGCTCCAAAGGGCATGTTTTTGCATCCTCTTTAATGAGATTCAGCAAGCACAAGTTGCCATCCACATGGTAGGAGAATGTGCCCAGGCCCCTGTCCAGCCACCTGTCCATTCAACTCCAACACAAAGCTATGATTAACAGCAGCAAAAGTGTGAGAGACGGGGAGGGGAATAGACTTTAGTGCCTTTCCAAAAGCAAGGAGTAAAGGGCTTGGGGGAGAGAGGGTGGGGGAAGAGAGCAAATTTCAGCTTCTGCTTACAACGGACAGCTCACAGCTCGTTGTTGGGACGTGAGAATCAGGTGGCTATTTGATTCAACCACCTGACCTGTGCCTTTGGAGGCATGAAGATACCTCAGGCCTGGCTGCTCTTGAAAAGCAAATATTCACATGAGATTGCAAGATGCAAGCTCTGGTTTTCGATGATCTGATTATAATGAGTCCTTAAGGAATTAGCTCAGTGGTTTTTTGAAGGCCAGTAAAGAAAGTTCTCTTTATGTCCAAGAAATCTGGAAATAATATGGGATTTGCTGACCAAATGTTCAGTCTTAAACATTAGCTGTAAAGACAGCAGATGCCCCAAAGTGAGCATCACTTCCTCTGTTGTTTCAGTGCTGGTATATAGAGGCCCAAAGGGCTTAGTGCTAGAGAAATGTGGGAAGCCTGACTTCTGGGCGTTCCAGGCAAACTCGAAAAATGATGGAGCATGGGGTTTTCTGGTTTGACTTATTCTAATAAAATATTACTTTAAAAACAAGACACATATGTTGGTACATGTTTTATTTCAAGACTTCGAAAAGCTAATAGGCAATACCTAGTATCCTGATATAAAGAGACAATCAAACAAAGTCAATTTTGAAATGTCACATAGATGGCAGACACATGGATCTTTTGGATAAGAGCTATGGAGCGTGAAAGGCTAAAAAACAGAGTGAAAGACAATCAAGGTGGGCAAGAAACTTTGGAGGGATTGAGGGGACACTGGGATTTTTACTGGGGGGAAGGGGACTGGGCCGGTGATTTTAGCAGTGCCAAGAAACTCCCTCTATTGATAAGACTGCCAAGTCAAGTTGCCGGTAACATCAGGAGTGCCAGGAGAACTACCAAGTTAAATGGTTTGCTCAGAATAGATACCACAGTTACATATGTCAGAGGCAAAATTTGAATCCTGGTTTTTCTGTCTGCAAGGCATACCTTCTTTCCTCTATACTAGACTTTCTCTAATGGTTCTAGCCTAGGGACCTGGAGATGCAAAATACTGATAGAGCAAGATAGGATAGCATCTTCCTCTTGGATTTTAGAACACCAGAAGGAAACTGACAAATCTGGCAGGTAGAAAATAGAGATGGAAGAAAAGTCATTGGAAGAGAAAGAAGGGCCAAAACCTCATGTTTACTTTTCTTCTCTATTAACTGAAAGGCAAAAGGGACTTTCGTGCTTCTTGAATGAAAGAGGCAAATACAAAAGAAAGAAGAGAGGAGCAAACCAATGGAAAAAAAAACCCGACATTTCAGTGTAGGGAAAAGAACAGAAAACTCGGAAAGGAACATGATGAGCTTGAAGAATAATCAGGAACACAATTCAAAGTGATCCCAAAGATGGGGAGAGAGCTAGTTACAACATGCATTTCTTGCTTTTAAAAATATATTATAAATACTTTGCATTATGCTTTTTTTACTGCAAAGCTACTTGCAATAATCATACCCCCATACAACCCTCTCACAACAAAGAAAAAAGTTTAACAAAACACAGTGACTATATTTGACAACAGATGCAAAAATCTGAAACTGGGGGTCTTTGCAGCTCTGAGGTCACCTCTCTATGACCTACTTTCCTCGATGCTATTTTGATGTTGCAGATGAGGAATCTCAGAGGGGCAAAGAGACTTGAGCATGGACAGAGACAAGACTAGAACCAGTTCTTGTGGCTCCTTCCTAGTCCAGCACCCTTCCCTGCTAGATCAGGGGTGGGGAACCTGCAGCCTTAAGGCCACATGTGGCCTTCTAGATCCTTAAGATATAGTTTCTTTGACTTGATCCCATTCGGTCAAAAGGCCACATCCCTGTACTGGATCATATGATGCAAGCTAAAACTATTAAGAAGCGATTTTTGTTACCACTTTCCCTTATTCCCCAGCAGCTGAGCCCTCTCTCTATCTCTTAAACATCCCTTTCTAACTGACAATCTCTCTCATCTTTCCCTTGCCTAGAAGGAAGAAATGGCATGCATTAAATAGTTGAATTAGCATGCAATATGGCCCCACTGGTTTAGGTAAATAAGACACCACGGATTTTTTGAAGATTTCACCCTGCCTCCTTCTGGCAAAATTCTTTTACCATATCTTGAGTAAGTCAAATCACATCATCCTGGGCCTCATTTTACTCATCTATAAAACGAGAAGTTTGGACAAATGATCCTGAAGGTGATTCCAGCTGCAGTTATCCATATCTTTATCACTAAAGACCTGAACAGGAACTATCATCCCCCAAGTGAAAAACAATTAGCAATTCATAAGACGGAATTCTGTTTATCCCTCTGTTACAGAAGGGTAATTATTTGTTAAATTAAGTGATAGCCTGTGTTTTGATTGCTAGCGTTAGTGTGTGAAAGATATTTATTGAGCCGAGCTGAACTTCACAACTGTGAAAGTCAAACATGTTTTTTCTTTAACTCTTGACACTAATGACTAATGAGGGCAGAAGAGATGAAATCATACAAACAAATGATTAGAGTTGATAAATAAAACTCCAACCACAACTCTCAGTAGTGAACTGGATGACTACTCTTTCCTGAGGCAAGACATCCCAAAAATGCTGAAGAACCAATTATAGAACATCAGAGCCTAAAGGTTCACCTGGTCCAGCTTCCTTATTTTCAGGTAAGGAAACCGAGACCCAGAGAGGTAATGTGACTTTTCCGAAGATAATCACAGGGTCAGAAACATCTATTAAGTACCTACTGTATGCCAAGCACTACCCTAAATGCTTTACAAATATCTCATTTGATCCTTACAACTTACCCCATAAAGTAGATTTGGAAACGAAGGCAGACAGAGGTTAAACGACTTCCCACAGCTGTCTGAGGCCAGATTTGAATTCAGGTCTTCCTGACCGCAGGCTTCCAGCAGTGTTGGGGTGGCAGGAAAGACTCTAGACATACAGATAGAAGAATTAGGTTTGAATTTTGGCTTCTGGCACAACTACCACTTCGACCAAAGACAACTCATTTAAATAATCCAGGCCTCAGTTTCCTTATCTGCAAAATCTGGTTAATAATACCTGCAGTGTCTATGATGCAAGGTTGTTATAAAATGCAAAATGTTACCAAAATCTGCACTGTGACTCATAGAGCGGAATCATAAGTGAACTCACTGATTTACCTAATCAATTTTCCTTCTCCTACTTCCCTCCCTGGGTCTTTTAATAGGAAATTACAGTTGGGGCATGCTAAGAAGGAGCCTGGTAAGACCCTCCTGAATCATTCTTTAACTCTTTGATAAGCTGTGAACTCACCTGGCACTGGTTACTGCCTTTTTCGATGTAAACAAAAAAAAATCTATCTACAAGCATTTAATTAAGTGAGCTTTGTAAAATTCTTTGAAAATCTT
Source organism: Phascolarctos cinereus (assembly GCF_003287225.1). Taxonomy (NCBI): domain Eukaryota; kingdom Metazoa; phylum Chordata; class Mammalia; order Diprotodontia; family Phascolarctidae; genus Phascolarctos; species Phascolarctos cinereus. The sequence goes on from NW_027556180.1 coordinate 53,305,161, forward strand.
AAAGCCTATATAAATATTAGCTGTTTTTATTAAGTAATTTCTATGTGCCAGGAACAATCATAGTAGATTCTGGGAAGAAAAACACAAAAGTGAAATAATACCTGCCCTCAATGAGCTTATATTATACTGAATTAAGGATTACAGGGTACAATGGAAAAGTCATTGACTCTGAAGTTAGAAGACCTAGGTTCCAAGTCTATCTTCTGATGTTTTCTACTTGCATGACTTTAGGCAAGTCATTTAACCCCATTGAGTCTCATTGGGTTGGACTAGATTGCCTCTGTGGTTTTCTCCATCTCTAGACCAATTAAGCTTTACAGTTCACATCCTTGGACTTGGCATGTCAGAAGAAGAGCAGAGAAAGTCCGATGAAGAGACCATGACTGAGATGGACAGAGAAAAAAAGCTGGTTGGTGTGAGGTACCACATCACACCTCCCAGATTGGCTAATGTGACAAAAAAGGAAAATGATAAATGTTGGAGAAGATATAGGGAAATTGGAATTTTAATGCATTGTTGGTAGAATTGTGAACTGATCCAATCATTCTGGAGAGCAATTTGGAATTATGCCCAAAGGACTATAAAACTATGCATACCGTTTGATCCAGCAATACCACAACTAGGTCTATAACCCAAAGAGATCATAAAAAAGGGGAAAGGACCCACATGTACAAAAATATAGCAGCTCTTTTTGTCGTAGCAAAAAATTAGAAATTGAGGGGACGCCTATCAATTGAGGAATGGCTGCATAAGTTGTGGTATTTGAATGTAATGGAATACTATTGTTCTACAAGAAATGATGAACAAGCAGATTTCAGAAAAACCTGGAAAGACTTACATGAACTGATGCTGAGTGAAGTGAGCAGAACTAGAAGATTGTACACAGTAACAGCAACATTGTCTGATGACCAACTTTGAGAGACTTAACTCTTCTCAGCAATACAATGATCTAAGACAATTCCAAAAGACTCAAGGTGGAAAATGCTATTCACATGCAGAGAAAGAAATATGGAATCTGAGTGCAGATCAAACCATACTATTTTCTCTTTTCGGTTTTTGTTTTTTCTTTCTCATGTTTTTTTCCCCTTTTGTTCTCATTCTTCTTTCACAACATGACTAAAGTGGAAATATGTTTAATATGATTGCATATATATAGCCTATATCAGACTACTTGCTGTGTTGGGGAGGGGGGAGAAAAGAAATTTGGAACTCAAAACCTTATAAAAGTGAATGTTGAAAACTACTTTTACATGTAATTGGAAAAAATAAAATAATATTAAGGGGGAGGGATCTGGTTGGACGCAGACAGACTCCAGTTACCCATAATCAAGGTTATGATGTTATATGACCCTTTGACGTCTGCTTTAGGGGACCAGCTGTTTTACAGAACTACCTGATGGCAAAAAGAGTACCAGAAAGGCTCTTCTGGGCCACACCAGCACGGCACAAATGCAAATCAGCATCAGTGACCCAGCAAACAAGGAACGGCAGGGTAGAGGGATCCCTGTACCGAATCAAATGGACCCAGAGGAGTTCCTAGACAATGCCAAGTTCTTGTGCTCAGCCTCCTGGTCCCAGAAGAGGCGTCCCTGGACAGTGCTAACTTCCTGGATCCAACAAAAGCAGCAAGCATCAGAGCCAATGTGAAGAGGCCCCAACTTGGACTTTTTTGCCCTTCACTGATAAGTTTCCATTATGTGAACTCTGCAGGCCTGGAAGAAAGGGCTCGATTCTCTAGAAACCTTGTACCCCAGGGTACTATTATAAGTCTGAAGCACTGTTTAGCTCTTTGGAGGAGTGGGGACTCATTCAAGAAGGAAGGAGAAATGTTGTGAGGGTTTGTGAGCTCTAGTGAAAACCCTTTTATGTTTTATGTTGGTGATTATTTTCCGGGTAAAATCAAGCTTTTCCAATATTCAATTGTTTGTTAGCCTAAGTGCCTGCAAGACAACTATCAGGCCCTTTCGCTTTTTTTTTTTTTGCAAAGTCCTACACGTGAACCAAATTCCTGAGAAACACTAAGTGAGGGGCATGAGCCAAAAACATGTTGTTATTATCAAGAAACCTTCAAGATTAAGCCCAATCTGTATAAACCCCATGTGTAGCTTTGGGGCCACAGGTTTTAATAGTGAGGTGGCTGGGATATATGGTGAAAAGAATTCTGGATTTGGATTCAGAGGTGGTTATTGTTGTTTTTAAGTTGTTCCAACTCTTCATGACCCCATTTGGGGTTTTCTTGGCAAAGATACTGGAGTGGTTAGCCATTTCCTTCTCCAGCTCACTTTACAGATAAGAAAACTGAGACAGAGGTGAAGTGACTTACCCAGGGTCACACAGCTAGTAAGTGTCTGAGGACAGATTTGAACCTGTCTTCCTGATTCCAGGCCCAGCACTCTATCCACTGAACCACCTAGCTGCCTCTGATTCCCATATGTGTACTCCATTTTAAATCACCCTTCACTAGTCTGTCCAAGTGCAGCTCCCAACTTTAATGGGGTGAAGGAAAATGGTCTATGAAGAAAAGGCCAAAGAGCTGAATAAGGCTTTTCAAGCCTTCTTTTTAAAACTTGGTTCTCAGATCTGTACACATGAAAATATTATATTCAGGGCCCAAAGCAATCATTGAATCAATCCATAAGCATTTATTAAGCGCCTAATAAATGTCAGACACATTGCCAGATACTGGGGATACAAAGAAAAAGAAAAATATAAAACAGTCCCAGTTCTATCAAGGGAAACAACACTTACACATACTGGTAAATAGAAAATATAGAAGAAGCCAATAGTAAATTCAAGGAGTTGGGGTCTGAGCACAGCAGTCAAGGGAATCGGGAAAAGCCTCAGAGAGGAAGAGGCAAGTGAGCCGGCCTTTGAAGACAAAGACAGCACCCCATTGGGCCCTCTGCCTGACGGCTCAGCAGTCCATGCTGCCACTTAGTATTTCTTTGAAGGCTGAGCAGCCTGGATTTATTTGAGTTGAGAGTCCAGGGTAGGCCTGTGTTCTTTAGGACTAAGCCCCAAACCATCTGTTCTTCTATATACTACACAATGTTTTAAAAATAATCTGTAACTCCACACTAAACATAGGTAATTCAAGTTTTATTTGGCAACATGCGATGATAGGTGTAAAAGACAATGCGACTTTAGAACCATATACCAGAAACTCTCATCTGCTCAATTCTGGTCCTCATACTAATTTAGTGTGACTACTAATTTAGTAGTGAATATACCCTCAAGTGAAAGAGTACCGTTGGTCCTCCCTAGGTTCTGGACAGGCTGGCAAAGGCCTTGGAGAATTCTTCTGTTCTGTGTCATTTCTATAAGATGCCTCACCTGGAAGGGCCCAAACCTCCTGACCTATCACTACAACTTCATTCAGTTGCCCATGAGGTTGCCCCACAGAGCAATGGGAGAAATTCCCCAAAAGCTAATGATTTTCAAGGTACAAATATCATTAGAAACATAGAGAATTCTGCTCAAGCAGAACTCCTCGCAAAAATAAATAGTGGAAATTCCCATTTAATCCAAATTCAAAAAATAGAGGAAATTCCCATTTATTTGGTCAAGGGGGCCAGAAAAGCTCACATTTAAGAAAAGGGACAAGAAAACATGTGGACAAACTGGTGTCAAGGATTCTGACAACATCACACAGCTCTGCTTCACTTAAATCCAATTCACATGCAAGTCAAGACATCACGCTCATGATGCCATTGGAATAATGGAAGAATAAAGGAACTACAACAGCAACGCCATCCACGGTATTTACTCCCTGTAGTTACTATATATTCTCCTCTACCTCCTGGTTTACAGTGCTATACAATGGGAATTCATGCTCACTAGGAGACATAATTCTGAAATGCCTGATGAATCAATGAAGAAAGATTAAATTACATCTATCATCATCATCATCATCATTATCATCATCGCCATCATCACTTCCTTTATGTTAGACAGTATAGGAGTGTAAGCAGCTACCTATGCAGTATAGAAGGCTTTCACTCTCTCGCAAATATTGTTCACGGAAAAATCATAGAAGGTTATAACTGGAAGGGATCTTTGGCATCATGTCACCCAATCCCCTCATTTTACAGGTGAGGAAATTGAGACCCAGCCAGGTGCAGTGATTTGCCCAAAGTTACACAGGTAATAAATATGTGGCTGGGTAGTGATTCAAACTGAGGTCCTATGACTTCAAGTTCACCAATTATGCTTCTCAATAAACTCATGAACCTATGAAGATTGGGTGTTCAGATTGGCATCATTAGTTGACATAGTGCCTGCGGATGAGAGATGCATGCAGAAACAGACAAAGGTGGGTTGGGGTAACAGATTGAACACAACAAGAGGAGAAGTACCCAAACCATTCTGCCTAAAAGCAGCTTTTCTCTCCACAGGGTCAGTACCGAAATGGAGAAAGGAAAGTGTCAATATTTTCATCAGTAAAAGAAGTGACAATAAGGTTAACACAGAAAATGGAGAATGATCTAGTATAAGGGATGAGTAGTGAGATCTGTCAGTAATTCCCCTCGAGCCTCAACAGATTGATTTCGTTATTTTGCTTTTAAAAAAACATACAAAAGTTTTTAACTTTTGTTTTTATATCAGAATTATTTCTGTGATAAACTTAACTCTTCCTGGCAATACAAGGATCTAAGACATCTCCAGAGGCCTCATGATGGAAAATGCTATCCACATCCAAAGAAAGAACTATGGAGGTTGAATTGCTATTTTTTTTTCTCTTCTGTTGAGTTTTGTTTCCTCTTTCTGATGGTTCCTCCTACTGGTTTTAATTTTTGACTTACAACACCACTAATGTGAAAATATGTTTAATAGGAATGTAAATGTATAGCCTATATCAGACTATGCGCTGTCTTGGGAAGGGTGGTGGGGAGGAAGGGGGAGAAAAATTTTAAACTCAAAAGCATATGGAAGTGATTATTGATAAATCAAAATAAATTAATAAAATTTTTAAAAAGGGAAAAAAAGAATTATTTCTGAATATACTCTTTTCTTGCCTCTCATCCAGCCTCCTCTTATAAGAAAAAAAAAAAACTGAAGTGAAACCAACAGACACAGTGACTATGTTGCATATTCAACATTCTCCTACAGTCCCTGCCTCCTTCAGCACAGTATAGTAATTTGTACAGTATAATACAGTATATATATATAGTAATTTGACTATTATTATTTTTACTATATTTTAGCATAACAACCATGATGATGATAATCATGATCATACATTTTATTGTTTTTTTAGTTTATATTGTCTTCATAGTTGTATGTATTGTTTCTTCATGTTTCTTATTTCATTCCTGTACCAATTCATACAAGTTTTCCTAGGTTTCTCTGTATTCCTCATATTCATAATTTTTATGGCACAATAATATTTAATTCCATTCACATACGATAACTTGGTTAGTCATTCTCCAGTAGAAAGGAACCCACTTTGTTTTCAGCCCTTCCATACCACAAAATACTTTGTAATAAATGAGACCTTTCTTTCTGTCTTTGACTTCCTTGGCATATAGGCCCAGGAGTGATATCTCTGAGTCAAGGTTACGAGCAGTTTAGTCATTTTCTTCACATAATTCCAAATGTTTCCCAAAAGGATTGGATCAATTCACAACAGTGTATTGGTATACTAGTCTTTCTCCAGACTCTCCAGCATTAGCCCTTTGCTCTTTTTTTTCTATCATTTTTGTCAATTTGGTGGTAGTGGGAGGAAAGCTGAGTTGTTCGAATTTGCATTCTTTTATTTAAAGTGATTTTGAACGACTTTTCAGAAGGTTGAAAACAGTTTGCATTTTTTCTTTTGAAAACTTTTTTCACAAGCTTTCACCAATTGTGTAATAGGGAATGAGTCTTACTTAGTCTTATATGGTTGTATGACTTCCATATAGATATTTTTATATCAGTCTTTTATCAGAAATATTTAATGAAAATTTCCCAACCTGTATTTTTCCTTCTGATTCTAGAAATATTTATTTTATTTATGTTATTAAGATGATCTGTTTTTTTTTAATTCTTCTGTTCTATATGTATTTAAAAATTCATCATTGAAATTTGTATAAGTAATTTGGATATTATCCTTTTTACTATATTGAAACATGCTAGCCATGAATACTAACTATCTTACAATTATTGACGTCTTCTTTTACATATGTAAAAATTGCTTTGTAGTTATATTTACAGAAGTCCAATGAGTGAGGAGCCTGGAGAGGGTTGGGGAAAGTTGATTGTGTCAACCTAAAATAAGTGACAAATCACTATGGTGATATTTTGTTTGGTGAGAATATATCTCAACTGAATCAAATAAAGGTGTGAACTAGGTGTGAATAAAGCCTGGACATCTCTGTTCAAACTTGGCATTTCAAGTGCATACTATAAGAATTTTTTTGTTTTGTTTTTCAGATTGATTGAAAAACTTGATTATGCTCTGTTGGGACTTATATAACCCATGAAGCTCATTTGGAATTGAGGATACAAACATCTAGTAGGTAAGAGGCAGAAAGCTCCAGCCACTGAGAGCTACTTGAGAGATGAGAAGTAGGAAACTGAAACTGAGGCTGAGGCTAAGACCTTAATTCCCTTCCTCCCACATGACCAAAAGAGGACCTTGTGAACTTCAGAAGGTTGAAAGTATTTGGACTTTTTCATTAGCATCCTAGCCATGTCCCAAGAACCACAACATCTGTATTGTCTATATCAGGAGGCAAAGAGAGACTGGGTATGTTGGGGAGAGGTGGATTCAAGGCTTTACAAGAAGCCCAACAAAATCTATGGCATACCTAAGGCATTTTTGAAGAGTCCAGAAAAAGGATATCCAGAAGTTTGTTTATCCATTTGCCCCATTTGTTCTCTAAGCTTGAGCCGATTTTTCTCTGAATTATGTGTGTACTGGTGAGAGAGTGGTTACAGACTTTCAAATGGATGTTTTGTACCATGTATACCACCTTAATAAATATCCCTTTCTAAGAGCCAGTGAAGCTGGGTTGATTAATTGGTAGCAACTGATAATTAGGGAAAAGCACACCAATGGGGGCTCATGAATATAACATTAAAAATCTGTCTCCAAACCCTTCAAGGCTCTATACCTAGAGTCCCTAGACAACATAATAGTTGAACTTTGGAAACTCAACTTGCCAGTGAGGCTGTAATTGGGGGAATAGCTCCAAAATCTGTATGTGTTGTAAGTGTTTTGGTAACTTAACTCCTAAATATTCAATGTATTCTGTTGATATCTTAAATGGAATTTATCTTCTTATCTCATCCTCCTGGATTTTGTTAGTAATAAGCAAAAATAATGATGATTTTTCATGGATTTATTTTTTATCTTGCTACCTTACTGAAGCTATTAAGTATCAAGACAATGTCTTGATTAATTTTCTGTTGATAGTCTAGTATTCCCCAAGCAAACAACCATGTCATCTGTAAAAGGAAATAGTTTTTCCTCTTCTTTGCCTTTGCTTATTCCTTTAATTTATTTTCTTGTCATTTTGCTAAAGTTAGCATTTATAGCACTATGTCAACTAACAATGAAAACAGCAGGAACACTTGCTTCATATCTGATCTTACTGGGTGAGCTAGAAGTGTTTCTACATTATGAATAATGGTTGTTCTTGATTTTAGATAAATTATTTTGACGGTATTAAGGAAAATTCATTTTATTCATTCACTATTTTAGCATTTCAGCAAAAATTAGTGCTGTACTTTTCAAAAGATTTTTCTGTATTTATTGTTACAATCATGTGACTTTTATCAAAATGATTAATTATGCTAAAAGGATTATTAGTGCTGAATCATCCTTTTATTCCTAGTATAAAATCAAATTAGCCATAGTGAATATTTTTTCAGTATTTGTTACAAGTCAGTATTTGTTTTTCTTATTATTTTTCAATGTTTCAGTATTTTTCAGTATTTGTTACAAACTTGTTACAAACAAAATCAGTATTTGTTAGTTATTTTCTTTATCTATTTTGTCTTTCTCTAGTTTGTGTCAGGACTGTATGTGTTTCATTAAAGGATTTTGGTGATGTGCCTTTCTTCTCTTTAAAAAAAAATGTGTAAATGATTGTTTGAAACAATCTGGATCAGGTTTTTGATCTTTTTTCTTTAATATATTCAAGAATCTTTTTTTATATGTCTCACACTATCCTTAGGAAAGAGAGAGGGTCACACTAATTAACTGAAAAATCTGGAACAAAATAGACTGCTCTTTTGAAATGGAACTAGGGTTGAATGGCTTTCATAATTCCCCCAATACACATCACAAACATCTCTAAAAGTAAGCAAAATGTAAATTTACTCCTATGGTAATAACATTTTGGTAGTGTCAGAACTATGATTTTTTCCCTACTTCTCAAAACTACAAAAAGTCCTAAACCTCATGTATGAGATGTCAGATTCCTACTGATAAGTCATAAATGTTGCCATAGATTTAATTGTCATTCAAAAACAGATTGGAAGGAAAATTCTAACAAAATAGATTCTATTTGGTAATACAATGCAACACTTTGATCTCTTCAGCTGGAAGTTATTTCTCCCTCAGCTAATCTCATACCACTTTATGTTCTTCTTATGCTTACATAAAAGCACAGTTTTTATTTTATCTGTGCATGTGATTTATCGCCACCTCCTCAAAAGTCCTTCCCCAATGTTACTAAATGTAACGTGAAGTTGTTCCTCAGCTCTTCATAGTTCATATCAAAGCTAGAAAGGCTTCAGGACTAGACCTCAGAATAGAGTATGTCTGCAATCTAATAAACAACCTATCAAAATACAGAAAAACTCATTGCAAGCAGTTTGGCCACTTAATGACAAATTATTTGGCCAAGGCAATCCATTTGGTATTTCAGTGGTTCTATCATCTCATAGGATTGTAGCTTTAGAGATGGAAAAGATCTAAAAGACCTGTGATTCCAACTTCCTAATTTTACATATGAGGAAACTGAGGCACAGTGAAGTGAAATGACTTGACCAGGGCCACAACTAGTAAGTGTCTGAGGTGGAATTCGAACTCATATCTTCCTGATTCCAAATCCAATACCCTGCTCCACCATGTTGAATCCCTCATTGATAGCTCCCTCCAACAGCGCAGATGGCAGGTCGTCCATGCCTTCTCACGATATGCCACTCTCGCCTATGCCTTCACATAAATTCTTCACAGAATCTTTCTTCTATGTCTTTAGACGGTACATGGATATTAGGCATAAAAAAAGAAGACATTCTCACCACTGGTGTTCAGAACTCTCATGGTGGGTAGCCTTGCACAAATCAAAACGAAGTATTCTCTATTAGTGTTGAGGTTAGTGTTCCTGTTTTGGGGTACCATCTTTCTGATTACACTGAACTGTGAACACTCTAGAGCCTTCTCAATGAGAACTACAGTCACGAAAAAGAACGTAGTCAACCACATGCAAAATAAAAAGTGGGTGAGGAGTCCATATTTTCCTGTATATGATAAGAAGCTAGATGGCAGCCTACTTAGTTAATCCATCAGCTCATTTACCTTGGACATCCAATGCAAATAGTCAAGTATCTGGACCCAAAATTGAGCAGGAGGATGATATTGGGTTGGATCACATTTGGAAAATGACACAATCCATTCAATTATCTGCAACTGTGCTAACTTGCTGCTAACGTGCATTTTTTTAAAGCAACAATATTCTGCTAGTGGTGCGTATGGTTTTGAAACATTGAACATCATGCTGTCAGAGGAATCAAAATTGCAAGTTACTCAAAGGGCAATAGAAAACTGAATAATGGGTATCAGAATGTGACAATATGTCACCAATAATGACTTGAACCCAAGAAGTGTTGTAGTGGGCCAGGGTTAATAGCTGGACAGTTCATGTGTTGCACTGGAGTTTGTTGAAATAAAAAAGACCCAGAGAAAGGCCTCCAGTTCATTTAGTAGGCTCTCTATGGATGATTTATAAGAGAATATGGCAAAGAATCACACAGATGGATTGCTATCTGCACGAGTGAAGGGTGTACCCACACCAACGAAATCAATCAAAGCACTGAAGCACCAGATTGTAGACACTCTGTCATATAGCGTTGTATCTCCCTAAACACTTTGCTCGGGACTTTGCACTTATGTGCTTAATAAACGCTTTTTGATTGAGGGAAGGAAAGAATGAGCAAAAATGTTTTACATCTTTCTATGTGGTTTGGTCTTGCAAAATTGTTTTAAAGTAAGGCAAAATAATGAATCAGTAATAACATAATAGTAATGCTTACCTTACAAGTAACTGGAAGAGTTAGGTGTCTGTGAAGTGTGATTTGAACAGAGCTTTCCCACTCCCAGAAAGTCTCCCACTAGAATTCCCACATTACACACTCTTTGGGGTTAAACAGGGAAGGATGCTTTTCAAATTCCTTTGTTATCTAGGAAGGGAAACACAGTCAGCCATTATCAATCATTAACATACTGGAAGTGAATTCTTTAGATCAACTAGCCAGTACCTAAAAAGATCCCACAGGAATGAAAAGCAGGGTAGGTAAATTGGAGGGGTGGGGAGAGACGGAGTGGGGTGTAAAGATACAGAGCACAGGATGTGGCTGACCTGTTGTTCAATTCTGAGCCCATTTGGGATTCTCTTGGCAAAGATACTGAAGTGTTTTGCCATTTCCTTCTCTGGCTCATTTTACAGATGAGGAAACCAAGGCAACCTGGGTTAAGTGATTTGTGCAGGGTCACACAGCTGGTAAAGTTATCTTAGGTCAGATTTGAACTCAGTAAGATGAGTCTTCCTGACTCCAGGCCCAGTGCTCTAGTCATTGTGCCACCTACCGGCCTCACATAGCTAGTATCTTAGGCCAGATCTGAACTCGTTTTCCTCACTCCAGGCCCGGCACTCTATGCATGATGGTGCCACCCAGCTGCCTTCGTGAGTTAGTGTAAACCCAGGAGCCTTTAGATGGTGAGGGCTTTGGGCACTTGAGATGGGATGGCTATGGGTGATGAGGGGTGGAGAAGGGAAGAGAAAGGATTGGAGCAAAAGGGAAGTGTCAAAGGAGTTGAAGAAAGAAAAACAGGTGAGTACCAAACCCAAATTTCACCGACTTCACAATTTTGCTCAGGGCTAGTTCTGTAAGCTAAGAGAATGAGCAAGATGATTGGGAAACTTCCCATAATCAATATGACTCTTTACCTTCAAACTCTTAACTGCTCATTTCAGCAAAACGTTGATTTCCTATTCTCCTATAAAACACAAACTAAAAAAAAAAAACCGTAACCAACAAATAACCCTAGTAAGCCGTCAAGCCCCCAGTCAACCATGGCCTTCTGCACAGAACTCAAGGATATCCTTGAGTGGCCCGGCACAATGGCCAGGTCTCATTCATCTCCATAGCCCCTAAAACACCCAACCCATTGGCATACAGAATGGGCACTTAGTAGGCTGTAGGCAGTGCTATAGGTCAGGGTGCTGAATCTGGAAGAACTGAGTTCAAACCCTGCCTTAGACACTTACTGGCTGTGTGACCACTAGCAAGTGATTTATCCTTTCTTAGCCTCTGTTTCTTCATCTGTAAAATTGAGATCAAAATAGCGTGCACTTCCTACAGCTATTGTAAGACAACATACAAAAAATTCTTTGAAAAACTTCCGACTATTACATAGGTGCTAATTATTGTTACTATTATTATGTGTGTCTGTTGAATTCAACTGAATTTTTACAAGAAAACAGCTGCTTTCCTCAAATGCCCCATGTACCATATGCCTAGTCCTTTTTGTAATTATAAATGATTCAGTTTAATAAGAATCAGGGTTGAGAACCACATACCCTTAGATAATCAAGCTAAGTTTTTGATCCGTAACCTCCTCCCTTTCAACGGAAAAACTTCAGCTATGCAACCCAAGTTCAGAACTGAGAAAATACAAATGAATGCAGACAGCAATTGCCAGTAAGTTGCGTTTTCCTTGTGATCTTTATCTAAACATTGCAGTATCTTCACTTCTTTGTTAAGATGGCAAGATACACTCTTCTCTAGTCCAAAGTAAATGTAACCAGTTGCCTCGGAGCCCCACACTAAAGTCCTTTCATTCAGACCCCAATCTGATGGTCAGTCACATCACTGTAGAAGCTTAGGGGATTCCCTGGGGAGGGACAAGGCAGGTCATTCTTTAGATTGACCCGACCTGGACAGAAAAGACTTGCTCCTTGCTAGTTTCATCAGATAATAAGAATATAAGATCATACATTTTTCTGATGTGGAAACTGAGACCTAGGGAAGTTAAGAGATTTGCCCAAGAGTCTTATCTTCCATCTTGAAGCAGTCATGAATGACGCTACATTCAAAGGGTGAAATTTGGTGCGCTCTAAAAATAAGGTTATATTCAATAGTTGAATTAGCATGATGTAATGGAAAGTCACAGAGGGCTTGGGTTTGGACTTTGTCATTCACTTGCTCTATGACCTCGGACAAATCATCCCCCAAAATAGTTATAATAATATTTTCACTACCTGCCTCCCAGGGTTGTGAGGAGGAAAGTTCTTCATAACCTTGGAGCACTGTAACAGTATGAGCATGGGAGAGCAGAAAGGGTACTAGATTTAGGTTGGGGGCTAGAATTCAAGTCCCGGGCTGACATGCTTTCTAGTTTTCTCACCTTGGTTAAGTTACTTCTTCTCTATGATGAAGAAATCACTAGTTTTCTCTTCCATAAAGTAGGGAATAATATTATTCCCTGGGTTGCTCTAGTTTTGTAAAACTGAAAGCGCTATACAAATGTGACTTATTCATTGAACGTGAGCTCTAATAATCGCATTAGTTAAAATAACAATTCTTCCTAAAAAACCCAGATGACTTGGCTTCCTACAGTGGTATTTGATCTCTCCCTTCAGGCATGAGTGTTTCATTTAAACTTTTGTTAATCTTAAAGGCAAATGCATATGGCATAAACTTTCCCTAATCAGATACAATTATCCCATTAAGGAGGAGGAATAAAAAGAAAGCTTAGCTGAGAAGCAGAAGATCTGGGTTCTAGACTTGGGTCTGCCACCAACTAGCCACATGAACTTGACCTTGTCATTCTTTGGGTCTCAGTTTTCCTATCTGTTAAAATGTGGGGATTTGACCAAACCCTCTGCAACATCATTCCCAGCTTCTGTTTTCTATGATCTGTGATCCTGCCTGGCCTGAAATTCCCACTACAAAAGTAGATGTTGCTTTGTGTTGAAAAACCAAAGTGAGTGAAGACTGTCTCCAAAAAGCAACTGCAGAAATGCACACATTTCCCTGGGCTCTGAGGGAGGGCGCTGCTACTCTCCATCTCTTCTGTCAGGACATTGGCATGAATTAATTTATCAGATGAGCTCATCGTTACTTTGTAAGCCTAAAAAGTCTTACCCTAACACAAAGGGTATAGGAAAGGTCAGATTCAATGGAGTAGGGCCATGGTAGTGATTAAAGGGGAAATAAGTTGGCAGAAACCTGAGAGGTTCCCCACTCAGCAGATCCAGGAACCATGAAAATGCCAAACCAAAGACCTAGGCTCTAAATGATGGGGAGAGCAGGAGAGGGGGTGCAAGATTACCTTTACTCCTTCACTGCTCTGCCTAGAGTGACTCCAAAGGTCCCTGTTACCACCTTCCCTGCCTTCTATTGGGACCATTATCATATCATTTAAAGTCCCTCAAGTGGTTATGATTCTAATTTTCCTAGCGACTTAGAGGATTTTATGGTCTTGGGCTGTAGAATAATGTCTGAGCTGAAATCCTGGAATCATTAAGTAAAAGAATGAATCCCTTTTTCGTGTAAAAGAAAATTAATGGAATCTTTGACGGAGAAGATGCATGATGTAAAAAAAGCTACTGCAAATTCAGCAATGCTTTTAAATGAGATTTTATTTATGAATCGCATTAGCATATGTATAAATATGTACATATACATATCTATTTGAAAAACAGTAATACATTTATGGATGTGACAATATTTATTCAGTATTCAGAAGATATATTTGCTTATCTGTGGATTTGCTTAAGGATTTATAGACTACTTTTGATCATTTCAAGACCAATCTAGCTTAACCCACCGTTTTTAAAGATAAGGAAGGTAAGGCCCAGCAAGTGAAGGGGAGTGACTTGTCTAAGGTCACATAGTTAATTAAAGACTACATCCCATAATCTCAAAAGAGAAAGGAAAAAAGATAGCAAGCTATGAGATCCCTCCGGCTTAAGGCTCTGTATTCTCCAAATTGGAAACATAGAGAAACAGAGACCAAAACAGAAAGCGGGGAGGAACTTTATTGTCCCCCAAATCCCAAAACTCAGAAATTACAGGCTGTGTTGATGAGATTCCTTTGTGGGCCCTGAAACAGCCATGCTGAAAAATCTATTTCCAACTCCAGGCTTTCCATCTCTTAATCAGGTTTTAATCCTTGACAGCACTACACCCAGTTCACTCCATGGTTACCAAGTTTCCTTCTTATGAAGGACTTTATCAAAAGCCTCAGGAAAATCTAAATAAATTATAGCCACTGGTCCCTTTTATCCATTGCTTCCTTTCAAGGACTTCTGACAAGTTCAAGAGCATCCTTTTTACCCTTCCTGAATCCACGCTGGTCTATTGCAATCATCCGTTCCCCAACCAGGTGCTTTCTAAAGTGTTTTAATGACCCAGCCTGTGCCTCAGCTAAAGAGGAAGTCCCACCAGTCAGCCGGTAATTCCCAAAGGGCAGCCAGGGTTCTTTATTCCCACAAACTGTAACATAGCACACGAATTCAGTTTAAAGATTAACTGATATTTTTGCTTCATTGGCCCCTGCTCATAAAAGCTTACCTTGCAGAAAAAGGGGGAATTGGATCAAATTGGTATAATCATGTGGAAGTGACTATGTCTCTTTGAATACTGGAAGGGCTTTACTGTCGGGGTATCATTAGTAATGACTGACATTTTACAACATCTTAAAGTTAGCAAAGTGCCTTAAACACATTATCCCATTGAGACTGTCAGCAAGTACTAGGAAGTAAGCTCTTCAGGCGTGATTATCCTCATTAATTAAATGATTTACCCTTGGTCACACTGTTAGTAATCATCAGAAATGGGATTTGAACTCAGGCCTCTCCTGGTGCTAGGTCCATCGCTCTAGCTATAACACCATGGTTGCCCCTCAAAAAATCCGATCACCAGTAAAAGGCAGGGAAGATGTCAAGGGAAGAGGAAGACACTCTCCCAGAAAATTTATGGGTCTCGTTACTGGGTTTTTTTTTTCAGAACTTCGGTATTACATCCTTATGGATTAAGGGTCCTGAGGTCAACTTGAAAGGAGGCTGAGTTGACTGTACTCCCAATCAAACCTCTATCTACTCAGAAAGCAGTGAAGTGACTGATGAAAGGGTTTTTCATTTAAAGCATGAAAAGTATCCTGTTTCCCAAAAGAAACAGGAACATCAAGAACGTGGGAGTTCAATCTGGCTGTGACAATTTGTTAGGACCTCCTTGCTCTTTGGTCAATTCCACCATTCGTTCGCTGCGCATCCCTTTGACGAGTCTATTAACCTGTCTGTCCCAGTTTGTCCACTTGAAGAATGGGTATGATTTTCTGGAATTTAAAAACATACCAGATCCTTTATTTTTTTTAAGAACAGAGAGAGGGAGAGAGAAAGAGGGAGAGAGAGAGAGAGAGAGAGAGAGAGAGAGAGAGAGAGAGAGAGAGAAGAGGGAGAGGAGAGAGAGAGAGAGAGAGAGAGGGAGGAGGGAGGGAGAGAGAGAGAGAGAGAGAGAGAGAGAGAGAGAGAGAGAGAGAGAGGGAGGGAGAGAGGGAGAGAGAGAGAGAGAGAGAGGGAGGAGAGAGGGAGAGAGAGAGGAGAGAGAGAGAGAGAGAGAGAGAGAGAGAGAGAGAGAGAGAGGAGAGAGGGAGAGGGAGAGATATTAACTATTGTGTCAAATTCCCCCTTTGACCTGCTAGAAGCTATAAGAAAAAACATGCAGTTGATGAAATGGAAACCGTTAAAACTGGGGAGGGAGATAATATCCATTCATTCTCTAATGAATCTTCTATCTATAGCCTTCTTTTGCTTCAATTCTCTCTTGAAAGGTGCAGGATCAGGAAAGGACCAGAAATGCACCAAACAAGGTAGAGCATAATAGAAACCCTCTGGGTCTGCTGAAGACAAATGTTTTGAAAAAATCAACTGATCAGAGCTCGCCAAGTTTGAAATATGTTCAGGGTAAATGGGTGATTCATAAGTTCCAGTGATTTGAGAACAGAAAAATAAAGAACCCACAAGCTTTCAAAAAGCACCCCAGATCTACAGATAGGTTGTAAACATTCTATTTTTCATTGCAAGCAACAGGAAATATTGGTATCAAGTTAAGGAAATAGAGGAGATGATATTAAGCATTACATTAAACATTACAACTCTGAAAGCATAACACAAAGCCTGAACAATTATTAAAAAAAAAATGATCCAGGGAGAAAAACTAAAGATTGAGCTGACGCTCCATTAAGTATTGATACATATTCTTCAGAAATAGGCTTTGCAGCTAAATTTGATCAGCTTGACTCTGAAAAAAAAAAAGGACTTGACCTTGCATAGCACCAGCACTAAATTGAGTTGAATTGATTTAGCAATGAGCTCTCTCTGAACACTATGATCAACTTTTTGGGCCACAGCGACCCATGACAGAGACTGCAAATAAAACAACCCATGCTTCTGCTATGACAGTGAAT
This sequence comes from Phascolarctos cinereus, assembly GCF_003287225.1. NCBI lineage: Eukaryota > Metazoa > Chordata > Mammalia > Diprotodontia > Phascolarctidae > Phascolarctos > Phascolarctos cinereus. The sequence goes on from NW_027556180.1 coordinate 53,321,842, forward strand.
GAGTAGAGGAAAGAGGGGCAGAAGATTCTAAGAAATGCATGGTTCTTAGACCATCCACAAATACGAATTTAACTATTGATTCACTTGAAGTATATCATCTTTGTCCAATAACTAGCACATTAATACACTATTCGAGGATATGAACCAAATCCATGTTATCATTGGATATGAAACCATAAGAGGTAAAGAGATTACAACCAAAGGAGGGGGACGAGGTAGGAAGAAGAGGCTCACTGGTTAGGTTCTCCTCAAAGAATTGAATGATGGAGTTGGAAGACTTGGTTTAATAGTGTATCTAAAGGCAACAAAAAAACATAAATTGGAATTCCTGGATATCTCACTTTAGGGTTTTCACTATAAACATAAGCCAACAGACCCATTGGGAACCTAGCACAGCTTCTTCCTTCCTTCTTTCCTTCCTTCCTTCCTTCCTTCCTTCCTTCCTTTCTTCCTTTCTTTACTTCCTCTCCTTCCTTTCCTTCCTTTCCTTCCTTCTTACCTTTCTTCCTTTCTTTCCTTCCTCTCCTTCTTTTCCTTCTTTCCTTCCTTCTTTCTTCCTTCCCTTCTTTTTTTTTTCCATTAAGGACCAAATTACTCTGGCTCTCATTGACTGGCCAACAAGTCAATGTCCCAAGCCAAACCCTACTTGGTCATGGTTGGGGCCCTCAGCTTAGAGTTTATGTAAATAGCAATTATATCTGTTTTGGCCAGAAACCTGAGGGTCTTCCCTTTCCAGACTGATTTTTTCTGACTAGGTAAAAGAGGCCATTCTCTTCCTTATTTCTAACCTAGCCTTAATCATTGATTGAGGCTTTGCCTCAGTCAAACTGAGACCCGTTAAAGACCTTAGCTTAAAAAGGCCAAGATCTCCCACTGCATCCAGGGCCATCTCCAGTCATCCTGATCTATATCTTGCCACTAGATCCAGATGGCTCTAGAGGAGAAAGTGACGCTGGTGACTTTGCACAGCCCTCTCTTACTTACTTACAATTCATTTGCATGCCATGGCACTACCTCCCTGATGTCATGGCCTTCTTCCAGGACAAAGGACAAACAATAACAACAAACATACCACTATGAATTAATTTTTAAATTTTAATGTGTGAATATAACCTATATAGAAACATGTGTATATATTAAAATATATACTACATCCAATATATACTCTAATGTGCATATGTGTTCATATGTATATGTATTTTATATACATGTATACATTATATGTGTGTATATGTATACATAAACAAAAATATATCCATAACATGTGCCAGAGATGGCAAAGAGCTAAGCTCAGAATTGAACAGGAAAAGTAGATCAGGCTAAATCACATTTGGAAGATCATGAAACACTCTCAACAATCTCTAGCTGCTCGTTGCCACCAAAGCTCATCTTTTCAACACAAATATTCTCCCAGTGATGCTATTCCATTGCAAATCATGAAACAGCATGATTGCAGAAGAAGAAAAAAATTGCCAGTGACCCAAAGGGCAATGGAAAGATGCATGGTGGGTATAAATAGACTTCTATACTACATCGATGAAATTCGCATGAGAAGAGTCAGACACAGAGTCCTTCAGCACTGGTATGACTAGAACACAAAGATATCAGATCAATCGATCAACAAGCATTTAGTAATCACTTACTGTGTGCCCAGCACTGTGACTAATCTCTAGGAATACAATATGAGTAATCACAGACTACTGGCTTGGAAGGCCAATTGAAAATGAAAACAATGGACTTAGAAACCAAAGTCAAAACTTTAGGTCATAACAGGGACAGGCTCCCAAGAATCAGCCCTACTAAATGACAGCAAATATCACATTTGGAAGATTTCATAGGATTGGCAAAGCCTAACTAGACAATTACTCTAAACCTCTAGAAAATTAAGTTAAAGTATGGAGTATTTTGGATTCAAAGAAACATATGAAACAATACTAATAATAACAATAATAGCTAACATTTGTATGGCAACTACCATGTGCCAGGCATTTGACAATTTTGTCATTTTATCCTTACAACCATCCTGTGAGACAGGTGCTATTATTATCCCCATTTTACAGGCGAGAAAACTGAGGTGAAGTGACTTGCCCAGGGTCACACAGTGCCTGAGGTTAGATTTGAACTCAGGTTTTTCCTCACCTGGGGCTCTTTCTGTTTTGCCTGCAAGCTGCAACAAATACTACAAAGAAAGTCACATGTGAGCAGATTATTCCCTTTGGAAGTACCCCAGACAACAGAAACACTAAAAAGGTAAACAAACACAGTAACCAAGAAAAGTACAAACAATAAAATAAGTAAAGGGGGGGGGGCGGAGAGGGGAAAAGAGAAAGAGAAAGGAACAAGCATTCATTAAACAATAGTCTCTCTTGAAAGACAGGAGGATGGGTGAGGCCACTAGGTGAGGGGTTGAAACAGGGAGAGTAAAAGGGAGAAATCTTGACTCTGGTTGGAGGTGATTCCCCTAAAGAACACTCCTATTAGAGGAGAGATAATAATGGGAGATAAAGACTTTATAATGGACATAATCATCAAAGACATTGGTGCTTGGAGAGACCACTACCTCTAAGAATGCTGGGTGTGCCATCCATTGATTGTATCCTGCCTTAGGAAAAGGGGAATCAGAGTTTCTGAGGCAACTGATATCTAGAAAGGCAGGAGGGCATGGACCCAGAAAGGAGTTTGCATAACAAATGGGGGGAGGAAATCATGGGAGATGGAGTAATGAACTGTACAACCAAGGAAACAGGAAAATCCCTGCCATGGAGCAATACTTCCATCTATCTAATACAAGTGTTGATATCTCTAAGAACGAAGCATTATGGAAAAGAGAGGCAGGAGCAAAATATACAAGACTAACACAAAAACTGTTTAAAAGAGGGAACTCAAAACAGGTATCTTAGAAGCTTTAATTCTATGAAGAATACAGAGACTAAAAAAGGAACAAATAAGTGTGTCATAACAAATAAGTGAAAGAATAAGTCTAGAATAGAAAGAAAAGGAAAAGACTTACTCAAGAGAATGAGGAGAAGAAAACATTTTTAGGAAAAGGCACAGAAAATGAAAAAGCTAACAAATAAAATAAGTGAAAGGGCAGGAGAGAAAAGGGGAATTTACTTGCCTGAGTAAATTTACTTGAGCTGAGGGAGAAAAGAAGAGAAGAATTAGATAACTAGATAAAAGGAAGAAAGTAAAAGGAATTAATAAGCTAAACAAAACTTTAAAATTAGAGGAAAGGGTGACAAATGGAGGGGTGAGAAAAGGGAGAGCATCTTTGAGGTGAAGGGAATAAAACCTCTGAGACTATGGTTACCTTAAAGCATATTAAGCAAAAATTACTGCCTAGACAAAATACTGTATTTAGAAAGGAAAGAAAAACATCCTAATTGGGGGGGGTGGGGGAACAACATTAGAAACCAATGGAGGAAAAATTAAACCTTACTTTAAATCTCAATAGCTTAAATGATCCAATAAAATGAAAAAGAGTAACAGATTAGATTTTTTAAAAACCCAATTTGTTATTTATAAGAAACACACCTAGAAGCAAATATACAGAATAAAAATTAAGAACTGATGTAAAATTCGCTAGGTATCAAGTAGATTTTTTTAAAAAGGCAGTAGTTACAATTATGCTCAAATAAAGCAAAATCAAAAATTCACAACATACAAAGAGATAAACAAGGAAACAACATTTCACTGAAAGAAATCAGAGACAAAAAATACTATCACTACTAAACTTACATGCTCTAAGTAGAGTTAAAGGACTCTTGATTCTGCTAATTGCTGACTACGTGACCTTGGACACAACTTTCTCATCTGTAAAATGAGAGAGTGAGACCACATGGTCCCTGGAGTACCTTCCAGTTTTATATCTAATCCTGGGGCTTCAGAGTTCTTTTAAACCATTCCTCTTATTTTATAGATAGGAAACTAAAACCCAGAAAGTTTAAGGTTATAGTCACTAGAACAGTAATATCCACCATAGAATGTAAGCTTCTTGAAGAAAAGGACTGATTTTGTTTTGTTTTGTTTTCTCTTTGCTTTTTCAATGTATCTCCAGGATTTAACACCATACCTGGAATATAGTAAAGGTTTGTTGACTTTTTAAAAGACTCAACCAAGGTCACACAGTAAGTAGCAGAGTCATGATTCAAACCCAGGTCCTTTGATTACAAATCTAGTGATTTTTTCCACTTAACCAGGTTCAAACACTAGCAGAGTTTCAGTGAAATCAGCACACAGACTGCCGCTAGGTGGCAAAGTGGATAGAGTGCCAGGCCTAGAGTCAGGAAGATATGAGTATAAATGTGGCCTCAGACACTTAGCAGCTGTGTGACCCTGGACGAGACCCTGTTTGCCTCAGTTTCCTCATCTCTAAAATGAGCTACAGAAGGAAACGGCAAACCACTCCAGTATCTTTGCCAAGAAAACTCCAAATGGGATCACGAAGAGTCAGATAAGACTGAAAAACAACAACTGCATTTCAAAGAGTAAAAAACTCCCGGCAGCCTGCCTGCCAGTTTGGAAGCTCCAAAATGCAGCATAGCCAGAGGATTTTGTGCAATTAATCAAAGAATCATAGATCTAGAGGTGGGAGGGATCTTAGACTTCATCTAGTCCAACTCCATTATTTAACACATAGGGAAACTGAGGCTCTGGAGGTGAAGTTACTTTCCCCAGGTCAAACCAACAGCAAGAATGGGAGGCAGAATTTGAACCCAGAACCCACAGCCAGTATTCTTTCCACTGAGCTGCAATCCAAACCTTTACTCTCTGTGCTGGTTTCTCTGCCTATTCTTCTCTCCCCCACATGTACACACAGAGGGGTTAATAACGGTTGTGCAATTTCCACCACATGCGATACTTCTACCCAGGGTAGAAGGTGGGTGGGCCAGCCAGGGCCTGAGAATTTAAAGAACAGCAGACATCAAGAAAGTGGCATTCTGCCAACAGATGTCTTTTCTTCAGCAAATCTTCCTCCTATGGAGAAACTGCTTCTCAGCTTCCTGGAAATCTGAGACATCTGCTAGATGGTTCTCACACATTTCACTTTTTATCAAAATCTATAAAGTTGGAGGGTGGTCTTCTGTTTTGTTTTTGTTTCCCACAGGTTGAAAGGTTAAGACTGAGACCCTCGAAAGAGATTGACCTCATCTGACTGTGGGAATCAGAGAGGGGGAGTGGGGGGAGTACAATTGTCTCCTTTGACAATTTGCTCTATAGGGCCCTGGATGCAGAGATGAAAAAGTCCTTATCTAGCCCAACCCTCTCATTTTGCAGATGAGGAAACTGAGGTCCAGAGAGAGGAAATACCAATACAGAAAGTAAGCCTGACAGGCAGGTTTAAAGCCAAGTCTTCTGAGTATAGGTTCCATTGAATTGCACCCCTTCTTTGAATACTCATTAGACCCAATGATGCTGTCATGAATTTTGAGGACATTAGTTTCTTTCCACTAAATGCAGTAATGCCTGATCATATAGGCACATGCCAGAATACAATGCCTGGCCATATACACTGAAATGCATATAGAGTCTGATTTCATACATGCATACACATACGTAAAGACCCAATGTCTTATCCTACATTACACAGTCAGATGTCCTCTCTCCCCGCACCACATCGCAACATGCGCCATTCTCAGTCCCATCCTTACAGTCTTGTTACCTCAGTGATAAGTGTTAAGAAATAGAAAATAAACATAGGAAGCACCCAATCACCAACTAGGATGCCAATGAATGTTTGCTTCATGAGGCCACTCTAGATGTAACGGATAGATTCTGGGCCTTGAAACCAGGAAGACCTGAGTCTGAATCCTGCTTTAATCACTGACTATCACCTAATCAGTCTCAGTTTCCTCATCTTTAAAATGGGGATAATTTCCCCTACATCACCGAGTTGTGAGAATCAAATGAGATATTACATGCAAAGTGTTTTGCAAGCCTTGAAATATTAGATAAAGGCTAAGCTATTTAAAAAATTATTACCAGTGAAAATTACAAATAGTAGTAGCGCCTATTTCTGCTACTCACATAGAGCTATCAGCTCAGCAGAAAGACATGGCTCCAGATTTTCCCAATCCAATTCCATCCCCTAGTTCCAGTTAGTGGCTTGCTTTGTTGGGCATTGATTACCCTTGCTATTTCAGCAGATAACTGAGGCAAGAGTTAATAGAATGCAGCATCAGAATCTACAGTCTTCCCAGTGCATGGTCCAATAATCTTTTTGTTCTTCATAAGCTCAGAATGTATTCTTTTCAAGTACATTAAAAGGTAGAGTTTCCCTTAAATAATTGTGTGGAAGGCCAGCCTCTACTCAATGTCATCCAAAGATATCATAAGACCCTATCCACCTTCAGGTATGTTCTCTACCCAGACTGACCCAGCCTGGTTCCATCCTCTCCTCTTACCTGACCTAAAATTTCATGCCCTCTCTCTGACCCAATCCCCTATGAGAGTCATGAGTGAGATATCGAAGGCAGGACTTTCTCTACAGAAAGCCCCCATCTTGCCCAAAAGGGTAGAATGGTCATTTTGTTCTTTTCCATTCTCAATTATTCCCCCTTTTTTGTCATTGTTTCCCCAGCACCCAGCACAGTATTTGGCTCATAGGATGTGCTTAGTAAATGGAATTCATTCCACAAACATGAAATGTGCACTCACAATGAGCTACAAAGAGCAGCAGAGGCTTTGGAGGTGAGGAAACTGGGTCCTTGCCCTCCAGGGGCTACTAGTCGGGCCGGATTAGCCTGTTGATACAGGTTGATTTATTAGGTTAGCTAGCTCTGACACTGGGAAAGACCCAAAGGGGAGGAGATGGGAGAGAACATTCCTCAAGGAGAAAGAAAGGGCAGTGATGAATATCATTTGGAAGCTAAAAAGTGATCCCAGCTAACAAAGGCACCTGCAAGGCTTATCTAAGGGCTGAGAGAAGGGTTCCAGAGAGGCTAGAAATCCTCGAGTGAGGAGAAGCAGCTTTGAAAGGGAAGAGTGACAAACTTCATTTATTTCCCAATTTCACAGAGGTCCACACCTAAATAAACATTAATTATCCACAGGCCCATTACTGACAGATAGTAACAGCTGATACTTATGTCTTGTTTTAAGGTTTAGAAACCACATAGGATCACAGAAATGTAAATAGATTTAGGGCTGGAAGAAACCTTAAAGGTCATCTAATCTAATCTCCATATTTTAAAGATGGGGAAACTGAGGCCCACACTTTGGAGTAGAAGGATGTAAATGCCATTCTTTCAAGACTCCAAATTCCCTGCACCGTACTAGCTTCTTAAGGGCAGAAATTATTTTCATTTTTGTCTTTTTGTCTCAATGCCTAGCAGATAATAGGCCATAATATTAATATAATTGAATGATATTAGTAGTAATTAGTAATATTCATAAATGCCTGTTGATTGTCACTTTACATTTAAGCTCTACAAAAACCTATACTGTAGACACTAAAGGTACTATCATCCCCATTTTAAAAATGGGTAAACAGAGGCTCAGATAGTTTAAATGATTTGTAAATAATTATACTGCTAAAAGATGTCAGAAGCATTTGGACGCAAATCTTTCTTGACTCCAAGTCCAATATTCTTTCCACTATGCTGGGCTGCCTCTCAAAGAGGTACTTCATCAAAACAAATGAAGACATGGTGGAAAAATACTAGTTCGGGAGTCCCTTCCCTTAACGGGCCTATGAGCTTCCTTCTTTTCTTCTTTCTTTCTTTCTTCCTTTCTCTTTCTTTCTCCCTTCCTTCCTTATTTTCTTTCTTTCCCTTATGAGCTTTCTAATATGTAAATGAAAGGCTGGACGAGGTCACCTTTAAGGTCACTTCCAGTTCTAAATCCTGTGCTCCTATGAGTAACCTTATTAGGTTGTTTTTTGATAACCAGCAGCATATTCACTCAGACCTAACAACCTTTTAGGGTAAGAACAATGACATTGTTAGTAACTGATACTCCAATGGATCTATGATCCCATATGAGTTGGTATTCCCTCCAACACTAATTTAGGGTTAGAATTAGGGGGCTCAGGTCAGCTCATAATAACCTAGTCATCACAAGAAAAGCATCCCAGGTATCTTTCCCATTTCAGCTGTGTTGAAAGCAAAACCTTGGTATCTCAAGACTCACCCACTCTTCAGTCATTTTTCAGTGGTATCTAACTCTTTGTGACCCCATTTGGAGTTTTCTTGGCAAAGATACTGGAATGGTTTGCCATTTCCTTCTTCTGCTCATTTTACAGATGAGGAAACTAAGGCAAACAGGGCGAGTGACTTGCCCAGGGTCACACAGCTAGTAAGTGTATGAGGATGGGTTTGAACTCAGGAAGATGACTCTTCCTGACTCCAGGCCAGGCACTCTTTCAACACCTAGCTCACCCACTCTAGCTCTTACTGAAGGAGCTCCCTCAAGCAGGGGCCAGGCCTTTTCATTTCAGAAATCCCTTGTTCTTCAGTAATTGTTACTAACGTGGACAAATCATGACTTTATTCTACATGGGACCATAGGCCTAGAACTGGAAGGGATGTCTAGTGCAACCCCCTCAGTTTACAAGTGAAGAAATTGAGGGGAGGATGAGTCTCTTCGCTAGATACTATTTTGGTGCAGAGGAAAAAAACACTGGATTTGGAGCTGCAAGAACTCCTGCTTCTGTCACCTGTGTGACCTTGAACATGTCACCTCACCTTGAAGGGCTTCGGGTTCTTCATTTGTAAAATGAGAGGGGGGGGGAACTAGGGGACCTCTCATTTGTCAACTCTCCCACTGTACAGCCTTGACACAAGAGAATAGGCAAGAAACATGGCGCAGTGCAAAAAGTGTTGAATTTGGAGTCAAAAGACTTGAGTATTCTTTGGTCCATCACCCAGATATGCCACTTACAACCTGTGTGACATTAGACAAGTCACTTCATTGGGAGGGGCTTCAATTTCCTCATCTGCAAAATGAAAAGTTTGGACTAGGGGAATTGCTAAGCTCCCTCCAGCTCTAAATCTTGGGATCCCAGGCCTCCCCTTATTCTGGCTGGCAATTTTCTCTTTAGAGAACAAAGTCATTATTTCTCCATCTTAGCAGAGATTCCTAAAGGAGAAGAGCCTGCTTTCTGTCACTCTCCTCATTCTCCACTCATTAAAATAAACACATGCTCAGCCCTCAGAGCGTGGTAAGCAGAGGCCCCTAGAGCCCTCCATCACTGCTAGTTCCCGCCTGCCACTCTAGCTGCCCTCCCCAGAGCCCCACTAGGCGGGCGATTTATTTTCAGCCTTCACAACAGTGCACCCCTTTTGGATCCACTCTCAGAATTTATCTTGCATTCCCTCACAGACTTCACAACCTCAGTGCCTGGACATTTGAGCTGATTGCTCCCCTCTTCCTATTAAAACTCTGTCTTTGTGTCTATTCCTTTCATCTCAGCACAGGCCCCTGAGCCACAGAAATGCCTACTAGAAAGAAATCAATGAGCACCCTCCAGCCCCTACCAGGGTTAAACTGCTCACTCGTGTCTTCTCCCCGTGCTTACCTGTTGTAGGGGGATGGGGAGGGCATGGTACATGTTTGTGTCGATGAGCTGATGCTGTGTGTTAGAATCCCAGGTGCTTTAGGGGGCAGCCTATGGAACATGTCTTCTTCTAGCCCTAGACCAAATGCTCTTGGAATCACAGTTAACTCAAGAGCAATTCTCCGATGGATTTTAACTCTTCCCTTCAAATTCCCCCTTTCCGGGGAGGGATGGATGTCTCCTCTCTGGTCGGCTGAAGAGATGATTAATGACAGCTGTGCCTGGCTTCAGTGGAGTTGAGGGCCAAAGGTCCCTTTGAATTGAGTGAAGGCGGCAGTCTGCCTTCAGCTTATTTTCCCAGCTTTCATCCCTTTTTTCAAGTAATTAAGTATGAAGAAAGAGGCAGCAGTAATTACGCTCCTTTTTTCTTCTCATGAAACAGCTGCCCTGGCCAGTCCTGGTTCTTTTTTTTTCCTATGAGTCTGTGCTGTTTTTTTCCCCCTCTCTGAAACACTCTTATGGAATGGTACCCATTGGAAGATATCATCACTAAAGCAGCTATAGAACTGATCATTTCCTTCTTCCTCATCCATCTGTGGCCCTGGCAGCTGACTGTGACCTAAAAGTGGAATCATCTTCTTCTCTCAGACTTTAGGGTTCCTTCAGTTCTTTCGTTTTTGAAGAGTTTCCTAAAGGAGTCATTTATTTTCCCACAATCTCCAATTATCTAATGCCTTTCCCATGCCCTTAGGGGTGACTGATCAACTTTGCCTCTTTCCCTTCCCCTGGAGCCATTAATCTAGTACTTCCTAGGATAAAACTTGGAATTAATAATGCTAACCTTCAGAAGATTAAAGTTGATCTTAATATGAGAGAAAATCAGGGTGTTTGGAAATGCTTCTTGAATAGGAAACAAAGTAGATGCCAACTGAGTGGGGAGTGGCTAGACAGTTATGGCACATGAATATAATTGAATATTACTGTTATGTAAGATATTATGAATTTTTAAAAAGCATAGGAAACCTGAAGCAAAGTGAAGTGAGTAGAACCTAAGAAATATACATAAATATGTAATATACATATTCACATACATATATACATAAATAAAGCTTAAAGAACTATGTAAATATTGATATAATACCAATAAAAGAAAATTATCCTTGGGATACCCAGAATTTTTCATGGAAATCCCAAGAGAACCAAAGTTGTCTTAGTAAGACTACCATTTTCCCATAGAACCTCTTAAATGGCATGATCATGCAGAGGTCATAGGGTAAAAGAACAGTAAATGGCTGCATTTCCTCCCTCTCCCATTCTCTCCTCAGACCTTAAGCATAGGTTGGAGAAGAACCTCCATCACACATAAGAAACTGTTGCCATTCCATTTTGTTAAAATGAGAGCTCCTAGTCCAAGCTTTTCTTTCCCAATTGGCCCCAACTAGTTGACCTTTTTGCTTTGGATTGCACCCCCTACCTAGGCTAAAGCAGATTTCAGTTCATTGACTCCTACCATCTTGTTGTCCAAAGAGTCCTCTTAATCTTTGAAACCAACCGCTACCTTACTTCACTCCTAGAACTGACTTCCCCCCTCAGCCCTTCTCCATTCTAACAAAGAAGCCAGGGATGGGACCACTTGTTTAATTAAGGAAACATCGCAGCAAGATTCAATTGCTTGCTCCTCGTGAATTTGCGTTTTAACACAACTTCTCATGACCTGACACTCTCGGTGCTTCTTTGGTCATTTGCAGGTCTGAATAATAGACCTGGATTCTTGGCTTGGCCTGACCTACTCTCGTATTCCTCTTGTTTGTTGGAATCTCATTAAGCCCACTACTGATAAAGAAGCATTCATTTGGCTATTCTACAGCAGAACACATTCTGATTTCCATGTTTACTCTATTCATTCAAGCATTTGGAAGCTGGATCACCACTCCTTTTAAAATATATTCCTTGGTAATCTCAGTTAGGTCATGTTTTAAGAGCTGCCTAAAGGATAGCTATGCTAAAAACCCAGAGTCCTCCCCCAACCTCTCATCCTCAAACACTGAAGGAAATTTCTAATTACAATTTGAAGTCACTGGAATAAAATTCTGGGTTAGGAATCTATGCACCTGGAGAAGGGAGAGGAACACAGAAAGAGAAGATAAGAGGGAACTAAACAAAAAGACCTATACACATTTCTTTAGCATTTCACAAAGTCTTTTTCTCCTACCAATCCCATAAGGTCAGTGATAGAAACTCATGATCAGAGATTTTTCCCAAAATCCTGCAGCTACTTAAGGATCAGAGCAGGGATTCAAACCAGGTCCTCTCAATCAAATACCTCAGGGTATTTTCCATTCCATTATCTTGTTTTTCAGCAAACTGAATCTGGCATGGCCAATTCTGCCTATTTCACAATTGAGCCCTGAGGTCCAGGCCTGGGTCAAGAGCATCACTTTATGCCATTAGTGAATCCATTTCTCTGTCTGCCAAAGTCATGTTGTTGTTTCCACTTCTGTTTATTTTCTCAAGAAGGCCAGTCAGTCAGCAAACATTTATTAAGCCCTTACTAGGCATCAGGCTCTGTGCTAAGTGCTGCAGAAACAAAGAAAAACAAAAATATGTTCCCTGCCCTCAAGGAGCCCATATTCTACTGCAGGAGACAACATGCAAACATCTATGTATGTACAAGATATATATACATATGTATATATATATATGTGTGTGTATGTATATATATATATACTATATATGTGAAATTTCTTTGGAAGACGGTAAGCACTTAATAAATGCTTATTGACTGGTTGAAAGGTCATCTCAGATGGGAGTTGCTAACTCTTAGAGGGGTCTCCTGAAAAAGGTGGGATTTGAGATGAGTTTTAAAGGAAGCCAGGAAAGCCAGGAGGCAGAGGTGGAAATGGAGATCATTCTGGGCATGGGGAATAGTCAATGAAAGAGTAGAGAGTTGGGAGATGGAGCATGGGGTACAAGGAACAACCAGAAGGTGGGTATCAATAGACTGAAGTGTCCATGGAGGGAGATAAAGTGCAAGAAGGCTGGAAAGGTAGGAAAGGACCAGATTGTGAAGGGCTCTGACTACCAAAGAGAAGGTTTTAGACATAGCATTGGGGCAGGGAATTGGGCCTTTCAAGATGTCCAAGCGCCTTGCCCTTCTTAGTAACACCTCCACCTGCTACCTAAGCAGGTGCTTGGAGACTGAGCCCCCTTCCTCAGACAATGCAGCAAAACCAAAGCAGCCCCTTCTGTTAATAAGTGGCACCGACGTAAACCTTTGTCACATTTAAGTCTTGTGACATTTACTTTTCCCCTTGGAGAAATTGAACAGCACTCTGGACTGAAGGGAGGATTTTTTTTCTTATTGGAATATATGGTTTGTAAAGACTCTGGAGAGCTGTGGTTGGCTGCTTATTTGGTGGGTGATTATTGACTTTGAAGCCTGTGATTTCCAAATTTTCATTTCTGACTGAGGCCATGTGGACAAATGTATCAGACTCACAGTGTCAGGTCCATGGTGTTGGAGATCTCTTTGTGGGCAGTAAATATAGTGCTTTCTGGTCCCCCATTCATCTGCTGCTCTGACAGTTGCTCAGGAGCCACTGGGGAGCAGATGTCCCACAGTGCTCAGTAACAGCTTAATTATTTCCGTCACTGACTTAGCCCCTTCACCTCCTGACACAAACTGAAACAGGATGGAAGGTCTAAAATAAGAAAGAGCAGGTTCTAATACAAAATATTTTGCATAAAGAGGAGTAGTCTTTTTCTCCTTTTCCTACACACACAAGAAATCAGCTGTTTCCAAATGCCATTTGTAACAAGGGCCAGACAAAAGCAACTCTACACTTGTCAGGGCCCTGAGTGTTAGGCACAAGTATGCTTACCAAGATTCCATTTCTCTGGAGACTGTGTGCGTGGAGCTGGGTAAATCAAAAGGATAAAAGAGAGTACAGCACGGCAGGGTGATTGCATCAGAAGAGCAATAAAGACTTCAAAGCTGGAAGAAGAGGAACAGCATGGAAAAGTAAGTGGAATACTTACCTTGGGGTTCACTCACCCAACATACCACCACTAGCTGGTTGGATCTCCAGAAGTGTGGCTATTACTACTACCAGTATACTAGAGGTAACGCTGGGTGGCTCTCCTCCCAAATGCTATGGCATGGGTCCCCATCAGTGTGTTTCTCTTTAATCAGAGAGCAGACTCAGTCCTTTAGTAAAGATGTTTTCTAAGTATAGTAGTTAAGTATAGTAGTTACAAAGCACTTCCCCCAAACATCAGGGGCACGCCTTCCCACAAATACCCCCCAGAGTCCAGGAGAAGGGAAGAGTGAGCATGAACTTGAAGAACAATGGTGCTTTACAATGTACAATACAGTGCATGCATAGGAGACGTGCATGGCCAAGGCAACTCACAACTCCAATATTACAGAGCCTTGATGCCCTTCCTCTCTTTCTGGTGGGTTTTCACAGAGTTCACTCTACTGTTCAGTTATTCTGGCTCTTTGCAGGGGGGCAGTGTCTCAGCGGGACCAGCAGCAGCTCAGATGGCCTACATTCCTAAGGTATGATATATTGGCTGGAAGGGCCGTTCTGCTGCAAGGCTGACTCAAGCAGACCGCTGGCTGTTGCTGGACTGGACTGGGAAGCTTGCTCAGACACTGTGTTCTTCTCAAGGCACATCTGAGTCAGTCCTCTAGTCTGATGAGCTCACTCTTCAGTGGACACTACAATCTTTTTCCTACCTTTGGCCACTGTCTGGGCTGGGAAGTACTATGCTGTCTTCAGCTGGAGTGTTACCATGCTTTTTTCATCTGGAGTGCTACAAAGCTCTTTCTGCAATAGCAACAACCCTTAACTTAGGACTGGCAGAAGCTTCTTCCCTTTGACTCCCCCAGAGCCTCAGCTCTCTAGAAGTGTGGCTGTTACTATTACAGTATACTAGGTGGCTATTTTGTCACCTCCAGGCAGGAGATAAAGAAGCCTTGCCTCTGTTATCTACAAATTCTTCCTCATTCAAAACTCCTTTCCCTCTTTAAGCCACTCCTTGGGGTTATTAGTTTCAGTTCAGTCATTTTCACCTGTTATACTCCTTTTAGAGTCATATGTAGATGGGGGCAAGGACAAAGGTATAAATATAGTCTGTGCTTTGGAAGCACATTCATTGTCTTGTTGGCTTCTTCTTCTTAAGACATTCACACTTCCACACTGTAGACCCTTTCTAGGTGAAGAATGTCTATTTTTCATCTGAAAATTTACCTTTAAAAGGTAAAATTCCAATTTACCTTTAAAGGTTTGTCTTTTTTTTCACCTTACACCCTTTAAATTGGCATAAATGACCAAAAAAAAATTAATTTATTTATATATTGTTGGTAAAGCTATGAAATCATATAACCATTTTGGAAAGCAATTTGGAATTATACAAATAAAGTGACTAAAATGTTCATACCCTTTGAAACAGAGAATCATTTTTGGACTTATACCCCAAGGAAGTCATCAACAAGAAAAAATTCCACATATGCTCCAAAATATTTATAGCAACGTTTTTTGTGATAGCTAAGAATTGGAAACAAAGTAGATAAGCATCAGTTGAGGAATGGCTAAACAAATTGCGGCCTATGAATGTAATGGAACATCACAGTGCTGTAAGAAATTATGTATGATGAATATAGAGAATCGTGGAAAGAATTATATGAACTGATGCAGTCAAGTAAAGCCAAGAAAATAAGATAAACAGCAACTGCAACAGTAACTACACACCAAGAAATCAAAAGTAAATGTAGCAAAATTATAAAGATCAGTAGTACTCAAATGAAGAGACAGGAAAAGACACACCCAATCTACCCCCTTCATGGAAGCAGGAAGTCCACATGTGCTATATACATTGTATGTTTTTAGACTTTTTCAATGTATGGATCAGCAGTACTATTTTCTTTTTCCTCTTTGAGAAAACGACTATTTGTAATACGAGATGTCTCTCTGAAAAGGACAGGGAGAAAGATAGTTGGGATATTTCTAGTGATGTAAGAAACAAAATATCAGTAAAAACTTATTTTTTTAAAGTGTGAGAATGTTTTGATTTGTGGTTTGTTTATTTTTTGCCTTTGCAGACCTTTAATTGTTGCTAAAGTCTTACTGGGGCATCCCCTTTACATAAGCATGCCAGTGCCTGGTACAAGAAAAGAGATCAGCAGTAGTGTAGACTCTTTGCCAGTGTCTGAGAACAAACTGAGATCCCACAGAATGAAGAGAGAAGACATCTGAGCTGCAGAAAGGAGCCAAAACCAAGGGACACTCTGAGTGAAGATTCGTGGACAAGGCTGGCCAACCTCATTCCTGTGATACCATTGACTTGGCCAGACTTTTCCCTCTATTTTAATGCAGGTCTTTTAGAGCAGAGGTATCAAACAGATCATGACACTTTTGAGTGCAGCCCAAGCCAGATCAAAATGTAATTGGGAAATATTTAACAAAACAAATAAAAATGCAATGAAACAGAGATAACATGACATTGTAAAACTAAGTCAATATGCGGCCTGCAGGGATCCTTAAGTTTGGATTAGTGGCCTCATTTCTATTTGAGTCTGACACCACTGTTTTAGAAGATTATTTCCCAGATTTCTACACAGAATCTAAGAAACAGCTATAGTCATCTTCAAGTTTAACAATGCCACTGTTAAATGCTATCCCCACTTTGTTATGCTTCCAGAAAGAGGGAACTTTATCCATTTCAGAGGCATGATTCTTGGTGAAACTATTTTCCCAAAATACTCTAATGAGAATTAAGGATTCATTAACTCTCATTTAGGAATGCGTGTTAAAATGTGTTCTCCATCCTTTTCTAATTGCTTGAGCAAAAAGTACTTTACTTTTAAAATGCATGGCCTTTGTCTGGTCTGCAAGTAAGGTACAGAGTTCAAATGACTTTAGAGATTCCCAGATTGTCTTGGGTTGGGGCTTAAGCCAGTTAATGTTGTTTATTATTATTTCCAACATTATCACAAGATTATATAGATTTAGATACAGAAGAGACATCAAATCCAACTCCTTCATTTTACAGATGATGAAACTGAGACCAAGAAAGTGACTTGCTAAGAGTAACGTAATTAGTAAATGTCTGAGACAGGATTCAAATTCAGGACTTCTCGATTCCACACCCATCAGTCTGCCAATTCTGCTCCCTAGCTGTCAGTCCCACATTAAACCCAGTAGTTCCTGTAAATCCTGAGTTGACAGGGACATGAGGTACATATTTATTTGATCCTAATAGGGCAGTCAACTTGGTAGCCATCAGTAATCAAGGTGATAATAGCATCTATTACTCACACACACTACTAATAGAGACAGAATCTAGCACCTCTTCTCTATTAGAGCAGAATAACGAATGTTTTTTTAATTTCTGAATTCTGTCCCAAAGGTCATTATCCTCCATAGTTTTCAGGTGTACTCATCTGAATGCACTGTCCACATCTGGGGAGCAATTGAATTTGAACAGTTGAACCAATCACATTTAGCTTGAATAACAAAGCTCTTTGGTTTTGAGGACCCATATGGAACAGTAGAAAAGACACATTGTCATAGGAGTCAAAAAAAAAAACCTGGGGTTTTCCCAGCCTGCCTATCTCAATGACCTTGGGCAAGAAGCTTCAACTTTCTGGGGCTCTATCTCTACAACATAAAATGAAAGGGTTGGACAGCTCTAAATTTCTGTGATTCCCCATGATTCTCAGGCCTTCGTCCAATACAAGATTTTGGTTCTGACAGCCATGTAGACAGAACTGGACATAAACACACAACTAAGTGGAATCCATCCGTAGAAGAAAATTAAATGAAAAGACTATCTTATGATCATAGATCTAGAAGAAACCTCAGAGGTCTCTAGTCCAAATCTTTCATTTTAAAAATAAGGAAACGGAGACCCAGATATTATAAGAGACTTCCCCATGATCTTTTGGATAGTAAGCATTGGATATAGGATTTGAACTCATTTTATCTTACCCCAGAACCAGGACTCTGTTTTTCTTTATTATCTGGCAACCATATCTTCCCTCACAGGGCAATTAGGTAGTTCAGTGGATAGAGCAGTGGGCTTGGAACCAGGAAAACTCATCTTCATGAGTTCAAATCCAGCCTCAGTCACTTACTTAGCTGTGTGACCCTGGGTAAGTCATTTAACCTTGTTTGCCTCAGTTTCCTCACCTCTAAAATGAGCTGGAGAAGGAAATGGGAAACTACTCTAGTATCTTTTCCAAGAAAACCCCAAGAATGACTCAACAACAACAATCTTCCCTTAAGTTAGTTTCCTGATGGTTTAAAATTTTACAGAAATAATAATAATAATAACTAACATTTCCGGTAAAGTTGGTAGCATAAGAATATAACAAGGTAGCAGACTGTAGGGAGCAAAGATTAGAGTTATAAACACTATCTCCTCACTTTATAGACAAGGAAACTGAGATGTGCTTTCCCTAAAGTCACACAGATAGAAGATAAGTAAAGCCAGGATTGGAACCTGGATCTTTGAGTCCAAATCTCATGCTCATTCTGCTCCATCACACTACCTCTCAATTCCCTTTTAGAGCTTCGGAGAGAAAGCAGTCATTGACAGCCATGTAAATGGAGCTAGACATCAACACTTAACTAAGTGGAGCCCATTGTCAGAAGAAAATAATGGTTCGTGACTTTGTTTCATCAAACAGTAGATTGGAAGCTTTATCAGTGCTCCAGTTTTATGCTGTGTCTGGTGAGTGCATTCTTCAGTGTAATTTACCCTTCTAAGCTGATGCAGCTTCAGGATCCCTGGCTCTGGAACCACTTTGGGGCAGGAATACAGATTCTCTTTCAGTAGCATTATTGCTGAGTCATGGAGTCATAGTGAGTGGGAGGGGAGTTTGAGAGAGGCAACAGGAAACGTGCTTTTGCAGCAAAGTATTGACACTAGAAATGGGCGCATCCAGGCAATAGAATCTCTTAACAAAGCTAAGCTGGTCAATGATGGGGATGCATAACTTTGTAGGGGGAAAAATTGAATTTTAAAAAGTACTATTGAGCAGGGGTATTCCTAGATGAGCTTTAAAATGTGTTTGCTATGTGATCCTGGCTAAGTCTCTTAACCTCTGTTTATGCTTGTTGAATTAAATCATACTTCTGGATTCTCAAATGATAGAGTCAGATCTCAATGACAGTAGAAAGTAAACTGAGATGAATCTTAAAGTCCTCATGCAGAGGGCTCATAAAATCATATATTTAGAGCCAGAAGCGACCTTGGAGAATGTCTAGTCCGACCATTTGAAGTTTACCAATGAGGAGAGAGAGACCCAGAGGAGCAAAGTGATTGTAATTGTAACAGAGAAGAATTTGCACCCAGGACTTCTGTTTCTAGAGCCAATATTCATTCCATTATACCGGCTTCCTCACAATTATAACTGTTTTGCCTGGACCTCCCCAGTTTATTTTGACTCTGCATACAGATAAAAGTTCTGCAACAACTGGAAATAGAGCAGAGGGAAGAGGTTTGAGGTTCCTTCTTCCCAAGCTAGTCCAACCAATAGGAAAGTCCCTTTAAATCTAAACATTCAATTAACCTACAGTAAAGTAAAAAGTACAATAAAAAGAAAACCTACAATGAATGTGTAAGCCACAAAGAGCAAGCAAGGAACAGCATATAAACTCAGTCAGCCCACAAGCATTTATTGAGCACTTACTGTGGGCCGGACATTGTGCACAAAGCAAGTCAGAATCCATCCCTGTGCTCAAGGAGCTTATATTCCCATGGACAAGTGGGTCGTTTCTAGACTGTAGGATTTAGAGCTAGCATGGATGTTGGAGACTATTCCATTACCCACAAGGAAACTGAGCCCCAGAGAAAAGTGACTTGTCTGAGATCACACAGGAAGCAAATGGCAGAGTCAGGATCTGAACCCAAGAATTCTAACTCCAAATCCCTCCAGGGTTCCTTCCATCAGTGGGATAGGCTGGAGTCAAAGAACCTGGATCCAAATCCAGCCTCCGTCATTTTCTGTGATCTTGGACAAATCATTGAACTATTCATTTTCCTCATCTACAAAATGAGACGGGGCCCCTACCTGGCACAGCGGATAGAGTGTCAGGAATTCCTGACTTTATGAAGACTCTTCTTCAAGAGTTCAAATCTGGCCTCAGACACTTCCTAGCTATATGACCCTGAGCAAGTCATTTAACTCTGTTTGCCTCAATTTCCTCATGTGGAAAATGAGCTAGAGAAAGAAAAGGTAAACTACTCAAGCATCTCTTCGAAGAAAACCCTAAACAAGTTCCTGAAGAATCAGACATGACTGAAAAATGGCTGAACAATATAAAACAAAACAGGAAGACTAAAGGGTCTCTAAAGCCTTTTACAATTCTACTCCTCCAATACTATGTCTTCACCAAACCAGGACTGGAACCCAGATTCCCTGACTCAGTTCCACTGAACTTCTCATTGCATCATCTACAAGAGGTAGACAGCTACCTCCCAGTATGGGTGTCTTCAAGTAAGACTGAGTGGCCACTGGGCATAGATGCCATAGAACAGAAGTCAGTAAACCACAGCCCAAGTTCCAATATCCAGAGATTATTTTTTTGTACAACCAGACAGCTAAGAATAGATTTTACATGTTTAAATACAATTAAACTTCATTTTAAGTATGTAAAAGCCATCCTTAGATCACCAGGTCATATAAAAACAGGCAACAGGCCAGAATTGGCCCATAAGCAGGAGTTTCCTGACCCTGCTAAAGAAGTTATTTGTGCTTTAGTAAGCACCCTTCCTCCAAAGTGGCTGGCTCCACAAGCCTTTCCTTCTTTTGTTTGAAATATTATGGATTTCAAGAATATCAAGCCTCAACCCTATTCAAAAGCACAACCCTATCCCAGAGCACAATCTAAATAACTTTTAGATCCTTTCTTCTGATTATCTGCTATGCCCTATCTATATCCTTCCCCAATAACACAGATAATGTGATCAGATGTAAAGGGAAACGTGTGTCTTAGGTGTGTTAAATTAGAGCAAGAACTCCCTGAGAGCAGGAACAATCCTCTTTTTATACTTGTATCACTATTGCCTAGCTCAGTGTTTGCCACACAGGAAGCATTTCATAAATGCTTTTTCATTCATTCATTCAATCTGACATCCTGTTGGCAGGTCACCCTTTCAGATGAATTATGATTCCATTATTCAAGTGAGAGGATGGTGAGGGGATCTGCTGGCCTGGGTCACTTCCCATGGAATCAGACGCATTCATCCTGGCTCCAAGGTAATAGATGTGTGCTTGGGGTCTAGCTAAGTACTGGTTGCTTCATGTTTTGGAATGATGCTGCAACCCCTCATTGGTCCCTGTCACTGAAGGACTGTGTCAAAGATGCCTGGCAATATCACCCCAAAAGAAAGTCCTTCCAGCCTCTTTGCACAGGCCCAGTAAGCCGGGAGTCTGCCAGGAAAGCAGCTGGCCTGGAGTACTCCAGGATACTTGGACCCATCAGTTATGGCTGGCAATCAACTGTTCAGTCCTCTGTCTAAGGCATTACCACTGCCCAGACAGTCCTACTTCTGGGATAGGGAAAAATGATATTGGAGAATGAAAACAAGTAGAGAGTGAGTCTGTGTGGCACAATAAACAGAAAGAAGCAAGCACTGACATTTAAAAAAAAAAAAAACAAGACAAGTGAGGATTCAGGTTTCCAAAGCAAAGCCCTTCCCCCTTGGTTTTTTAAGTAGCCAGGATTTTCAAAGGGGCCATAGAGCTCTGAAAGACCCTCCTGGAAGTGTTACAACAAACTCCCTAAAGTTTACTTGCTTCTTTTAAAAAACAATCTTTTTACAGACATTTACAACTTAGCTTCCTCGAGGTAAGGCCTCTGTCCTGGGCCAACAACCTCCTCCTGGAAGTTTTTCATCTTCATTCAAGGCTAAGCTAAATGTGGGTGCCTAAGCCTGCTGTTTAAGGCCTGAAGCAAGGCAAAAGGGTTGATTCAAATTGACTTTAACATGAAAAGAAGGGACTCCAGAAAGATTGGTCTGTGTTCATGCTCCGTTCTCTGGATTTTGTGACTTCCCCCTCATTGTCTTATGTAACATTATGAGTCTTTCTTCATCTCACATTCCCAGGCCAGCTTGTCAGCAAAAGTCAGTGGAGCTAGGCTCATGTTCATGGGGCCTTGAAGCAGGCAGACAATGAGAATCCCAGAATACCAAGAGTAGGAAGCCACCCAATTCAGCTCCTACCCGAGCATTTCTGGTCAGTGGTCCACTGGGCTCAGCTTGAAGACATTCAAATAAGGGACTCCATATCTGATGCAAAGCCGCATTATGAGAAGTTCCCTAGATTTAGAGTCAAAGGGATCTGAGTTCAAATCCTGACCCTGTCTCCTACCACCTGTATGACCTTGGGTTAGTTACATTACTTTTCTGGGCCTCATTTTCCTCAGCTATAAAATGTAGGAATTGGATTAGATGACCAATAAAGTTTCCTCCATCTCTAAATCTCTGTTCTGTAGGACAACTCAGATCATTCAGAAGAACCAACATAGCCAAGATTAAAAGGGGAAAAAAATGTGGAGAAAAATTTTATAGACAGTTTCTCAGATAAAGATGTCATATCTCAAATGTATAAAGAACTTTGTCAAATTTATAAGAATACAAGTATTCCTCAACTGACAAATGGTCGAAGGATATGAATGGGCAGTTTTTTGATGAAGAAATCAAAACTATATACAGTCATATGAAAAAATGCTCTAAATTACTATTGATTCAAGAAATGCAAACTAAAACAACTTTGAGATGTCACCTTACACCAATCAGATTGACTAAAGTGATAAAAGGGGAAAGCAACAAATGTTGGAGGACATATGGAAAATTTGGGACACTAATTGACTATTGGTGAAACTATGAACTGATCTTACCATTTTTGAGAGCAATTTCGAATTATGCCCAAAGAGTTCTAAAACTGTATGTCCTTTGACCCAGCAACACCACTATTAGGTCTGTTTCCCAAGGTGATTAGGGGAAAAGGAAAAGAACTTATATGCTATAAAACATTTATAGCAGCTCTCTTTATGGTAGAGAAGAACTGGAAATTAAGAGGATGCCCATCAATTGGGGGATGGCTGAACAAGTTGTGGTATATGACTATGATAGAATATTACTGTGCTATAAGAAATAATGAGCTGGTTGATTTTAGAAAAAACATGGAAAGCCTTGCATGAAATAAAGAGTGAAATGAGCAGAACCAAGAGAACATTGTGCACAGTAAAAGCGATATCATTCTAAGAATAACTTTGAATGACTAAGCCATTTGGAGTATTATAAATACTCTAATCAACTACAAAGGACCTATGAAGGAAGGTGCTATCCACATCCAGAGAAAGAACTAACAAATAGATGTATAGTATGGTTTTACATATATATATGTGTGTATATATATGTACACATACATACATACACATTTGTGTGTAATGCTAGCCTTATCTAGGGAGGGGTGAGGAAGAAGGGAGAAAAATAAAAAGTATACAGCAGAGAACAAAAGAAAACTTAGTAGGAAGCACAGAAAAGCAGGATAGCTTTGAAAATGATGTGTAGTATTTATTACATAGGTTTTCAAAAAAGTAAACAGTGTGTAATGGAATCTGTGGTTTATATACATATATGTATATATATACATAAAACATGATTTTATATATATATATACTAATCAATTTATATGTATATACATAAATCCTCTTTTCATTGTGCTATGTATATTGAAATGTGCTTTTTTTTCTTTTTGCATTTAAATTCAAAATCAATAAAAACAATTTTTAAATGTTTGAAAGGACTTCCTTGTATTGAGCTGTAAGCTTCCTCCCTATAACTTCTACCCCTCCTCCTAATTCTGCCTTCTGGAGTAGCACAGACCACACAGGACATCTCTTTCACATGTCAGTCATTCAAATATTAGAAGATATGTAATATTTCATTTCTTCCTTACCCATTCCATCCCTCCTCCCCACATATGTACATACACATCCCAGCTAAGTCTTCTCCTGTCAACCAGGATAACAAACTTCCATAACCAATAAAACCATCTACTCCCTAAAGCCATCTTTTCTCAAAAAGTTGACTTCCAGTTCATTGAAGCTCCTGTCAAAAATTCCTGAATGGTTTGGCCTTAGAGAAAATGGGAGGAGGAAAAAGGAAGGAAGGAAGGAAGGAAGAAAGAAAGAAAGAAAGGCAGGAGGGAAGAAAATCAGGAGGGAGAGAAAAGGGAAGGAAGGAAGGAAGGAAGAGGAAGGAAGGAAGGAAGGAAGGAAGGAAGGAAGGAAGGAAGGAAGGAAGGGAGGGAGGGAGGGAGGAGGAGGGAGGGAGGGAGGGAGGGAGGGAGAAAGAGGAGGGAGGGAAGAGAGGCAAGCACAGTTTATCTTTTGTGACCTCTTTTCTTCCCTATTTGACCTGTTTCTGCTCCCTGGCACTCTTCCAACATCTCCCTCATCCAGGATCCCTTTCACTCACTTACAAACACATATACAATACCTCTACTGGGCTCCATTCCCAATAATCATTACCTTGAGATATTTACTAATCAGAAATTTACTAATGACAATTATCTAATTTATATTTACTAATGTAAATAAAGAGCCTCTTCTTAGGACACATAAACTTTAAAAGGGTTTCAAAGGTCACTAAGTCTCCAGCATTCAAAATAGTGAGACTATAATGGTACAATTATTTAACAAAGGGTGGAATTGGTCATTTGGGTTACTCGGTTTGACTCAGAACCCCTCGAAAGACATTGCTAAGGTGTCTGCCTACTGGTCATGACCACATTGTCCCCCTGCAGCAGATAGAACAGTGAATCCTGGGGCAGCTTCTTCCTGTCCCCAAGTCTCTTTCCCTTCTTATTTCCAGCCAATGCTTTTGGGGGGCCATTCGTCAAGGTTGCAAAAGCTATTGGAGTGTCAGCAATCCCCTGAGAAAAACTGCAGTCCTCTGAGCCCGGGAAATGCTCGGGTGAGCACAGAGCAGAGCCAGAGAGCTGTGTCTGTGTCTTTGGAGGCACCTCTCTCTGCACAGTCGGGTGCTTCTGGCCCATCACTCAGGACACAGCAACCAAGCGCTGCAGGCTTCTCCAGCCCGACAGAGCTGGATGAACATCCCTTCCTTGTTTATCTCATCAGCAGTTTGACAACAGCTGTTCTGGAGGCACCATCAAAGATTAAGGGGCTGTCAGGGTGAGCCACACGGTTTGATTTCACACCCAACAGGAAGGTAGCTGAAATGTGAAAGGCCCACATGCCTTCCCCCACAGCCAAGCTCACCGGAGCATTTGCCCCATTCAGGGACGCCCAGCCTCCATCCCAAATCCTTACATCTTCATGGGCCCCATTAGTATTTTTGACTCCCCCAACCTCCATTGGAGGTATAAAATTCCATCACAGGGTTCCATCTAAGGGAAGGCTGCTCAAGTTCACCCAACAAAGGAATGCCTTCACTCTGTAGTTAACTAGCCTCCAGCCATATTTGTAGAGTTCCATTTCTTTAAATATTCTGTCAAATCGAGTGGGAAAAGGAATAAGGGGTGTTTGGTCATGCAATTTGACAAATTTATATAATTATGAAGCAGTTTTGAATTTGGTTTTTAAAACAAGCCTAATAACTAGAACTGTTTTTAAAAACTAGAATGGGAAAAGCAACATGGGGTAGCCGATAGAACAGAGGCCTCCAAGGCAGTAAGACCTGGGTTCAAGTCTCACCTCTAACTCATGCTGTGTGACCCTGGGCAAGTCACTGAACCTCTCTAGGGAACTCTCAAATAACTATAAAGTACAGAACAGGTACTAATCTGAATAAGTAGTGTATATATATATATATATATATATATATATATATATATATACACACACACACATATTATAAATGCCTCAGTGAGGGTTCCCTATGCCAATAAAATCACAAATATGGTCAAAAAAATAAACTAACATGTTAAAATTAAATTATTTTAACTTAAATTCAATATTTAAATATTAAATACCACCTCAGGGTAGTCAGTTTCCCATCCCTGGGGGCAGGAACTATCTTTTGCCTTTTTTTGTACCGGAGAACTTAGCATAGTGCCAGCATATAGTAGGCACTTAAGAAATGCTTATCAAAATGTTTCTTGTATATTGCAAGTAAGTTACCTCCCTGCCACAAGGAGGCATCAGAGTAAGATTTCCATGGAGGCCATCAATAATGATGAATATTTAATTCACAGGACCACAGGATCATAAATCTAGAACTAGAAAGTTCCTTCATGGTCATCTAGTCCAGGGCAGCTAGGTGTCACGGTGGATAGAGCACCAGCCCTGAAGTCGGGAGGACCTGAGTTCAAATCCGGCCTTAGACCAAACACTTATTAGCTGTGTGACCCTGGGCAAGTCACTTAACCCCAACTGCCTTAAAAAAAAAAGGTCATCTACTCCAATTTTTATAGATGAGGAAACTGATGCCCCCAAAAGGGGCACTAGGGTCACAAAGGGAAAAAATCACCAGAACCAAGATTAGAATTCAGATCTGCTGACATCAAGTCCACCTTGTGGCTACGTGACCGTGGTTAAGTCATTTACCTTTTCAGTGCCCAGAGACAACTCTCTTAGATTATAAATTATAAAGAAGGTGCTAATTTGCATTAATAGATAGAATTACCTCAAAGAGAGTACCCTCCAAATGCAATAACAGGCCCTGTCTTTAAAAAAAAAAAGAATGGTCTGTCAAATCCAGGCTATTGATTCCATTTACCAAACATGTATTCAACCCCTATTGTGCGTAAGGCACTGTAATGATTACTAGGGGTAAAACGCAATGCTCCCAAAAAATCTGCACTCAACAAACAAGTCTTCTACCAGGGGGTTACAGGGTAGAGGAGAATGCTCTCGCTCTCTCTCTCACACTAATCAGAGGACTGAGGCTTTTAAAAGATTCTAAGAATTGGCGTTGAGGAAGGGCAGCATTCCAAGATGGGAGACAGCAGGAGGTGGAATGCTGAGTTCAGGAAACAGCAAGTGAGACAGCTTGGCTGAATTGTAGCATGTATCAAAGAGAAGAATGTAAAATGAAGCTGGAAGGACAGATGCCAGACTGTGAAGAGCTTTAAGTGATAGGAAGAGTTTGAATTTTCTCCTAGAAGTAATAGAGAGCCATTGAAGTTTCTTGTGTTAGGCAGGGACATGGAAGGACCTGTGATCCAGGAAAGATATTTCAGCAGTGGAATGATGGAATTATATATGATAGATGTCATGGAAGTATAATCTTTGTCAATAAAATATTATTATTATCTTTTTTAACCTTTGTGGACCTCATAACAAAGAAAAAATATAAAAAAAGAAAGGGATTAGCAAAGTTGAAGTCTGATACCACACGCAGTCTCCCATGCCCATAGCTCCCCCCACCTTCTGCAAAGAAGTCATGAAAATGCTGTCTCCTGCATCTTCTTTGGGGCCAGGATTTGTCATTACATTTTCTACATTCATTTTCAATTGTTTATTTCTTTTTTCTACCTTTATATTATCATGGTCATTATGTATATTGTTTTCCTGGTTCTGTTCATTTTGCTTTTTATCGGTTCCTATAGGTCTTCCCACAGGTCTCTGTACTTGACAGATTCGTCATTTTTTACAGCATAGTAATATTCCATTACATTTATGTACCACAACTAGTTTATCTATTTCCCACTCAATGGGCATCCTCTTTGTTTCCATTTCTTTGCTATCGTCACAAAAAGCACTACTCAAAATCTTTCTTTTTTTGGATATGTTCCCTTGGTTGGTTGGTTAACTTATTAGCATGTTTCCTATTTCCAGTTCTATAGCTGACTCAAAGTGGGCCATTTCATTCTTTTTTCTGCCTTAGTTTGCCCATCTGAAAAACAGAACTCACTGCTCCTACCACGAAGATTGTCTAGATCCTTTCTCTCCATTTATATTCCTGACAGGTGCTGGGCACCTTGGAGTTTGTGAGGTGTTAATGCAAAATGTTGTGATGCTCATTTCATTATTTTAAGAAGTAAATAGCAGGAGAATGCCTCTGTTCTCACGTTGCTAGGTTACTCAAAGGCTTCCCTGCCTGCAGATAAGGTCTTGAGGCCCCACTAAAACAGTTCAACACAACAGCCACTCTCACTCTCAGTGGGTGGAAGGTAAATCTGAATGCCAGAGCTGCTGTTCTCCCCAGACAAATGGCATAGCCTGTCTCGTGGCAAGCTATACCAATATCCTCTTCTAAAATAGCCCAGCTCCAGGAAAGGCTCTCTGCCAAGAACTCTTCAGCACAGGGCTGGCCAGGTTTACTGGCTGGCTGACCAACTCCAGCCTGCTTTTCTGATGAGCTCAGGAACTGTGTCTTGTACATTTTAAAAAATCTCCTACAGTTCCATGCACACAATAGGCACTTCATAAATATTAGCTAAATTGAGCATAAGGAGAGCTCATCAAACGGGACCCAAAGCAAACACAGTAACAAAGCCATGACATGGAATCACTGAATCTCAGATCTAAGGGCCCCTCCTCAAACCAACCTAGACCTGAGTAATAACTTCCTCTCCAAAAGCTTCCCCAGCATTTGCCATGATGTATGTGCTTGGGCATTTAAAAGCTGGTAGGGGAAGGATCCTTAACCATTTATTCCTATCCTCTATTAAATGCCTATTATGTGCCACCTAGGCATTGCCCTGAGAAATCGAAGACAATAATAAAAGAGTCTGTGCTCTCACAGAGATTGCATTCTCCTGGGGAAAATTCCATGCACAGATAGGTAAATGCAAAATATTTAGAAAGTCATGGGGGTTTGGGGGGAAAAGTTAACTGATGGAGGGGCCAATAAAAATCTCATGTAGAAACTAGAGCTGAGCCTTGAATGGAACTAAGGATTCCAAGAAAGGCAGAGGAGGAGGGGAGAGCCCTGCATACACAGGGGACAGCACACACAAAAACAGTAAGGCAAGACATGGTGTGTCAGTCTCCATAAACATTTTCTACCCAAACCATACTATCATCCGGTGGCAGCACCAAAGCAGAAGCAATTTGGAAGCTCTAAAGCAGGGGTTCTTAAACTGGAGTCCAAGAACTTGGTGTTTTTCTTAAAATATATATTTTTGATAAATATATTTAAATTTAATTATAATCCTATATGTTTTCCTTCATGCATTTCAAAACATGATTCTGAGAAGGGCTCCAGAAGCTTCACCATACTGCCAAAAGGGTCCATTACACAAGAAACAGTGGAGAACTCTGTTCTAAAAGAAGACAAGTTCTTCCAGATATAACAGTTGTAGTGCCAAGTAACTCCCCACACATGCAAGGGAGAATGGGGGAGAACTCCCACCCAACACTTCATACTAGTTACTGAAGATATTATCCTGCTCAAGAAAAGATCCCAACAGCTGTATTCTGATGTGTCTGCTCCTTTGTCTACTTACGAATGATTTAAGCACTGACAACATCATTTCCATTCCCTTAAATTTGGGGATGTTTTCTCCCCTACCCTGTAAGTTTGAAGAATAATTTTAGAAAAGTCTGAAATGATCTCATCATCAGGCATGTAATATTCAGTATTCATCTGTAACCCTCCATCCATCTGTTTCCTTCCATAGCAATGGAAGAAGCAAAAAATCCTATAAAGTGGTTGGTTATAAATGAACATCAGAGAGAAGACAAGGTGGGGGAAGACCTAGACTGTGAGTGAGGAGCCTTGGGATTTAATCCCCTTCCAGATCTAATATTCTATAATCCCTGAGGAGGAGAAAAGATAGAGAAGAAGGGAATAAACACAAAATTTGGGAATTTGGCGGAGAAACTATGGAGAAAGAGATTGATCTGACTTGGAACAACCCTTGAGCTGAAGAAAAGTTGAGTTTTTCTACAATTGGAGCATAATTTGGAAGGGGTAATGGTTTAAGGAGCTATGTTATGCCAATGGCCTCTTTTCCCCTCCTCCTTCCCACACATACCCAGGCCCCCAGGGGAAATAAAGATTTTGTTTGAAGTTAAGTTAGGTCACAGTACACCGACTGCCTTTATTAAGAAAGTAATAAAGTAAAAGGAGGGAGGGAAATAGTCTGCTTTGTTGTTTGGGTTTTTTTTTTAATTCAGTATGGCATTGGCTTTCTCAATCCTTGATGCTTTTCATAGCTTTTTTTTTTTAATCAGTTTTGCTAATGCGAATTTCCCCGTCCCTTGGCATGTAATTAAATGTTTCCCCAGGACTGTACTGTAAATTAGCTTTTAGAAGGATCTAATCTGTGCAATAATATGGGAATGCATCTCAATCTGTACAGAAAACTAGTCTGTTATGTCATCCAGGGAGGAGGAAAGGATTCATGGCCTAGAAGGGAGACATGAGGTCTTTTCATTCATTGGTTCAAGAGCTAAAACAGCAGAAACATGCTTTCAGTTAATCCAATGGCCATAGATTAATTTAAAAAATTCATAAGGGGGGAGCATGAGAGAGAGGGAAGAGGCAGAGGGAAAGACCCAATGATGTGTTTGATCATATGAATTCTTCTTCGTGAAGGCACATGGCAATATGCCACCATAAACTTTTATCTGTTGAGCTGCCTGGACAGAGATGAGAGAGTAAGTTCACTAAAATGAGTTCAGTCCATCACCCAGCTACTTTTGCAACTCAGTAATAAACATTCTATATGCAAATTACCTCCAGTGAATGTCCAGAAATTGACGAGTTCCTCCTGTTGTATCTTAACACTAAAAGAAATTGAAAACATTTTTATGGCTTATATCCATAATGACTTTCTCCAGTGTGAGTGGTGTTTTTATCTGACAGTATGTTGTTATTCTTTTTAGGGCCTTCTCCTGTGCATTACTAATTTACCCATTTTCCTCCCCTAGAGTAAGAAGATGACAATGAAAAACAATCTTCGAAAATATATTCGCCCCAATAAGCTGTATTAATAGCCTCCACAAAACTGAGACAAAATTCCCATTGTTCTTGAAATCTAATTGTTTCGAGAACAGTGAGAAAAGTTGAAGAATAAAAACCATCTCTCATTTGCTGAAATTAAACTCTTTTTTTTTTTTTGGTGACGAAAGGAAGGACTTGGCTGGACTCGGAGCTCCACTCTTCACACTGTTAAGCTGTCACATCAGAAAACGTTTGGCTGCTTTCTTGTGAGAGAGTTTTGGTCTAAGCTTCATGATTCAATTAAACAGAACAAACAAAGAAAGGTTATTATGCTTTGTGCCATTTAAAAATCGAAGGGGACAAAGATGATGGCATTGTTTTTCTGTGGGCTCCACAGGGGCATTAAATGCTCAGTCATGCTTTTAGAATCCCTTCTTTCTTCC
Source organism: Phascolarctos cinereus (assembly GCF_003287225.1). Lineage (NCBI taxonomy): Eukaryota > Metazoa > Chordata > Mammalia > Diprotodontia > Phascolarctidae > Phascolarctos > Phascolarctos cinereus. Next base: position 53,352,661 of record NW_027556180.1, read on the forward strand.
TAATCCTGTTGCCTTTAAGAACAGGTTGGCAAGGACCTTCAAAGTGCTTCTCTCTCTCTCTCTCTCTCTCTCTCTCTCTCTCTCTCTCTCTCTCTCTCTCTCTCTCACTCTCACTCTTTCTCGCTCTCTCTCATTTTCCTATTCCCTGAAGTGTTACAAACTAGGTAACCTGGCCAGTGAATTAGGTCCTCCATCTCAAGCCCCATCTTCCCCTCCATTAATAAGCTTCATGTCTTTACACCATGACTTGGAACTCAAACAATGCACTCAGGTATTTCTACCTACCTACCTTCCTATCAGTGTGCCAGGAGCCTAGCAGTGGAGTAAATGGAATTCCACAGTCACCGAATCTCACAGGTGAAAAGCACCCCAGAGATCATAAAGTCCAAGCCAGATTTGAACACTGAAGGGAAATGCGCTTCCTTCTGGGGCAAACTATTCTACTGCTGGGTATCTCAAATTAAGAAATGTTTCCTTAAAATTGTCTCATTGCAACTTCTACCCACCGTTCCTAGATCTGAGTCAGTATCACTAGCAAAGCTTAGCTAACAATTTTGACTAAGGGGGCAGTAAGCCACATGAGTGATTCATTTCAATTCTCTCCTCTTTGGAACCACTGCCAAGGCTCAAGTCTGTGGCATCAGGTGACCCCAGGTATGCCAGAATGGAGCTCTTGACCTTTTCGACCGTTAGCAAATGTAACAGCTCTCCCCCTTCCTCCTTACCCTGCTACATATGGACAGGGACTGAGAGTGTCAGTGGCCATGCATACAAGAGAAGTGGAGGATTCAGAGGGAGTGGGAGTGTGGGTATGACTTTCTTACCCCGAGGGGAGTGTGAACTTGAAAAGGTGAAAGGAACAGGGACATAATGGTGACCAAGGTGCATCAGATTCCTTCTGCCTTTGTGACTGTTAGTTGCAGGGGTCTTAGACCACAGCCACTCTGGAGCAGCCTGGAGCCTTTTTTTTTTTTAGGGGAGTTCCAGGTCAACAAGGAGCCACTGTTCATGGGGACTAGAGTTTTGAGGAAATGGATAGTACAGCTGGCAAGAGATAAAAAAAGAAGGGGGTCAGTTCTCTTAATAGAAAAAGGGCTGAAACCAAGATTTGAGTGGGTAAATCCACTTATGAAAACAGCTAGGTTAATAGGACAAATAGTGGTGCCCACAAGGAGAGAGAGGCAGCCAATTCTATAAGAGCCAGAGAAAGCTTGTTGGTTAACTCAGAGGAATAGTGATATTGGATGATACTTGGAGCAAAAGTGGATGAATATTTGATAGATAACAATTTTGCCTTACCACCACGGATCTGCTGGAGCCAGCTCATATTGAACTCAAAAGAGCTGATTGTCAATTTTTCAGTTTGCATTTACAACTTGGAAATCAGCAAATTGTAGAAATCAGGGCTTGATTTAGTATTTTGATGGTGGTCTAGACTTATAAAAGTGATGAAGAAAATGTTAATAATTCAGATTAAACTTAAAATGTGTCATTCATGCTTTTTTTTTCCTCCAGAGAGCTGATTGTTCCTAGCACCCCTCCTGCTAACTGCTGACTAGGGTCAAGTGATGCCCTTTGTCCCTCCCCAGTGCCACCACAAGCTACAGAATTTGGAGAGATTCATCCCTGGCTACAAGGTAGTGAACCCTTTAACCACAGAAACTCTTGATGACTGTGTATTGAAGAGTTGCAATCAACATGAATTGAATGAATCCCTACACAATGAAATGCTTGAAGCATTTGGACCATTTACTTATAAACTATGTACTTTATAAGCAGTGTGAGCTATATAGTGTTCACACTGAATAATTAACAATTGATTCTCCCATGCCCGGTATAAGCAGGCTCTAACACACCTCTGTTAATACATGTTAACACTGCAGATTAAACTTTAAAACGTGTTTTATATACATTTTTTGGATAACCAGGTATTAAGCATTTACCAGCATACCACTCAGTGGTACGAGAACATACCACCACCACCTTCTGACATTAAGGCATTAATGGCTGATAACCAATTCTCACTACCACCGTCACCTCCCAGAGACAATTTAACAATGACAGTTTAACAGTCAGCAGCTATTAAAATAACAATTGACAACACAGTTATCCAAAGGTGAAACTAGTACTGGAAATTTTGGATACTGAGTCAAGTGAATGAGTGGAGAGATGGGAGCAGGAACTTTGCCCATACACCCTCAGCTATCTCCTCTCAGACAACCTGGTATCCTATCCATATGAGATACTAGACTCATCTGTAGTTACAATTGTGCTTTGCTACTCTGGTGCTGGGAATGGTCTGTGTTCCTGGGTGGGCAGGCCAAAGGCCATTGTGACAGTGAGTACCATCATAAGTACACATTGCTTAGAGAAAAAATTGTTCACCCATGTAACATCGATTCCATCTTCCAGGGCACTAGGCTAGTATTCTGTGCAATGAAAGTAATTTAGTAAATAGTACTCTGGTGTCCTGGACGAATGAATTCATTTCACACAGGTCAGGAGTTTACTTCCAAAGAACAGTTCACTCACTCCCTGTCGGATCAGGCTTGCATCTAATGGAAAACTCAATTGTAATATGGAGGACACACAGAACAGCAGCTCCATGACACTTCTGGACCTTCAGATCTTGGCTGGGATGAGGAAACTTGGGTTGATAACTCTGGGAAACTGGAGTAATTCTCAATTTGGGGCCTTTGGGAACATTGGCTCCTTCTATAAAAGGGAGCAAAAGGCACAGTGAACATGAAGAGGATATCTTATGTGAGAAGTGAGCTCACAGATTTTGCTGCTAAGACCGCCATCAAATTCTGGTCTTCCCAAGTATGGGTTAGTGAAACTCAAAATAGGTATTGTCTTAGTCACCATAGACAGTTCCTTCTCCTTAGCCCTGCATTAATAACCCTCCCATTGAATTCAAGCAATTCAGCAAATACCAAGGTAGTAAGTGACTATCATGTAACAATTAATAAGCAATAATTTATTAAGCAGCTACCATATGCCAGGAATTGAGCTATGTGCTTGGGGTACAAGGACAAAAATGAAACACCTCTTGCCTTTGAGGAGAATGTTTTAATGGGGAAGGCAATGTGTACATATAGAAGAATATAAAAATATGTACAAATACAAAGATTCACCATATGCATAATGCAAAATGAATACAAGGAAGTTTGGGGGTGGAGGACCCTAGGAGTTGAGGGAATGGGGAGGAGGGAGATTAGTATAGGCTTCTTGTAGAAAAGGGAATCTTGAAGGAAACCAGACATTCCAGGAGAAGATAAAAGAATGTTATTACAGAGGACAGAAACACGACGGTCACTGCTCTCAGAGAGTTTACATTCTAATTAACGATATTGGAGACTTGGGTGAATCAAGTCTTTAGGATGTGGTTTGATTATAGTGAGGAGTGATAAAATCTCTCATAGGTCCTTGTGTGTGTGTGTGTGTTTTAAAAAGACCTTCTCACACACGTGCACTTGCAATGCAGATATGGAAACATTCTCCCCAGATCTGAAATTAGAATCTGTCCTTTTGGAGGCTTCACAATACATTCTCAAATGTCACCAAATACCAAGCTGAGGCCTACAAAGAGGAGATGTTCAGAGCAGATACAAAGACAACAAGGAAGGGTCCCCTGCTGGATGTCCTGAGCTCATAGCTCAAGCAAGCAAAAGCCAAGGTCAAGAATCAGAGGCAAAAGAACATGCTCATGGACTTGGCTTCAAAGACCCCACTTTTGTCAGTGGTGGTGGTGGGGGGAGTTATCCTTCCACTGATGCAGCCCAGAAGTGTTCTATGCCTTCAGAAACAGTCTTACTGTGCTGCTCTGGCCAAAAAGATTTATCCCTGGGAAACCAAACTGATGGGCTCCTAGCCAGACTGGTTCTCCAATGACGAATGTCAGATCCATCACCAGGCCTGCGTTTGAAGCCTTTCTAGCATTAACACATGCTACAGCCCAGACAAACAGGTTTTCTTGCTGTCTCTCACACACACAACATTCTGTCTTCCATGTCTGTGCCTTGGCACAGGCTGTCCATGCCTGCAATGCTACCATCTCTTAGAATCCCTCATTTACTTCAAAACTCAACGTAAGCGCTCCTGTCTACATGCAGCCTTTCCCAATTTCCCAGCTGCTAGTGCTTTCTCTTGAAAAAATTATAATTAGCTTATATTTATTTTGCCTGTGTTTTGTATATATATTCGTATATGTTGTCTCCTCCAAAAGAATATAAGTTCCATGAGGACAGGGACTGTTTCATTTTTGCTTTTGTATCTACAATGCTTCACACAGTGCCTAGAACAAAGTAATACTTTACAGAAGGTTTGACGGTATCATGGGAAAAGCCCTGGATTTGGATTCAGAGGACCCAAGGTCAAATGCTGGTGCTACAACTTATTACCTGCATGACCTTAGAAAGGTCACTTTATCTAGGTTTTGGCTTCTTCAGCTAGGGAATGGAGAATTTTAGACTAAATGACCTCTTCTAGCTTTGAAGCTATGATCATCTAATACTATGCACGTTAGAAATCACTATATTGCCTTTGAGGTTTCCCAGGATACAATAATATCAAGATGGAAAATGACCCATGTTTTTCAGGTAAGAAAAGACTGACTAGAATGAGGAACCCTTGGCTATTGTCTAAAGGAATAGAATTAAATTTTATCTCCTCTGGGTCCTACTCTATAATTTTTTTCCAGTTAAGTAAGTTCAAAATGGAACTTATTCCTTTTCATTGAACCAAAGTAACACCGACATTGTTGTTCAGTTGTTTCAGTCACATCCAACTCTTCATGACCCCATTTGGGATTTTCTTGGCAAAGAAACTAGGTTGCCATTTCCTTCTCCAACTCATTTTACAGATGAGGAAACTGAGGCAAACAAGGTTAAGTGATTTACCCATAGTGAGTAAGTGTCTGAGGCCAGATTCGAACTCAGGTCTTCCTGACTCTAGGCCTGGCACTCTATTCACTGCACTACCTAGTTGCCCCAACACTAATGAGTCCTCCCTTATAAGTTTTGAATCAATCTTCCTTTGGTAAACGTGTATATCAAAAACACTACTTTTAATCTAATCTTAAGTATTGTGCTTGTTTATGATCTTTTACTTACAACACAGCTCTTTGAAGTCCACTGGCAAATATAAGTTTATGTACAAGTCCTCAAGCACAAGTCTGACCTTGTTGTCCCCTCCTATTTAATCAACTCCACTGGCCTCCTATTGTCTCTAAGATCAAATGCAAAATCCTCTTTTGGCCTTTCAAAGCCCATTATAACCTCTCCCTCTCTTCCCTTTCCAGTCTTCTTCTACCTTACTCCCACCCATCACCCCTATGTGCAATGCTATCAGATGACACTGACCTTTGCTGCTCTTCGCACAAGATTCTCCATCTCCAGAGTCTATCCATTTTCACTAGCTGTCCCTCATTCTTTTTTGTTTTTGCTTTTTGGTAAGACAATGGGGTTAAGTGACTTGCCCAGGGTCACACAGCTAGTAAGTGTCAAGTGTCTGAGGTTGGATTTGAACTTGGGTCTCCAGGGCTGGTGTGCTATCCATTGTGCCACCTAGCTGACTCTTCTGTCCCCCATTCTTCAAATTGTCTCCCTCATCATCATCATCTCTCTCTCTCTCTGTCTCTCTGTCTCTGTCTCTGTCTCTCTGTCTCTGTCTGTCTCTCTCTCTCTCTGTCTCTGTCTCTCTCTCTCTCTCTCTGTCTCTGTCTCTGTCTATCTCTCTCCTCTCTCTCTCTCTCTCTCTCTCTCTCTCTCTCTCTCTCTCTCTCTCTCTCTTGCTCCTGGCTTCTCTGGGTTCCATCAAGTCCCAGCTAAAACTCTGCCTTCTACAAGAAGCTTTTCTTAATCCTCCTTAATGCTGGTCTGTTAGCTCTATTGATTATCTCCAATTTTCCTCGTATGTACGTATATCTTGTATGTATGCATTTGTTCTCATGTTAGCTCTCCAGTCAGACTGTGAGCTCCTTGAGAGAAGGAACTGTTTTGTCTTTTTCTTTCTAGGGGTTAGCACGATGTCTGGCACATAGAAGGAGCTTAATAAATGCTTACTGAGGCTCAGATTCCTTAAGAACCTAGCCAATAGCTCACAAGTGCTCAGATTCCTTAAGAGTCTGGCCAACATGGCCACTTTTTAATAAACTTTGTCTTTGGCTAAAAAAAAATGCTTATTGACTGACACAGTAAACAAGAAAATTCTCAGAGCTAAAGAAGCACTTAAACCATTGGGGTTGTTGAATTGTTTCAGTTGTGTCTGACTCTTTGTGACCCCATTTGGCATTTTCTTAACAGTTACTGGCAGATATTGCTATTTCCTTCTCCAGTCCATTTTACAGGTGAAGAACTAAGGCAAACAGGGTTAAATGATTTGCCCAGGATCACACAGCTAGTAACTGTCTAAAGACAGTTTTGAATTCATGAAGATGAGTCTTCCTGGTTTCTAGCCCAACACTCTATCCACTGTGCTGCCTAGCTGCCCTTAAACCATTGATTCTTCCCTAATTCCACTCCCAACTAAGATCCGTCAACCATATTCAGAAGGTGTGAGAAAACAGCAATGATTGAGTTTTACCAAACTATGACAAGAGAAATTTAAGTTTGACACTAGTAAGAACTTTCTGCTTAGAAAGTTTACGAGACCCTAAGCTGCATCACCCCCAAAAGACGTCTGTGACACCTAAATGTAATCCAATCAGAAAGTGTGTGTAGAAGCACTCACACAGACACATACACACACACACTCACACACACACACGTGTGTGTGTTTGTTTGAAGATTCCTAGATATCTGATTTCAAATTCCTTCTCTTTTAAATTGCTAGATGGAGACTTCTATGAAATTGGATCAATCCTTCCATTACATCTGTGCCCTGAACCTGGCTGTCACAAATTTTTCTGCTAAGAAAAATCCTTGAGATGTCCAGGGGGACTTCTTCTGGTATCTAACTAAATGCAAATTCCATTTCCATACTCAATTTCTTTTCTTTTTATTCTTGACAAGTACTTCTTTACCTCTAACATGCTCCATAGTATTCTGCTTTCCCCCTGTCTGATCCTACTCTATTCTCTTCACAATATCTCTTCTAGACCATACTGTCTAATTCTCCTAGTCAAATTCCCACTACTCTAGAAATAATTTTCTATCTTTTAGGCAACACAAATGATAGAAGACCCTTGTAGTCCTCTGGCCCTTTTGGGGAAAAGCTACTTATCCTCATGATGATCAATCTCTGAGGAGGTCTTTAGTTTAAAAATTGCATAGTTTAGGCTTTTTAGAGAGAAAAGAAAGCCTTGGAATTCTCTCTCTAGCAATCCCAATTTTGAGAGTTTGGAGATCCAGACTTCTAAAGAGAGAGGGTAGAGTTTACATGAAGTGCTAGGCTATTAAAGAGACAAAAAGATCATGCATATTTCTCTATCTCCTAGCCTTTAAGGTGGAGGAGCACAAAGGGACTTCAATCATAATAAGGGGAAACAAAAGCCTGGACGTTGCCTTCTATTACCATGAGTCATTTAAAGAGTGTAGATTCATGAGCCAATCATTCTGGAGAGCAATTTGGAGCTATGCCCAAAGGGCTATAAAACTGTGCATACTCTTTGATCAGCAATACCACTGCTAGGTCTGTATCCCAAAAAGATCATAAAAAAGGGGAAAGGGCCCATGTATACAAAAATATTTTATAGCAGCTCTTTCTGTGGTGGCTAAGAATTAGAAAATGAGGGGATGCCCAATGATTGGGGAATGGCTGAACAAGTTGTGGTATATGAATGTAATAGAATATTACTGTTCCATAAGAAATGATGAGCAGGCGGATTTCAGAAAAACTTGGAAAGACTTACATGAACTAATACTGAGTGAAGTGAGCAGAACCAGGAGAACGTTGTACACAGTAACGGCAACATTTTGTGATGACCAACTCTGATAGACTTAGCTCTTCTCAGCAATACAATGATCTAAGACAATTCCAAAAGATTCATAATGGAAAATGCTATCCACCTCCAGAAAGAGAACTATGAAGTATGAATGCAGATCAAAGCATAATATTTTCTCTCTGTCTCTCTCTTTTTTTTTTTTGGTTTTTTCTTTCTTGTGATTTTTCCCTTTTGTTCTGATTCTTCTTTCACAACATGACTAATGTGAAAATATGTTTAATATGATTGTACATATATAGCCTATATCAGATTGCATGCCATCTTGGGAAAGGGGGAGAGGAAGAAGGGAGAAAAAAATTTGGAACTCAAAATCTTATAAAAGTGAATGTTGAAAACTATCTTTACATGTAATTGGGAAAAATAAAATATTATTAAGTGGTGGGGGGGGAAGTATGGGTTTATTGGGAAGGAGCTTGTCTCTCTAGTAACCCCAAGTTCATTTCCTTCTGGAGGAATTCAAGACCTCAAGATGGTATCATAATGCTGGATACCTGTATGCATCTCTACAGGGGAAAATGGGGTCCACTGGAAGAGGGAGGAGAATTGTATTGATTATTTATGGACTACTGTGAGTCCTTGGTGTTTTAGGCATTCTGTCTGTGGAATGATACAAAGGCTGTTTTCTATAACCAATATTTATTATCTCGAGGATTTATATAGGATCTGGGAAACATTTTGACCACATCCATGGAAACTCAGCTATGATCTGTAATCAGAGATTTCCCAGAGGGAACTCCAGAAGGCAGCAAACAGATATGATTTGGGGGACAATCTTTAGGACTGGGCCAAATGTGTGTAAACTCACAGTTTGTGGTTCTGGGCCATGGGTTATAAACATTCCTTATGTGAGCTCTTATTTCAACCTTTCAAGGATACATGATTTCATCCATGTTGGCACTTTGTAAGGTACATCTAAAACCACCCATACTTTAGTAAACATTCATCATGAATTGTTGTGGACAACAAAATAAATAAATGATCACCTAGCAGCTAAAATTTTGCTGATAAGCCACTATGTATTTAGCTGAACTAGTTTTCAAGCCCTCGGCCTGAGGTCCATTTCAGCTTGGTTGGACCTGCCATAGTTTGTGCTTTGTTGGGCCTGACCTTTGAGAACTGAGTTACCCTGTTACAACTGAAGGATGGAATTAATTCAGTAAAAGATAGTGTGATTAAGAACTAGAAACATGGAGAAGTGGAAAGAATTAGGCAGCCATAGATCCCAGCTTTGCCATGCAATTCCTGAAATGATCTTGAGCAATTAGTAAAGCAAAGCCTCAGTTTCCCCATCTGTAAAATTAAGGAATAGGATAAGGTCCTTTCCAGTGCTAAATCCTGCTATTTTATGATTCCATGAATTTCAAATTCTAAATTTATACTACTGGTTTTTGAGGAGAGAAAAAATGGTTTTAAGTTGAAAAACCACTTTGGAATTCCTGTGGAATAAAGACAAGTGACCCAAAACCTGGCCTAGAAAAATCTTTGGTTTTAAATTAACAAGTTCTTTTATTCGTACAGAATATCTAAACAACACCCAATATCTTAAATCTCTTGTTCTAAGGCTGTGAATATGCCTTAATTGAAAAAAGTCATTAGAATACTCATTAGCAAGGAAAAAGATTTGAGAAATGTTTCTATTATCCTGAGGATTTCATGTTTTTCTTAGCCTGCTGCTGAGCCTCATCCCAATTTTTCTTGCTTACAGAGCAGAAATGCTAATGAAGTGAGCTCCTCATTAAAGACCACCTTCCAAGCCAATTGGTTGTGAATAGAGGCCAGAGAAGCACAGAGGCTGAAGACTGGCTTCTGGCGCCATGTTTTGAAAATTCCACACTCCAAAATGAGGACAAACACCAGCTTAAAACCAAGACAAAGCTTCCCAGGCGAGGAACAATTGCTTTGTTTTCAAAATGGACATTATCACCAGGGATTTTTTCCTCCTTTCTATCAGGTGGTTGTTACAATTTGAGATAGAAAACCAATATGTGGATAAAAGCATAACTGCCATACTCACATTTTGTGAGATTAGAAGGATCTTGTAGGCCCCAAGTTATCGAAGAATGTTGAACTCTGGGTCACAAATAACAGGTTTCATCCCATTGCAAGAATTCTCTCATGGGGTTACACAGGATGTGGATTGAAATTTTATGTTATTAAGATACCTCTGGCTTGTTACTTTAAAAATCTGTCCAAGGGTACTAGTCCTCATGTGCCTCTTCCAGGGAGGTAGTAAAAAACCAAGATATGCATATTTTTCAATTGAACAAGCCTCCCCTAAATGCTTTCCTGCCCCTGAAATGAAAAATGTAATTCAGTACTTAATCAGGTTGGTATCTAGTTAGTCAATCAATTAAATAGCATTTAAGGATTTTTTAACAGAAGGCTACTAGAGGCTCTGAGGAATACTGGGGATAATTAGATCACAGAATCGTAGACTTAGTGCTAAGGAGGAATTCAGAGGCCATTTGGACCAACATGCTCATCTTCCAAGTGAGGAAACAGAGGCCCAGTTAGGTTCAGCAATTTGCTCAAGGTCACGGGGTTATTCCAGAGGCAGAATTTGTAACCAGATCAATTGATTCCAAGGCTGGTTTTTTTTTTTTACTGAACCCAACTGCCTCCTGTTTTCTTTCCTTCAACGAACATTTATTAAACTTCTCCAATAAGTAGAGCTTTGTGCTAGGCCCTGGGGGAAGGAGGGAAGGGAAAAAAATACATAAGAAACAACTCTCTGCCCTCATGGAGTCTATAGCAGGAACTAGCCAGTTACACTAAAATCTCAGCTCCTACAGGAAGCCTTTCCAACCCCTCCTAATTCTAGCACCATCTCTTTCTTACCTGTTTCCTATTCATCCTGTATATAATTTGCTTGTCCAGATGTGTTTGCTTATTGTCTCCCCAGAAGACAAGGCCTATCTTTTGCTCTTTTTGCATCCTTAGCACTCATCACAGTGCCAGACACATAATGGGTGCTTAATAAATGTGTATTGACTAAGTGACCGATTAACCCATGAAAGGAATGCAAAAAGAAAAGCAATAGGAGGTCGGAGGGTAAAGGTCACTACCAATTGGCATAAGGAAGTTTTCACAGTAAAGACAGCATCTGAGTTGTCTTTAGAAGATGGATAAGAAGGCAACAGGCATAGGGAAGAAGAGAATATTCCACTGAGTTTCTCATAGTTGGAAGGGGCCTCAAGGCCAACTCATAGCTGACCAAGAATCTCTAGAAACTATCCAACAAGTGATTGAGGGTCTTTGCTTGATGACCTTCAGTGAGGAAGGAATCCACCATTCCTGGAGGCAGCCCATTACACTTGATAAAGATAATTTTAGGAAGTGTTTCCTTGTATCAGGCTTTAACAGGACTCTCTGAAACTTCTCTCCTTTCTTCCTAGCTCTCTACCCTAGGACTAAACAGAATCAGTCTGATTGCTCTTCCAGGTGACAGGTTTTGGAATACTTGAAGATGATCATGATGGCCTCCCTAAATCTTCTCTTCACCAGGCTCTCCCTTCCCATTTGTTTCATCTGATTCTCACATGGCATGGACTCAAGGCCCTTTACTATCTTGTTTGCTTCCTAAAATACAGTACCTGGAAATGAAGACAGCCCTCTAGATGTATTCTTAATAGGCATGACTCTCAATTTAGTCCAAGATCACACCAGTTGTCTTGGCTGCCACATCACATTGGGCTTGTGGTCAACTAAAACACCCAGATCGTTTACAATCTGTCTAGCTATGCCTTCATGTATATGTGAGGCTGATTTTTTGAACTTTACATTTATCCCTATTAAATTTTATCTTCTTAGATGCAGCTCAATGCCCTAGCCTATCAATCTCTCTTTGAATTGTGACTCTCATCCAGCACAAATAAAATTGCAGAGACAATATATCAGAGTATGTTCCGAAGATGGTACACAGGCCAAAGAGGGCACTTTAGTTTGGCAAAAAGTATAGGGAAGGGGAGTAATATTAGATGCAGCTAGATGGTACCTAATTACAGAAGGCTTTGAATATTAGGCAAAAGAATTTGCATTTGGCTCCAGCCCAGGAGAACCAGTTGGGCCATCAAGACCGGCCTACAGAAAACAGTGAAAGATGGTGTCTAATCAGGGGTCAAATCATGAGTTAAAGACTGTTAGTGGCATGACAGCTGAAAATGAAAGTTTGGAGCTGAAAGAAGGCAATTGACTGAGGTGAGACAGAGTAAGGGCAGTGGAGTCATAAAATTGGAGCTAGAAACAACCCCAAGAACATCTCATGAAGTTCTCATTATTTTTGGTTTGTTTAAGTTTTTTTTTTTGTTTGTTTGTTTTGGCAAGAAAATTGGGGTTAATTGACTTGCTCAGAGTCACACAGCTAGTAAGTGTCAAGTCTGAGACTGGATTTCAACTCAGGTCCTCCATGCTTCAGGGCCAGTGCTCTATCCACTGTGCCACCTAGCTGCCCCAAATTCCTCATTATTCAAGAGAGGAAAGAAGGCCTAGAGTTCTTCTATTTGACATTTGAAGTTTTCTCAACCTGGCCACTTACTGTCCTTTTCATCTTCTTGCACCTTAATCCTTTTCATATATGATCTAGTTATGCAGGCCTCTTTCCTATTCCTCATTGGCAACCCGCCATCTCTCACTCTCATGCCTTTGCATTGTTTGGAATATCCTCCCTCATGCCTGGAATGCCCTCCTTCCTCATCTCTTCCCTTAGTTTCCCTGGTTTCTTTCAAGACTCAGCTCAAATCCCAACTTCTTCAGACCTTTCCTGCCCTCTCATCCCTATCCTAGGCACTACTGTCTTTCCTTTTGTGATTATTTTCCCCCATTCTTTATTCTTTTGGTGTATATATCTAGTTATTTATATGGGCAGCTAGGTGGTGCATTGGATAGAGCACTGAGCTTAGAGCCAGGAAGACTCATCTTCATGAGTTCAAATCTGGCCTGAGATGCTTACTAGATTTGTGACCCTGGACAAGTCACTTAAACCTGTTTGTTTCAGTTCCTCATCTGTTAAACAAGCAGGAGAAGGAAATAGCAAACCACTCCAGTATCTCTGCCAAGAATACCCCAAATGGGATCACAGAGAGTCTGACACAACTGAAAAATTCAAGTTATTTACACACAGTCTCTCCCATTAAAATCTAAGTTCCTTGAGCACAGGGACTCTTTTGGACTTTCTTCCTATCCCAAGGCCTTAGCACATAGTAAGTATTTAATAAATGCTGTTTGGCAAACAAGATCAAAGATTTTGTCCAAAATCAAACTAGCTATTTAATGGTGAAATTGGGATTAAAATACAGGTGTTCTGATTCTCAGACAAGTGGTTCTCTCACTGCTTCTAGATAAGGGAGGAAACAATTAAGGAAGCTAAGGCTTCATGAAGGAGACAGAATTTGACCCAAGAAAGTCCTTTCCAGGAAGTTCAATGTAGAAGGTTCAGATACCTCCCTGCAGTTCCATTGGAGGCCACATGATATGGTTTAAAGAGACAGAGAGAGAGAGAGAGAGAGAGAGAGAGAGAGAGAGAGAGAGAGAGAGAGAGAGAGAGAGAGAGCATGAAATTTGGAGTCAGAAGACCTTGGTTCAGATTCCACCTCTGCTATTTACTAGCTGTGTGACCTTGGTTAAGTCAGTTCACTTCTGGGCCTCAGTTTCCTTCTATGGAGAATGTATCAGCTGATTGTCCGTTGTTCATTAATCATCCTCCTTTGACCCTTTGAGCTCTGGATTCACCCAGAGCAAAAAGCCAGTCAGTGGCAGGGCCAAGACAAAGGCAGATCTCCTTGCTTCATTATAACAGTCGGTCCAAAAGCATTTATTGAGTTCCTACTAAGTGCCAGGCACTGGAGATATGATGAGAAAAATGAAACAATCCCTGCCCTCAAGGAGCTTATATTCTATCAGGAGAGTCAACCAATACATATATAAATGCATATAAAACAAAACCAAGGTATTTTCTGTCAGGTAATTAATAAATAGGGGTGGGTGGGGCACAGAGGGAGGAGAGAGGAATCAGGAAAAGCTTCCTGTAGAAGGCAGTGCTTGCTTGAGCTGAGTTTTAAGGAAACTCGGCTTTAAGGTATTCTAAGGAGAGCACTAGAGGCATGAAATGACAAGCTACCTCTCCCTGGAAGAAGACAGCATTTGACTGCAATGATCCCTCCCCCAAACCCCACTTTCTGACTGCAATACGGCAACATCTCTTAAGGGGCAGACACTTGTTGAAAGAATGGGAGGGGGCCAGCCCGCAGCTTATCCCCGGCTTTACACACTGAGTGCTCAGCTTAAGGATCCTTATCAGAAGGGTCAATGAGAGAAGGGGCTCTTAATCTAAAAAAAATGTCTACAGACAAGAGCTTGATCACTCCAGCAAAAACCTTAAGAAGAGGTTTTAAAGCCCAAAATAACTCAGAAGGGGGGGAGGGGCAGGAAGGGAGAATAAGTGGCCATGATCAAAGTGAAAAGCCCAGAAGCATGAAGGAGACCTCTGCCGGGAAGGAGCCTTCAGTAGCAGCAAACTCCGATTGCCAGGATTTAACTGGGGAAAAGGCACCGACATCAAAAACCGTGATATCAGAAAAGTTAGAAGAGATGTTCCGTGCATGGGGACAGACTGATCTATACGGGTGATGAGAACAGAGGCTCAGAATACAAATAATTGCCTCCCTGCTGCATGGAAGGATCTGTTTCAGCCCCAGAAGGAAGCGCAAAATGCCTTGAGGGGAAAAATGGTTTACCAGGGAAACTAATGAAAAGGAGATGATGGGGGTAGTAATCAATCCTTCCTGCCCTACTCCACTAATCAAACTCACCACTAATCTAATATACATACAGATGAGTTAGAAAAACAAGAAAACATGACAAAAATAGGTAAATGGATTGATTTCAGTGAAGAGGAAAGCTTTGATATAGAGTCAGTCAACTAGTATTTATTAAGCACCTACTGTATACCAAACACTGTGCCAAGCACTAGGGAGCCGAGGAAAGGCAAGTTCTTGCTCTCAAGGATCTCCCAGTCTGATGGGAAAGACATCATGCAAACAACTACGTGCCAACAAAAAAAGACAAATTAGGGGTTGTCTAAAGCCCCGGACTTGGAGTCAGTGGGACCTAGGTTCAAGTTCTGAGTCTGACATTTACCAAAAATCCCTTAAATCATTCTGAGCCTTAATCTTATCATTTGTAAAATGGCCATGGGGGGATACAGCCTCGTCCACAGGGTTATCATGAGGATCAAGAAATATTGCTCCCCAAAGATGGGGAGTGAGCCTACATGGCAAAAAGAGATTTTCCTCTCTGAGCACTTTACAGAAAAGGCTTTGGCTGTCTTTTGGTAAGGTTAACCCCTCAAGTACTCAAGGTAGAGTACCCGGCCACCCCACCCCGGACATCAAATAGAAACATGCAAAAATATCATTGAAGAACTAGCTAGAATCTTGTTTGGACACAGTCAACTGGGTTATTTGTAGGCTGAGGCAGTCTATCTGTGCTGTGTCCCACTCATTCCCTCAGGGCCATGATCTCAGTTAATTTGATTGGGACTGGACCTGTGAATTCACTAGTTCAGGAAGCTGCTTCAATCAGTGGAGATTGGCATCTTCTCTGAAACTTGTAGTTTTAGAGAGCTACCTAGTTCAGACAGGCTACATGAATTGCCAAAGGATACACAGCCAGTATGTGTCAGAAGCAGGACCTGAATCCAAGTCTTCTTGACTCTCTAATGATGACACACTGTCTCTCATCAACAAATATTCATCGGGTGTCTACAATATGTCCAGAACTGTCTAGGACGTGAGAAAAGTAAGCAATCACTGTGTCTGGCAATCCTTTCACTGACATCTAATCACCCCCATATGGTAAAATGGTAACACAACCTTGGGCAGCCTTGATGGGCATTGCTTCTGGGACTAAAGAGGTTCCACTGTCCTCTGCTTTGGTCAGTATACACCTGGAATAATGTGTTTGTTTCTGGGCACCAGTTTAGGAAGAACATTGATAGCCTGGAAAGGCAGCTGGGATAGTGAAAAGCCTTGAGTTTATGCCATGTGAAAACTGCTTAAAGGAACCAGGGACTTTTAGCACAGAGAAGAGACAAGTCAGGGAAGAAATGATACTTATCTTTAAAGGAGGGATTAGATTAGTCATTTTTAGACCCAGAGATCAAAAGAGGGCAAAGTTGCAAAAAGATAAACTTCAGTTTGATGTTAGGAAAGCATTCTGGAAATCAAAGCCCAGCATGAGCTACATTCATTGGCTGCATTACGGTGCCTTTCACTTGCCTTATCTTATTTGAACTTCACAACAACTCTGAGAGGTAGGTGCTATTGTTGACTCCATTTTATAAATAAAGAAACTGAGGCCCAGAGAGGTTAAGTGACATGTCCAAGAGTCACACAACTAGTAAGTATTCTAAGGTGAGATTTCACCAAACGCATTCTTGGCTTCAACTCCAGAATTCTATCCACTATGCCATACTCTCACTAAAAGGTACTAGTCTAATTTGGAGGCTGCAGAAACAAACCACCCAAAATTTGTTTTGATAAATGTTGAGTTTTCATCTTTGTCTACTAATATTTCAGTATGCGTGATGCTTCTTATTTCTCTATAGATCTGGATTATTTTATTTTTGAAAAATGGTTTGGGGTTAAAATTTGGGGAGGTGGTATGAAATATTTCAATCAAAATTAATATTAAGATTTGAACCTCTTGATATAAGCTCTTCTAACTGGCTCCCTTGAAACTGTGATGATTCTTCTGACAAAAGCCTAATGGCTCATTGGAGCTCTTCAAGCTAAAATTAGATGACCATTCATCAGATGTGGTGCAGAAAGGATCCTTTTTAGGAATGGGTTGCACTAGATGGCCACAGAAGTCCCTTCCAACTCTAAAATTGCTAGCATTTATATGGCACTTAAAAGTTTATAAAACACTTAAAATACATTATCTCCATTGATCTGCACAGCAAACCTGTGAGATAAATACTATTGTTATTATCCACATTTTACAGACAAGAAAAGGAAGGCTGAGAAAGTTTAATCGATTTGCCCAGGGCCACACAACAGAATTTGAACACAAGTTTTCCTGTCTCCACGCCCAAGACTCTATCTGCTGTACCACTTAGCTGCTCAAAACTCTAAAATCCTCTAACAATTCTAAAATTCTGTGATTCTATCTCCCCGTCAAATACCCTGCAACTTCTGTGCCAAGCCACCTTTCCACACCTTTCTTCCACCTAAGTCTCTCATCTCAGTCAGTACGTGACCCCTCCTCTTACTTTAGTGAGAAGATTAAAGGCCTAGCATTCACTCTCTTAGCTTTGTCTCTGGTCACCTCGAAATTTTCCCCTTCCCTTTTCCAGCTATCTCATAGGAATTCCTTTCCAAGTCTGAAATAGACATGTGCTGCAGCTAGCTCAAACCCACTTCTGAAAGCCAATGGCTAAATCTTTATTGTGAACATGTATGCCTTTCATATGCAAATGCTACAAATTGGGGTTTGATTTATTGTTTTGTTGCTTGTCTACACTTAAGAAAGTGATGGAGAAAATAATAATGCAAATTAAATGTAAAAGTGTGTCCTGTGAACATTTTTTTTTCCTGTAGAGCCGTTTACCAGCACACCACAGGCTGAATCCTTCAACTTATGTTCTTGATCCCACTGCCTTTTACAAAATCTTTGGTCACTTATCCCTTCTTTCTACCATCTCCGATTTCTGGCTCTCCATTAGCTTCTTCTATTCATCTGCCTACAAGCATGCTCAGCCCTCTTGTAGTCTTTTGTTTTTAAGGTTCCTTTTATCCAACTGCCCTCTTAAGTTAACATCTTCCTTCTTCCTTTGACCATTACATTTACCAAAGAGCAGTCTATACTCACACGGTCTCACTCCTTTACCACCTATTCATCCCCTCACTCTTCAACATCCTGCAAACCGGCCTCTGCCTCCATTACTTCACCAAAAGTGAGACCAGGTAGGCTCCCTAATGATCAATTTATTTAATGGCATTTGCCCAAATAAGAAATATTTTATCAAATTTCCAGCATTTCATATATGATAGGATGAGTTAGTGGCTATTCAAGATTTTCTTTATGTCTTTGGTGCTACATTTTTTATTTACTGCATTTGAGCCCTTCTAGAGTTTGTTTTAATATATATATATATTTATGAATATATGTGATATATACATATGTGTATATATGTGATGTGTATTGATATATACATATATGTGCAATATATGCATATATGTGATATATAAATATATGGATGTACATATGACATTTTAATATATATGTATATGTGTGTATATATATAGATATATATAGATATATATATAGATATATATAGATATATATATACACATGTGTGTATATGATATATATATATTAGCTTTCATTAAGGTTATACCTGCAACCTATAAGAAGTTGGAGACCCAGAGCTCCACTCCTAAGGGAGAACACCCAAGAAGAATCCAGGGCAAAAGGCTAGATAATTGTTTATTCGTCTGTTTGTTTTCTATTAAACTTGAGATTTCACAGGTCTGGGCAGCCCAGGTGAAAGAACTTCTAGGAACTGAAATCAGCCCATTGTCTGCTTATGGGACCTGCTCAGGGTCACCCAGACAGTATTTGTCATAAACTGGATTTGAACCCAGAAATCCCTAACTCCAAGGCCAGCTTTATATACTCTATTTCTCTGCCATACTACCTCATTGTTAGGAAATTAGGGAATAGGGGATGGATCTGTGACTTCATTAGCATGGGTAACTCCCAAGTGAGGGAACTCTTTTTACCAACAGGTCAGCACCTTCCCTGCAATGTATGGTCTTAGAGATTTGTCTAGAGTATTGAGAGGTTCCATGACTTGCCCAGGGTCACACAGACAGGGTGTGACAGAGGCAGGTCTTCCTAGCTTGGAGGCCAATTTTTTATCCACTACATGCCTCTTATTTAAGCTGCTGGGTAATTGAGAAATTAATGGTGTAGTCTGTGTTAATAACATTCTAGTACAGACCTAAGATATAAAATGCCATTAGCAAAGAGGTGAGAACTGAATAAGCAGAATCCTTGTCAGTACACAACAAATTTAGAGTTAAATAAGGTAAGGAAAAGCAGTGAAGAAAACCGAGCTTGCTGTATGAAGCTGCTTCCCTTAGGGGTCTAGGTGTGGTCTCAGTTAATGTTACAAGGTTTTGATTACATTTTTAATGTTAAAAAATTCTTAAAATGCTCGATATTCCAACACTCCAACTCCAATGGACCTATGATTACATCCATGTGGGTATTCCCTTCAGTGACACAGATCACAACCCACCTATGTGTGCCCCATCCTACTTAGTCCTTGTCCATCATCTCCCATCAATCCTCCACACAGGTCCTACCTCCTCCTCTTTCTTGAATTCTCATATAGATGACAAAGGAGCACACAGCTGGCATGTAAGTTATCATTCATCCCCAGTACATGACCAGCCTATCTTCTCTTTTGGGCATATCTTTCTTTGATGACATCCTTTACACCATAGCTCCTTCACAATTCCATGTTGGGAGGAGGGGTGTTACAGCCTGCCCATGAGCCTCTCCACTGCTCATTGGGTGATCTTCAATTCAATTCTTCAGAGCCAGAGTGTCCTATGACTTACAACTACATATACAACATCACCAGAGGAATGTTGATTCAAAAGAAGCATCTTTGTTTCAGGGAGATGCTTGGAGTCATAGAACTTTACAGTTTCCCAAAAGCAATTCTGTCCATTCTCCTCTTCTATTCACCTCTGGACTCAGCTTATAGTCCATTTTCAGTGTCCATCTAGAATGTTTACACAGAAAGATGAGCTTTATGGGCCATCTATTCAACTGTATAACATTTCCAAATGATAGGAATTCTTCATCCACTTGGTTTTTTAGGTGTGGATAGTGAGAGTGATTATGGTTCTCCTTTAAGAGGTTCTGCAATATGCAAGGTCTTGCTAAAATAACCACAATATTGTTGGCAAATAGGTGTAATTGGAGGATGTCCTCATCTACAGGGAATCTCTCTTCCACTTGGACTTTGCACTGTATATACTCCATGATAGCGCCAACACCTTTGGTGGTAAGACATCTCCATGCTTTTTGCCTCACTTGATACTAATGATCAGAGAGTTGAATATGGTTATCTCTGTTACAAGGAATATAAAAAAATCATTAGTGATGTTAAAAATGTTTAGTAGGGTCTAAATCAATAAAATAAAATAAAATAAAAAGCTAAAAATGAAATAAATACCAATAATGTTTCAAAAATGATTCATGTGAATTCTGTGAACTGATAATTAAGTGAACTGACATGAGGCTGATAATATAGACCTAAAAGATGCTAATCACAGTATGATCCATTCTAAGGAGGGACTTGGGCTACTCTCAGCTTGACTAGAAAAACTCTGAGCAGTCTCAGACTGGATGCCCCGGCCCAAACAAACTTCAAATTATAACCTGTTTAGTTTTCCAAATAAAGCTTCAATATGTATATAGAGATATAGATATTTATGTGCATATGAGCATTATTTGTCAGGGCCTGGCACATAATAGGTGCTTAATAAATACTTGTTGATTGATTGATTGAAGGCCTCTTCTGATGCCACAACATGGCCAGGAGATAATTCTGGGTTCTCCAAGGCTCTGGCAATGTAACACATGCGCTGGTAGGTCCCATGAGTTAGAAAGACTTCAAGTATGGACCTGGGAATGAGCTACACATTTGAGAACTAGCCAGACTAAGCCCATTACCAGGCTGGCTACAGAATGAAGGATTATTTTGGCCACAGAAACCCTCAAAGAGCATCTACTAAATTGTAAAGGGGTTGCAGTCTACCTTGGGGGAAATCCTTACACCAACAAAATCATGTGTGGTGGGGTGTGTGTGTGTGTGTGTGTGTGTGTGTGTGTGTGTGTGTGCACACGCCGGCATGTGTGTATGCTTACATGTGTATGCACATATATATACATATGTATGTATATGTATCTATTTTGTGCACACACATACATATTGCCATTATTACGTGACCTTGGGCAATCACTTGTATACAAATATATACATATACATATATGTGCATATGTATATGCATATGCATATATATATATATATTATGCAAACACATACATATTGCCATTATTTCATGACCTTGGGCAAATCACTTAATAATCTCCTTGGCTTCAGTTTTCTTCTTTGTAACATTAGGGGATTGGACAAGATGGCCTCCAGCTCTTGAGCTATTATCCCATAAAAATGACAAGATAGTATTCAGAATAAGCCAATTTCTCTACTCAGAATTCAACTATTAATTAATTAAGTTTCCTCAGGCCCCTCCTAGTACTTGAGAGCCATTAGCTATGTTCAAATTAAGGTCCTAGAACCTATTTCACATATGCTTTCTCCCACGTGGGTGTTCCCTTGCCCTAAACCAATTTATAAATAATTGATCTCTCCCTCCCCTTCCCCTCACCCCCAAGATCCTGTACACTAGCCTTGACTCCACCCATTTCAACACACCACATCTGACCAATTGCTAATTTTATGATCCAGAGGTTCGGAGGGACCTCTCCCAAGCCCAGAGGGACAGCATGACTTAATGACTTGAGTGTTGGACTTAGAAGACCTGAGTTCCAAGCCTACCACTGACATTATTCGTTGTGTGACCATGGGTAAGTTAGTTTCCTTCTCTGAGCCTCAGTCTCCTCATCAACTTGGTAATATTGATATTTGCAGCATCTCTCTCCCAGGATTACTGAGAGGCTCAAAAGAGATCATGGATGTAAAGTACAAATTTCAAAGTGCTACATAAATGTCAGTTATTATTAGTAGTGTCATAATGAACTGGACCTTGTGTTCTTCCCATGAACATTCATGGGATCTGCACCTCAGCCACCATGTCTTCACCCCCTCCCTCACCCAGGGACCATCACAGAAAGAGATGATCATGAGTTACTGTTGGATGTAGGGCTGGAAGAAACCTTAGGGATTGTCAATATCTGCTTCTTAATTTCATAGAAAAAAAATTGACACCTAAAGATGTTAAATACTTTGTCCAAGGTCATCAGTCAGCAAGAACTAGAACCGGGATGGCAATAGTGGTCTTATATACAAATTCCTTGTTCTTTCCACTGTACTACATACAGTGAGGCTGTTTAAAACAATAATAACCCATCCAACGAGGTCCCCAAGCATTTTTGTGGTGTAGTGGGCTTAGACAAGCCACTTCAATTCTCTGAGCCTCAGATTCCTAATCCACAAAATGAGGGGATTATATAAGATTATATTAGATTAGGGGTGTAAGGTCCCTTCTAGATCAAAATGCTATGATTCTATTCATAGACAACCCAAAGATGCACTCCTTTGTAGACTGCTAATCAGTTGAGCTATAGAAATAACTGGAAACAAAATGAGTACCCATCAATTGAGGAATGATTGAACTACTTGTGGGATATGAATGTGATGAAATATTGTGCCATAAGAAATGACAAATATAAGAATTAGAATATAATAAGAATAATAAGAAGTCAGAAAAATTTGGAAGGACTCACATGAATTGAATACAGAGTGAAATAAGCAGAACCAGGAAAATAAGCATACACAATGATTACAACAATATAAATGAAAACAACACAAAAAGGCAACTTTTTGCAGAATTCTGATTAATATTGTGGCCAATTGGTGATTGTGATGGCCAGTATCGAATCCCTATTGCATATGCCCATGGAACTATGAAAGCTTAATATAACAAATAGAGTGTCTAAATTAGTGAGCTTTGCTTGAAATTTGTTACAAGGGGGGTTTCTGGGTTCAATAGAAGAAGAAAGGCATATATGGAAATAATTGGGGAGGCAGTGTGGCGCAATGGAAAGAGCATTGGCTTAACAATAAGAGGACTGGGGCTCTGGCAGTTAATATCTACGGGATCTAATCACATGACCATCCAGTTCCCTCATCTACAAAATAAGAAGTGCAACCAGACTGCCTCTGAGGTCCATTCCAGCCACAGATCTAAGGGAAAAAAAGATGGTGGTGTGCTAGAGCAAGCATTTTGGCTTGAGAAGCAATACAATTTCTAAATTTTCAGTGAGAGCATTTATACCTCAGATGTTAGCAAATGCTACAGATTAGGATTTGACTTATGATTTTGTGGATTGTCTAGACTTTAAAAAGTGATGGAAAGTGTTAATAATTCAGATTAAACTTTAAAGTGTGTCATGCATAATGGGCTTTCTTTTTTAGAGAGCTGGTTATTAAATATTTACCTGCATGCCTCTGTATAAAGAGGTATTGAAAAAAAGAGTTTGCTGAGTGTGAGAGCCCATGCACTGTATCATGACAGTACAATGGAAATCTAATTATCTAATTAGTCTTACAACCTTAACTTACCCTCTCTAGAACTCAGTTGCCTCTTCTATCTCAAGCTCTAACAGTCTCTGTACAACACTAGAGAGATTTGTGTGTAGCTAGCCACAAGAGAGTAAAAAGGGAAATGACTTTGCTATGAATAATAGAGCCATGACAAGAGTGAGACTTTATTAGAGGCCCCATCAGAGAATAAAAATGTTACCAATGTGTGACTACTGAGCAGAGATGGGCCTCTCAGGGGAGTTCCCAAATGGATATTCAAAGGGCAACAAGAAAACAGAACAAATGTGGTGAGGCATTCAGGTCAATGATGAAGCAGAGCTGAAATAAGAAACATCCCTTGGCTCTCCCTGGGAGATGGAGGGCCAAATAAAGAGGACGACCAGGTAAATGTAAATGAATACATCAAAATGGTCTTTACGAGAGACAACTTTAATGGGAAACTTTCCATCCCAAGGGCACTTTTTATAGGATATTATGATATGTCACCAATAGAGGCTGAAGTCTCTGAGGAAGACTGAATGGAACAACTTGGGAAACAGCAGGAAAGAAAGGCTATCAGCTGAGTGCTTTGGAGTAAATAACATACTCCAAGTGGCAAGACACCTGAAAGAGATGTGATCTTTCTCCAAATCCAATTGGAGTTAAAGAAAATGGCTACAAGTCTGATCTCTAACATTAGCTGGCCTTTTAATCTTAGACAATTAATATTCCCTCTCCTGATCTCAGTTTCCTCTTCTGTCAAATTAAAGAAATTATAGTAGATGATATCCTGGGCCCCTCAAGCTTTAATATGACAAATATGGTTTCTAAGTTAGTAAGTTTTGCTTGACTCTTTTTGAAATTTGTTATGAAGGGGTTTATAGGTTGAATGGAGGAAGAAAGGCATGTATGGAACTCATCGGGGAGCTCATCAATGTGCGTCTTTCTGTATCTTCTCATCTTGAACAACTCTTGCCCACCATGAAACCCTCTCAGAGGATCTATCCAACATGCTGGGGGCCTTCCTCTAGACAGATTGTCATTTCCTGGATTCCCATGGAATTGTTCCCCAGTTACTCCTTAATTTCACTCTATGACCAGCCCATTTTTTCTACTTGTACAACTCTCTGATAACATCCCTGACCCTACTTCTATGCATCTCTTCATTTAAGATGCGCAGCAGCCTCCTCACACCCACCATATATCTGTCCATTGAGTGGACAGGTGACCTTTCATTTTTGAGGGACTGGCTCATGACTATACAATATCTCTAGCAATATATTGTTTAAAAAGTGAGTCTTTGCTCTTGGGAGAAATTTGGGGCCATTAAAAGCTCTGTAGATATAATCCCCAGTATCCACCACTTGACAAGAAACCATATTTTGGAGAAATTAACCCATTTACAGCCCACACCACAACCACGCCTCCCCCCTGCCCAGACGGCCTGCCCTGGAGCCCTTGCTGTCCTAATTGATGGTCTCCTCAGTTTCCCACAATATCTGGCCCTAGCCAAGCTTCACTTCACTCTCCAGCTTACTTTTCACCTATTGCCTTACTTCTGCTCTCTCCTTCTCCCCCCTCAGTCTTCCCCTTTCTGATTCTAGATCCATATTCAAATTAATTCTCTGCAAAGGAAAAGGAAAATGACCTACATGTACAAAAATATTTATGGTAGCTTTTTGTGGTGGCAAAATATTGGAAATCCAGGGGATGTCCATTAGTTAGGAAATGGCTGAACAAGTGGTGGTATATGATTGTGATAGAATACTATTGTGCTATGAGAAATGACAAGGGAGATGACTTCAGAAAAACCTGGGAAGAATTATATGAACTGATGCAAAGTGAAGCGAGCAGAATCAGAAGAACATTGTACACAGTAACAGCAATATTGTATGATGATCAACTGTGAATGACTTAGCTATTCTGATCAATATAATGATCCAAGACAATTCTGAAGGACTATTCATGATAAATGCTATCCACTTCTAGAGAGAGAACTGATGAACTCTGAGTGCAGATTGAAGTATAATTTTTTCACTTTCTTTTTCTTGCTTTTTTTAGGCAACATTGACAATATGGAAATATGTTTTGTGTGATTTCACATGTATAATTGATATCATATTGCTTGCCTTCTCAGTGGGGGGGAGGGAAAGGAAGGAGGAAAAGAATTTGGAACTCAAAAAAATTTAAATGAATGTTAAAAATAAACAAATAAGAAAAAATTTTATAAATTAGAATAGGAAAGTTGAACTGACCCTTAACTTTCCTTCTGGGTCTAAATCTGTAATACATGAGAGCAGGAACTGCATTTTAGCTAAACTGTGTGACTCCTCTAGCATCTGCCAGTGCTTTGCACACAATAAATGCTTAATAAATGTTTACTGGGTTAACCTGAATTCTCCTTCGTTTGCTTTAATCAATCTGGACATACCAAGACAAAAGAATAATCTTCCCCCTCCAACAAAGAGTATTTTGCCAGAAATCTCCAGAGAACTAACCCAACTTTCTGCTTAGTTTTACCAAATCCATACAGTGAATGTTCACGGACTACCTACAGTGTGCCAATTAACATACTAGATACAATGAGGTAGGGGGCAAGGAAGTCACAGCAAAGCTGAGAGGGGAGTCAGCCATAGCTAATGAGAACACGGTGAATGATGGCATAGCCTACAGAGCATTTCTCTGGAATGATGGGTCCTATTTTGTATGCTCCGTGTTAGGTCTTGAGACAAATGACTGGCCAGGGTACATTCTAGAAGTGATTACTTTGGCAAAAGGGATCATGTCCCCAAAGCTGGTGAAAAGCAAAAGGCTAGCCTATCAAACCTACGAAGCATTGACTGAAAAGTGCCTTAATCCTCTTTCTACTCCAACACTTTAAGGAACAAGAGAACAGAGTAGGGAAGTAAGACAAAGAGTGTTAAGCTCATAAGTGGAGAGAAATGCCTACTCACCCACCCCAAAATGCATATGGAAGATTTCAAGAACTTATTATGCAAGCTTTTAATAAAGGCTTCATTCATTCATTCATTCATTCATTCATTCATTCATTCATTCATTCATTCATTCATTCATGTGAGGTAGTCATAGATTCTTAAGCTTCTCCTCCTAGGAATTGAACTATTGACTATCACATATTTTTGGATTGTCTGATAGGGACAGGAGTGGGGATGGAAAGCATGGAGCAACTGCAAAAATACTGAATGTGGAGCCCAAGTTTGGGGGTTCAAATCCCATCCCTGCTACCTGCTCTGCCACGTTAGGTAACTGACCACTTCTCTGTCCCTCAGTTCTAGAAGGAATCCCATAAGAGAGTGCTTAAAGCTAGTTCTCTTGTATCTAGTGTATCCATTGTTAGTCTAACTTAGATAATTCTAAGAGATCAGATTAATATTTTAATTCTAAATAATTACACTGTAGCTAAATTTTGGAAGGCAGAGTTAGGGTAACTTAATATTTTTTTGGAGGGAAGAAGTCACCACTCAAAAACCCATTTTAATTGGGAGAGAAAGTATATATGCATGTGTATATAATGTAAAGGGTTTTGATACAATAAAGAGAGGTTATCAGTGCAAATAGAACAACAAAATTACTTTGGGGAAGAGTCTCCTTAATTTTTTTTTTACCACTTTTGACATTTGCAGTTATACAACATTGGCATTTTTTTTTAAATTTAGGATGCAATTAGATGCTTATTAGGTGAAGAAAACAGAAAGGATAGAGCACCGGCCTTGAAGTCAGAAAGATCTGAGTTCAAATATGGCCTCAGACCAAACACTTGACACTTACTAGCTGTGTGACCCTGGACAAGTCACTTGACCTCAGTTGCAAAAAAACAAAGTTTGAAAGAAAAAAAGAAAAAAGAAAAGAATTCCTCTCTACTGCCCTGTCTCTAGCCCAAATCACAGAAGTTCATAAGTACACCATTTACCCTGGCATTTTGCCCCTCCCTTGATTCTTTTAATTTATTTACTTTTTTTTTGTGAACTTGACAAACAGCAAATGAAATAAGAAGTTCCATTTAAAACAGAGGAGTATTACACATGAAACTGTGAATCTCTGCTATGCAGTGTTTCATTCAAAGCTGTGTTGCTTATCTGTGACTTTCTGCCCTTCCTTCTCTCCCCTCCCCTCCCCTCCTCTCCTCTCCTCTCCTCTCCTCTCCTCTCCTCTCCTCTCCTCTCCTCTCCTTCCTCTCTCCTCTCTCTCTCTCTCTCTCTCTCTCTCTCTCTCTCTCTCTCTCTCTCTCTCTCTCTCTCTCTCTCTCTTTTTGTTTTCTGGAATCCTATTCCTAGCCTCCTCCCATACACTTCCCCACAATGAAAAAAAAGAAGGAAGAAAGGAAGGGAGTGAGGGAAGGAAGGAGGCAAGGAGGAAGGAAATGAAAGAAGGAAGTAAATGAAAGAAGAAAGAAGGAAGGAGGGAAGGAGAAAGGAAGGAAGGAAAGAAAGAAGAAAGGAGGGAAGGAAGGAAATGAAAGAAGAATAAAGAAAGGAAAGAAAGGAGGAAAAAAGAAAGAAAGGATGAAAGGAAGAGAGAGTCTGTGTAACAAATATACACAATCAAGCAAAACATTCTCACATATCCAAAAATGTGTGCATCACTCCACATCATGAGTCCATCACTTCTGTGACAGGAGGTAGGTAACATTCTTCATCATCAGTCCTTCACTCTGCATCAGTTTATATGAGTCTTCCCAGGTTCCTCTGAAACCTCCCCTTTCATCATTTCTTATGATGCCATTGAATTCCATTACACACCAAAATTTATACAGCCATTCCCCAAATGAAGAGCAGCTTCCTCCTCACCTCATCCCTCTTTAGTTTTTGTCTCTTTGCCGCTACAAAAAGAGCTACTAAAATACTTTTGTACATATGAGTCCATTTCTTCTTTCTTAGATATCTTTGGGGTATGGCTCTAGTAGTGGTAACTGGTGGGTTAAAAGATCAGTGACCTTTGGGGGCCTAGCTCCAAATTACTTTCCCAAATACCTGGACCCCTTCAGAGCTCCACCAACAGCAACAGCAAGAGCTACCATTCATTACAGCCCCTACTATGTACCAGGCACTATACTAAGCACTCAACAAATATTTCACAACTCTGGCAGGTAAGTGTTATTATTATCTCCATTTTACAGTTGAGGAAACTGAGGCAAAGAGAGGTTAAGCATCTTGCTCAAGGTCACACAGCTAGTAACTTTCTGAGGACATATTTGAACTCAGACCTTCCTGACTCCAGGCCCAGTGCTCTAACCACTGCACTCACCTAGCTGCCTAGCCAGGTGATCTCTGAGGTCCCTTCTAACTCTAATTTGTAGGATCATGGATTTAGAGCTGGTAGGGGTAGTAGTGCAATCCTCCTAATTTTACAGAGTAGAAACTCGGGCCCCAAAAGAGTAAATGACTTATCCAAGGTCACACTGGTAGATAGAAGAGCCCAGGTCCTTGAATCCAGGTTTCCAACTCCAAATTCAGCATTCTTCCCAAAGCCTCACTTTTCCTATTCAATCCTGTAATCTCATCTCTCTGTCTTCCCACCACCAACAACCAGTTTTGAAGAGTAAATACTTTTTGAGAGTAAAAAGTATTTGAGTAAAAATTTAAGAGGAAAAAAAACATTTTTGAAGAGTAAAAAGAAATTTAATCTATTTCATCTAAATGTAGCTATTATGACAATTTATGCTTCTCCACAGAATTGTTCCCTCTAATGGAGAAGATGATGACAGCTTAAGAGATAAATGTAAGAAGATAAATGATCACATTTATCGAGCTGAGCACTTTATGGTTTATAAAGCACTTTATATGATGTCATTTGAACCTTGCAAAAAATCTGTGTGTAGGCAGTATAGATATTATGCCATTTTACAGATGAAGACACTAAGGCTCAAAGAATAGGTGACTTACCTATCAGCACAATGCTAGTGTCAGAGGTGATATCTGAACCCATATCTTAGTCAAGAATGTGAGTGAAACCTTAAAGTTCATTCACAAGCCTGGAAACTGGTTAGCAGATGCCCTAATTCATACCACTGATCTTTTACCCCAGAAACTTGACTTGCTCTTTAGTAATTTCCTGAGCCCTGAAAAAAGCAGGGACCAGAATGGAAGTCTGCTCTCTTGGGAACATAAAACTCTGCAGAATTCTGCAAGAAAGTAGGACATACACATACTAAGAACAAGGAAAGAAAGAGACCAGTCTCCCAATAGGGTAGGGCTAGGCTTTCCTGGAAACATGGTGCTGAAGAGCTCATCTGTAGCATCAATGCCCAGTGGAATCACTACTTAGAGAAGCCTTCTAGAAGTTTTGGGAAAGGAACCAGGTATAGCTCCACACTCCTGAGAGTTTGAAGGGGTGGGGGGTGGGGTGGACATGCAAGGGAGGGGGAGGTCTTGAGAGGCTCAGCTACTCTGGTCACTCCTGAGAAGGTGAGGCTGAGATTCAGCAAAATGGGCCACCTCTGCTTCTCAAAAGCAGTATGCTTGTATATTGCCTTCTGAATAAATGTAGCCTTTAGACCCAGATTCAAGACTATGATAGACAACATCTGTTTGCTGTCAGTGATTAGCTGAAGTGGCCATTCTGATGGCTTGGTAAGAGCAATAGGAAAGGTGTTTCCTTATAGTAAAAGGCATGTGTATAAGAACAATTTATACCTTTGTGCCAGGCCTTACCAAGTCATTAGGGACTGACTACTCCACCCAGGGTGTGATGTTCCAGTCTACAGCTCCAGACGTCAGAAATAATATCCTAGTGTCCATCCCTTCCTCTCTTAGCAGTAAGAGATCTGTAAATAGGATAGGAAAACCTAGGGGGAAGGCCAGACTAATGCACAGGGGGGAACGGCTTGACTCTGGCTTTCTTCTGAAGGACCAAGAGAGGAAAGAAAGGCATCCCTGCTCCCTCCTTGTCTGCCAGTTCTTAGGATTTGGGCAGAGTTAGTAGTAACAAAGCATGAGGGGCAAAGAAAGCAAATTCTAAGCTACAGAGCTGAGTGTGAAAGGCAAACAGAGCCAAGGAAAAAGCTGGGAATATGAAAAAAGGCCAAGACAAGAAATAAGACTAAATAAATGCAGAGGGAAGCCAGAATGTCTGGGAATCGAGGGGCCTCATCTGCTTTTTTACAATGGGCCTCTTCAGTTTAAATTTTTTTAAGGAACAAAAGACATAGGAAAACTCTATAAATTTAAAATGTGAAAGCCATGCCTGCCGAGGCTAATTTACATCCCAAACTTTTCCCTTTCTTTCCTTCCTCCTCTTCTTGACATCATGTTTTCCCACTAGAGCCTAAGGCTTTGTCTGGAACCTTTCAGAAGGGAGAAAAAGTAATCTAGGTCCCACTGGCACCTCCAGGTCAATGTGTCCAAAACTGAGCTCATTAAATTTCCCAGTAACCTCCTTGTCCTTCTGACTTCATTATTTCTATCTGTGGTACCACCATTTACTCAGCATGTACTGTTTAAACCTTTCTTGGTAGTTTGATTTTTTTCCTTTTCCTGACCTCACAAACAGAATCAGTCATCGATTCCCATTGAATCTGACTTCACAACATCTCTCACATTTGCCCCACCCCCGCAGCAGGTTTTTCTGTATGGTTGTTTTTATACATCAGTAAAGTCCTCTTTCCCCTCAGTACCTCTTAAATTCCCACCCACTTAAAGTTAATTCATATGCCACCCCCTCCAGAAAGCCTTCCCTGATGCCACCCCATCTCCCACTAATGATGCTTTCTTCCTTTAAAAAATGGCATTCTCAGAGTATTTGCAGATAATACAAAGTTGGCATGGGTTGTGGGGGTGGGGGAGATATCTAACACATTGCATGAAAAAGTCAGAATCTGGGGTAGCTAGGACACTGGGAATCTAATGTGATGAGATTTAATAGGGACAAGGGTAAAGTAGTATACCTCAGCCCCCAAAAAAATCACCTTATAAACACAAGATTGGGGAAGCATAATTAGACAAGAGTTTGAAAAAGATCTGGGGATTTCAGTGAGCTCCAAGCTCACTAATGAATCAATAGTGTGATGTGGCCCCAAAAAAAGCTAGCACGATCTTGTCCTGCGTTAAGGGACAGAGCCTCCAGGTATTAGGAACTGATTGGTATGACTTTACAAGAAGGACCTTAAAAAGATGAGAAGCATCCAGAGGGCGATCAGGATGGTGAGGCCCTGAGTCCATGTGGAACACTTGAAGGAACTGGGGATATTTACCCTGGAGCAGAGAAGATCCAGGGGGCACATGGTCATAGTATTCAAGTTTTCAAAAGGCTGGCTGTGGAAGAAGGATTAGATTTGTCCTGTTTTGCCCCAGAACAATTAGGAACAATGGAAGGAAGTTGCCAAAAAGGAAATTTAAATTTGAGATTATCAGGAAAAAAATCCTGGCATAAATGGAATGAGCTGGCTTCAGTGGTGGATCATCTGTCACTGGGAGTGCTCAAATAGATGCTAGATTGCCACTCTAGAGAGCATCCTTGGGCAATTATGGGTTGGACTAAAAGCCCATGGAGGCCCCTTCCAATTCTAAAATTCTTTGATTCTGTGATTCTGTGAGACCTCACATAACATTTTGTTTTTCTGCTTTCCAATGCATGTATGATATACAATATTAATTGTATAGTATAATTACTTATATCTATGTTTTTGGCCACTACTAGACTGTAAGCTCCACAAGGGCAGGGACTGTGTCTCATCTAAACCTTACGTTCTACAGCCCATAAGTGTTTAGTAAATGTTTGTTGAATCAATGAGTTAGAGTCAAGATACGTACTAAGCCATTTGTAATTTGCTCGGTTTGGCTTACCTTGTCAATTATTCAATTTCCCCATCTATAGAATGGATCCAAGCACATTACAGATTCAACTTTATGAAGTCTTTTAAACCAATGAATGAAAGGTGCTATAAACAACTCACTGCTCAGAAAGTTAAAAAAAAATGATTTGTGCTAAAAACAAATTATAAAAAAACCGAGAATAAAAATGAATAGTTTGTCTAATTTATGGGGAAGAGGTACATTTTCATCAATCAGGCAAATAGAAGGCATTACTGGTGACAAAAGTGATGGATTTTATTATACAAAGATGAAATGAATTTGTACAACAAAGGCAACACCTCTGAAATTAAAAGAAACAGATTGGGGGAAGGAAAATAGTTGCAGTAAATGTATCAAATAATTGTTCTGACATCTGTAATCTATAAGAATATGATGCATAAACATGAGAGTGCTGCACAATCCCCAGTGAAGAAATAATCAAAGGATACAAACAGATAATTTTTGAAGGATGAAACATAGACTGTTAATAACCAGATAAAAAGTTGCTCAAATTCACTAAACATAGGATTAAAAATCAAGATCATTTTAAGAAAAATACGATCATAAAAATGACCAAAAGAGCAAAATAAATAAATAAAATTCATAGTTGACAGGGCTGTGGGGAAGCAGCTTTCTCAAACACTGATGGTGGGAACTAACATTAACGGAATAAGTAATAAGATGTAACAAGAATCATAAGACCGAGAATACTTTTGACCCAATAGTTCCATTGTTAGGGTTTAATCTTTAAAATGTCATGAAGAGGGGAAAAGGACCTAAATGAGATAGCTAGATGGCTCAGGGAATATAGCACTCAACTTGGAGTCAGGGAGACCTGAGTCCAAATCTGGCCTCAGACCTTGGGTAAGTCAAGCTATCTTTTGTATGCCTCAATTTCTTCATCTGTAAAATAGGGATAACAATAGCTACTGCCTTTCAGGGTGAGGGTAAAATGAGATCATATTTATAAAGCACTTTGCAAACCTTAAAATTCTATGGAAATACTAGTTAAACACCAAACTATTCATAGCTGCTTTATTTGTGATAGCAAAAGAATGAGAAAGAGTCTTTATGTTCTAGAGAATGCCTGAAAAAAATATGACAGAAACATTGACTACAGCTTAGGTATATTTCTTTTAAAAGAAAAAGAAACAAAGCCAAGACAGAATTTCTAATGGACTTGGAAAGGAACACAGAGCAAATTCTCTGTTTGTTTGTTGTTTGTTAATTCATTTGGTTCTACCTCATTAAATGCTGAAGAATTAATGTAGGATTTTGCTTTTTATATTATGGTTTGCTTATTTGTATTCATTGGTAGTTATTGAGTTTAAAATTATTTTTCAAAAACTTTGTTCTCATCTTAACATAACCAACCAGCTTGTACAATTTATTCAAATGAAATAATTGCTATTGAAACACTTTGTAAATCACACTAATATAAGAATGTATGTAATTGCTGATTTCGCTCAAAAGAACTAATATTGAAGTCATACAATAGCACTTCAAAATGGAGCCCAGAGGACTAGATTGTAAGTCAGTCTGACATAAAAAGCTAGTCCCTTTGCATATTTTCCATGCAATAGACACATGTCCAAGGAAGATGAGCTCCCAACATACCAGATTTTGTGTTACAGCCAGTTCTGTTATGGTGGTTCCTTCATCCTGTTTTCAGCATGCTAACATAGTAATACAATGAAATCTTTGCTTGATTCTTTCAATTATTCTCACTTTTTATCTCCTTTTTTTTTTTTGGCTTCTCTTAATCCTCAGCACTGTGGGACCATTAGAGGCCATTCTGGATTCACTGATTCCCTTCCAAACTTCATTCCCTAAATGCTTTTGTGGAATGGGCCAATTTTGGAAATTCCAAATATTGCACCAGGAAAGTACACAATGGATACCTACGTGCACTTTTAATGGTCCTGAATCCCATTTCACTAATGTATGGCTTTCTCTATGTTGAGAAATGTTGAAGCCAAGCCAATAAATAGGAGCTATTAATCAGTCTCACAAAGTAAGCTCCTTACAGAGGAATTAAAGTATGAACAGCTACAAAAGAAATCAGGTTGGTTTATTTTTTAACAAACATAAAATCTTATACATCCAAAATGACAAAATCCCCTAATAAGGATACACTTATTCCAAGGGTGCCACAAAATGTTAAAAATGTTTAAGGAGTTCTTATTGTCAAATCCATTTTTTGACCCAAAATGATTTTATTCAGTCCAATTTCATCTCAAGGCAACTGCTCTTGTTCTCCAAATTTGGCTGCAAATGACTTTGGGCTGTTTCCAAAAACTCAAATCCCCCCTCAAAGAATGAAGATGTGAGACCACAGAGGACATCTCGAAAGAATGCATACATCAGGCTCTGAAGGCAATTCCAAAGGAGGAATTATGGTACCTCCCATAATGACCTTGACACAGGCATGCTCAGGGTTGGATTGTAGACAATTACACACAGATTCTCAGAGTTGGAGGGGACCAGAGTGGTCATCTAATCTAATCTGTACCAGAAGTGCCTTCTACAACATACCAGACAAGATGTCATCTAATGTCTGCTTGCAAACCTCCAGTGAAGTATCTTCCCTACCTTTCAAAGGAGGTTAATAATAATTCTAACAACAACAATAATAGTAGTTAACATTGATATAGTGCTTACTTACTAAGCACTTAACAATTATTATCTCATGGGATCCTCACAACAACCCTGTGAGGTAGGTTCTTTTATATTATTATCCCCATTTTACAGATGAGGAAACTGAGGCTAACAGTGACTTGTTCAGGGTCCCATAACTGAGGCTGGATTGAACTCAGGTCTTCCCGGAGCTCTATCCACTGCACTACCTAGCTGTCCCTGCCCCAGGTTAGGTGGTTTTCCTTAACTCAAGCCTACATTAGCCTCTCTGCACCTTCCATCCATCTCCTCCTGATCTGCCCCCCTGCACCCAAGTAGAATAAATCATGTGACAACTCTTCAAACACCTAAGGACATCTATCATATGCCTCTTTGGTCTTCTCTTTTCCAAGCTAAATATACCCATTTCCCTTACCCAATCCATATGTGTCATGAACTCCAGGTCCTTCAGCAGTTTGGCTGCCCTTCTCTTCATACTCCCCAGCTTATCAATATCCCTCCTAAATTATGGCACCCTATAGTGAACACAAAACTCCAGTTTTTATCTGATGAGGGCAGAACACAACAGAACTATCACTGCCTTATGATAGATATAGCTAGGTGGCACAATAGATAGAGCTCTGAGCCTGGAGTCAGGAAGACCTAATTTCAAATCTACTCAGACACTCACTAGCTGTGTGACTCTAGGCAAGTCACTTAATTTTTGTCTGCCTCGGTTTTCTCAATTGTAAAATGGAGATAACACCTACTTCCTAGGGTTATTGCGTGAGATAATATTTGTAAAGTGCCTAACACATAGTAGACACAATCAATGTTTCCTTCCTTCCTAATTCCTAGAAGTTAAGCCTCTCTTAATTTAGCCTAAGTTCATATTAGCTTTCTTGTCTACTAAAAACCTCAGATCTTTTTCAGAAGTTCTGTTATCCAGCCAAGTCTCTCTCATCTCTACAGATGAGGTTGAGTTCTTGATTCCAAGTAAGGGCAAGACCTTATAATTATACTCATTAAATGTCATCTTTTTCAATTCAGCCCAATCTTCTCATCTTTTTGGAGCTTTTGAAAACCGAATGTGTCAGCTTTTCCTCCCAGTTTTGTGTAATATTCATGTTTGATGATCATGTTGTCCCTCTGCCTCCATCCAAGTCGTGGATAAAAATGTTAAATCACACAGGACTA
The DNA here is from genome assembly GCF_003287225.1 of Phascolarctos cinereus. Lineage (NCBI taxonomy): Eukaryota > Metazoa > Chordata > Mammalia > Diprotodontia > Phascolarctidae > Phascolarctos > Phascolarctos cinereus. The sequence continues at coordinate 53,388,572 of NW_027556180.1, forward strand.
AGCAACAGTGATCCCTGGGACACTCTCCTCAAGACTTCCTTTCAAGTTGACATAGAACATTAATGACTATTCATTAGGTCCAGTTATTCAATCAATTCTTAATCCACCTAAAAGTGCTCTCATCCAACCCCCACTCAACCTTTACCATAAGAAAACAATGAACAACTTCATCAAGTGTGTCACTACCATCTCAGCAAACTATAGCATTTCACCTAATATACTTACAGCTACAGAAAAGGAAACTGTCAGTTTGTCATGACTTATTCTTGATATAGTTTTGTCATGACTGCTAAGTCCTCTAAATGCTCTGCTATCCATTCCTTGAATAATACATTCTAGAATTTTGCTAGAAATGGAAATCATTCCTACTGGCTAGTTATGATGTTGATGAAGATGAAAAAGTGTTTGGAGCTATTGAAGCATCTTTGGAATAAGTTCATAGATTTGCAAGGGGACGATTTTGAAAGTGACTATCTCATTTAGATAGAGAAAGGTGGAAAGAGAGAGGAGAGAGAAAGAGAGAGAGAAGAGAGAGAAAGAGAGAGAGAGAGAGAGAGAGAGAGAGAGAGAGAGAGAGAGAGAGAGAGAGAGAGAGAGAAAGAGAGAGAGAGAGAGAGAGAGCGCCAATAAACATTTATTAAGCATCTACTCTCTACCAGGCACTGTGCTTAGCACTGGGGATGATAGATATAGATAGATAGATAGATAGATAGATAGATAGATAGATAGATAGATAGATAGATAGATGGATAGATAGATAGATATTTTGTTGTTTGATTTTTTAAAGTCAGTCAGTATTGCTTTGTGACATCTCATACAATTTCACAATACAACACTGGTGCTTCTATTCCCCAGGAAGAAAAATGTCATCTGGCTCTGGGAACAGAGCCTGTGCCCCTGATATCTGCACTTAGCAATCTCTAAAATTTCAACTGATCCCACTGTTTCTAACAACAAAAGTGGGAACAAGATTGATTTTTCTGACCTTGCATCTTTCTTTTATTCAGTTCTCCAAAGGCCCTGACCAAGCAATAGGCACTGAGTTTTCCAGGATCCATAGACAGGGTCACTGGAAGAAATGGCCATGTTGCCCGGTTGAATTGCAATTGAGTGTATTCAGAGTTGCCCACTAATAAGCATCCAATGAAGTCATGTAATGGGAAGGGTAAAGGTTATCTTTCCTTCAGATGAGAGGGTAACAGGACTTGATGGCATTTGGATTTCAGCAACGGACACATTAGTTACTAATGATAATGATGTAAAAAGAGGGTGAGTGGAGAAACCAAACATGTAGCTGGTGGTTCTGGCATGCAGCCTCAGCAGCCCATAGGTTATGCCTGCAGAAGAGTAGACTTACTCCAACAGAGAAAATGAAGGCACCAGAAAATATTCCTATTTGCCCAAGAGTAGCCATCCAGAATGCAAGTGCCAAAAGGCACAAAAATACTGTTTTTCTTTGTTTATACCATTTTGAACAACAAAATGTTGTCTCGGAGACCCATTACCATAACGGCAGTCACCCTCTGTGCACATAACTTGCTACTTTCTCAAAATGTAATTATTCCCACTCTCCATGCTTTTAGCAAAAGATTAACTTGTAGCAATTTAAAAGGTCAATTTGAAGATCAAGCCGAGTGTGTTAATTTCCCCAAAATGCAAATGGGACCCAAATTTCAGAAATAATATGCGCTGCGGGTAGGCTGTCTATTTCCATGAAAAGTTTCTAGTGACATATGAATTGCTCCTTGGACAAGTTAGCCATGCATTAGAGTGGCAGATGTAACATCTGATGAGGTATTGGCCATGGTATGGTGAATACTGATTCTTTATTGAAAAAAGACAAGCAAACAGAGCAAGAAATATCACTGGCTCCATAACATTTGCCATGGTTAATGTTAAGGTTAGTCTTGCATTTTTGGAGCAACAACAAAAGATAAATGATTGGGCATGTTTTTACTGGTTATATATATTTTCCCAGACAGAAATTAAAAGGATATTATATGTTATTATGTCATCTGAGTTTGGGGATTAGAGACACAAACTAGAACTACCACCTTTGTGTGTAGTCACTTGGGGTCTTTTTAGGGGCTCTGAACCTATGGCTTCATTTGGTATGGGGAGTTTCCAGTGCGTGAAAACTTCCTCCACTAATGTGGGTCAGCAACTCCTCAGCAAATTATATTAGAAAGTTGCCTGGAGGAAGTGAGGGGCTAAATGACTAAGATCATGGTCACTGAGCTACTTTTTTTCAGAAACAGGACCTGAACCCAGGTCTTCTTGACTCTCCTATGGCATTCTAACTCACAGGTATAATAATTATAATAATACACATTGATATAGAGTTTTAAATAAATGTACCCTCCTAAAAGGTAACTGACATTGGGGAAGCCATTGAGTCTCAACTTTATCATCTATAAAATGAAGAATTTGAAGTGATGGCCTCTTCCAGCTCAAAATTATGATCATATTATCCCAATTTTACAGGTTACAAAAATAAGGCTCAGAGAAATGAACTGAATATCTCAGGATCAAAAATTGGTCATTGTTAATGGTAGGGCTTGAACTCAGATCTTCTGACTCAGAACCTGGTGTCCTTTCCACTATATCAGCTACTACTCTAGCAAACTGTGCTGAAAAGTAATTCTGATTGCACATTAAAAAAAGTATTCTTTCCATGTTATCTTCGTTCAACAAGAAATAATGGAGAAAAAGACTGCTAAAATGAGTTATATAATTCTTAATGGCATTTTAATAGTTTAAATTAGGAGCAAAAGCTTTCCTGGCATGTTGGTTTGTGTAAACATGGCCCTTTCACTATTTTAGAGCTTGGAAACTGTATGCACTAGTTTAGGAAGAGATAAAAGAGAATAGACATGTCAGATAGTGGTTTTCAATCTTCGTTTTCACATTAAAAGAGCTATGTTTCACATAAATAACAAAAAACTTTCCCCCAGCTCTGCAAAGGTACCGGCCAAGCCCAATATTTCTTAGTAATACAAACCCTGTCTCCAGCAATGTATTACGAGATGAACGATAGCCTAAAGTGCACTGTGCGTATGATTTACAGCATGCCCAAGTCGATATTGAAACCATTTAATTTATGCTACACACAGTTGGGGAGAGCTTGAAAATAAGTAAAAAGGTAAAATGCCCAAGAGGCTTGTTGGGTCTTCCCTCTTCACTTACTGCCACAATCCATCTTTCAAGCAAGTATGTAGAGAGTTAGGATAATAACGATGAGAGGTTCCTAGAGATGGACAGCTCCAGGGAACTGTTGATTCAGAACTCCATATCATGCCTGAGATCCTGCATACTGATGATGTGAAGTTATTACAGACATGTTTCCTACAGATGAAGTGGACATGAGACAGCACCACAAAGCAGATAGAGAGCCAGCCACAGAGTCAGGAAGTCTTAACTTTGGGTCCCATCCTTGACAAATACAGGCCAAAGAACCCAAGATGTTTAACTTTTCATATTCTCAGTCACTCTCAAAGACCAAAAGTTGAAAAGCAGTTGTTGATGGCATTGGGAGAAGGGGTTTCCTCATAAGAAGTTCCCTATGCCAATGAAATCATAGGTGTTCATTCCCTCCATCCCCAGAATATGGATGTCACATATGGAAAGAGACACAGGTTTTCTGGGATGGCCTTCTATTCCAAGTGAGGGCCTTTGTTTCTCTAATTGCACCCTCTATAGCTCCCCTGCCCTTTGCTACCAAAGCTCCCATGCTGAATCCTATCAAAGCTTTTCATGCTACAAGATTTCTTGAACAGGTGGCATATCCTGACAGGGAAGACAAATATGCCCCTTTATAGAATTTTTCCCACTTATAAAAAATGGTAATGTTAGCAAGGAGATGAGTGTAGTGCTTAAAGCCATAATAATTCAGAATCCAAAGAGAGTTGTGAAAATAAGTCAGCTTACTTTTGAGCATTTTTAGGTGCTAGGAGAGAGCCTATGAGTTGGGTACAGGAAGTCCTCCTGAGAATCCCGGAAGGATGTGCACCAGCAACTCCTTTGTCTGATGAAATGGTCAGTTTGGACTGATGTTAAATTCTATGAAGGGGGAAAGAGTGAGAGAAGGAAGAAATGAAATCTCTTCTCGCAAGCAGCTTACATTCTGCAGAACAGGGAGACTACTATGTTGAATAAATGCAATGGGCCATTGATTTTTTCCTCTCAAAATTAACGTCTTCATGGTTATCACATTCTCTTTTGCTAACTGCATGACTTTGAACCAGTCATTTTAAACTTTCAGTACCTCAAATGATTTGTCTTTAAAATTGAGATATTAATTCCCATCCTTACTTACTCCATAGGGCTTTTTTTCTCGCAGATCTGGTACTTCAATTGTGTAGAGCAATGATGTCAAATTCAAACAGAAACATTTCCCGGTGGGCCACATATTGACTTAGAAACCCACAAATTAACATTATCTATGTTTTATTGTATTTTTATTTATTTCACTAAATATTTCCCAATTTAATCTCATTCAGCCTGTACTTGTAAGTGTTGCCAGGATATCTGGCAGTGCTTGACACCTCTGGAGAGGTGGGGAAACTTTCTCTACCAATGGAAACTGACATCTGTTCTGAAGCTGTTAGTCTTAGAGATGTTCTGGGGGCACTGGGAGACTAATAACTTTCCCAAAATCACCCAGCCAGTTGTGTCAGGGTCAGGACTTGAACCCAAGTGGTCCTGACTCTAAGGTCAGCTCTTTATCCATTATACCACTCTGTATCTCATAGCATTAAGTACAGAAGCAAAATGGGCCTGAAGATAAGAGACTTTAGTGGCATAACCTCATGCAGAAAGGGCTTCTGAATTTTGGTCACAGTGAATGAATTTAGTTCTCTACCCACCAAGCGTTATCTGTGGAAGAATCTTCCCCTTTCAATGGCATCAGAAGGAGTTTTGCTCTTTCCTGAGGCAATAAGATGGGAGGTGGAATTGAGAGGGTTGTTTTGATTTTTCAGAAATCATTTTCAAGAGGTAGGACCACAGATCAGGAGACACCATCTTTTGAAGCTTCTAAATGGCAAGAGAGTCATGGAAATGTTTGTATTTACTCAGTTCTAGGCATGTAGGTAGTGAATGGATAGAATGCCAGGGTAAGGAGGAACTAAGGTCAAATCCTGCTTCAGAAACTTATTGGCTATGTGACTTTGAGCAAGTCACTTAAGCTCTTTCAGCCTCAATTTTCTCATCTGTAAAATGAGGATAATGGGCCTCTGTTATGAGGCTCAAATGAGATAACATATGGAAGTGCTTTGTAAACCTTAAAGAGTTATATAAATGCCAGCTATTGTTACTATGTGAGAGACATTCTTCTTTTGGGAGATCTGGAAGCACGATGAATGTGTCTCTTCAAAGAATTTTCCTATACCAAGCCTGATGAGTATTCTCCTCAAAACTCACAAGTCAAAGCTATTTTACATTTTGAACATTAGCACATTTAGTACCTGCAGAACTCTCTCATCTTTTCTGGAGATGACTCAATGACAACAGAGGAATACATTCAAGAAAAAGGAAAGGAGAGAGCCCTCCTGATGTTTTTATTCCCCAGATGCCCTGCATTTCTCCCTCTTTATCTATCATTCCCATCAACTTTCCACCCATTTTGCAGGGAAGACTATCTTCCTTCTAAACAGAGGGAATGAAATATTTCAACTTAGATATTGGGCGCTCTAGCTCTGAAACCAATTTGGGAAAGACTTGCATGAAATCAGAATGACTGAATTCATAGGATCATTCATTTAAAGCTAGAAGGAACCTTCAAAGTCATCTGGTCCAACCTCTTCAATTTACACAGGAGGAAACTAAAGCCCAGAGATGTTAATGACTTGTTCTAGGTCACACAGGTACTAAGCAGCAGAACTGGGATTTGAAATGAGCTCCTCTGACTCCAAATCCAAGTTTTCCCACTGTACTATACCTTTCCCAGCGCATTCCTGTTTGATCTAGTAGTTGTTTTGATAGGTATTTCATAGGAAATGAAATTAAGCTTGCCTTCACTAAAGATGAGGCCAAATACCTTTACTTTCAGGAAATCTAAACTTGGAATATATAAATCCCCTTTTTAGCCATGCGTGCTTCTCCAGAATTCCCTTTAGGCTTGAAGAGCTCAACAGAATTAGATTTCTCTTATGATTTAGATCCTCCATCTCAGCAAATATACTGCCACCTGTTTCAGACTCTGAATTCCAAAGCCATGTCTATACATCACTCAGCCAGTTGTTTTAAAAAATTGAAAATTTGGGGTCTTTTGTTTGGTACAAAGAAGGCCAAACAGCTACCTGTTATGTTTTTTCTTCTGTTGAATTAACCAGTTGCTCTGCTGTTTTTCAGCTATAACCTAAACTCATTTTTGTCTTCCATCAATACTGTGTCTCCACTCCCTACCCTACTCCACCTCACCTCAACTCCTGAACCACTGGCTCTCTTCTCTCCACTTGAAAGATGGGGCTTCAAAATATGGTTTTGTAAATAGGTATCTCTGAGCAATCTTAGGCCACCAAATTAGTGACTACTACACCTGGGCTAGTTCCAGGGCCCCTAGATGCTCAACAGCCCATGAAAATTAACAAAACTCTAGAACAAGAACCTGATCTTCAGGACAAACACCACACACACACACACACACACACACACACACACACACACACACACACACACACACACACACACACCCCAGAATATCATTGCCTTATGAGTGACTATGATCCCCGGTCAGAATCAGGAGGATGTATATAGCTCACTAAACCAGGGTGGATCACTCACTCAACACTGCAGGGGCCAGAGCTCTTCCAAATTACTGCTCATCGCCAAAACATTCAGAGTTGCAATCCATTGACTAAACATGAGTGAGGAGAGGCTATTAAAGGCAGCTAGTACAATAGAGACAGTACTGTATTTGGAGTCAGGTGACCTAGGTTCAAATTCTAGCTCTGACGATTACTATCACAGACAGCTACAGTGCAAGAAAAACAGCCTTGGAAGGCCCCCAAAATTCACAAGAGCCAAAATCCAAGATAGGAGTGAGCAATAAAACCCATGGATCCAGATGTCTAAATGCAAATGAACAAAGTATGGGCAAGAGCAAGGAGGCCCAAGGGGTCAAATAAAAACCCTTAGGTATTACTGAGACTAGGTAGTATAAGACTCATAGCTGGATTGCAGATCTAGAAACACATTCTTTGAGTGGCAGAGTCAAGATGGAAAAATGAAGCCTGCTTTTTTGCCTACCTCTCCCAACACACCATTTTCTATAACAACTTTAAAAACACACTAAACTGAATTCTGAGCAGGAAAGCCAACAAAAGGTCACAAGGAGGTGTTTTTTCAGTCCAGACCATCTTAGGAAGACAGAAAGAAAAGTCTGCAGACACTGGGGTGAGGACTAGCCAAGAGCAAAGTGCAACAGCAGCACCAGCTATGGACTACAGTAACACCAGTGACCAGGTAGGGAGCAGCCCGGTGCCCAGGGATGGGAAGGGGACTGAACATCTGGTCAGAAAGAGATCTTGGGGGACCCCCTGTACTAGGTCTGGAAGTAGGACCATGTGCCATCTGGTAGCTCTGTCAGCCATTACCTCGTTATCAGTTGCAGTTCCAGAGTGGAGAAGAGAGAAGCACTCCCAGTCGTGAAGGAGCAGGATCCCTACCTGGGTAAGGACCAGAGCACAAGGAAAGAAGGCAGTGATCAGACCTCTTCTCTGATCACACCACTTCGGAAGTTATGAAAACATATACCCCCACTGAGCTCTGAAAGAAGCAAAAGGATATTTAAAAAAAAAAACAGAAGCTTAGGCCAGACATCTCCCCACCCTCAAAGGTGAGCAGAGTCCAATTCTAATACGAAGTCAAAAGTCAAGAAATAGGCTGGAAAAATGAGCAACCAACAAAAAAAAATAACCATAAAAAGCTAATGAGAGAGAAGCTCTAGACACAAACTGAGAAGACAATGACGTAAAGACATCTCAGAGGAAAATCTTAAGAAAAATGCACATTGGACAAATGCCCAAAAAGAATTCCTAGAAGAGATAAAGATTTGAAAAGAGAGCCAAAAATGGCTTTAAAAATAAAATAAGAATGATAGAAGGAAGATTATTTAAAAAATGAGAGTAATTCATTTAAAATAACTGCAGACAATATAAAATACCTGGAAGTATACCTGTTAAGACAAACTCATGGACTATATGAACATAATTATAAAACACTTTTTATATAAATAAAGTCAGATTTAAATAATTGGGAAAATACTCATTGTTCATGAGTGAGCCAAGTCAATATAATAAAAATTACAATTCTACCTAAATTTATCTACTTATTTATCTAGTGGAAAGCAGTTTGGCAGAAACTGGGTATATAGACCAATATCTTACACCATTTACCAAGACAAGGTCAAAAGGGATCCGTGATCTAGACATAAAGGGAAATATCGTAAATAAATTAGAAGAACATGGAACATATTACCTATCAGATTCATGGATAGGATGAGAATTTATGAATAAACAATAGATAGAGAGTATTGTAAATATTGTAAATATCCATGTAAAATGGATATTTTTATTACATCCAATTAAAAAGATTTTGTACAAATAAAACCAATGTAGCCAAGATTAGAAAGAAAGCAGGAAATTTGGCAGGGGGGGAGTTTTATAGACAGTTTCTTGGATAATGACCTCATATCTCAAATATATTGAAAACTTTGTCAAATTTATAAGAATGTGAGTCATTCCCCAATTGCTAAATGGTCAAATTATACAAACAGAAAGTTTTTGAAGTAAGAAATCAAAGCTATATATAGTTATATAAAAATGCTCTAAATCATTATTTATTAGAGAAATGCAAATTAAAACAACTTTGAGATCCCATCTCACACCCATCAGATAGAAAGGGAAAATGACAAATGTTGGAGAAGATGTGAAAAAAATTGGAACACTGTTGGTGGAACTGTAACAGATCCAACTATTTTGGAGAGCCATCTGGAACTATGCCCAAAGAGTTCTAAAACTGTGTGTGTACCCTTTGATTTCCCAATGTGATCAGAGAAAAAGTAAAATGACATATATGTTCCAAAATATTTATTGCAGTTCTCTTTGGGGGTGGCAAAGAAATGAAAACTGAGGGGCTGCCCATGAATTGGGCAATGGCTGAATAAGTTGTGCTATATGATTGTAATGGAATACTACTTGCTGTAAGAAATGATGAGCAAGTTGATTTTACAAAAACATGGAAAGACCTGCATGAAATAATGAAGAGTGAAATGAGCAGAGCCAAGAGAACATTATATACAATAACAGCAATATTTTTCAAAGAGTAAATGTGAATGACTAAGCTCTTCTAAGTTATATGAATATTCAAATCAACTACAAAGGACCTATGAAGGAAGATGCGATCCACCTCCAGAAAAAGAACTGATATGTAGAACTATGTATTGTATAGTTTCACGTATATATCTGTGTCAAATATTGGCCTACTCTAGTACAGGATTGAGAAGGAGGGAGAGAAACAGCTTAGAACTTAAATGTAATAAAAAAAAAGAAATATAAAAAAGAAAAGAGATATGTGCAAGAAAATTAAGAAAAGAGAATTAACAGCCTGATAAAAGAGGTGCAAAAATTCTGAAAAAAATAACTCCTTAAAAATAAAAATTGGTCAAGTGGAAGCTGAGGCTCTATGAGATATCAAGAAACAAAAAATCAAAGTCAAAAGACCAAAAAAGAAAGAAAGAAAGAAAGAAAAAATTGTGAAATATCTCATAGGAAAAAGAACCGACCTGGAAAACAGATTGAAAAGAGATAATTTAAGAATTATTGGCCTACCTGAAAGTCATGATCAAAAAAAGAGCATAGATGCCATATTTCAAAAGAATTGTAAAAGAAAACTGCTCAGATAGCTTAGTCCCAGAGGGCAAAGTAGAAATTGAAAGAATCCACTGGTCATCTCCTCAAAGAAATCCCAAAATAAAAACTCCCAGGAGTAATATAGCCAAAATCCAAAGATCCCACATCAAGGAGAAGATATTGCAGGCAGCCAAAAAGAAATATTCAAATACCACAGAGCCACAGTCAGAGTGACACAATATTTAGCAGCTACCCTTATGAAGTAGCAGAAGGTTTGGAATATAACATTCCAGAAGGCAAAGGAGCTAAGTTTACAATCAAGAATAACCTATCCAGCAAAACTGAGTATAATCCTACAAGGGGAAAAATGGATATTTGATGAAATATAGCCCTTCCACAGCATCTCTGATGAAAAGACCAGAGCAATTTGAACACTAGACTATAGAGAAACATAAAAAAGTAAACATGAGTGAGAAATCAAAAGCGACTCAAAATAAAACTGTTTACATTCCTATATGGGAAGATAATACATGTATTCCTTGAGAACTTTATCATCATTAGGGCAGTTAGGAGTCTACTTAGAGAGCATGGGTGTGAGTTTACTAAGTTGGGATGATGTCAGAAGAAGAATGGAAGGGTAAGAAAGATGGATATACTTCTTAGACTGGACTAAGAGAGGCAGAGTATCCAGTAGTAGGGTACACATGGTATTGGGGTCATTTCTGGGCATCACATTTTATGAAGGATTTTGATAAGCTGAGGGGTATGCAGGTAAGATGGACCAAGATGGTTAAAAGCTTTGAGATCACACCATATAACAATCATGACATATGATGATAGTTGAAGGAACTGAGGGTGTTTGTCTTGGAAAAGAGAAGTCAGAAGGAGATGATACTTATCTTAAGTATTTGAAGAGCTGTCATGTGAGATGAATTAGACTTGTTCTGCTTACAGATAGAACTACAGTAGAAACAATGGTGAGAAGCTATGAAAAGATAAATTTTGGCTTGCTATATTAAAAAAACAACTTCCTAACAATTGAATCTATTCAAAAGTGGAATGGCTTACCTTAGGAAGTTGAATTGAAGGTCATCAGCCAGAAGCTAGATAATAACTTATCAGGTGCCTTGCAGAGAGGATAGTTTTTCAGGTAGCTAGGCAGCTAAGTACCATAGTGGATAGAGTATTGAACTTAGAATCAGGAAGAATGGAGTTTGAATCCTGCCTCAGACACTTACTAAATGAGTGAACATGGGTGAGTCATTTAACCTCTCTCAGGCTCAGTTTTCTCCTGTGTAAAATGTGGATAATGTTGGCATCTACTTTACAGGGCTCTTGTGAGGATCAAATGAGATGACATGTAAAGTGTTTTGCACACCTCAAAGTGTTATATAATGGTAGCTATTAATATTATCACTTACAGGTTGAACTGGATGGTTTCTAAATTCCCATCTGACTCTGAAATTCTGTGATAGCTATGTTAGCTTAGACAAAATCACAAATTCTCTGGACCCATTTCCTCATCTGAAAATGAGGTGGGGGGGGCTGGACTAGATACAGTCCCCTTTAGCTCTAGAATACTATAAACCTAAAATAATAACCAGTAAGAATGTGAGGACCCATTACTGATTTTTAATGGAAGACATCTGCTTGCTAAGCTGACAAGATGGAAATATAATGATCATGATGACAATAATGAAGATGGTGATGATGATGATGATGATGATGATGATGATGATGATAGCTCACATTTAAATAGCATTTGAAAGTTTGTAAAGCACTTCACCTACACTCTGTCATGTGATCCTTACAGCAACCCCATGAAGTATTGTCTATGCTGCTGTCTCATCTAAGCAGCACTAAGATGTGGCAACAGCATAGGGTGGATGTTCTACCTGGTTCTACCTGGAGCTGGCTCCCAGCTCTGTTCCCTGTGCTAGGGCGGCTGCACCTGACAATATGGCCACATCAGCACCTTGGTCAGTGCCACAATTGCTGACAAACCACAAAGAATAGAAATGTACCAGCACTAACCAATAACCCATAGTGTGTTTCCTTCTCAGATGTACCAGCTATAAAATGTGGTGCATGCATTGCTAATAGACAGCTAGGATGACATGTTGCAGATTATCAAACATTTACTGGAACACCCTAAATGAATGGATTTATTACTTGATATATCCATTTTCAAACCAGTTAGAACAGCAGCTGAACTCGCTGAATCGACTTTCTGACATCTAATATGTCATATACATCGAATCACAGTAAAAAAAAAAAAAGTATGTAAGTGAGCAAGAGTTTCAAAGCACACACATAATTTGGAAACAGATCAAGAAAAGACCATTACAAGAATTTGTAACCTTTGCTATATAAAGCAAAAGTGAGATAACCAAAATGATTATAGGGTCAGTCAGTCAACAAATATTTATTAAGCACGTACTGTGTGCCAGGCACTAGATCTGGACCTAGAAGGGTCCATAGAGACCATTTAAAGGGACCATAGAGGCCCTCACTTTACACATAAGGAAACTGAAACTCAGAAAGATACAATGGGGGCAGCTAGGTGGCACAGTGGATAGAGCATTGGCTCTGAGGAGTCAGGAGGACCTGAGTTCAAATCTGGCCTCAGACACATAAAGACTCACTAGCTGTGTGACTCTGGGCAAGTCACTTAACCCCAATTGCCTCACACACACACACACACAAAAAGATATAATGATTTGTCCAGAGTCACAAAGCTAGTAAGTATCTGAGGCAAGATTTGAACTTGGATTTCCCTGACACTAAGTACCGCGTTCTATCCATTGCCCCATCTAGCTGCCTCTTTAGGCTCATATCTCTCTATCAAACCTTGTCCTACCCATCACAAACCAAAAGGAAATCAATATTTCTTCCTATTAATTATGGTAGCCACATAAATTAGTTCAAGACCACAGGTCCAAGCTCTAAGAAAAACCAAACTAGTAGACTACAAAAACAAAAAAAGTTGAAAGTGCAACAAAAATATGCTAATATTGTATTTTCTGGCTTCTGATGCTCATGCCCATGGAACCATAACAGAAAAGACGTTGGAGGTCATCTAGTCCAACCTCCTCATTTTACAGAAGGGGAAACTGAGGCTAAGGGGAGTTAAGTGACTTACCCAAGGTCACACAGATCATAAGCATCAGAAGTGATTGTTTGAACCCAAGCCTCCAACCTTAGATCTTGGGCTTTTTCCACTGTACTACATTGCCTTGAGGTCCAAAAAGTTGAATATATTCCTATATAGATGACCCGTATGTATATGTATATATGTATGTATATGCCATACATCATAATAACAACACTTTTCACGTTTATAAAGTACTCTAATATGCATATAAAAAGAGACAGGTGGATAGCACACTGGCCTTTGAATCAGGAAAATTTGAGTTCAAATTCTGCTTAGACACTTTCTAGCTATGTAATTCTGGGCGGATGACTTAATCTCTCAGTCAATTTTCCCAGCTATAGAATAAAAGATTTTTGGCCTCTATGGCACATAATCTTCCAATTTTAAATCTCTGATGCTTTGATATGGATCCCATAGAAAACTTTTTTTTAAATTATGGACATTTTTTGAAATCCTATCTATATCCATAATGCTGATGCAGACCACAGTCATTTCAGTGTTTTCCAGAAATACTTAAAGAACAGAATCTGGAACAATAATAGCCTATGTAAAAGAAACAATAAAATATGAAGACTTCTCCGCCCCCTCTCCTCCAGATCCTCATGTCCACTGAAGACTTAGTCAAAAGTATCAGAATGCCTTATTATGCAAGAATGTGACCATGACTTGTACTAGCTAAATGCAAAAGTGAGTATTAAATACACACCATTACAGACATTTGTTCAATATAACTACTATTGTTTTTATCTCGAAAAGAAAGTTTATATAAATGGGAACAGCCCATCTAAATGACAAAGAAGAGACCAGTACATTTGGCCCTGAACTCTAGGTAAACAGGCAGATGTCACACGACTCAACAGCAGCTTGGAATTATTGGAACAGTTCCTGATCTTAGGTCTCATACCTGATTGTGTTTAGGGCTACAAGAGCCCCAGACCTAGCATGGCTCTCCCTGAAGTGAATCTGACTTAGGTCATTCTTTGGATTTCTAGGCACAAGAGCTGTGCTGAGTGAATCAGCTCTCTGTGGCAATGTCATGGGTTTGAGTTGAAGTTACAGCACAAACAGATGGCTTATGAACATGAAAAGGCTGTTGGCTTAACGTTGGCTTCCTTTGATTTTTTTTTCTTTTCAGCTTTTCCTTTAGTGAATCTGTGAGCCCTAGGCAAGACAGTGAGAGTTAAGAAGAAAGGACATTTCAACTGAAACACTAAATGTCCTCGTTCAATCGTGTTTTTACTGATTTCCAAATCAGAGACTTAAACACAGGTTTAAATTTTGAGGGGTTTTTTTAGTTTATTTATCTTTGATTGAGAAAAGAGATTTGAAATACACATTTCTTGATGGTTTTGCTTGGCCAGGCTAAACAAAGGAGGGGGGAGGAGAAGGGGGAAAAATATCAAGATACAATGGAAAGCGGAAAATAGGATTACATCTGCAAACTCCACAAATAGGAAAGATAATCCTGTTTTCACTAAGTATTTAGGGACAAGGTAAACAAGATAGAAAATAATAATGTCACATATAACAGACCATTTAATAAGCTTGTTAACGACAGAATACACTATACTGGGTCCTCTCCAGATATTGGAGTCAGTCCCTCCTTTAACCCACCCTGTCCTGCCTTCTCTACACAATGAGGATTCTTTTGTATGTTAATGATTCCTGAGAATATTCTACATAAAAGATTCACAAGCAAATCAAGGCTCCACTAGCAACAACTTTACCGATGAACACAAAGAGCTATTATATGAAACAATAACAGCAAACATATTAGAGACTTCTAACTTCTTATTTCCTTAAGATATGGGAGATGAAGGCTTTGGGCATTTGGAAGGGAGGGAGAGGAAAGAAAAATCCATCATGAATCCCAAGGGTTTGTCTTTTCACTAATGACTCAGGAATTGAGTCTCTAAAAATCAATGTGTTGCTGAGTTTTAAACATGCATCTCATTAGCAGTAGGAGTCATTAAGGTCTCCTGCTTTCACCTACAATTAAGAAAAACATTTAAATCTTGCTAATGAGTTAATTATCAGATTATTTAAAATGGCCTCTGTAATGAAACAGCCCCCTTTGACACATTAGCTATGTGATTCTGACCAAGTCATTTAACTGCTCTAAGTCCATCTAAAAATGAGAGAACTGCACTAGATGGCTTCTGAGGTCCCTTCCAGTTCTAAATTTATGACCCTGATTTTATAAGAGGGGGAGAATGGTACCAATGTTTTATTCCATGTAATTTTTGTTATTGCATCATTGTAACCTGTTGTCCTCAAGATCTAAAGCCTCACCATCCACCACCCCCACCAAAGGAAGGGAATCTATGTGAGCCAGTGATTTATTGGGCCCTGGGGTGGGGAACAGTGAACAACGGAAAAGTATCCCGTCACTATTGATTCCTAGGTATAACTATTAGTCTAATGCATCAATACTGAGGGAGCTAGAAAGGAGGGCAAGCATACATTCAAAGCTAAAGAATAAGTAAGTTTGGGAAAAGCACACTATAAGGAAATGGACTTTCTAGCCCAAGAGGAAACTACTGATCCCAACAACGGTCTACATAGTGGAGATTATCTTGCTTACAAAATCTAATCAGAACAGAGCAATGGGGTGAGGTAAGGTAAGGTGAATTTCTCAAAGGGAATGCAGATACCAGAACAGCATTAGAGAGGAACCAAGGTTTAATGGGAGGAGAGGTTGGAAAAATAGTTATGGGGCACAGAAAGCATGATCACATCTTATTGGGAACCTGGAAGAGCATAGAAGGTGAGTCAGATATGCCAGCACAACCTGAAAGCCTGAAGGAAGAACCAGTTCCCTCAGAGTGTGCCAGTATATCCAGGCATATACAGCCAAGCTCAATGTATACACATATCTATGGAATGTAAGTGCAGTTAAGGAGGGTTCGCCAGAAGGATACAGCAGACTTTACCAGGATACAGTTTGGATGCATCCAGACTCCCCTATACCACCATGCTGAGAATTGGAGAAGCAGATTCTTCAGGCTACAAAAAGTAGTCCTGGACAGCCAAATACACAGTGATGGGGAAAGGTTGGGCAAGGAGAGTTACTAAGGAGAAGAGACAAATATCCAGGAAGGGATAGAGAACTAAGAATATTTAAATGCTTTACAAACATTTGTAGGCCCAACAGAATGTAAGCTCCTTGAAGGCAGGCACAGTTTTATGTTTGTCATTGTATCTCCAGTGTCTCACTCAGTGCCCTGCATGGTGGAAATGTTTAAAAATAAATGCTTATTTATCGGTTGATTGATTCTTATAGAATCAATGAATCTTAATGAATTGTAATCCACGAACTGTGACTCATCATCTGGTACTATAACCCTTCTTTATTGTTCATTCCTCTGTAGTTCTTATGAGGAAAAGAATTGAATCATTTCAATCTTCCAAAGACATGGGAACTTAGTTACAACTGTCCATTTTTATTTTCTTATTTCTCCCTTGGCTAGAGAAGAGAAAGAGTTCAAAAACAAATTATTACACAGTTATGTCAACAGGAAAAAACAAGACCACCATGCCATCCAGAAATTTGCTAATATATTGTATCCAAGTGGACAAATTCCAAAACTGACTTGAGGATGTCATGGGAGAAAAACTCTGTTCTTATCTGAGGTTCTTAAGGAAGATAGATTCCCTGGCTTACAGATAACTGTGATGGGCCAAGTGAACACTGGGGAACCATAGCTAGTGAAAACAGTTTAAGACGTTCAAGGACCCATTAATCTAGCACTGAGTAGCTGTCTTTTAGCACAGTGAATAGAGTGCTGGATGGGGAATCAGGAAGATGTCAGGTTAAATCTGACAATTATTAGCTGCATGACCTTGGGCAAGTCACAATCTCTGCCTGTCTCAGTTTCCTCATCAGTAAAATGGGGATAATGATAGCACCTACTTCCCAGGGCTATTGTGAGGATAAAATGAAATAATATTCAGAGAGTGCTTTGCCAACTTTAAAGAGCTATAATGCACATCTTCTAGCCATTGTTATTGCTGTTGTTATATGAAGTTATAACTTTTACTCTGATATATTATTTCTGAATTTCTATACACTTTCTTCCCTCATACATAAACATGAATTCTCACACTCGGAAATATGCAGAGATGGGGAAGGGAAAGCAAGAAATAAATAACGGATTGAATTGCTGCCCACACCTAAGCCCAGGCCCTCTCCTGTGCTCCAGTGCTGTATCACAAACTGCCTTATTGTATATTTTTCACTGGATGTCCCACAGGCATCTCAAACGCAAACAGAACTTGTTGTCTTATTCCCCCAACTCCGCCTCTCTTCTGAATATCCTTTTTACTACTCAGAGTCCCACCCACAGGTATACATAGAGCATGAGCCAAATGCACTGGTTCTCCACCCTTCCAGGCTCCAAATCTCAATGCTACCCTCTACTCTTCATTTTCACTCACCCTAACCCAAACAGTTGCCAGATTTTATTCTTTCTCCATCCATATAGCTCACATTTGTTCCTTTCTCTCCACTCACAAAGCTGCCACTTTAGTTCACGGACTCTTTACTTCTTGCCTGAATTATTGCAGTCACTTCCTAACAGGTCTCACTGACACAAATCTCTGCCCACTCCAACCCATACTCCACACAGCTGCCACTGAGGTTTTTTTTCCCAGTGCAGGTCTGATAGTGTCATTCCATTTCTCAATAAAGACCAGGGGCTTCCTATTACCTCTAGGATCAAATAAAATCTTCAGGTCAGCATTTATAACCCTCTACAACTTGGCCCCAACCTACCTTTCCAGGTTTAGTACATAATATTCCCCTCTCTACAATTCAGAAAACGTTCCTCCTAAATGGAACTCCATTTCCTACTCTGGCTAGCACACTGGCTGTGCCCTATGCCTAGAATTCATTCCCTTCTCCCATTCACCTATTAGAATTCCAAGTTTCCTGCACGACCCATCCCAAGCACTACTTTCTACAGAAAGTCTTTCTCCCAGCTGCCAATTCATACCCACTCCTACCAAAAGTAAAAAATGTTTATTGCATCTCTTTTTAAAAATATTTTGTTTGCACCTATATATGCACTTGTTCTCTCCCCTGTAAATTCATTGCAGAGGAGGAGGCTCACTTTGTATTTTGTATCCTGGGGTGTGATCATGCTTTCTGTGCCCCATAACTATTTTTCCAACCTCTCCTCCCATTAAACCTTTGCTCCTCTCTAATGCTATTCTGGTATCTGCATTCCCTTTGAGAAATTCACCTTACCTTACCTCACCCCATTGCTCTGTTCTGATTAGATTTTGTAAGCAAGACAATCTCCACTATGTAGACCGTTGTTGGGATCAGTAGTTTCCTCTTGGGCTAGAAAGTCCATTTCCTTATAGTGTGCTTTTCCCAAACTTACTTATTCTTTACCTTTGAATGTATGCTTTCAGGTATGCTTGCCCTCCTTTCTAGCTCCCGCAGTATTGATGCATTAGACTAATAGTCATACCTAGGAATCAATAGTGACTGGATACTTTTCCATTGTTCACTGTTCCCCACCCCAGGGCACAAAATACACTTGACACACAGTAGCGCTTCGTAAATGCTTTGGTTGATAGATTGACTGATTAACCAATGCATCTAGTCACAGTAGGGCAAAAGAAAAGGGAAAAGGGAATTAGGGAATAATTGTGGTTGATCTCCCAAGCCCAAAGGAACCAAGACAGCTCAAGGGCCACCGGGGTCTGTAATCAAGGAAGATGTGGAGAATCGTGAAAGCAGAAATCCAGGAGTTAAAAGCAAAAGTCTGCCACCACCACCCACCCCTTCCCAAGTGAAGGAGCTAGGGTGATTCATTAAGGTTAGCTGAATCCTTCAGAGTGACTTGTGGAAAATCCCCGTTTCAATCACCCAAAGGTTGGGGTTCTGCTGGGTAGGAGAAGAGTCAAAAGAAACTCCTGGTGTCTTCTCTCAGAAGGGAAGCCTGGGATTTAAGGAATTCCAGAAAGCTGGGGTTGGGGAGGGGGAAGGGGGACTGACCACAGCTAAAACTTCAGCACCAGTGATCTGAAGCCTATAGTGGAATCTGAGGTGCAGGGAGCCAGCTGCCCCCCCACCCCCAACTTCAGCACTTCAGCATCATTATTTCCTCCAGATGGCTAGACAAAAGAACATTGCCAGTAAACTGGTTCAAACCAAAGTATGGTTAATATGAGGAGGCAATGTGATGTGACCTGGGTTCAAGTCTCACCTCTGACAAGAAATGACAATATGATCCCAGAGGAAGTCTCTTAAATTCACTGTACCCCCAAGAACTATCTAAGATCATAAGTTGTCCAACAATTATTGGTTGTTGATAGGAGTTCCCTCACCAGAAAACTCCCTACACCAATGACATCACACAGCTAGAGAAAAGTAAAAAAATGAATAATGTGAAGGGCAGTATTTTTAAAAGAAGTTTTATTGAGATCTTTTGTTTTTTACATCACTAGAACATCTCCAAATATTCTTTCCCTATCCTCCTCCCAGATGGCTATCCCACATAACAAATATTTTTAGAGGAAAAAAAATGAGAAAAAGAATCAACAATATTGGTCAATACATTAAAAAAAAATACAATGTACAACAGCTGTAGACCTCCCAACTCTATAAAGGAGAGCAGTGGAAGTGACTTCTCATATCTTTTCCTTTGAGTCATGCTTGTATTTTTACAACATTCACTTTTGATTGTCCTCTTTCTTTACCCTTACATTGTTGAAATCATTGTTTATTATTTTCTTAGTTTTGTTTATTCTGCATCAGATTATATAAATCTTTCAATGCTTCTTTGTAATTATCATATTTATCATTTCTTATATTCCATTATATATTTCTTATATTCTAGTAATATTCCATTGCATTTGTGTGCCACAATTCATTTAGCTGTTCCTCAATCAATAGGGACCTGCCTTCTTTCCAGTTCATTGTTGTCACAGAAAGTGTTGCTATAAATACTTTGGTACATATGGAGACTTTCTTCTTATCCATGGCTTCCTTGGGGTGTAAGTCTAGTAATGGAATTTCTAGGTCAAAGGGTATGGATATTTTAGTCACTTTATTTTCATGACTCCAGATTGCTTTCCAAAATGATTGTACTGATTCACAGGAGGGGCAGTGTTCTAAAGCAATGGTGTCAAATGCAATTGAAAACAGTTCCCTCTTAGCCACATATTGACTTAGAAAACCACCAATTAACATTATCTATGTTGTATTGTATTTTATTTTGTTAATTATTTTCCAAATGCATTTGAACCTATGTCTTGTACCTGTCACAAGTTTGACACTTCTGTAAAGTGGATAGAGAACCAGCTTTGGAGTCAGGACTAGGCTTGGGTTCAGAAAGCTCTAACACATGCTGTGTAACCCAGGGCAGGTCACTTATCCCTCTCAGTGCCTTCAGGCAACTCTCTGAGACTCTAAATTACTTGTGAATTACAGATATGCCTCAATGGAAGGAAATTCCACATCCAAAGTGTCTTCTAAACCAATGAAGTCACAGTTCTGGATCAAAAAGGGGCAGGGGGAAGACAATACCTGGTTTGAGTCAAAAAAATAAAGTCTTGCGCTCTTCTCATAGGATTACTAGAAACGGCCCCCCCAAAAAAAAACTGCCATTGGGTAGAACAAAGATTTCCAAGGAGCAGCTGCTCACAAGTGAACAGGGAAAAGAACAGATGACAATGTGACCTTTGCAAGACTTCCTTCCCTCTTGTCAAGCAACCAGGCCCCTTCCCAGGTTCTGAATTTGATTGAAATGGGCATGCAAGTATAAAAATAAGACCACGGGAATGCCATTAGTTGGAACTTTCCCTCTAAAGAAAAAGTATATTTCTTGTACATATGAAGTTCCTTCAGAAAAAAAAATTAACCCCCAAAGTGCATACTGGGTGAGAGATTTACCTTCAGGGTGTTAAGGATGTCCTCTCTCCAGCATCAGCTGTCTACTGAAATCCATTTTAAAACAAAGATCCACTTTTCTTGATTTGTTTTGAAAAAGCTACTCACTTCCTTATATATAGCTTTTGTCTGGCAAACTCAACTTTCTCACCATCTAAAAACAACTTAAGACACAAGAATGTGAGTCATCTATTCTGTTACTTACAAAGACCTGTTTCCAAAAGCAGAGTGAAAAGCTACCCATACTTTTCATAATCCCTCCAAATTACTTAAAGTCCAATTCCTGGCCAGCCCACTGCCTGACATCCTGTAAGAAGACACTTCTCAGTACAGCAGTTGATGTTTTCCAGACCATTGGCCTTTCAAAACTTCCCCAAACTGAAGAGAATAAAATAGTTTGTCATCCTCTTCATATAGAAACCAATGGATGCCCTTTGGGAGAGTGACAGTTTGCCATCAAGGTGACATCCAGTACCTAGCATAGTGTCTTGTACTCCATGGACAATTCATAAATGTTTATGGGATTCAAGGAATCCACCAAAAATTTCTAAAATGCCTACTATGTGTAAGGCATGGTGGTGGGCTTTGCCTAGCATGAGGTAAAGAGGACTGGAATTGGAGTTAGAAAGACTGGGGTTCAATTCTGACTGAAACACTTACTACCTATATGATCGATCCTAGGCAAATCACTCAACCTCTCTGTGACTCACTTTCCTCATTTGTAAAATGAAAGGATTGGCCTCTAAAGATCTATCCAGCTCTACATCTATGATCTTATGAATACAAAGACAAAAATAACATAGTCTTTGTCCTTAAAGAACTTACATTATTCAAGGGTAACATAACATTTCCCCAAATAAGAAATTACAGAATCAGGAGGGAACAAATAATCATATATGGATCATAGAAAATCATGGAGGGCCTAGCACCTGAGTGAAAGCTGGAAGGAATATCAAGATCAAGGGAGGTGGAGTTGACAAGGGGGTGCATTCCTGACCTCTCTGAATCCTCTGAGGTGATAAGGAGACCAAACACCAAGTCCCAGAGACAGTTAATAGTCCCATTCAGCATGAATGTAGAGTATGGGAAGGGGAGTAACATGAAATAATTTTGGAAAAGGTAGCTGAGAGCCATACTACGAAGGGCTTTAAAAACTGGCTGAGTAGTTGGCATTTTGTAGCATTAAAGAGCCATTCTAGTGTTTTGGGCACAGGAGTGGCCATGTCTTAGAAAGATCATCTTCACGAGGGCATAGAGGATGAATTTGAAAGATAGATACTGAAGGCAGAGATCTCAGTTAGGAGACTACTGTAATATTTTGGTAAAAGGTGCTTGGGGCATATCTAAAGTAGTAGCTGTGTGAGGGGAGAGAAGGGAATGGATTCAGTTGATATACTAGAGGTTGACTTGGTAATTGACTGGATGGGGAAGTTGAGAAAGAGAGAGACAAAAGTTGACGATGACTCCAGTGTTACTCACAGATGTCTAAAAGGATGGTGCTGACATCGATGGGAGTAAGAGAACTTGGAAGGAAAACAGAGGTCATGGATTTAGAGCTGGGAGATTCAGAGTTTTAAGGTCATTCACTCCAACACCTTCATTTTATAGATGAGGAAAATGAGTTCCAGAGATGAAGTGACTTCCAAAGAAGCAAAAAGGCAAGCCTAGGTTGTCTATCACCAATCAAAGATCTTTTCCACTGCACTACTGCCCATAAGATTAGGGAGAGAAGAATGGAATTCAACTGTATTGAATTGAACTCAATGGAATAAACATGAAATGTGGATATCAACTCAGATGCCCTAGTTTAAATCCTGGCTTTTCCACTGACTGTGTGACCTTGGACAAGGTATTTCATTTCTCTAGGTCACAGTTTCCAAATGTGTAAAATAAGGGTGTTGGATGTAATAACTTCTAAGGTCTCTTCAAGCCTTCACTCTATCATCCTATGAGCCTACAAAGGAAGTCCAATCAAGCACCAGAGTCAATCCTTGCTAACATCCTAAACAACCATAGCTGTCACAGTCAGCTTCCTGAGTGGCTCCTCCCACTCCACATCGAAATAAGGCATCCCTGTGGGTGACTGGGAAGCAGATCCACAGCGGAGAGAGAAACCCAGCATGTAGTGCCTAGAAATGGGACTGCTCTTTTTGACCGTAGTCTTCAGGCCAAATACATAGCCAACAGGGTAACAAATATCGAGAGGCACTTTGGAAAGGGCTTCAGTCCCACATCAAAGGACAGAATTTATCTGTGCTCAATGTGGAGACAATTACTGGCTGGTCTTACAGTAGCACTTGTGGTGATGTTGTCAGTTTAATCACTAAATATTCAACAAGCCCTTACTATGGAGATACAAAGCTCATAGGGCCTGGTACCGACTCACAAGTAGCTTACAGTCCAGTAGGGGAGATGACAATATTACTATGCATGACATGATTTAAGAAGAAAAAGAATAGTCTAACTGGAAGGCCTGGATTCAAATCCTGCCACTTATACATACTGCCTATGTGACCCTAGCAAAGCAACCTCCTGGTGTTCTAAAGCCACAAGGAGTGACCTGCATTGGTAGAGGGAGTTTTCTCACCAGTGAAATCCTAAGTCCAGCCCTCATTCCTATAGGATCGTATATATCAAGAACTAAATTGTTTGATAAATGCTGTAATTGCAATAGCCCAGAGAAGTTCATCGGGGGCTACAGTAGTCAGGAAAAGCCTCCTCAGACATAGGAGTATAGATCTAGAATTAGAAGGAGCCTCAGAGACCATCTATTCCAGCCACCTCATTTTATCGATGAGGAAACTGAGGCCTGGAGCAGTTAAATGACCCGCCCCCCAAGGGTCCACGTTTAGGTGATCGAAGGATCATAAAATAATAGATGCAGAATTGGAAGGAACCTCAGAGGCCATTTGGTCTAATGGTGTCAAACTCAGATCAAAATGGGGTCACTAAACCATGTATAAGCATCCCTCTGGGCCATGTCAATATGGTCGACTTAGAAAATCACATATTTGTATTTTTATTAATATATGAATATATTAAAATCAGATGGGAATTACATTTTAATTTGGTTCAGGCCTCAGCATGTGGCCCTGAAGGTGTGGCACCTCTCTTCTGGTCCAATGCTCTCGTTTTACAGGCAAGGAAACCCCTTTTGGATAAAATATAAAGTTCTTTGTTTAAT
Source organism: Phascolarctos cinereus (assembly GCF_003287225.1). Classification (NCBI taxonomy): domain Eukaryota; kingdom Metazoa; phylum Chordata; class Mammalia; order Diprotodontia; family Phascolarctidae; genus Phascolarctos; species Phascolarctos cinereus. The sequence continues at coordinate 53,412,664 of NW_027556180.1, forward strand.
TAGTAAAGTCCTATACAACCTGGCCCCAATCTAGCTTTCCATCCTCACTGAATTACTTTCCCTCTCACACTCTGAGATCTAACCACACTGGCCTCTTCTCCATACCTCACATGCAACCTTGCATCGTCCAGCTCCATCCTTTGCACTGGTTGTCCTAGAGCCTAGAATGTCCTTTCTCCTTACCTCCGCCCCACAGACCTCTTTCTTTAAGATGTCACTCCATCATCACCTTTCTGAATGAAGCTTTTCCTGATCCCCTCCCCCAACTGCCGGCAGTCTCCATCCCAGACTGCCTTGTAGTTAACCACTTTGTACATATTTGTATTTATTCATTTTGTATTTGTAATGTATACATTTTTATAGGTACTTGCGCATTCAGTGTAACTCCTCATGAACAGCGATTATTTCATTCTCTGTACTTGTGCTGTCAGGCACATTGGGGGTACTTCATAAAAACTTATTGATTGATAATTTAAGTCACTTGCCTAAGATCAAGCAGATAAGAGGTCAGCTTAAGCTGGTTTAAGTAAGAGAGTGTCCAAGTAGAATTGGAGAGAGAATTGAATGAGTGAAGGGCCAGAGACAGGAATGAAGTAATAGTGGAAAGCTCAAGAACCGACGTTCAAATCACAAATCTGCTTCTCACTGAATGAATGACCCTATGCAAGCAACTTTACCACCCTGGCCTCTTTCCTTACCTGTAAAATAAAGGAATCAGACTAGACAACCTTTAACCTCCTTGGATATGTGAGGGTCAATGAGGTTTTTGATTTGACTAGAGGAAAGGGTCTCACACTCAAAACAAAAGGACCCAGACCAGAAAATAAGCTCATTAGAATTTTCACAAGGGGCAGCTAGGTGGTGCAGTGGATAGAGCACCAGTCTTGAAGTCAGGAGGACCTGAGTTCAAATCTGGCCTCAGACCAAATGCTTGACACTTCCTAGCTGTGTGACCCTGGGCAAGTCACTGAACCCCAATTGCCAAAAAAAAAAAATTCACAGATCTTAGCTGGTAGCCTAGCCAGTAACTTGCTCATTTTTCAAGGCTGCCCAATATCAGGTCAAAAGACCCAGGAAGTGCTGGTTTTATCATCAGACATAACATTAAAGAAGCTGTCTGCTTTGCTGCCGCACCCTAAGGACCATGAGACCTTTCCATACAACTTATAAGTGAAACCCATATGTGTTGTCTCCCCCATATTAGAATGAGAGCTTCCAACAGCAGGGATGTCTTGGTTTTCCATTTGTATCTCTAGTACTTGGAACCCAGTAAGAAATTAATAAACTATAGTCAGTAAGGGTGCTCCTAAAAAGCCACAAGCAAATCACTTTAAAATTTTTGTTTCATTTTTTTTGTCAAAGTGCTCAGGTAGAAACTTGTCTTTTGGTCAGCTCGTCTTTCACAGAAAGGGAATTGAGGGTCTCACCTATGTAGTCAGAGGACAGACTTCATCTACCTTCTCCATTCCATGAAGACACACTCTTTTCCAGCCATCTGCTGCTGAAAGGGGGGCCCCACGATGTGCCTCTGGCCAAGAGCCTGTCCACCCAGTGAGTCACTTGACAGCCTGGGTGTACTCCGGGAGCCCAAGGCCATTTGGCGGGCAAGCTGTTTGCTGCCGTGCTGAAGGGCACACTAGACTCTGACTGACTGAAGGACAGTTCCTGACAGATCAGGCTTCGGTGGCCAGAAGGCATTCTGACATATACAGGTGGACGGATAAATGGGCTCCATTGTTCACAAAGAAGTCATGTTTCTGTGTATAATCACAGGAAAATCACTTCATTTCTCTGGGCCTCAGCTTCCTTATTTGACAAACTCCAAGTTGAATGAGGTAGTCACTAAAATCCTCACCAGCTCTAATCCCAAGATCCTTTTCTTATCATTCCCCTGATGCTCTACCAATCAAGTAAACTCTACATGTCTAAAGCTGACCTCATTCTTTTGTTCCTCAAACTAGATCCTCTTCTGGACTTCTCTACTTCTATTAACATTCTCCCAGTCACCCAGGCTTGAATTCTCAGTCATTAATGGCAGATAAGCCCAAGAGCTCTGGGAACAGCAGTACACTACCACCACCAGACCACTGACCCTGCTGCCAGCCCAGCCCTCACAGCCATCATACCGGGGAGCAATGACCTACCCTTCCCTCTGACTGCTAATCAACTGCCACCCACAGGGCAGGCAAGCTAGCCTAGCTGAAGCAGCAAGGCCTCATGAAAGAGGGAGGAGGAAGAGGAGGCACACATTGGCACATCAAACCATCCTCCTCTCAGACTGTGAAGGAAATACCCCAGGACCAAGAGCACTGAGAGTAATGATGCTCCCCAAGCCGCTGACCCTGCTTCCAGCCCAGCCCCCAAAACCATCGAGGGAATCAGTCTTTGTGAACATGACACCTGGAAACTGCTTCTGTAAGCTCTGCAGCCCTGGCCTTCTCAACTGCCCCCGATATGAAGACGAAGAGAAGAAAGTTCTTATCCACAAAGTCCTTGGCACTCTCAAATAAACAGTTCAACATAAGAAATAGATATACGTGGTTTTGTCAGCAGACATAACATTAAAGAAGCTGTCTGCTTTGCCTAAGGACCGTGACACGACCATATGACTTGTAAGTGAAACCTATATGTGTTGCCTGTCCCATATTAGAATGAGAGCTTCCAACAGCAGAGCCATCTTGGTTTTCCATTTGCCTCTCTAGCACTTGGAACACAATGAGAAATTAATAAATGGTTTTTCATGTATTCATTCATTCATTTACCCTTGACTCCTCTTTCCATTCTCCCCACATCCAATCATTCACCAATTTTTACCTAATGTATCTCTGCAATATCTCTCCCAGCTTTCTTCCCAGTCCCCATTGCCTTAGAAGTTCAGGCCTTCATTCCTTTAACTGCCTAAGTGAGGCCCCTACTTCTAGTCTCTCCCCTCTTCACATAGCTGCTAAAGTCATCTTCCTAATACACAAATGCCACTGTCACTCCCTTCCTCAAAAACCTTATGTACATTCTACACATCACTACCACATGAATCCAACTTATATAATAACAATAACAATAACAACAATAATAGCTGGCTTTTATATGGCACTTTAAGGCTTCCCAAGCACTTTTCAAATATGATCTTATTTGGTATCCATTAATGGCACCCTTATGACCCTAGTCGCAGCCCAAGCCTAACACATCCCAAGTCCTCTTTGAGTCTTCCCTCTCCCTCCCCCCTCACATCTAGCCAATGACAAATTCCTGCCATTCTGCCACCATCATGTCTCTTGCATCTGTCCTTTTTCACCACTTTTTTTTTTGTTTAGCAAATGTTTTATTGTTGCCAGTAGAAAGCATATACATTTTGTCCAAGGCCCTAAACAATCACACTACTTTGCATTGTGCTCAGAGGATTCCCAAGATCATTCATGGAAAGGAGATGAGGATTTAGGAGACAAGATGGTTCTGAGGTAGAGAACCTCAAAGAGTAGGGTTGAATTTCAGTGACTGGCTTTCGTGCAAAAAACAAAAACAAATAAAGTACCTTGTACCTATAGCTGATATTGGGGGATGAGGGAGATTATTTTAAAAGTGCAGAAGCACCTTAGTTTTTCCCCACTTTTCCAGCCACCACCTAAGTCTAGGCCCTCATCACCCTTTACTTGGATTATTATAGTGGCCCCTTTCCTGGCCTCTCAGATTCCAGATCCCCCCTCTTCACGCACACAACCAAAGTGACTCCTTGTTCTAAAACTTTCAGCAGCTTTCGCTTAGCTATGGGAGAAAACACAAAATTTTTAGCTTCACATTCAAGGCCTTCCACAATACAATTCAAATCTATCTTTCCAGGATAAATTTATGTTTTTCAGTTCTCTACAAGCTGGCTCTAGTCAAAACTGTACTAATAACTGTACCCTATCTCTAATTAATTCTCATGCCTAGATTAGAATGTTCCCTCTCCTCATTTGCATCTGTTAAAATCTTTTTATTTCTTCAAGGCTCAGCTCACTGCTGCCTCTTCCCTGACACTTTCTCTGATCCCTCCAGCTCAAAGATTTCTCTTTCTCCTAAAATCTTCCAAAAGTATTTTGTCTCAATCTCTCCTTTCCCCTCCCAATCTACCTCTTTATGTGTACACATAACTATCTTCCCAAATAGATTGGAAGTTTCTTGAGAGCAGAAATATTTAGCATTTGCAAAGTGCTTTGAAGTTTTCAAAGCATTTTACAAATATTACCATATTTTATCCTTACAACAATCCTGAGAGGTAGGAGCCATTGTTATTCCCATTTCACAGAGGAGGAAACTGAGGCAGACAGAGATAAGTGACTTGCCTAGGGTCACATAGCTAATAAACATCTGAGGTCACATTTGAACTTAGGTCTTCCTGGCTCCAGGCTCTACTGGCTGCACCACCTCAAAGCTATGTTATTATTCATCTTTGTTTCCCTAGAGCCTCCTATAGTGTTGTGTGCATAGTAAAGGCTGGTTAAATGTTATTAGATTTAATTTATTTCTTAATACACAGCTCTGATTATGTCATTCTCCCACTCAAAAACTTTCCATTTCTCCCCATTGCCTATTAAATATAACCTGAGTTCTTTAGCCTTCCACAGTCTGCCTGTAACTTCTCTTTTATAGCCTTATCTCCCACTATTCTTTCTAGTATTTGTTTTGAGCAGACCATCTATCTGGGAATGAAGAGAGCAACCAAACCCTCTTGTCTCTCCTTCCCTGCTTCCCAGCCTCACTCCCTACCTCCTCCAGCTGATAGAGCCCTGTGATGAAGTGTGGAACAAGATATCTCAGAACAAATTCCCTGGGAGATATGAAAAAAAAAAAAAAGAATGGAACGGTAAACACTACCATGATTGTTTCTAAAACCGAATGCCTAACTTTGGGCCAGGAACCACATATGTTCTGCAGGCAAGCAGCACCAAACACATATTGTAAAATAATAGTCCTAAAACAAAGAATAAACTTAAACAGAGTGCCTGCAGCCTAAGCAGAGAACTCTACCCGAGGCACAATTTCTCCTCATACTTTTTTTTCTTTTTTGAAAAGCTGTAACATCTACATCCAACTTTCCCCTGTAGTTATGAAAAGGTTATCTGAAAGGCAGCATGCTATAACAGAGAGCAGGCTAGGAGATCTTGGCTGGCCTAAATCCAAGTCTTGTTTCTGACATGTACTAGCTGGATGACATCACTTAGGATGATAATGTGACAAGTCACTTATAATGATGATAATAGATAACATTTATGTAATACTTACTTTTAGGTTGGTAAAACATTTGACATGTATAATCTCACATAACCTTTCAATGACCTAGAGCAATGGTCTCTGGTATTTTTTTTTTCCTGGTAAAAATGTTGGAGTTCAGTTTTCTCCAGGCACCTATGCAACTACTATCTGAAATTTGGGGGTTATGGCTAGATTATTATAGCCTTGAGGGGCCAATACAAGGCACTAAAGATGGGAAAGGGTAAAGTAGGAGAATACTGGGCTGTAATGGGCAAAGGACAGGACTGGTTGGGTTGGGGACAAGACATTTGATTGGCTATCTTGGGGAGAATGGGGCACAGTCCATCTTCTCACCCTCTGTTTGATAACACATGCCATGGGGTCATGTCAAACCCCCCCTTATTTCAGAGTCAACTGCCTATAGTAATTATCCACTCTAGCTGAATGAATGTAAAGATTATGCTCTTTTGTGTAACATAATGAATCTTAAAGATATAGGATATATGAGATTATAAATCCCTTATATAAGATTATAAATTAGAGATAAATTACCCTCTCTGTTGAAGAGAGTTCCATCAGACATCAGAGATCTGAATGAAAAGAAGAGAATAAATACTTTCATTGGAAAAGGACCTGGATTGGATCCTAGAATACCTGGTACAGTCATTGCCATGCTGTGTGACCCAGCGTAAGTCATTTGACTGCCCTAAGTATCATTTTCCTAACTTGTAAGAAGAAAGGGTTGGACTAGGTAACCTCAAATGCCCTTTCTAGTGCTGATCTTCTGTGATCCTGTGATTATCTAATTACCTGGGGAGGTTATCTAAGCCCTAGAGAAGTTGACTGATAACCACCACCTCCCCAACCCCCACACCTCCACTACAAGGAAAAACTTGAAAACAGGAACCCTGGATTGGGATAGTGGGAAGGAAGCTGAGAGCTCTTCTAGAGTCCAGGACTCCATTGTACAGATAAAGAAGGGAAAGGGGAAAGGGGGAAATGACATACTCAAGGTCACATGGCAAAACTGGGATTTGAACCCAGGTTCTTCTTTAAATCTTCTCCTTTTAAACATACACCTAGCTTCTTGAAATGGTTTCTAGCCTGAAAACAAAGGGGAAGATTTGCTGCTCCAGACCCTTTCTTCATGTCAAAAATTCATCCACACACTTTTACATAATTGCACCTGCTTCCCAGGGTTGCTGTGGGTAAAGTACTTTAGAAACCTTCAAATGCTCTAAAAATATGAGTTATCACGAAGGCCATCATTATTTATGAATTTTCTCATTAGTCCCCTTAAGATTTCATCCTTTTTTGTTTGAATGTGTAATTCACCTGGAGCCCCTTTACCAGCCTTTCTAGTCCCAGACTATCAGCTGTTTATTTCTGTTCCTCTAACAGAATTTCCCTTTTTAAACATTAATGGGAAAGAGGACACATGAGTCCTTCAGAAGGGCTCCTTTCTGGGCTTACTTCCATTTGAATGGCTCTTGCTTTTTTTCCCCCTGCACTCCTGTATGACATGTCAAAATTGTTAAATGTAACAATCCTAAGTATGAGCTCACTTTTGAAAATATGCCTTTTGCCTTATGTTCCTTTTGCTGTGGCTACTTGTTCAACAAACTGGTATGGCCTCTTTCCACAGCCCAATGGGCCATACTCTACCTGTGATAAAAAGAGGGATAGCTGGATTGGTGACTCAGTCATGCCAGATGCATACTTCTCCCATTTGACACAGTATTCTTCTGGCTTAAACTTCTCTTGTCATTTGACATTCTGGTTTTCCAAGCATGCAGTGTTCTTTCTCTCTTATATTTTTCCCAGGGAGAGGCAGAGTCCCACAGCAGCTCTAACAAAGTGGCAATGACATCACAGACAGTGTTGAACCAGGGCCCCAGCAACAGGAATGAAAAGAGGCTCTGTGGTTATATGAACTGGCCCTGCACCTCTGCCAGGACGGATCAGAAAGTGACTCTCCACTTGACCTTGATCAAGAAAATCAAGCCTTGCCAGGCTTTGTTAAATTGATCCCTGATAGAGGAACTCCAATGGATAAGAGCTACAATAGGATGCAAACTCTTAGTGCTTGTACCTAATGATGACTCAGCATTGGCTGGACAATAGCAAGGCATTTGCCCCGGAATTTACTGGCTTTAATATGGGACAACTACAATATATTTGAAGTCCAGGAACCTGAATTCAAATCCTGTTGATGCTAAGTGATGATGGTGATAATAATGATGATGGTGGTGGTGGTGGTGGTGGTGGTGATGGTGATTCAAGATTAGAATCAAAAGGCCCTCCTTGGGCAACCACACCACAATATGTTGACAAAAAAAGCATTGAGCAAATGACTGAGTCATAAGGGATTTGTTTATAGAAATGGAGGGGTTTATGATGTTAATTTATATCAGGTCAGAACCACCAGAAATTATAAAAGGATTTCCTTAACGAGCCTAGACTTATTGATCAATGTAAATTATGTGAATGTCCCAGGACCAGGAAAACAGTGTCCACTGACAAGCAGAAACTCCCCTGTACTCACCTAGTCCCCTTGGGGAACTGTCTTAATCCTGTAATGGACTGGTCCAGATGGAGACTGAGAAATATACCTCCTACCGTTAGGGAAAGGAAGGCTGGACATCACAGCCTTAGTGGGGAAATGGGCAAGCAGCTCACTCCAGTCATGTACCACGAACAATGTTTTAAGTGTCTAAGGAGGGGGCACAGCCCCAGTCAGGAGAAAAATGGAGCTGTCAACACAAGAGCCAGCAGCACCCAGAGAACCCAGAGGTGAGCATCAGAGAAAAAGCAGAGCAGACATTGGCCTGGGGTAGCAGCCCCACCAAACAACAAACTGGGGGAATGGGCAAGACAGAGACGGAGAGAGGCAAAGAAACAGAGTCAGAGAGACCAAGAGATGGAGTGGAGAGAGAGAGGGAGATTTCAATTCTACAACAGCAGCATATAGCCACCAGGGCAATTTTCCTGCTTCAAGACTCAAGATAAGTAAAAGCTAATTGTTTGTTCATTTTTTTAACTTCACAAAGCACAGAGAAAAAACAATAGACACAGACGTTTCTAAGTTTATTAGCTTTGGTTGTGGGAGACTGTGGCTGGTATGAGAGATGATGCTTGAGTCATTTTTCTTTTCCATTGGCTTTCCTCAGCTAGTTTGAAAGGAAAACCATTCCTCCATAGGGGAGGAGATGAGGGGGTGACTAAAGAGAAAGCCACGAGTGAGAGGATGAGATGGGAAAGACTGAATCCACATAAAGGTCAAGGCAAGTGAGAACAGGTGACTAGCCCTACCCAAAGGCATAGCAATATGTATTAGTAATTAGGATGGTTGCATCCAGCAACCCCCCAAATATCCCACAGTAATATATAATCAAAGAAGAAAAGGCAAGAAGACATGAATGTGGAATAATGCCCTCTTCACCGGCATGGCACACTAGTGCTAGGTAAGGAAACAGTAGAAACTATTCCTAGAGATTGCAAAAAAAATTAGCATCTACCAAATACCTAACAAAATATGACCTAGTGACCAGAATTACACATCAGAAGTTCACTATCTTTCCTAAACTATCAGACACTATATTACTCTTCTATAAATAAAGACCTCAAAACGTCTTTGAAAATTCAAACCACAATGACAATGTACTGGAACCAAATCATTATCACAGAGCTATTGCCTACAATTGACCAGATGTAACCCTGACTTAAGAAAATTTAAGAACAATGTTTTTAACAGGTGTCATCAGACCAAAGAGTCATAATCTCCAAGTTACATGGAGCTAGAGAAGAAATCAAGACTATCTGGGAACAGGATCAAAAACACATATCATTCCTTTTATATAGTCTGCTACTAAAGTTGTCCTGAATATGCTTTCAGTGAGCCTACAGAAGATGAGATTACATCTTAATACTTTTATTCAATTACAAAAATAAAGTCATTTGTATCCATTTGTGCAAAGGTCTATAGGACATTAAATATAAAACAATAATAGCAGGGTACTTGTCTTAAACTGTTTCTGCCTGAACTCCATTGAAAAGGATACACTTATTATTACTAACTAAATATTAAATTAATACTAAAGGGATATTGATTGCCAATATTAATGATAGTTGGAAAAGATGAGAAGAATAAGACAATGAAATAACTGATATTTCAGTATAACTTTAAGAATTATAAAGCACTTTACATGCATTTGTACATCTGATCCCCACAAAAATCCTTCTTGGTGGACACTTCTGGTAAGAGGACACTACATCTCAGCAAGGTTAAATGATCCATGGTCATACAGGTATTAAGGGTTGGAGGCAGAAGAATTCCAGTTTCCCTGTCTGACTTTGTACATATCACTTAGACTCTCTGGGCCTCTGTTTCTTCATCTCTAAAATAAAAGTATTAGACAAGGTGATTGCTTCAGGCACTAACTCCTCAAATCCTATATAATTTATGTGAAAATTACATTGAGTAAAACGTAACTCTCCCTTCCCAGCGACTTTTTTTTTTTGCTTTTGTTTTTTAATTTTTAGGCAATTGGGGCTAAGTGACCTGCTCAGGGTCACACAGATAGTAAGTGTCAAGTGTTTGGTCTGAGTTTAGATTTGAACTCCGGTCCTCTTGACTTCAGGGCTGGTGCTCTATCTACTGCCCCACCTAGCTGCCCCCCCCAGCACCTTTTTTTTTTTAATCACTATAGGATGGTATGAATTGTTTTCACCTGTTCTGATGAATTCCACTGAATGGAAACTCCAGGTCAGGGACTGTTTTATTTATGTCTTTGTAACCCAAAACCCCCTGTGTCTGGCACATAATGGGTGTTTAATAATTTTAGATTTAATTTAATTCAATACACATTGAGAGGAAGTCAGTGACAAAACTATCGTGGGACACTTTTCTGACTGTAGCTATCAGGCAAAGTTACTAATTCTACACAGCCCAACTAGTTGGCAATCATGGTTACTGCCCTGGTGAAGTGATACCTAGAAAGTATTAGTCATTCTAGTGATACTTTGGATAGCTGATCCTAGCCAATCAACTCAACCAAAAAAGTTGTGTAATTTATTGTGTCCCCATTCTGTCCCTGAGCACGTGGACACAGTCTCTAACACTCTATAAACACTTCACGTTTATATATGATACCTCACATTCCCAGAAAAAATATAAAATCAGCTCATAACATTTCCCATTTTGCTAACGTGAGTTGTTATGCAGAATTTAACAATTTCTCTAGCAGAATATGATTAAGGGTGTGCAGAATTACATAAGATGCAATAAAAGTCAAGTGGCATAAGCTTAATTATTAAACACTTGTACCAAAACCTTGTAGCCAAATAGTCTGCCTGACTGTAAAAAGTAGAATAAATAGTCTTGGAAGAGGAAAAAAAAGAATAATACTTTTTCCTTAGCTCTAGTGCTTGACAGATTCGAAAAGCCTTTTCTTGCAGGTTGATGGCACAGGGGATGAGCAGACCAGCCATTTACCCTCTGAAGACACCCCCTACCTCTGCCCCAGTCACAAACAGAAAATCACTCCTAAAATTGCATTTGTCACTTTGAACCTTTTCTATGGGCAACACTGGTTCCCATCACACAACGTCATATCATCTTCTATAATTGGCAGCTTCATCTTATGAGGCCCAAGAATGTACTAAAAAAGGATTGTTGGGCTAAGATCTGGAGCTACCATCTGTACTACCCCACCCAACAAGGCAGAAGTGATCCTACCTTCTTTTTTTAAGTGTACAAAACACCACACTGAGACTAAGGTGTGGACCAAGTGAACTGATGCTTCTCCTTTCTACAGCGACAATAGAAAAAAAATTTTTTTTCACTTTTTGTTATGTTGAAGTAATCTCTAGGGACTGAATTTTGCAAATAGTCTTAACTTCATTGCCCAGAGAACATTAATTTAATGGCCTCTCCTGAGCCTCAATTAATCACAAAACAACTCACTTGGCAGCCATAGGTCTGTCTTCCACAGAAACTCAGGACTGGGCTGCCAGGGGTCAGGATGGAGATGTAGTGGCCCTGACCTTCACCTTGCTCAGTATATACAACACACCAGGCTCCATGTGGAGCGTCTACTGTTCTGTTTGACTCCAGCCCGGGTCACTGTCCTCCTCTCTCATGACTCATGAGTTCATTCACAACATCAAAAGCAATAAACAAATGTCAAAGGCAGATGGATGGCTCTGTAGGCTTGGTTTGGGTAGAGTCCTCTGTGTGGGTACACTTTCCAGTTTAATTACCCTTGGACTTAATTCCCTTGAGAAAAGTTTTAAAACAAAATTTCCTCTCTGGAAAATTTATATAATCCCTTTTCAGACTTGAAAACAACTTTTGGGATGTCTAGTCTATTCTCTTCATTTTACAGATGGGGAAACTGAGGCTTAGAGGAGAGGAAATGACTTGACCAAGGTCACACAATGGATTCATAGCAGTAATAGTATTAATCCAGATATAAGAACACCTAGAACTCATGAAAGTAATTCCATTTCCCAGAAAATTACAGCTCTGTCCCTGTTTTTTAAAATATATTTTATAGGTGACAGCTAGGTGGCGAAGTGGATAGAGCTTTGGCCTTGAAGTCAGGAGGACCTGAGTTCAAATCCAATCTCAGACACAGAACACAACATGTCCTAGCTGTGTGACCCTGGGCAAATCACTTAACCCCAATTGCCAAGCAAACAACAACAACAACAAAATATATCTTATTGATGCATTTTGTCTTTCCATTACGGTCATTTCTGCAAAAAGACTCATTGACACACTCCACTCCCAGTAGAACCTACCCTTGTAACAAAGAAAAATAATTAAGCAAAAATACCAAGTGGAGTGACTAATCTGACAATGTATACAACATTCTACCATAATGGTACCCCATCTCTCTGACTTGAAGAGGAATATGTATTTCATTCTCTATTTCCCAGGACCATCATTGGTTTTTCAATTACTCAGAGTCTAGCTCTGTTGTAGGGATCTTTTCATTCAAAGCCCTTTAGTTTTAGTATATTGTTTTTTAGGTTCTGCTTATTTTATGATGCATCAGTTCATACAAATAGCCCCCTTTTCTAGAATTTTCTTATATTCCATAATTTCTTTTTCAAAAGAAATTTATCTACATACTTCTTGCTTTATAAGTTGATACCTTGTTTTTGCATTTTTCATTTCTGAACATATCTCTCTTCCCCACATGCCCTCCCAGAAAACCATCCCTTACAACAAAGATTTTAAAAGAGGGGGGAAAGCAATTTAGTGAAATCAACACATTAGCTATGCCAGAAAGTATATGGACTATTCCATACCCACATCCCTTACCTCTGCAATAAAGGGAGGTTCATTTTCTCTACCCTTCTCGGGGAGCCAACCTTGGGCATTAAAACTACACACATTTCCATTTCATTTTATTGTTCTTTCCATTTACATTGTTGTAAATTGCATATATCATTTTTTGTGGTTCTAATTTCACTCTGTATCAGTTCATATAAATATTTCCTGGTTTCTCTGCATTCCTCATTTGGCCTAGTAATATTCCATTACATTTTTATACCACCGTTTGTTTAGCTATTTCCCAGTTGATAACCATCTATTTTATTTAGAGTCTTCTGATACCACAAAATGTTCTCCTGCTAGTATTATGGTGTGTTGCACATTTCATTCTGGATTTGCCCCTACCCCTACCCTCCACCCCCAAATATAGCCAATAATTTGAATATCAATAATCATTTATTAAGCACTTATTATGCTTGTGGACTAGGAGTTGGAAATACAAGACAAAAAAAGTCTCTGTTCTCCAGGAGCTTCCATTCTTATATTACTGGTACCCAGTAGTGCGATCACTACTCTGGCCCCTATGTAAAAGAATTTTTCTCAACTCATGGTATAATGAGTCCAGGGTACTTGTTTCTAATTAATATTTTCTAATTCACCTTTCATTACAACATCAAAAAGGATTGTCAGACATTGTATGTCGTTGTAGGAACATAGGATCTAGAGCTTGAAATGATCTTATAGATAATTTAGTCTATCCCACTCACTTTACAAATAAGGAAACTGAGACTCAAAGACATTAAATGACTTGCCCAAGGTAACCTAGCTAATAAGTAATTAAGCCATTTTTAAACCCAGGTCTTGTTGTTCCAAATCCACTGCTCTTTCTAATGTGGAGGACTTAAAAATTAAAAATTAATGCAAGCTATAAATAACTAGAAAAAATACTCCAAATCATTAAAAATAAGGGAAATGAAAATTTGAAAAATGCTGATGTTTCACTCTGTACCTATCAGATTGGCAAAGATGACTTAAGAAGTGGTGAACAGTAGAGGAACTATAGGAAGAAAGACACACATAATAAATACACTGTTGGTGGAGAAGCAGTCATTCTGGAAAATTATTTGGAATGATACTAAAAAAAAATAACAAAATTATTCATATTCTTTGATCCAGTATATACACAAAGGAACTTGAAGACAAAAGTAAAGGTACTCTGTGTGTTTGTGTGTGTGTGTGTATCCACACACACACACACACACACACACATATACACAGATAGATAGATAGATAGATAACAGTATTTTTGTAGTTACAAGTAACTCTTTTAGTTCTTTCGATGCTCACTATTTGAGGAACTGCTGAACAAATTTGCAGCAAATAGCAGGCTGGAGTTCGAATCAGAAAGACCTGCGTTCAAATCCTGTCTCAGACACTTAATTCTATGATTTTAAGCAAATGGTTTAATCTCTCTCAGTTTCCTCACCTGTAAGATGGGGATAATAATAGCACCTACTTCAGTGTTGTTGTGAGGATGAAATGAGATATTATATGAAAAGTGCTTTGCTAACTTCAGAACACCATATAAATACTAACAATGATGGTGATGATGGTGGTGGTGGTGGCAGCAGTGGCCTAGGTGATGATAAATAGAATACTGTTGTGCCACAAAAAATGACAAAATTTAAGAATTCAGAGAAATTTAGGAGAATTTGTATAAACTGATGCAGAGAAAAAGAAGTAAAACCAGGTAAACAATTACCATGAAAATGTGAAAAAAAACAACAGTGAATGACCTAGATCTCTGACCAGTGCAGTGACCAGGTATGACTTCAGCTTACTGATGGTAACTCTGATTCTCTGGGATCATGGATTAGAATTACAGAATCTAGCAAACATTACCAGCCCTGATCAATGGGTTGATTTGTTTTGCTTAAATGTGCTTATGTGTTAACAGGAGATGGCTGGGGGAAGGGGGCAGGAGAGGGAGGGCAGCAAAGGAGGCAGAGGCAGGCAATCTTTGAAAAATGACAATGGAATTTTTTAAACTACATCAATAAAACTTTTTAAAAGTAATAGTAATAATTTATCCTAAAGAACATTTCCATAAAGCTATAATCAGATTACTATAGTAGGTTTTTAAATTATGACAATACATTTCAAGACTTTTAGGAACTGATGCAATTGAAATGAGCAGAACCAGAATCTTGTACACGGTAATAGCAATATTGTAACGATGGTCAACTGTGAAAGACTTAGCTACTCTAATCAATACACTGAGCCAAAATAATTCCAAATGACCCATGATGAAAAATGATGTCTACCTCCAGAGAAAGAATCAATGATCTCTGAATACAGAATTTTTTTTCACTTTCTTTTTTCTTCCTTTTTCTTGTTTTTTTTTTAAACACAGCTGATATGGAAATATGCCTTGCACGACTTCACATGCATAATTGATATCATATTGCTTACTCCATAATGAGTGTGGAAGGAGTAGGAGGGAGAGAATTTGGAACTCAAAAATTTTTTAATGAATGTTAAAAATAAACAAAAATTTTTTAAAAACAATCTATTTCAGATTCATTGTAACAGAATGGGTATTTTTATTAGAATTTGCTATTACTTTAGTGCCACAGAATGATGGAAAGAGAGTATGGCAGGTGAAATCAGAATAAACATGGGTTCAAAATCTGACAATTGACTGTTGTTACCTTAGGCACATCATTTAACCTCCTAAACTTATCTATCCACAGGAAATTGTTGTGAGGATCAAATGAGATAACGAAGGTAAAATGCCTTCTTAACTTTGAAGCACTATATGAATGTAAGTTAAGGACAATTAATTTCTTGGACCCTCCCCAAGCCCACGAAAGTTGAATGTCCTAGAAGCAATTGCCTTAGTCTTTGTTGTAGACAACCATCCCATTGTTCTAGACCTCATTTCACTAGCCCATAGCTACCTACAAAGCTCCAGGAGAGACAATGTACCTTTCCAAAGCACAAATATATGAAGAAGAGAATGGTGTGAAGGTAGCTGTTATAAGACAAGGGGGTGGGGAGGGGAACAACATTGAAGTTATATTTTTAAAATGAAAAAACTTTTTTAAATATTGGAGGTGTGTGGTGACCATTGATATTTAGGTTACAAAGTTATTTAGCAAGTAAGGGGCTCAGTCTTCTATAGACCACTTAGTACCCATGATGTTATAAAATGCAAAATCACAAGAATACTATTTTGATGAAAGTGAAGATTTTTGCCACTTCCCTGGTGAAGATGTCATAATTAAGATTAAAATAGTTATTTTTTTAAATCCTTTTCAATAAAAACTAAACATGAATTGTAGTATGCCAAATGGTAAGGTCGGATTCCTTGAATCCAACACAACACAAAAATTTGCTTTTGAATAGTTTTTCTTTTTTACTAAAAGCATTTGCTCTTTAATTGTGTTCCCTTGATTCCCTCCTACAATGATGCCATCTGCAGTCATCAAATATCAATTCATCTTATTTATTACATGCCAATCTAATTTTAAAGTACTTTTAAATTAAAAGTGTCACAAATGCATTTACTGGTGCTGCTTTTCATGAAAAATCAAGAATCAAAGCATTCTATATGCAATCTAGTATCATAAAAATAAAACTATATGCTGTTTAACAAATTAAGAAATGATTATATTTTCTCTCTACATCTTTTTTTCTCAACTGTTTAAAAAATTCTTATTCTTTCTGAGAAAATACCTGATTTCCCCTTTTGTGCTTCTTTATCTGGAAATCCTTAATGGTACAATTAGATTCCACAAATAATTACAATTATACACTTAATAGTCACCCCTGTGTTAAAATAAATATCTTCAGTAGAACACTATTCTTTTTCTTTTTTTCTTCCTGTAAAGAAATTCTCGACAGTTAACAGAATCTGCCCAAGCTATCTTCCAGAGGTATCATAATAAATTACAGTGAAATCAGGGTAGGATATTGAAATTGTACTATATTTAACATCAGATATCTCCAATCTGTCTGCTTTCTCCATTACATGCCCAAATTTCATAGCCTGATGTTATGCAGGGATATATCATCCCAAA
This sequence comes from Phascolarctos cinereus, assembly GCF_003287225.1. Lineage (NCBI taxonomy): Eukaryota > Metazoa > Chordata > Mammalia > Diprotodontia > Phascolarctidae > Phascolarctos > Phascolarctos cinereus. The sequence continues at coordinate 53,429,257 of NW_027556180.1, forward strand.
ATAGGGTTAGAATAAGAGCTATGTTATTACTGCCTGAGAAAGATACAATGTTTTTCTCCAACTAAAATTCTAGACTCTTAAAATTCAAACAGACTAACCCATGTTTTCATTTTAAAATATGGAAGGATGAAAACTGAATACTGAGTAAGTTCAGACTAAAGCCTCATTCTGTGGCCTACCATTTCCTTGGCAAATTTATACTTTTTTTTTGTGATAAATGTGAAGAAAGTAACACATCCCACTGGCACCAAACCAAGCCATGCATGATAAATTCATACACACACTCCTTTAGATGGGAAGGAAAAGGAAAAAGCTGAATAACTTTATGCTTCTCCAATCCAACTCCATTGCTTTCTTCCCTGTACCTCATTATGTTGACTGTCAAGAACCGAAATAAACACACTCCAGATTCAGGCTCCTCAGTGACCCCTCAGATAAGAATGGATACCTCCATGGTAGAAAAGGCAAAAAAAATTTATATATATATATATATATATATGTTTGTATGTATGTACGTATGTATGTATGTAGGGATAGGGATAGGGATAGGGATAGGGATAGGAATAGGGATATATAAAACATGCCGTTTCCGAGCACTCCAACTTTTAGGTTTGTTCTGTTCTCCGCTTGTGTTTTGTTTTTCAATCACATGCTTTCTTTGACATCCATCATATCAAATGATGAAATTCTGAACCGAGCTCTGGACAAAAAATAAGTCTTCAGTTAAATCTTAACACTGTGATAGCCCAAAATAGTGTTTCTGGAAATCACAGGAATTTGTACTTTCCTTCTTAGATTCATAACCAGGAAGAAAGAAGCTGTACTTTTCCACTGCTTTGCTCTACTTTTTTTTAGGGGTTTGGGGGTGGGGTGGGTAGTATTAGTGAATTTGTGTACAAACGCTGGAACTGAAGCCTTACAGAAGCCTTGATTTATTTATAAGAAAGTGACTCCCAGATCTGAGCAAGTCAGCCAAGCAAATGCTGCCTTCCCCCCACACACACACACACACTCACCCCCACCAATCCATCTGGCTTCCCACGTGGGACAGGTACCCAGGAAAGCAAGAGAGGCTTGCAGCTGCACTGAACAACTACATAGATAATTCCAAAGCAACAAAAACAGTTATTAAAAAATGAATATCATTTATTATTTTCTTTATTAATAATCACATGTAACCTCCGCTTTTTCCACAAAAGTCCACTTCAGATTTTTGATCTGTGATTTCTGCCTCTCCCCTGGGCTCCAGACCCTCCTCGACCTCCCTAACCCTAACCCCACCCCACTCCCTCTCCAAAATCCAAGCTGTTCATTTACGACCATAGACACCACAGAGAGTTTGTAAACAAGATTTGGTTGCTGAAAACGTGAACAACATCCCACTTCCGAACGGAAGGAGGTGAGGGGGGGATGGGATGGCATGGAAGGAAGGAAGGGAAGGGAGGGGAAACTTGCCAACTCTTTCAAGTCTTTCGTCTTCTGGGTTGTACACGTTGTAGCTGTTCCTTGAAACCCCATGACTCAAAACATTTATAGCAAGTGTGAGTGTAATTATTTATATTATATAATATAGAGAGAATACTCAGTCTTCCCGATTGGGGTTTAGGCTGTCCTTTGCACCACGATCCTCCCGTGCCCATCTCTCCGGAGGTCTTGTGGGGGTGAGGCTCCGGGTGGGACAGAAGCCCCGTCCTGTCTCCCTTCCTAGACCCTGTCTTAGAGCCGGGGTTTCCGGAGCAAAGTCTTGCTGAGGTCTTTCACCTCCTCGGGGCTGTTGACCCTCTCGTAGCCCAGCACCGCCATGGGCTGGTAGCAGAACTCCTCCACCTGCTTGATCTGCTGGAAAGTGAGGGCAGCCCTCCAGGCGTTGGCCGCCTGGGTGGCATTTCGAGCGGACACCACGAAGGGTTTGGAGGAGGAGCCCGAGCCACTGGTCATGTTCAAGGCAAACTGCTCCATCTCCGGGCTCACCAGGAGCCCCACGAAGTCGTACACCCTCCGCAGCGTCTTGACCGGGTCCCCCACGAGGTCCTCATAGCGCACCACCAAGTAGTGGCCCCGCAGCCAGTCGGGGGGCTGCAGAGCCGTCTGCAGGGTCTTGGCCATGCTGTTGCAGATGACTTCCATGGCCCCCAGGGCGTGATAGTCAGCCGGGCCGCTCCCCAGACCCTCCTTCTTCCCGCCCAGTTTGTGTCCGGCCGCCTCAAGGAAGGGCATGCGGTGCGCCCTCGGGTCCCGGCTGCGCACCACCTGCAGGCTCTCCCGAATAAGTCCGTGGCGGGAGCGGATGCGGGAGCTGGCCACGGCCCGGGGATCCCGCACCAGGTGGATGACCTTGAGATCCAAGGCCGGGTCTCGCAGCAGCGGGGCCAGCACCGCCACGTCGAAGACCCGCACCCCCTTGATGACGAGGGTGCGGTACTTGCGGCACTCCTCCTCGAAGCGCGCCAGCCGCTGGGGAGGGCACTTCTTGCACACACGGTCGTCCACCAGCCCCACTACCTCCTTGCGGTAAGCCGGGCACAGGGGCGACGAGCAGACCACCTTGTTGGTGGCGGCCCCAAAGATGCCCAGCGTCGTCAGGTTGCGCCCCCCGCTGCCCGCGGGACTGTACAGCTGGAAGACGGACAGGTCGCAGCGGTAGAGGGCGCTCAGCATGTCCCGCGCCGCGCCCTGCAGGGACACCGCGTCGCCGGGGTACAGCTTCTGCCACACGTGCCACACGGGCTCGTAGAGGAAGAACACCTCGGGGTTCTGATTGAAGAGCTCCCCGAAGAAGGACGAGCCCGAGCGCCACGTGGTGAACACGTAGACCAGCTGGCGCTTGCGGGGACCCGCACCAGGGCCCGAGCTGGAGCCGGGGCCGCTGCTGTTGCCGCCGCCCCCCGGGCCGGGCCCCGCGCTGCCCGGGGCCGCCGCGGCTGCGGGCGCGCGGTACAGGGAGCGGAGGTCGGGGCGCGCCTGCGAGCCGGGCTGCCGGGCGGGGGGCGGCGCGGCCCCCGGGGGCTCCCCGCGGCACTGCTGCGGCGGCTCCTTGTGCCACTTATAGTCCAGGAGGTTGAGCATGGTCAGCAGGAGCAGCAGCGCGTAGCCCGCGCACAGGACCAGCGCCTTCCTGCGGAACACCTTCATGCCGAGCGGCGAGGCGGGCCAGCGCCGGCCCAGGCGCCTCGGCCACGGGGGGAAGAGCGAGAAGCCACCCGCGGCCGGGGCGCCGGGGGTCAGCGGCCGGAGCTGGAGCAGCGGCGGCCGAGGCGCCGCCGCCGGGGGCCAGGGGCTCCCTCCCGGAGGCAGAGCGCGGGCCGAACTGTTGCTCATCCCAGGCGCGGCGCAGCCCGGCGGCCCCGCGGAGGCCCTTCCCGGGGCGGAGACGACGCGGTCCGGCTGCGGCGGCTGCGGCTGCGGTTGCGGCTGCGGCGGGGGCCCGAGCCCCGGCTCGAGGTCGAGGAGGCTGCAGGCGGCGGCTGCTCCCCGGCTCCTGGCGCTGTATCTCCCATGGCAGCGGCTCCGGGGAGCGTCTGTGGGAGGGGGGCAAGGGGAGGAAGGAGAGGTTGGCACCGGGGGGTCAGGCAGCGCCCGCTTTCTCCCGACCCTCGCCCACCCGGAGCCCTCCGCGCCCCGACTCCCGCCTCCGCCCCTGGCCACCCCCTCTTTGTTTTGCGCCCGCTCACCTGGAAGTGCGGGCTTTCCCCGAAGCGGCCCCGGATCCGAACTCGGCTGGCTGGCTGGCTTCTGTCCGCGCCTCCCTCCTACCCTGCGGAGTGGGAGCGCACCTTCAGGTCAGCCCGGGGACATGCCGGCCCGCGGCAGCCCCGAGCTAGAAAGAGTTTCCGATCGGCGCCGTACGCCTCGAGGCGCGGGGAGGCAAACTTTAATGGGGCCGCGGCGACCTGCCCAGCGCTCCGAAAAGTGTCCGCTGCACCGCTGTCCTGGCCGCCAGCGGCAGCCCCTCAACTCTTCTCGGGCTCCTGAAGCCCAATGCGCACTCACTCCGCTCCCCGGGGGGGGCCAAAGAGCTGGTGGAGCTGGGCAGTGGCGGTTATACTGGCCGCAGCCCCTCGAGAAATGTGTCGTTCAGGCTCTCCCTCTCCTTCCTTGGCTGGAAGCTTCTCATCTTCCTGGAGGAAGCGACGGCGGCGAGCGCCGGGGACCGGAGACAGCGTGCCTCGGCAGCGGCAGCTTCCTCTTCCATCCTCAGGAGGATGCCCGGCTGGGCAGCGCGGGCGGCCCCCGCCGCTCTGCAGTCTCTGACTAACTGGAGGGTTCCATGCAGACGCGCCTCTGTGCGAAGGACCCCGGAACCGACCACAGAGCTCCCCTCCCCCGCCGGTGCTAGCTGCTCCAGACCAACGACGTCTCAGTAAGAAGGCAGCCTCCGCCGCCGAACGAAAGCGAAGCACCGGAGGATGCTACCCGACTCCCCGGTCCCTGAGTGGCTGCAACAAGCTTTATCCTCAGTCTATGCATCGCTTCTCCCCCACTCGCAGCGGGTTGGTGGGAGCATCTGCCAATCGGACCGAACTCCTCCTCTTAGCCTCACATGCCCTCCTCCTCCCACCCAGCCAGGGTCCCACCTCCCTCCGCCCCCTCCACCCAGCCTCTTTTCTACTCCTCCAGCGGCGGCTCTACGGTGGTGGCTTAAGGTTTGTACCCGCCTGGTGGGCCCGGACCCCCGGAAGCCGCTGCCGTTACTTGCTGGGTGTTCTGCGAGGCCGAGGCTGCTGGGAATATCGCTGCCACTCTCGTGCGTTCCTGTCTTTGGCACCAGATGCCATGCCCCCCGGCTACCTCTCGGAGCCTGCCAGGCAAAGAAGGGGACTAGGCATCCGAATGCTGCCGGGGGGGGAGGGGGGGAGTTGTAACGGATCTTAGGCCTTACAGAGGAAGAAAGGAGAAAGACTTGTCCAAGGTCACACAGTGAGTTAGTGCAACGCCAGGATAGAAGCCGAGTCTCTGAGCCAGCAATCCACTGTCCTTGGCACAGTGCCACCTACCCTCATCCCTTCTTTGCTCTATGAAAGAATTGATAACAAAGTTTGTCCCAGGCCCCGCCCCCGCCACTGCCACATATGTCTTACCTAGCTGTATGTGTCAGATTCATTCCCCTCGTAAAGTCCCTTCCAGCTTTAAATCTCTAGCGCCAAGTACCTCCTGTGTTTACCCGGTTTCATAGGGGGCTCATAGTCCTGCAGCTCCGCGGCCTCCAGAGCGTCCTGTAGAGGATCAAGCTAGTGTTGACTGTTTTGTAAGCCACCAACACAGAGGCAGCTTACGAGGCTGAAGACAGTGACCCAGTGAAATTCACTTAACTTCTTTGTTTCTTCATATGTAAAATGACACCACCTACCTCACTGAGCTTTTGTAAAGAAAGTCTATTGCAATATTTAATAAAGGGGCTTATATACTTATATAATAAAATACTTAATAAAGGAGTTATAGAAATGAATTGGGATGAGACTAGAGACCTGTGATTACATTGGTATAGGGACCTCCCCACGCGGGGAAACTCCCTCGGTCTATTCAGTCACCTCTTCAATTAAAAGAGAGCACTGAGCGGTTATATGATTTACCCAGTGTCACACAGCTAATATGTATCAGAGGTGATTCAGAAATGAGCTAATGTGAGAAATTATGAGTGATAATAAATGTCACCTCAGGAATGGGGGGAGGGGAACCTCTCCTTTTCAGTGTTCAAAAGGGAGGTTCTTCGGTGCTCTCAACCCTTTTCATAATTCTCTTCCTAATTAGTGATTGTCAGTGTCTCACCTCCTTTCCCCGCATCTTTTCTCTAAATTTTCAGTTCCTGGGTGCGCTGGTTCTTGGGGGAAGGGACAAAAGGGCGGATTAGTATCTTCCCATTCAGAAAGAACTGGGCGGGTTCGTTTGGTTTTTGTTGTTGTTTTACTATTTTGGTCGGGGAGAGAGGCTTTTTTTTCAGCATAAATACTGTTCTACTTATTTTAGTTAATAAGTTAATATGAGAAGCCTCATTACCTCACTTAACCTCCTAGTGCCTCAGGCAAGTCTCTAAGATTACAAATTGCAAAACAGGTGCCAATCTACTTCAGTCAACATAGTTTACTCAATGGGAGTTTCCTATGCCAATGAGCTACCAGGCTGATCGCCCCCTTCCCCCAAAAAAATAAAGTATAATGCCAGGACTGATGTTAGTAACCCACATTTCAATAGCACTTGAAGGCTTACCGAGCACCTTCCTCATACCGTGGGAAGTTGTTCTGAAAGCATTTAATAATGCATTGACATATTTATCCATTTTACAAATGAGAAAACAGACTCGAAGTTTAAGTGACTTGCTCAGGGTCAGGGAGTATTAGAGCCATTTGCCAAGGCTTTTATTGTCACAGGAGGGAACTAAGACAAAGACAGGCTAATGAAGCAAGCAATGATGTTTTCCAATAAGAAGACATAAGATCTACACAGTGCTTTTCCTCAAAACTGTCCTATGAGGGTAGGCCAGGGGTGGGGAACCTCCAGTGCTTTCTTTTGACCGAATCTAAACTTCACAGAACAAATCCCCTTAATAAAAGGATTTGTTCTGTGAAGTTTGCATTCAGTATAGGGGTCTTGAGGACCTACAAGGCCATATGTGGCCTTGGGGCTGAAGGCTCCCCACCCCTTAGGTAGGTATTTCAAGCCGAATCATTCCATTTTACAGAAGGTTGTGGCTGAGATACGTTGGGTAGCTTACCTAAGGACTGAGAGGTAAACAGCAGAGCTCACATGAAAACATTTGCCCAAAATCATGTCTAATGGCCTGGAAACCAGGACTCAAACTGAAGTTGCTCCGACTCCTCATCTAGTGCTCCCACACTGCCTCTCAAGATACCTTAGAGATCCTTTTTCCAAATTCCTCATTTTACAAATTAATGACTTGTCCAAGGTAAACCAGCTGAGAAGGGTGAGACTAGAGCCCATGTTTCCTGACTCCACTTCCAGGACTCCTACGGCAGCAAGGAAATTTATGGCTTAAGAACCACAAGACAACTCTGGTCTCAAGTTGAGATCTTAGAGGCTTTAAAAAAAAAAGTTATGCTTTGACTTGTGCCCCCATCCAGGGTAAGCCTGGGAACATCTACATTTGGCCACTTCTGGCTCTCCCTGAGGGATATTTAATTACACTCTTGCCAGTGCTGAGTTAACAAGGAACATAGCATGGAACATAAAACAAGCTTAATACATGTACCAAAGGAAGCAGAAAGGACTTATCCCAGAGTCAGGAAAATAGAGTCAAGAAAAGTTTTGCCTTCTCATGAGTTCCACCTTTCCCCAGGGATCTAAGGCTAAACTCTTACTCAACTAAGAAAGATCTTGGGGTTGCCAGAGCTATGCACCACCCCTCTTTTGGACCAGCACAGTTCACATGACTCAATACCATGCCTCAAAACCAGCAAAGGGTAAGGTTTAGGTTTGTTCCTCCATATCACGGTCCCGTGTCCCAGTTTGAACAGTTCTAACCTTGAACAGGAAATTTCTGGGTGTAAGTCCAGGACCCCCTTTATTTGGTCTTCTATCACACCTTCTAGGACCTGATATCATGCTCTAGGTTCATATGGCATCCCTCTCTCTGTCTGGACCAAAGATAAAGTTTCCTGGTCCTACTGCAAGACACCACCAGCACTTCTATCACTGCCATTCCTTCCCCCTCCTTCAGGAAAGCCTTATAGCTCTGACAGTTGCCCTGGGCCATTATACCTCTGCACTAGTTATCACATTCCTAACTCTTATCTTATTCGGGCCTATAGAAGGGCTCAAAGATGGCCCTACAGACTTCTGTTAAGACTTGTTGACCCACCCTTTTCAAGCAAAGGTGTCCAGCTCTCTCTCCTGACCATGTTAGTTTAGAGGTATCCTTTGAAGTTGCAGCAGCTACATTGTAGCATCACGTGGTCAGAGAATTAAAGAACAAAGGGAACTGAAGCAGAGTGCCAGAAAAAAAAAAAAAGGCTGAGCTTGTACCATGCCTGAAGGAAAGGGGACTGGCATCCATCTGAGGCTGGCACAAAACAATTTCCTTCAGAATGACAGGAAACTAAGACAGCTTTGAGGTCCAACCCTAGAGAATCCACCATTAAAGAGGTGTCAGAAAGAAAGTAATAGAGGAATATAAGGGAAAAGACCAAAGTTACCAAAGATCTCAGAAGGAAGAAAATTCAATTAAAAACCTTGAGCATAAGCAGATAAATCAACAGGGAAGACTATATAAACAAAAGGAAAGATGGCCTCTAGAAGAGCTAAATGAGTCCAAACATCTCTAAAGGGATATTGTAAGACAAAGGAGAATGAGTCAAAATTTGATGAGGTGGCAGACCTTGTTGATTCTCCAAGAGATCACAGAACCATGAAAAGATGTTCCTAAGTGGTTTAAAGGAGAAATGAGAATTATGAATGCAAAGTTTATGGCATGCACTGCAGAAATAATTAGCAGAATAGAAAAACTTGAATCCCCAATGGTGAGCCTCTCCAAAGAAACAAAAAAGAGAACAACTTATGGGGAATACAACTATGCAAAAGCAAAGGACAATCTGGAAGAAGAGAAGCAAAAAACAATAACATTAAGAGAAAACAAGATCTCTATACAAGCAAAACATACTGATTTTAAAGATAGGATACATAGAGGCAATTTAAGTATCATAAAGTTTCCTAGATGAACATAAGAAAAAAAAACCATAACACCATGATGCAACAAATAATAAAATTGAGCTGTTCTTCTGAACACAGAAAACAAAGTTCTAATTAAAAGAATCTGAAGATCACCTCAAGGTAAAAAACAAAACAAACAAACAACAAAAACTTATGCTGCAAACTCCAAGACATATAATGGTTAAATTTAACAACAACAAATTCTGAAACTGATCAGGAGAAACACCTCAAATAAGGAAAAGAATTCCATTCACTCTTCCCCTCATTTGGAGTGCACACAATATGCCTCCTACATGATCAACGTCTCCACTGAATGTTTTTGAGATAGAGCAAAAACATTCCCTTTCCATTTGCCTTTCTATCTCCCATCATGCTTTCCACTACAAGGTTCAGAACATGCAAATTGTCCTAAAACTCAGATAGGCTTCAAGAAAACACTAAAAGGAGGAAAAAATACAGGTGTCCCACCCCCCAGCAATCCTGACACAAGTGAAAAACAGTAAGCACCAGAACTGAGGGATTTTGTCATGTTCTAAAATATGGAGAACCCAGATATGCAGACTATGTTATTAGCCTGTTTCATGAGGGCTAGATTCTACAACTGTCAAAATGGGAGCTGTTAAAATTTTAATATAAATAAATGAAAGAGTACATACTCCTGGCTTATGTTTGTATGGTTTAGACGCAGGTTCCCCACCCCTAGTTTAGCACCTACCTCTCCTGGAACATTCTCCCAAGTTTAAAATGATGTTGTTTTCACTATTACTCATCAGTAAATTTTAAAGTTACATTTCAATATAATCTTTAAATATAAGCTCTCAAGAAGAGTACTGAACATGAAAAGGACTACTGAACTTTAATTGTACAAGTTGGACAAATTGACAAAAAAACCCCAACACTCTACATTGGTCCAGATTCTCAGAATCACCAGATTTCACCTTTTTTCTGTGTATTTTTGGGTAAGCAAGGATTTCAGATTAGAATTTCCAATTTTTTGACATAACCACAAAAATACTTCCTTATACTCTATCTCATATTTACACAGCATTTTACAGTCTCAGGAAACATCATCTTTTAATTCAGTAAGCATTCATTAAACACCTACTGTGTGCAGAGTGCTATTCTAGGCACTAGGGAGATACAGAGTTTAGAAAAGAGGTTTCTTCCCCTTGTTGGGGTGTAGAATATAATAAAGGAATAAACCACATGCACAAACATCTATAAAAGACAATAATACAAGGTAAGTTCATTAAAGAGGTGAACAACAAACTGCTAAATGATGTGGGGCTGGAGAGGAGGAGAAGCTATTACCAGCAGAATCGGAAGGGACTTCATGGGTGGGGTGGCACAGTTGGACTTGAAAGGATAAGTATGAATGCAAAAGGCAAAGGCATAAACATAGGGGGAGAAATGGCATCCTTAGGAACCAGCATGAGCAAAGACAGAGAGGTTGGAAAGTATGAGCCATTATGGGTGAAGGTGTCGGTGCCACAACAAACCAAAACCAAAACCCCCAAACCATAACCCAAACCCAGTATCATTAATTCAGGTGCGAAAGAGGGTTTGTGGAGTTTGCCCTACCTGTACAGGCAGAGCCACCCCAAAAGAACAAAAGTACAAAGCTTATACAGGTTTCAGTTTAGGCAGGAAGTGAATTGAGTAAAGAGTACTTCAAGATTGGCCAGGACTGTTGCTGGGGGGCTCATATGGCAGGAGATGGGGAAGTGATATCCTTTGATTACACAGGGCTGGTCCTGAGGCTAGGAACAGGAAAGGCTCTTCTTCAGATTAGCCATCTCTTATCATCCCCACCCCACACTCCAATAGATAGGACAGTCTTTGCTATTTCCGCAGTAAGGAAGGTCAAAGACAGGGCCAAGGACAGCAGTCCAGAGTCAAAGTCAAGACAGAGGAACTGCAGACAAAATAGAGCTGCTTTAGCTCTCCCTGCTATCTACACCATGTTCAGGGAATAACCGATACGCCAGTTTGGTTAGAATAGAATGCAAGTGCATGACAAGAAGTATTAATGTGGTCAAGTCAAGGAGCATTTATCAAGCACTTACTTTGTGCCATGCCCTGTGCTAGAAGGTAAGGATACAAAAAAAGAACTAAAAACAGTCTCTGCCCTCAGGGAGCTCAAATTCTAATGGGGGAGATGACATTCAAACAAGTATGTACAGACAAGATATATATAAGGTAAATTTGAGCTAATCTCAGAGGGAAGGCCCTAAGTAGGGGGAGGGGTTGGAAACAGGGAAAGACTTCTTGCAGAAAGTAGGCTAGAAAGGTAGGATGGTACCATATACAGAGGGCTTTGAATGTCATACAGAGGAATTGTCTCTTTGCTAAAGAGGCAATAGGAAGTCACTGACAATCAGAGGAATAATCTGAGCAAATCTATGTATAATGAAGATAAGTCTGACAGAGATATGAAGGACAGACTGAAGGGAAGAATGAATGAAAAAAAAAAGAGAGATCTGTTGGGAAAAGAGTGCAAGAAACCAGGGGAAGAGGTTATGAGAACCTGTTCTAGGTTATATCTGTGAAAGCGGAAAGGAGTCAGAGATATGAGAGATGAGGGAGATATCAAGAAAATGGAAGTAACAAGATTTTATAATGGATTGCACATGAGAGTTGAGGTACAGGGAAGAGTCCAAGATAATCCCAAGGTTTCAAAGAGGAGAGATTTGGTGACTTCATAATAATTCCACCAACAGAAATAGTGATTCATAATCAGAAGGAAGAGCATACACCACTCTTCTCTTTCTAACAGTGACACCACCCTTCACTGACCCCCAAACTGAGAGATAAGGTGAAAAGAGATTAGGTTATCCTAGTTAAGTCTTTATGGGAAATCATTTTGTATTCTTTTAAATTAGATTCACATTTCCCCATCAATCATTTGAATATAATTATCTTGTGGAGCCATCCTTCTGGAAACAATTGTTTCCACAATTTCTTTTGGTTGCAGTTTATATTTGGCCCAAATGGTAAATTTGTATGCTACACACCCCCACGGCCAGCATTCAGCTGGCATCAATTTGCAAGATCCAGCATTATCATCTTCCCCCTTACTTGGAAGTACTTTTTCTTCACATTTTGCACATTGAAATGGTCAATATAAAATTTTGTTCCAGTCAATTTCATAGACTTGGAAAATGTCTTCCTGTGTGTGTTAGGAAATTTTTAACATTTTAGTCATTTTAGCTTATTAATATGTATATACTGTCAGGGGAGAGGCTTAGACCAGCACCCTGTTCAGATCTGATTTGGGGACAAAATGAGACACTCATAAATCATTAAGGAGTTAACAAAAGGAGGTTTATTTTGCCCTAATAAGCAAAAACATTCAAGGACACAATGGCACTTAACATTTATATACACCACAACCATCTCTTATACATATAGGAATGCATCTGCTGAGCAGGGTTGGGTCTGCCAATTTTTGTGGTCTTCAAACACCCACCAAGTCTGAGATCCTGATTCTGCATGTGGACAGGGGAACATTTTTGCCCTTAGGTGGCTAAGAAGCTGCATCAGAGGAGGCAAGAGCCAAACTGGTCCTATGTACAGCTTTATTGTCTCTTTGGGGAAAAATACTCATCTCTGTTGCATTCCTCTTATCTGAGAGTAGGAAGGAACCATGGTAAATGGTGGTCCTATCATACGTGCTAATGGCCTATGAATTAACAAGTCCTTGTATGCAAGAATGGTGCTGTCCAAAGCCAGATGCTGAATTAAGGATAGATGGGTTCATTATGGGGCATTTAGGGATATCTAGATAGGTTAGTTGGGATATTCAATAATAACCCATCACTATCATTTCTATAGCTCTCTAAGGTGTGCAAAGCCCAAAAATCCTATAAGCAGCAAGGTACGAGAGGAGAGGGGTTGTGTGTGTGGGGGGGAAATCACTAGATTTAGAATCAAATGGATTTGGGTTCATATCCCAACTCTGTCACTACCTATGTGACCTTGGGCAAGTCATTTCCCTTACTGGAACCTCAGTCCCTGTGTCAGTAAAATGAAAGTGCTGGACTTGACCTTTAAGGTCTCTTCGAGATCTAAAACTGGGATCAAAAGTTTTACTAAACCCACTTTACTGATGAGTATATTGAGGGTCACAGAGGATCAGTGACTTGTTCAAAATCACATAGCTAGTGGAAGGAAAACCAGGACCAAAATCAAAGTTCCCTGACAACCAGTCTAATGTTCTTTATAATGCACAAGAGTCAAGATAAGGTAAGAGGAAGTTTTTAATATCAAGAACAAATACCACATTTAAAAAAATAAAGCAGAATTCATTCCAGTTTTCCTAAGCATGTAATACAAAAAGACCACCATTAAATTTATTATAGAGACTAACACTTCCATAACTGAATTTTCTCTGGATCTCTGTTTTGCCTCCATCACACCCTGAGCTGTATGTAGTATTCATACTGGTGTCCATACTATAACCTACCCCACTCAAATATACCAGAAAAATGTAGGGTCCTTAAGTATAGAGACAATTTTTCTCTTATTATCCTCCATATAATAGGCAGTGTGTTACAGTGCCTTGGAGCCTGAGAGGTTTGGGTGCAAGTCATGCCTATGATACATATGGGCTGTGTAACCCTAAGAAAATCACTTAACTCCTCATTGCTCAAGGAGACTTTCTTAGGCTAGGAGATGCAGAGAAGATGATGATCTACATGAGACTGACTGTGGAGGGAGTTTCCTCTTCCAAGAGTTCCCTGTATCAATAAATTCCAGGTCCAGTCTAGTCCAGCCTTTGTTAAATAGAATCTTTATCTATAATGTTGTGATGGTGTTTTTCTCGTCTTACTTAGCAAGTCAGTTTACTGCCGCAGGCATTTAGCAAACTGCTGCAGCCTCAATCTGGCTTATTGCAGGTTCTTTGACTACCCCTTTGAAGGCCTCTTACTAACCAGAAAGTAGCTTCCCGTCATGCAGACAGATGGAGCAATGTGTGTGTGTGTGTGTGTGTGTGTGTGTGTGTGTGTGTGTAAAACTATGAAATGCAATGAGAGATTTTTAAATATCTAAAAGAAGGGCAGTTGTACAGAAATTCCCCCAAATTACCTCTTCACTTCAAATTTCCATATTCCCAAAGTTACAGAAAATATCTTTGCTTGACTTGCATTAAATGGAAAGATAATTCAATTAAGCAGCATTTGATCTCATTTGCTCTTTTCAACAGATTGTAGTAGATTGCATTAGCTTCCATTCTTAAAGCTGCACCAGGAGTGGCACATTAGTGTCACAGTGTACACTGTCCCGTGAAATAGTATTTGGCAGTTACCTATTTTTAAAAGTCCATTCATCATTCTATTCAACTGACATCTGTGGGTCTGCTATGTATAGCACACTGTGCTAAGTGCTGGCAAAGATAAAAAGATAATCTGGTCCCTGCCTTCAAAGGGCTTCCTATATTCTTGTAGTTGTTCAATACAGCCACAGCAATTTTCTACAAGTGACTTCTCCATTCCATTGGCCCCCATTCCCATCCCGGTTCACTTATAGGGACTAAAAGATAATGGTCCAATTAAAAAACTAGGTGATGCAATGGATACTGCCGGGCCCTGGAGTCAGGAAGACTCATCTTCCTAAATTCAAATTTGGCCTCAGATACTGAGGTAAATCACTTAACCCAGTTTGCCAAACTGAGGCAAACTGAGGTAAACATCTGTAAGGGGTAAAAAATGGCAAAGCACTCCAGCATCTTTGCCAAGAAAACTCCAAAATGGGTTCAAGTTGGACATGACTGAACAACAAGAATATTATACCTATACTTTGGGGAGATGAGATGACTAAACACACACACACACACACACACACATACATACACACATACACACACCCTGCAAAGCACAACTATCTCCTCTACTCATTGAGTCTCCATCCTTCATCTCTTCAGCCTTGTTATGAATTATTTTTTCATCTTTCTCTCAATGTCTAGACTCTAAATCCCCTAAGTTTTATGTCAACCCTTCATCCTTTGGCTCAGTTCTTGTCTGGTTATATATTGAAAAGTTGGATACAATTTTGGCTGAAATCATAATGTCTCATTAGTTTTCAGAAGATGCCTCCCTGTCCCACAGATTTTTCTTTTCTTAGTCATGACATAACATGCAGTTGTACTTACTTCAAAAGAGCAACCTTTCAGCTCCTATACAGAAATGCGCCACATCTAATCCAAAACATGAAATGTTTTGTTGATTTGTTGAACTCTTTCCTTTTTTTATTTTTCTTTTTCCTTTTTTTGCCTTGTTACTGTCTATCTTTATGTACAATCTCATTGTTAGGACATGGTTTATATGCAGGGAAGTCTCTTCTGCAAATGTGTCCCACTTAGAGCTTAGGGGGATCCGCTCTGCATTTTAATGACACGGCCAAATCCCGATGGAGCAAATAACAATGCAAAAGCATCTCTGGAGCTCTAGACTGGATCAAATAAGATTTTGCTGCCTTAGCCAATGACCCAGGTCTTTATCATGTTCATCCAGCAGAAGCACAGAATTTCAAAGTTAAGAAGGACCTCAAAAACCATCAAAACCAACCCAGGTCTGATCAAGAATGTCATCTCCCTGTTGTATCAAGTCATAGGCACTATTTAGAACAGCAAAATTTCAGTGAAATGAAATAATTTAGAGTTAGCTGTAATGAGATTGAAGCCAAAACAAGCCAGGCAGTTTATTATAGGGTTTTTCCCCCCACCACTTTTTGGAATGGCCCAATCCCCTTGCTGCTTTTTGAAAACTCCCCTGCCTGGTACCGCAGAGATTACAAATGAAAGCTTTGGCTTCCAAACTGGCTAGGGTCAAGACTCTGATTCTTATAACTAGAGAGCTATGGATGGTTTTCTTTCTCCTCTACCTGGATGAAATGGTGATCTCTATAAAGCTGGAGTGACAATCCATAATTAACAGAAGTGCTTACCTCTGTGATGGTAGCTAATTATTCTCAATTAAGATGCAACCACTTTTCCTACTGCTTTGGGATCCACTTATTTATTGAATTATGTCTGCAGCGAGATTGGCATAGCAACTCAACGCCTGTTCAACATCTCCATTCTTGTTGTCAGGTAAGCATTTTGAGACGCACACCTCTTTAATCTCAGTTTCTGACATGTTCTTCCCAAAATGTTTCCTGGGAGGAATATAGAATGGTTCTATTTTATATGTTGCTCTTACTTTGTGTTTTCCCTGCACAATCTAGAATAACCATTGTGGTCTCCATAAACAACTGGCACATCAGAGGTGGATGATACCAACTTGGGCATCTTTGGTTGCTGTCCTCTTCCCATTTTGAATGGGAAATACATATTCCATGGCTCCAGTTTGCTCGCCATGATGGTCTGTGTTGATGATCTTATATGATCTTTTAACAGCCTACATGTACCATGTATCAATCTGTGGTATAATATTTTCTAACTGGCAGTTTCAAGGAAGAGTTCTGAACCTACTCTGCATTTTGTGGTCCCTTTTTCTCATATCCCTCTTCTACCTTTAGGACACTTGACCATGAGGCTTGCTTCTGGCCTCAAAAGTCAATGTTATGGAAAATGATAAGCCATCATCTACCCACTCAAGAACGTACACTTATGGGATTGAACAGCATAACTGCTAAGTCTTTAAAAATAATACCTTACAGAAGAGGATGGGAATATCAAAGAAGGCTGGGAGTATGGGATTAGTCTTGCATATTCATTAAGTTATGAACAAAAAATAAATTAAAAAGATGGCTATTCATGAAGCAACAGCCAAGGATAGCAACTAGACAGTCCATCTGCTATACTGGTATCCTCACAATATCAAGAGAATGAGAGGAAGCCACCCATTATACAGGATAGAATCATGGTGGAGCATTTCTAAGAGGGCATGGTCAAAAAGGAACATGACATCTAGGTGGTACAATGGATAGAGTGCAAAATTTAGAGTCAAGCAGACTTAAGTTCAAATTTTGCCTCGGATACTTACTTGCTATATGACCAGAAGCAAGTCATTTAACCACTCTGTGTCTCAGTTTCCTCATCTCTAAAAATAAGGGGATTGGACTCAATCATCTCTTTTACTCTCAATCCAATTTCCTGAAAACTACAAACATCTATATCAATGAAATCACCGCCTATGAAAACTAAAGGTTTGTGTCTGCTTTATCAAAAGTCCAATCAGAACAGGGCACTTCACCATGTTTTGTGTGAGAAAAGTTGACAGACCATAGAGAAGGAATCCCTCCATCTTGAGAAGCTTCCAGCCTAATGGAGACAAGACAAATGACTGCACCATCATGGGCCAGATGAAGTATATATAACCATATTGAAAATGAGTTTATGTGTGGCACTGAGGGAGTTGAGAAATCAGGTTGCACAATAGCTATGTTAAACGTTCACAACCATAAAGGAAATTCTGGGTTTGAACTCAGCAGCTTCCGAGACTTTGTCCAGCTGTAAGAACGCTCTCCTTTCCAACATCTAGGTTAGAACTCAAGAGGCAGCATTTCAGATATTCAGACTCTCTCTTTTCTCCTGGAATATTCCTCCATCACCATCTATCCAGATCCCATTTTTCCTACAAAATCTGGTTTGAATGTCACTTCCTTCAACTCAATTCAGTGGGAATTTCTAAAGTGCCTACCAAATGCCAGGCACAATGCTAGGCTCCAGAGATAAAAAGACAAAAGAAAAACAAAACCCATCCCCTGCCCTCAATAAGGGCATTCTATTAGGTGACACAACGGGCAGTTGGTGGTGAAGTGGATAGACCATTTAGCTTGGAATCAGGAAGACTCATCTTCATAACTTCAAATCTGGCCTCAGACACTTAACTAGCTGTGTGACCTTGGGCAAGTCACTTAAGCCTGTTTGCCTCAGTTCCTCATCTGTAAAATGACCCAGAGAAGGAAATGACAGACCACTTCAGTATCCTTGCCACAAAAACCCCAAATGGGGTCACAAAGAGTGAGACACAACTGAAATGACTTAACAACAAAAGAGGATACAACAAGTAAACAGATATGTAAATGTGAGACAACTTGAGAAGTCACAGAGCAGTAACAATCAGGAGAATGAAGAAAGGTTCCTCAGAGAGAGTGGCACAAGAGCTGAGCTTTGAAGAAATTCTAAGAGTTGACAGTGAGGAGGGAATGTGTACTAGACATAGAGGACAGCAAAGGAGTAGAGGTAGAAGACGAAATGTTGATGTGTTTGACCAGCCCACGTAATGAGAGTGCAATAATAGGAAGAGTATTGAACTTGAAGTCAAAAGACCTGTTTTGAGCCTTGTCTCTGCCACTTATTACAGGAAAGTCACTTACTTTCTCTTTCCTCACCCACAAAATGTGGACAATGATGCCTGCATCACCTATTTCATGAGGTTGCTGTAAGAAAATACTAAAATATCTCATCAAATGAATTTGTGATCTCATCACCTCGGACATTTTATTCCTTAATGCAAATCATGACTGTTATTCATGTCCTACACTAAATTTGCCACAGGTGATCCACCCAACCTTCTACAGACCTTCCTTGATTTTCCCCCAACATCTCCTGGATATTAGTGGACCATTCTTGCTGTCTATCTGCCTGTCCTCACTCTGAACTTCCTAACACCCATTTCCTTGATGACATCTTTAATTCCTGGCCTTCTTCGGAGTTCCTCGGGGGTTATGCGTCATAGCCTGCTTGCATCTGCCACATATTTCTCCATTGCTCTCTGTGCAGTACAATTTTTAATTCTTTAGAGACTGTTATATTACAGGTGCTACAACTACACAACAAAACTGCTAGAAATTTAGTGTTTAAAAGATGTCTTTGGGGCAGCTAGGTGGTGCAGTGGATAGAGCACCAGCCTTGGAGTCAAGAGGACCTGAGTTCAAATTCAGCCTCAGATACATAACACTTATTAGAGCTATGTGACTCTGGGCAAGTCTTTTAACCCCAACTGCCTCACCATCCCCCCCAAAAGAAAAAAAAGATGTCCTTCTGTTTCTGAGAAAAGGTTGGGGGTCACTTAATAGAGCTTTGCAGTTTCCTGAAGGCAATCCAGCCTCCTGTTCAATTCTGGGCCCAATACGTTGTCTGTACTATCTGTCTAAGCATACATATTAGAGAAAACACTTAGTTTTGTTTTATGGGTTTTTTTAAACAGATATCTTTTATTTTAACATCACCTACATTTCCCGATATGTCTCTCCACTCGCCTTCATCAGTCAACTCTTAACAGCACATACCAAGTTCCATACCCATTGTCCTCCAGCTCTGGGAGAAGAGAGGAATGTCCTTTGAGATCAGCCTGCCAACTTCCTTGGAAGCAGCTCTAGTCACTATCAGCCAATCCAAACTCCAGTTACTAATGTAGTCAAGAGTTCTTAATGATCCTCCCAATCAGGTGTCAATATGCATTTTCATATTGTATAGGAGTAAAGGTTTGCTCAAATTTATCCCCTGATCAACTGCCTTTATATATTCAGATCTACCTGTTGAGCACAGAGCATATGCACCAAGATCTCAGTCAGCAGTCAGTCAGAAAAATTTGCCCATAATCTTTTTCTATTCATGGTTGTAGAGTGTCAGGGGTGGAAGAGATCTCAAAAGTCATCTAATTGAACCTAACCTGAACAACCAAAACTTGACCAAGAATCCCCACTATAGCTTACCACTCCTTCCTGGTCAGCCCATCCCACCACCAGAGAGCTCCAAAAGGTTTGTCCTACCTACTGCCATTCACATTCTGCCAATACTCAACCACCACCGCTTGCCTTCTCTGCTCAGATGTCCCGGCCGCTATAAACAACACATGACTGTGCTGACTGGGTCCACTATACATTCATGATGCTAATACGAACCTAACTCACATTCCTACACTGCAAAACTTTTATTCTTCCCTGCTTGAATCTCTATCCCATTCCTCTCAGCAAACGTTCCAGATCTTCTCTTCAAGCTAATATCTCCCTCACTCTCTTCTCATTCTCACCTCCTACTTTACTGAGAAAATAGAGAGCATCTGCCATGAGGTTCCCCCCCCTTTTCCCTACTCCATATCTCAAGATCCCTCTCCTTCAAGAATCTCCTTCTTTAATCATTCCTCTTCTCATCTTTAATCTCTGTTTACTAAATTGTTTCTCTACTCTCTAAAAATATGGCATCCTTAAAAAGCCTACACATGGCTCTACAATCCCCCCAAGCTATTGCCTACATCTCTTCTATTTTTCACTGCCAAACTCTTAGAAAAAACTCTCTTCACTCA
This sequence comes from Phascolarctos cinereus, assembly GCF_003287225.1. Lineage (NCBI taxonomy): Eukaryota > Metazoa > Chordata > Mammalia > Diprotodontia > Phascolarctidae > Phascolarctos > Phascolarctos cinereus. The sequence goes on from NW_027556180.1 coordinate 53,449,170, forward strand.
CTACCACATCACCCACTCAATTCTCTGCCCCTTGAAATCTGGCTCCTCACTTCACCACTCAAAAGAAACTACTGAATATCAAATCCAACAGCCTTTTTTCTTAGCTCTCAGCCATCTTAGTTTATCTGCAGCTTTGGATACACTAGACTGCCTCCTTCTCCTGGCCACTCTTCCAGTGGTTTCTGGGATACCGAATTGCTGGTTCTCCTTCTGAGTCTCCATTGTTAGATCATCATTCATCTCCTATGCCCTTAGCATGGGTGTTCTCAAGGACTCTATCCAGGATGCTCTGCACTCTCTCCCTTGAAGTTTTCATTAGTTCCCACAGATTCAAGCATCATTTTGATGCATCTGACCTCAGAGTCTTAGCTTTATGACTCTACCCTTCTTGGACTTCATCTACTGTATAGTTATTATCTCTACCTGAATACGCTACAGATATGTCAAACTCAACATGATCCAAATGGAATTTATTGTACCTCCCAAAGTTGGACCTCTTCTAAACTGCTTTGACCATCACCCTGGTCATCTAGCTTCATAACCTGACAGTCATCTTCAACTTTACCCCCTCCCATGAACAGTCTTATTGAATTGACTCTCACATCTCTCTTATCTGTCCTCTTCTCTCTCTCCACTCACTTTCCTTTAGGTTTTTATCACCTTTTGCTTGGTTTTCTCCAAGATCCTCTTATTTGCTCTCCCTACTGCTGGTTTCTCCTATTTCCAGTATATTCATCACACAGATACCAACATAATCTAAAACAGAAGTCCTGACCATGTCACTGCCCTCCTCAAAAATCTTCAGTGGCTCTCCATTGCCTATAGGATAAAGTACAAACATGTTAGCCTGGCATTTAAGACCCACCACAATGTCATGCCCATACACTATCCCAGTCTTTCCTCATGGTACTCCTTTTCATGAACTCTATAGTCCAGCCATACTAGCTTGATCACTGTTCCCCAGACTCAGCATCCACCCACCTCTGTGTATTCACAAAAGCTACCACCTACACACCTTCATATATGGAATGAACTCTCTTCACTTCTCAGAATCCTTATGTTTCTTGAAGATTGACCTCAGATACCACCTCCTACTAAAAAAAAAAAGTCTTCCCTGATTCCCTCTTAAGTGCTATCTCCCTCAATTTTCCTTGTACTAGTTATTTGAATTCATGTTATTAACCTGCCCATCTCCCTTAGAATGGAAGGTCCCCAAGAAAAAGGATAATTTCATTGATGTCACTGTAACACAGTAGGAGACACTAGTTTTGTTCAATTTCATTGAGCCAGAATTTGTCTCCCTGCTGCTTCCACCCAAGTGCTACTGGTTCTGTCCCCCAGGGCCAGGCAGGACAAGGGTGACCTCTCTTCCACAGAGCAGCCCTTCAGAGGCTAAAAATGCTCAGAGTCTTGACCTAAGTATTGAACCTGTAATTTTGTAATTGTGCCCTGAATGGTCTAGACATTACTCCCAAATATGTTCCAGGTAATCAGATGCTCTGCTTATCTTACTCACATTTCTATTTAGTAGAATTCATTTTCCTGGAATTTTTTTTGGGGGGGGAGGGGCATCTGCTTAGAGGCAGAATTTATTTAAAATTTCCTTTATAAGAAAAATTTAAAAATCTAATCAATAAGAATTTTTTAAGTTTGTACTATGTGCCAGGCCCTGAGGATGCCAAGACAAAAGCAAAACAATCTCTGCCCTCAAGGAACTCATGTTCCAATGATAAATAAAACAAGAAAGAGATGCTGAAAGAGTCACAGAGCTGTCCAAAGTTAATGCAGCTTTTTCATTAAAAATACAATCCCTCCTCCTGCTTCCATGATGTGGTCCAGTACATACTACGGCAGGCTTCTTCGATGCATTTGTTAGCTTTGCTAAGCTTTCTTCCCCTCTTTTTCACTCTTTAGTATAAGGGATGGTTGTCCTGGAGGGGGTGGGGGAAAGGATACATTGGGAAATGCAAGGAATATCAAAACAGAAGATATCAGGAATTATTTCCTAATACAATACATTACGAGAAGCACAATCCTGATACACGGCAGTCAGAGATGAGAAAGCTTTCTTAGACGCTGCTCCAATGTCTAGAGTTCCACTCGGTGTTGTTTTTTCACGTTTGTTGGTTTCAATGTTTCCAGACTCCTTACAGCCTCTCCACGGGATGAGGTGCTGAAGCCCTCTTATCCATAGGGATCCACAAGGCTTCTCTTTCCTTTCTTCCACCAGCCCCCTTCCTAGCCTTGTGGGGGCCACCGCCAGTCATCTGACTTTTGACTTGCCACCGGACTCTGATGACTCCGGAGGAGAGAGTGAGGCTGGTGACTTTGTGCAGCTCTGCCTCACTTCAATCCAATCACTCACAAGTCAAGACAGCACCCTCCTGATGTCACTGGTCCTCTTTGAGAACGAAGGACAAACAACAAGTTACAAACTAGCCACGTCATCGCAGGTTAGTAATCTCCTGACTCAGAGGACGTTGTTTTTAAAAAGGATTTTAAAAGGTACCAAGATAGCGTTCTGCTGTGCTCAGCATAGGGAAAAATTACTTTGACTTGTTACCCTGAATAAATTCCTTAGCTTCTCAAAGGTGCCTTGGGTTTCCTACCTGCAAAATGGGAGAGACTGTGATCCTATGACTGGATGACCTCTAAGGTCAGAGGGAGAGAGACAGAGAAACAGAGAGGAAGACATAGAGACAGAGACAAGAGACAGAGAGAGAGACAGAGGAGAGAGACAGAGACAGAGACAGAGACAGAAACAGAAAGAGACAAAGAGACAGAAACAGAGAGGAAGACATAGAGACAGACACAAGGGACAAGAGACAGAGAGAAAAACAGAGAGAGACAGAGAAAGAGACAGAAACAGAGAGGAAGACATAGAGACAGACACAAGGGACAGAGACAGAGAGAGAAACAGAGAGAGACAGAGAAAGAGACAGAAACAGAGAGGAAGACATAGAGACAGAAACAAGAGACAGAGAGACACAGAGGAGAGAGAGAGAGAGAGAGAGAGAGAGAGAGAGAGAGAGAGAGAGTGTGTGTGTGTGTGTGTGTGTGTGTGGTCACTTCTAGGCCTTTTTCTATTGGTTTTTCTGGAATCAGTTCCTTTACCAGTACTACCTTTCATGATCATTCCGTATTTAAAGATTAAAAACACTGCCCCTTTCAATCAGCTGGGAATTGCTGCATATCTCTTCTAACAGTCACTTGCTCATCTCTGAGAACCTACTAAACTGTGTCCACCCTCTTTTCCCATGAAACCGTTCTCCACCACCTGCCCCACCTCCCAGGCCCCAAGCTTGGCCTCATCCTCCTTAGATTCACTCACACCACCACTAATCCAATCCATTCACAAACAGTATTCAAAACCCCTCCCTCACTTCTAGGTGCCCCCTCCACTCCCACAGCCACCACCTGAGGTCAGGCCCTCATCACCTCTCACCTGGACTACTGCAATAGCCTTCTCACTGGTCTCCTTGCTTCCAGTCTCTCTTCGCTTCAATCCATCCTCCACTCAAGGGCGAAGGTGATCTTCTTAAAGCTCATGTCAATCACGCCATACTCCTCACCCACTCGGTGAACTCCAGAATCTCTGGAATCAACTACAAACTTCTCTGTGTGGCATTCAAAGTTCTTCACAACTTGGCCTCTTCCTCCTTTTCTAGCCTTCATATACTTTACTCTTCTTCATGTACTCTATGATCCAGCAAAACTGGCCAACTGGACATTCCTTGTTTGTAACCCTCTATCTCCCCTCTGTGCACATTTGCACTGAATGTCCCCCATGCGTGCAATGATCTGCCCCCTCACCTCTACCTGACTTCCTTGAAGACTCCTCTCAAATCCCAGCTTCTGCAGGAGGACTTTCCCGCTTCACTCCATTCCCCTGCAGAGGCAAGCATCTTACCCTCGGGAATTACCTTCCATTTAGTCTGTATATAGCTTGCATATGTCTAGTTACTTCAGCACTTCGTAAAGGGTCTGATACAGTAATCGCTTAGTAAGTGTTTACTGACCAACTCACTGACCTGTACCCTGTGGTGGCTCTACCCACGCCCACCCCCAGGTGCCTTGTCCAAGTAGTAATCATGAGGTCATGTAGCTTGTTGGTGACCAAGCCACGACTGCCCCCCCCTGCCCAGTCTCTTAAACTCCTAGTTCTTTTGTCTTTTTTCTGCTCCTCCACATTCCTTCTTCACTTGGCATTTACACCACCAGCTAAAGGTTTTCCAAGCACACTCTATCAGATACTCCATTGATTTCCCCTGGATAAAATCCAGTCATAGATTTTCTGTTCCCATTTTTTCAAAGAGCCAGGCTGTTTGCATGTTTATCACTGGGGCAAATAACATTGATTACATGTTCTGGTAAAAGCATCATTACCCACAGTCCAAAACCACTAACAACAGAAAAGTCTCTTTCAGGGGTCTATTGCAGAAGCTGTTTCAACATCCTTGAAAACTCTGAATTTCCCTGCTCTCCCACCCTCATTTTCCCAGTATGCATGTAAGTAGGTACACATGTGCGTGTATATACATATACACACACCATATACGTGTGTGTGTGTGTTGTGACAGCTGGGTGGCACAGTGGATACAGCACTAGGCTTGGAATCAAGAAAACACATTTTTTTTAAGGCAATTAGGGTTAAGTGACCTGCCCAGGGTCACATAGCTAGTAAGTGTCAAGTGTTTGGTCTGAGGCTGGATTTGAACTCAGGTCCTCCTGACTTCAGGGTCAGTGTTCCATCTAGCTGCCCCAAAACACATCTTTCTGAGTTCAAGTCAGGCCACAGACACTTACTAGCTGTGTGACCCTGGGCAAGTCACTTAAGCCTGTTGCCTCAGTTTCCTCATCTGTAAAATGAGCTGGAGAAGAAAATGGCAAACTACTCTAGTGTCTTTGCCAAGAAAACCTCAAATGGGAACACAAAGAATCTGACACAACTGAACAAAATATATGTGTGTGTGTATATTGCATACATAGGTAGATGATATAGACATAGATATGTATGTCTATAAATATAGATGGATATATATACTACATATGTGTGTGGTATAGATGTATGTGTACACATGTGTGTATATATGTGTGTGGTGTATATACATGTGTGTATATATGTCGGTGGTGTATATATGTGTGTGTATTTATATATACGTGTGTGTATATGGGCATACATACATGTATATATGACTTCCACAATGGAAATGAAAAGAACAACATAACAAAAGCATGAAATTGATCACTAATATAATTATAAATGACCAAGATTGGCCCTGGAGAAGAGGTGACAAATATGGTTCTCTTGCCTTTTTTTTCCGGGGGGGAAGGGAAGGCATGTTATGAGTATGGAATATTATATACACCATCAGTCTTAGCTCATGCAATGATTGGTTTTGTTGAAGCCCACTTTCTCTTTTTTTAATTATTTGGTACAAGGGATTGGCTTGCTGGTTACAGTAAGGAAGAGGGATATATTTTGAATGGAAGATGCCATAAAAACAAAATATTAATAAAAACGATTTTTCTGAGGAATGAATGACGCAAGTATTCAAATGCAGCACCATCTCTGACAGATGAGACGTTATGGGTTCTCACGTGAAGGTCACAACACCCAGCCTCCATGCCTCGATGACTTCAAGAAGACAGCCACCTGTACTGTGACTGCAGAACCCAGACAGGCCAGCCGCTCACCAGAGGCAGAACAGCTCAGACTCTGAGTTTCTGAGTCTTTTCAGTCTCAGTTAGTACTTTAATGCCATTTTAATATGTGGTGGCTTTATTTGGTATCTAATGAAACCAACAGAGCGTGAAAACAGACGCACGACTTGGGAAGATAATGAGTTGTGAGCGGCTGCTGTTCGTGGGCCTGAATGGGGTCCAGTGCTTAAGGTACAAAGAATAAACTGTTTCAGAAGAGGTTTTCATTAGCTTCATTAGGACGGTCATCAAATGAATGATTTCATAACGAATCTAATTAACCAAAGAATGTGCAAGAATGGCATATTCTTCCTGCTAATTGGGCCCTTAGATACGAAGGCCTATTACAGGCACCTAAGAAATTCAAGGGCCAGATAAACCAGAAAGAAAACTTGTGGGTGGGAAACACAGTAGCTTTTTAAAAGGAGATTTCTGTGATAAAATTATCCAAGACACCAGGTAAAAAACTTCCATATTCATGGATAGAGCAGTCTCACGATGCTTCCCAGGTTTCGTTTCAAGTAGTATAAGGGAAGAGAGACATTACCAGATTTTTGTAACCTTTCTCTTTAAAGAATCACTTTGGTTGGATATTAGAAAGCCAAAAAGAAACATTACATAGCTCACTCTTTATCCACTGCGAGAAAAAAGAAGCATGGCTGCAATGGAGGAACTATATGCTTTTCTCTCTTTTTCTTTCTTCCTCTAGATCTCTACTTTACATATATTTTTAATCTAATTTGCTTTTTTTTCCTTTAAAATTAAGAAATAAGCTCATGGTCAAGTCATTGCTGGAGAAAAAAACCAAAACTTTGCTTCAAATATGTCTGATAAAAGTCTGTTATATAAGCCATATGAGGAATTGACACAAGTATGTGAAACCAAAAGAAAACTGGTAAAAGGATAGGAATAGTTTTAGTGAAGTAAAAAAAACACAAATTATCACTAAACTGTTCATTCACTCAAAGAGGCAGCACTATACATTGGGGAAAACTCTGGCTTTGGAGTCAGAGGACCTAGGTTCAAATCCTGACTTTATCAGATGCTACTTGTATGACCTGGTCAAATATGACTTGGTCAAATCAATGAACCTCTTTGGCTCTCAGTTTCCTCATCTGTAAAATGGAGTAATCACATGTGTAGTATATGTTTCACAGAGTTGTAGTGGGACTTAAATGAGATGATAAATGTAATACAATGACCTAGAAATCTGCGTTACTATGACCCAGAAATCCCACCACTGGCCATATACCACAAAGGATCAAAGACAGAAAGAACTGTCCCTATGATATCAAAATATTTATAGGTGCATTTATTTTGTGCATTAGGAAAAAAAAACATGCAAATACAATGAGTCCTTGTCAACTGGAAAATGTCTGAACAAATTAGGGTGTATAAATGTCTTTTTTAGATTGGACTTATAACTTGGCATGGGGAAATCTCAATAAGGAAACTCTTTAATAATGCAGACTGGTACCTGCTCTGAAACTAGGTAGAAGAGTCGGGGACTAAGGGAGTGGAAAGCTGCCTGCATCGTTGGAAAGGTCATTTTGTCAATCTCTTTACTTCGCTGTTTTTCTTTGGGGTATCTAGGTGACGTAGTAGACAGAGTGTTATCGACTTAAGGTCAGAAAGACCTGAGTTTAAATTCTGCCTCAGGTAACTTACCTATATGATCCCGGGCAAATCACTTTACCTGTCTCAGCCTCCATTTCCTCTCTTCAAAATGAGGAGAATAAAAGCACCTACCTTTACAGGATTGTGAGGACCCAGTGAGATAATATGGGATGTCTCAAAAGTCTTAGTTCAGTTTCATGCTACTTTGGGGGCATTCAGTAAAAAGAAAGGGCTTGAAGATACTCCACAAATGCTAAATATCATTATTGTTATTACAATTGAGATTTCAGTGGTAGGGAACAGTTTGGGGCAAAGGATTATGGTATAAAAAACAAAGACATCAACAAGACAGTTAAAAAATTATGTAAGTACATGGCACCACATGTATTACCTCTCGATGGTAAAAATCATGAAGAGAATTAATAGACTAAATATTGTTTAAAAAATTCTTTGTGATGATCGGAGCCTGATGGAGACTGAGATGATGACAATATAGTCTTCTTTTCCTACTGTGGGGTGGGGGAAGACAGAAAAGAGGAAGACGAAGTGAAAGGTTTAATAAAAAGGCAAACCTCCAGATAACAAGAGACAGCCCTCTCAAACTGGAAGTGCCCCTTTCCCAGGCCTTTCCAATAGAAATAAAAACTGGATGAGTTTCTTTTCTTTAGTATCTCCCCTAAAATCCTGGCTTATCCATTGAGTACCACCAAAAATGCACCGTTTTTGGCCTATTCTAGGCAAACATCTCTGCCTCCTTTGCAAAATGACCTGTTTCGATACCTTTAATAGCCAGCCTCTAAAACAGGACTTCTGGATAATTCTAGGTCATAAGTCAGGAGTTTCAGCAGGATACTGGCAACCAAGAACCTCAAAGCTTGCAGAAATGAAGGCAGAGCCGGGACACTGTCAGAACCCATGGGCTGAGTGAAAACAGTTTGGTACCATATACCTGCACGGCAGTTTAAAAGACAACTCTATCCCTACCTACCTTTTATGTGCTGCCTTCCTGTATCTTAATACTGTCTCTGTGGGTTTTAGCTAGCGGGAGAAAGGAATCAGAGGAGGGAGGTGGGGAGAAGGGAAGCAAATGAACAAAAATCCTTAAAGACTGACCCAAATAGGTTTGTTTTTCAATGCTGAGAGCTCCAAGCAGGGGTCCAGGACCATTTGCACAGCACACACATTTAAAATTAACATTAAAAAAAAAACCTATTCAGACTGCGTATATCTTTGTCCATGTTACGATTTTTAGAATCAGAAAAGGCTATTTAGTCCATCACTGTTTTTCAGATGAAGAAATTGAGATCCAAGGAGTGAGAAATTACTTGCTCAAAGTAATTAGTTGCAGAGCTAGAACCACAAACCCAATCTCCAGATTGCTTCTTTGCATTTTGGGGGGGGGGGGCCTAGGCAATGAGGTTAAGTGACTTGCCCAAGGTCACACAGCTAGTAAGTGTCAAGTGTCTGAGGTCACATTTGAACTCAGGTCCTCCCGACTCCAGGGCCAATGCCCTATCCATTACACCACCTAGCTGCCCCTCTCTGCATTCTTTCTTCAGAAATAAAGGAATACACTATTGGTCTGTCTGCCCCATCTTTCCCCATTCCAGTCCATTCTTCATTCAGTCACTAAAGTGGTTTTCCTAAAGCACAGGTCTGACCACATTCTGACCCTATTCGATGAACCCCTCTGTTACCTCCGGAATCAAATACAAAGCCCTCAGTTTGGTATTCAAAGCCTTCATACTCTGATCACTTCTTACTTTTCAGTCTTCTCATCCCATCTACTCTACAGCGAGTGACACTGTCCTCTTTGCTGTTCGCTGAACCTAACGCTGTCTCCTGCTTTGTTTTCTGGGTACCTTTACTGGCTGTTCCCCATGCCTAGAACCCTCTAGAACCCTCTTCCTCCCCATCTCTACCTCCTGGCTTCCCTTGCTTCCTGCCAGCCCCAACTAAAGCCCCACTTTCCCTAGGAAGCCGTTCCCAGGTCCTGTCAGTACAAGTGCCTTCTCTCTGATGATCTCCATTTTCTCCTGTAGGTAGCTTGCATGTTGTCTCTCCCAATAGATTATTAGCTCTTTAAGAGCAGAGAATGGATTTTTTTGCCTTTCTTAGTACTTGGCATAGTGCTTGGCACATAGTGGGAACTTAATAAATGCTTATTGCTGTGACTTGACACTAGGGATCTGTGATTTTTGTCAGGACAGGGAACTCCCGGTATGAGAACTCACTCTACTACTGATGACGATAAGACATCTATTAATTAGTTAGTAGATATGTCCAAGGGAGTTTCCTGAGGAACACAGAGGTCACATGATTTGTCCAGGGTCAGGCAGTGAATGCCAAAGGTGGGATTAGAGCCCAAGCTTCTCTGACTCCAAACCCTCACCCTATCAGGTTTCTTATTTACTCAGAGAAAGGAAGAATTATATGAGCAAACTACAATTCAATTTGAATTTAAAGAATAGGGACATGATCAGAATGTTAACCCTTCAACGTGTCAGTTTCTCATGTTGAAGGGAAATTGGAACCCTGTGTCTTCTCTCTTAAAGCTGGAAGCCAGAAGACCAGGATCTCTTTTCTCTCCTCCTACAAGCACAGAGCACCAAGCAATCTATCAATGGGCTCTGAGGCTCAGCTTATGTGTATAAAGAGTGGCTTCAACTGAGCCATCTTGTGCTAGCTTCTAAAAACAATTAATTCCATTCAAATATATCTACTTTAGAAAAAATGATAGTATCAATTGAACGCCTACCAACTCTCCCCCAGCCCTTGACCTGTGGATGGGACATCCTAGGAGATGAAGTCTCAGCACAGTGTTGGAGTTATGATCTTGGACCTGTTCATCCTTCTACTTTTCCTCAAGAGTAATTACCATTGAGTAGAATGGTTGCCTTTACCTGAAACAGAATTCCAAATCTACCCTCATTCAGGATACAATGATTGAGGAATCCACCAGGAATGATGGGCTTCAGTCTGTACAAACTGAGGGACTCAAACAAGATGGATATTAAGGTTCTTTTCTACTATAAATCTGATGAAGCCACAAAATGTTGCTAAATTAATGGGAAGCAATGTGAGAAGGAAGGAATAAATAGAAGCAGAGAAGGAAAGAAAGAGAAAAGGAACAAGAGAAGAAAGAAAGGAAAGAAGGAAGGAAACATTAGCTTCTCCCCATCTTTGTTTAATGATTTGGGATTATGTCATTCCCAGAGTATCTTATTAATTTTACACATCAAATATTTTAAAAATTATCTCCAAATGAACACTGTTTTCAGTGACATTTTCCTAGGATAAGAAATAAATGTACTTAACATTAAATTCACAGGAAGACATTGGAGAGGCAGAAAGACAGACAGTGAGTATATACCAAACAAACAAACAAACAAAAAAACTCTCCTCCAAAAGGATCTAGAAAATACCACAAACCAAATCCTGATGTGGAAATCCAAGCAAAAAATGACTACAACTCATTTTTCCATCCCAGGTCAGCATAGGGAAACAGACAGAGATGTCTGCAAACCCTGGGCATGGGATTTGACCAGGAATTGCTCCTGGGGCCATTCCAGCAGAGACAGCCTATGTACTAGGGGAAGAAGAGATCTCAGCAGAGAGGGGCCTGAACTTATGTAAGGAGAGCTAGGTGCCAACTGGCAGCTCTGTCGGTCACTACCCAGTTCCACATCAGAGATCCCTGAGGAGGGACCCTGCACCTACAGATAACATCCCAAGGTGGAGAGTGGTAGCTGGGACAAATTGTATGCTGAGTTAAAAGCAAGTTCTGAGCAGCTGTGTGACTCAGACCCCAGGAGTGGGGTGGGATCTTGTTTTCTACTTCCAGCCCAGTCTGACACCTGTAGCAGAACAACCAGGGCAGGAATCCCAAACCAAAGAGGAGGCACTCTGTTGCTCTGAACCAACAGTCTTCCAGCTGGCTGAAAGTAACTGAATCTAGCATCATTCTACCAAAACTTCACAGGGGTGAAGCCCACGGGAGTGTTGCTCAGATTCAAACCCAGAGCAGGAACTCACAGAGCTTAAACTAGAAAGACAATGATCAGACTTTGGAATGGATCAGACCACTTTGAGAAAATTTGCAAGTCCCCAGCCTGAACAGTCCCTGAGATCCTGGAAAATGCTCCAAGAACGCAGAAGCGGGAACAGCAAATTCACAGAACCTAACAGAAGTACACAGAACCTGGCCATAACACAAAGTCCAAAGATAGGAAATAGTCTGGAAGAATGAGCAAACAAAACACACACACACACACACACACACACACACACACACACACACACACACTATGGAGACATTATGGAGACAGGGAGGCTCAAGTCACAAACCCAGAAGAAAATGACTTCAAAACACCTGCAAGCAAAGCCTCAAAGGAAAACATAGCTTAGACACAAATTCAACTAGATTTCCTGGGAAAAAAAAGCAAGAGTTTGGGGCAGCTAGGTGGCACAGTGGATAGAGCACCGGCCCTGAAGTCAGGAGGACCTGAGTTCAAATGTGACCTCAGACCAAACACTTGACACTTACTAGCTGTGTGACCCTGGGCAAGTCACTTAACCCCAATTGCCTAAAAAAAAATTAAAATTAAAAAAGGCAAGAGTTTGAAGGGCTTTTTAAAAAGACTTTTAAATAAATGTTTTTATCAATGAAATGAAAGCACTAGAGGAAAAAAATTGGAAAAGAAATTAGAACTATGACAGAAAGAATTAGAAATGGAATTAACAGCTCTCTTCAAGGAACCAAAGATAAGGAATCTGAGTGGACACCCATAAATGGGGATGGAATACTACTGCATTATAAGAAATGATGAAGGGGATGGCTTCAGGGAAACCCAGGAAGACTTATGTGAACTGATGCGGAGTGAAGTAAGCAGAACCCAGAGAACAACTTATACTATGACAACAATATGATAAAGACAAACAACTTTGAAAGTCTATTCTGATTGGCGCAATGACCAACCACAATTCCAGATGACTAACGATGAAACATGCTGCCCACTTCCTGACTGAGGGGAGGATTCAGAGTACAGAATGAGACACATATATTTCTAAGATGACCAGTGTAGAAACTTGCTTTCCTTGACAATAGATATTTGTAACAGAAGTTTTGTTTTTCTTTCTCAGTGGTAGAGGGGGAGTGGGAGAGAGAGTAGGTGGATTTTTGTATGTTGAAAAAAAATATTACTTTTAAGTAGGAAAAAACAGAGGAAAAACATTAAATTTATGGTCATGGGAATATCTGAATTTTCTGTTTATTAAGCTTTCATTTGAATCCCAGGAAGTTTCCCTGATGTACTAATTAAACAAGGAAAATTTAATATAGACTTATAAACAAGAAGAAAAAAAAATCAAGCCCCAAATTTCCATCAGCCCTTCTTACATATTCTCATGAACTGAAACTCAATTGTTTGTTTAGATTCAGATATGTGATTTCATCCGTGTAGGAAACTCCTAGGGTAGAAAATCACCAATGCAGACTGGCAACTTGGCTGTAACTTAAAATCTTAGGGAGTTGCTTCTATGCGATTCTATTTAATACTTGAGCTGTCCAGGCTCACAAATCATAGAATCAAGAAAACTCAAAGCTGAAGGTACCTTTGGATGTCATCTGGTTGAATCCTGATACAGAACAAGAATCCTCTTTACACATACCGAAAAAGTAATTACCCAGTCTTTGGCCAGAAGAACTATAGAGGACAATCCAGCCCTTCATCTAAACCTTTCCAGGTTTATTGGAAATTGCTTCCTTTCACACGCTCTCTGTCCCAGGGAAACATCCTGCTGGTAGCTCCTTAATCATGAGATTCCATCTTCAAGTGGTCTCCAGAGCCTGGATCGCCCTCCCTCCTTCTCTCTGACTCTTAGAATTCCTCATTTCCTTCAAGGCTCAGCTCAAACACTACTTCCTACAGGAGACCTTTCCTCATCCCCCTCGTGAAATTACTTAGTATTTGCCCTGTGTATAGTTTGCTCCTTGGCTCCAGCTTCCACTTGACCAGAGACTCCCTTGGTGACCTCCTGCCATTCCACTGCTGCTGGCTTGCACATCTGCAGTGCTCAGCCTGAGATCTCTTCATTACGCTGCAGCATCCCTCTCTGCCACTATCCCTAGGTCCATTTGATATTTGATAGGGCCTTTAAAAAAATGTTTTCAATAAATGGTTGATAGATACCAACAAACATGAATATTTCCAGATACAAAGATGAGAGAAAGAGGATTATATATGAAACAGTGAATCCCTACAGCTTGGAGTTTTTTTAATCTGTGTAATAGGGAGTGGGGTAAGGGGGAGCAACTAGCCAATGAGGGCCCAGTCTTTACAGCATTTTCAATATCCACGTGGAGGCTTCATAAACCTGTAATGGCTCCACCTCAGAGCAGGCACAAGCGTCCTCCGGCTGTTTCTCGTCTAGTGACATCATTGCAACAAAAATGTCTTTTAATTGGTTGCTGGGCCAGAACTGGAAAAAAAAAATCAAAGAGATGAATTCTTTTCTTCTTCCCTGGTGGCAAGTGAGGCAAGACCTGCTGTGGGCCCCCAGGTTGGGGGCAAGAAGTGGGAGAGCCCTCAAGCCCTCGCTCCTATCCAGCTACCACGCGTCCATGAATGCATGGAACTCGTGTTTCTTGTATCTTTGCTTTCGTGATTTTAGGTGAATGAATATTAGACATGGAATGGACTGATTACAACCCCGTGAGCTTCAATCGGTCAAAAGAGACACCTACGGTCCCCGTGGCAACAGGAGCTGGTGACAGCAACAGCTAAGTCTATGGAGGAACCAGGCCTGAGGGCAGACCCAAATAGCCAAGCCCGGCAGTTAACGAATACAGCAACCAAGACACCACATCCTACAAGCAAGCAAGGGAGTGACTCCTTCACCAGCTACACCATAACCAGAAGTCAGCTTGGTACAGGAATGTTTCATAGCAATCCCCTTTGGGTTTGAGCCCGCTCGCCTGAGGACCCAAAGTGTGTAGAGTGCAGAATGTGCTGTTATAGTTCTGTCCTTGCTCTATCTCAGCAGCAAAGATTCCTTTGAAAAAGCTATTTTAACTTCTGAATTGATTGTAGAGGAGATTGAACTAGCAATTGATCTGAAAAGAAGAAGAACCCGTTGGATGGGGCTTATCAACAACAGTATTAGTAGCCCCTGGAGCCCAGAGGAGAGAAACAGCCAGCAATGGCGATCTGATCTATCCTTTCAAATTGGTTTGGAAAAGCCTATGTGATACATATAATACATGTATAATGCATATATTTTTTATATGCATGTGTATATATATAAGATTTTAGACTTCTCTACTTATCATTATCCCATTCTGAATTTCCTTTTATTCTCCTGTGTATTTTTAAATGTTTCATTGATGCTTTTTTAAAATTTTCTTCTTTTTACCTATATTATGATCAATACCTCCCTATATTATGATCAATACCTCCACCAAAACAAAAAGCCCTCCCCAGTGACCAATAGATAAAGCCAATCAAAACAAATTCAAACATTAGTGGTTCCTGTATGTCTTATTCTGCAACTACTGGACCACCCCTCTTTGCCCAGAGGTGAGAAGTATGCCTTATTTCTTCTCACATTGATCAGAGTTCTTAAGACTCTTTTCTTTACCTTATTGAACTCATTGTATATATTGTTCTTCTGGTTCTGTTGATTTTAATGCACCATGTCATACAAGTCTTCCCATATTTCTCTAGCTCTGAGAATGCAATAATGTGCTAGTATTTATATTTTCTCTTCTGAAGTGGCAAGAGATGAAATTGGAGATCCTGACTATAATGACAGCAGCATACAGTTGTATGGCATTTTATAGTTTATAAAACACTTCATATCCATTATTCTCGTATAACACTCCCACTGGGCTCACTCTTCTGACTTGAAATCGTACCAGAAGCTGTGTCTCCAGTGGGGTGGCTACTACTACTACTACTACCCTTCTAGGAGTAACCTTATGGGTGATTACCCTACCACTAATTCACAAGCCCCCCCCACCAGTAAGCTTTCCCTTAACAATCAGCCAGAGGACTTAGTTAATTCTTTAGCAAAGAAATTTACTCAATTGGCATAGGAAGAACAGTAGTCACAAAGCATTTTCCTCTAAACAAAGGCTATACTCTTCCATCAATATACACAGAGAGATGGTCAAAGAGGAGGGAAGTGGTCACAGACTTAAAAGTACAATAGTAATAAGGCATACACAGGGTACACACTTGCCAAGGCAGCTTACAACTCTGGAAGTATAGGGCTTCAAAATCCATTCTTTCTCTGGATGATTTTCATGAAGTTTTCTGTGAGATGTGGCAGTAGTGACGGATAAGCTACTCCTATGCTCAGCTGGGCCAACTCCTTGAAGGTCTGGAAAGATCAATCCGATGCTGGGCTTTGCTTCTGAGCTGGCTCTTCACCGAGCTCAGCTGCTACTGGGCTGGAAGGGATGGGTGGTTTGGCCACTGGGCAGAGATGCTACTGGGCTACTGCTAGACTGTTGCCGGACCGGGCCACGCCGGTCACTCAGTGCTGAGCACACAGCTGTTAGACAGGGGCAGGCAGCTTAATCAGCTACTGGGCTCTTCTTTGCTGAATGAGTCCACTGGATTCACTGGCCTCACTCCTTGATTGGCAGCTGTCATCTTTCACCATTCGTCCACTGGCCCAGCTGTGCAATACTGTGCTCTCTTTATCTGGATAAAGGGGAAACCCAGTGAAGAAAAACCATAACGTGTCAAATTTTTGGTACTTTCAGCCCTTAAGTAAATATTCAGCCCACAAAAGGTGAGTTTGTACCACACTTAGAATGAATTTAAGAATTTATGACAACTGGCTAAACAAATTGTTTATAGGCAAATGAATGTAATAGGATCTTACTGCGCTATAAGAAATGATGAATACAGAGGTGCATGGAAAGATCTATACGAACTGATGCAGAGTGAAGCAAGTAGGGCTGAGATAACAATGTATACAGTGACTACAACAATGTAAATGGAAAGAACCACACACACACCCAAAATCAAATGTTGTAAAATTATCAAGAATAGACATGGCTCAAAATAAGAGATATGAGGAGACACTCCCACCCATTCTACTCCTTTGCAGAAGTGAGAGGGCCACAAATATTGTACAATTCACATATTTTTCAGACTTTTTAACCTACTAATCAATTATGTTGATTTTTTTCCCCCTTTTTTTGTCTCAAAAAAAACCACTCTTTGTTATATGGGATGGTTCTCTGGGACAGGAAAGGCAAACGGACATGAGGGAAACTGTGGTGATATAAAAAGCAAAACACATCAACAAAAACTTATTTTTAAAAAGCCAAAAAAAAAAGTATGAGACCACCTGGGATAAAGAAATAATCATTTTCGTATAAATGCCATATAAAAGTCTGAAATGGGATCTTATCCCTTTCAGCAAACATTCAACTGGGTAATCTTTTCTCTAGTTTCCTCTTGGCCGTGTGTGTGTGTGTGTGTGTGTGTGTGTGTGTGTGTGGTGTGTGTGTGTGTGTGTGTAAGCTACTGATATGAATACAAGGAGACCAAGGTCTCTTAAGAATTGATCTGTTGCTTGGGGCAGCTAGGTGGGGCAGTATAGCACCAGCCCTGCAGTCAGGAGGAACTGAGTTCAAATCTGGTCTCAGACACTTGACATTTACTAGCTGTGTGACCTTGGGCAAGTCACTTAACCCCATTGCCTAGCCAAAAAAACAAGAATTGATCTGTTGCTTTTTCTTCATTGACAATATCCTTCTTTGTAATATCAGGGAATCAAAGAATGTCAGAGCTGCAAAGGACGTTAGGGATTATCTAGTCCAATCCTGTCATTTTTTTTAAAGTGAGGAAACTAATATCCATAGAAGCAAAATGAATTGTGAAGGACAGGCATCTGTGGGCAACAGTGTTTAAAGTGCTAGACTTTGGAGCAGCTAGGTGGCACAGTGGATAGATCACCGGCCCTGGATTCAGGAAGACCTGAGTTCAAATCTGGTCTCAGACACATAACATTTACTAGCTATGTGACCCTGGGCAAGTCATTTAACCCCACTGCCTAGCCAAAAAACAAACAAACAAACAAATAAATGAATGAATGAATGAATGAATGAATAAATAAAGTTAATTAATTAAAAAAAATTTTTTTTAAATGAAGTGTTAGACTTCAAGTCAGAAGACCTGAGTTTGAATCCTGCTTCAGACACTTACCAACTGTGTGATCCTGGGCAAGTCCCTTCATTTCTTGGTGCCTCGTTTTTTTATCTATTAAATGGGGATAATAATAGCACCTACTTTGTTGTGGGGGGGAGAGGAATCAAGTGGTTCAACACATGTCCAATGCTTTACAAACTTTAAAGTGTTATATAAATGCTAACTGTTATCATGAGATCACATAGCTAGTAACTGTCTGGGTCAGGACTCAAACCCAGGACTTCAGACTCGAAGATGATGATATATGATCTCATCACCAAGAGACAGAGCCATTTAACTAAGAATATTTGACAACAGGCCTTCAAATAAATTTTGTACATCAGGATTTGAATACCAGAAGTTATCAAGACAAATTCAGCTGAAGAGAAAGAATTGGTTGCTACCATACCTCACAGACAGGTATTACGAAGGTAAAGGGGAGGCCTCCAGTAAGACCAGCAAAAGCTAAAGTTCTATAGCCCAGAAGTAGCTGACATGATGACTCAACCAGCAGCAACAGCACATCTGAATGTGAACTTGGTGGGACTCATGCTAGCATGATACTGCGCCAAGTCTGAGCCCACCCCTCCCAGAAACTCATTGGGGGAAGTGTGTGAACTTGCGTTTTGTAAGGGTCCCCTTCTAAAAGTTAAGTGATGTCAAGTGTTTACATGGAAATGGAGCACTAGTAAGGAGTGACAGTGACTAGGAACCGGCAACAACGAGGAGAAACTTACCCACAACGGAGGGTCCAACCAATGGCAGTGGAGAAGGACACCACAAGCCTTCAAAGGCACTTCGGGGATCAGGAGCCCCAAGAGGACAGAGGGCAAGGCATGGTACAGTGGGACAAGGGCCGATTGGGAGTCAAAAGTCTTGGCTTCAAATTCTAGCTCTGCTACGCGTTTATTAGCTGTGATTCTAGTCAAGTCACAACCTTCCTGGTTCTCAGTTTCCTCATGTATTAAAATAAGGAGGATTAAGCCAGATGGTGTCTGGGTTGTTTTCAGCTAGCTGGTGTGATGGTAAATGTTTAACAACCCAGCAGAAAGGAAGGGGCAGGGGGGGGGCACTTATACGTGATGCACTTTAAAGTTTAACCTGCCTTTTTAACATTTTCTCCAACACTTTCTTAAGGCCAGACAATCACCAAAACAATACATCAAGCCCTGATTCATAGCATCCATGGATTTCCAAGACGTAATGTTCACACTGAACATTTAAAAATCGGCTCTTCCACCCTGTTCAAGCTTGCTCCAGCACACCCTTGCTTCAAGCTCCAAATCTACAATGCTATGATGCTAAGGAACTCTTACTCAACAGAATTTGGGAAAGATGGGTATCCAAACAGAATTCTCAAAGTAGATTAATCCAGAGAGAATCACATCTAGGGAAAGATAGGAAATACTTTTGAGGGTAACACTACAACCCACTAAATGTGGTTCCCCCACTCTGGAGGTCAGTGAAATTTGATTTCTCCTCCAACCTTGAGCCTTCCCCCCACCAACTCTACACATCAGAACAGAAACAAGGTGGCTAGGAAGTGAGAAAGGAGTTTACCCCTGGGCAAGCAGAGGGGTCAGCTCTAGACTGAAACAAATCCCTCCAACCTCCCCCTCTCTCTTCAGACAAATCCAGTCCAGCTGTTGGGACTTTGGAGGATGAGAGCTGCTCACCCAGGGGACTAGATCAAGATTTTCCTATAACAAATTCTGACATATTTCATACCACAGCCACAGACCCTTCTATCATGTTAGCTTAGAGGATGTGGGGAAGGAGATGTGTGTATGCGTGTGGTTTTGCTAAGACTGATGATTTCACTGACGTGCACAACCTCTGGTGAGGAAGTGCCTTGTACCAATGCAATTCAGCTTTATTTGCAACTTACAGTCTGACACACAGGGGTTATGTGATTTGCCCAAGGAATGTATGAGAGTCAAGACTTGAACCCAGGTTTTCCTCTCTATTATCAACCAATCAACATCTAGGTGGTATTCACAAAAGAAAATGGGAATGCCATATTGCCCAATTAAAGAAAACAAAAAAGAAACAGTAGAACAGAATCTGGGAAATGAAAGTACGTTAGAAATTCTAGGTTCCATTTGTTAACAGTCGGAAGCAAAAGTTAAAAGGTTAATGCAATGCAAGCAATCAAAGCAGCTAAAACAAAAGCTATTTGAAATCATTAAAAACTTTATTTTAGGGGCTTGAGAAGCAAAGAAATCAAAACAGAGAGTGACCTTTTTCCCTCCCCCTAAAGAACAGAATATGGACCAGGTTGTCTCCAGCAGAAATTATGGATGGGTTATCCTTATGGAAGGCAGCCAGGTGGTGCAATGGATAGAGACAAGAAGACTCATTATCTTCCTGAGTTCAAATCTGATCTCAGACACTTAACAGCTGTGTGACCATACACAAGTCACTTTACCCTGTTTGCCTCAGTTTCCTCATCTGTAAAATGAGATGGAGAAGGAAATGGTAGACCACTCCATCTTTGCCAAGAAAACCCCAAACGGGATCACAGAGAGTCAGACGTGACAAAAACAACACAAGAAAAATCCTTATGGAACCCCCAGTCATATTGATCAATATGGATTATGTAAGGATATTGCAGAAACTGCACAACCTAGCTCTTCAATCTGCAAAACTTTAGTACCCACTAATACTCAGCAAGACATAACCTAGTGACTTAACTTACACAAAACAGAGAGTGACCTTTTTCCCTCCCCCTAAAGAACAGAATATGGACCAGGTTGTCTCCAGCAGAAATTATGGATGGGTTATCCTTATGGAAGGCAGCCAGGTGGTGCAATGGATAGAGACAAGAAGACTCATTATCTTCCTGAGTTCAAATCTGATCTCAGACACTTAACAGCTGTGTGACCATACACAAGTCACTTTACCCTGTTTGCCTCAGTTTCCTCATCTGTAAAATGAGATGGAGAAGGAAATGGTAGACCACTCCATCTTTGCCAAGAAAACCCCAAACGGGATCACAGAGAGTCAGACGTGACAAAAACAACACAAGAAAAATCCTTATGGAACCCCCAGTCATATTGATCAATATGGATTATGTAAGGATATTGCAGAAACTGCACAACCTAGCTCTTCAATCTGCAAAACTTTAGTACCCACTAATACTCAGCAAGACATAACCTAGTGACTTAACTTACACATGAGCTCACTATCTTACACAAACTAACAGATAAAAACACCCTACATTAGAAATACAGGTCTCGAAATAGCCTTGAGAATTCGATAATATGTTATATTGGAACTGGACCATGATCATAGACTAAATTGTCCCACAAATCACCCTGCCTAACAATAAGCTACCAAAATTTAAGAACAATATTTTTAATAACCATCACCCAGAAGGAGTGCTCATGATCTCCAATAACATGGAAGGAAAATCTGTCCAAACACAGAGACCTAGCAAAAGAAAATCGAATCACGTAGGAACAAAATGAAGAGTAGACAGAGCATACTTGTCATCCTGCGTGCCAGAAAAGACGTTCCCAAGATGCTTTCAGAATTTACAGAAGATAAGCTTACACCCCCCATCATTGTATTCAATTACACAAAGCAGTTACTTTATCAAGCTGTTCAACAGTCTTAAGAACATTAAATATAAAGGAAAAATAAACAGCTGTTATCCTACCATCCTACTTACCCCAGGACTGTTTCTATTTGAATTTCTAAAAAAGATGAGTAAAATAATAGCAGCAATAATAATAATAATAATAATAATAATAATAATAATAATAACAGTTGCTATTTATATCACGTTTTCAGGTTTGTGATGTGTTTTACATGACTT
Source organism: Phascolarctos cinereus (assembly GCF_003287225.1). Classification (NCBI taxonomy): domain Eukaryota; kingdom Metazoa; phylum Chordata; class Mammalia; order Diprotodontia; family Phascolarctidae; genus Phascolarctos; species Phascolarctos cinereus. The sequence goes on from NW_027556180.1 coordinate 53,470,515, forward strand.
AGCTCACTGACCTTCATAACCCTGCGAGGTATGGGCTATACATATTTTTATTCCTATTTAAAGATGAGGAAACTGAGTCTCAGGGGTGACATGACTAGAACATTGTCACACAGCTCACAGGGCTATGTAGTCTTTTCCGTGTCACAGAGCCCTTTGTTAAGAGACTCCTCAGAATAATGTTTGTTGCCTATATTCAGAATTAAAGGAAATGTTACATGTCAATGAAAAAGAAGATGTAAATTTTTCTCCAATCCAAGGCCATGGATTCGAGGTTAAGACCGCCTGTGCTAGAAACAGGATTCAGTGAGTTTTGTTGTTCAGCCATTTTCAATCACGTCGGGTTCCCCCATCTGGGGTTTTCTTGGCAGAGATACTGGAGTGGTCTGCCATTTCCTTCTCCAGCTCATTTTACAGATGAGGAAACTGAGACAAACAGGGTTAAGTGACTTGCCCAGGGTCACACAGCTAGTAAGTGTGTGACACTGGATTTGGACTCAGGAAGATGAGTCTTCCTGACTCCAAGCCCACCACTCTGGGCACTATGGCGCCACCTCGCTGCTTCTTCAATCAGTTAGTCAACAATCATTTATTAAGTGCCTACCACATGCCAGGTACTCTGCTTGGTAGTAGGGCCACACAAACAAAAATGAAATTATTTCTGGCCTCAAGGAACTTATAGTGAAGCAACATATAATATATAGCAAATAAAAACGTAAATACAAATATTTCTGACTCTAAGCAATCAGTCAGTAAGCATTTATTAGGTGTTTACAACTGCTAGGCTCTGGGGACAAAGGCCCAAAGATAGAGCCTTCAAAGATGTCGTATTTCAGTGGTGGAGACAACCAATACATAAAATGGCGCACGTAAGACAAATATGGAGTGGATGGAAGGTAGCCATGGAGGGGAAGGCCCTCAAAACTGGGGGGCCCAACTACCCACAATGCCATGTGATTCTCTGGGAGGCAGTGATGTTCATTTACTTTTATCTCCTGGAGCTCGTCTGCATCACACCAATAAGTGAAAGAGAAAAGAACCCGTGTTCTTCAGTATCCTCAGGGCACCATCCATGGGAAGCTTCATTTACTCCTCTGCTGCCAACATTGCTCTCAGGTTTCCACGCCGCTCAACCTTCACCCATCCTATCACTGCCTGCCACACTCCACACTTTCCCAAAATTCACTGGAGAATTTAAGCAATTTGTGTCCACATTTTTCAATATTACTTCAAGAGGAGAAGCTGTTTTATGACTGTCCCTAGTTGCCCTTTCCAATTCTAATATTCTCATGCCCCGTCCATCCTGCCCAAGAGGCCTTTCTCCTTACAAATACACTTATTTTAGATAGCTCTAATTCACAGAAATGTAAAATATGACCACAAAAAGCAAGCTCTGGCCACAGCAGTTTTTTAGCTTTTCCAATAGAGCTTTCTTTATCACTAACAAGTTTTTAAGAACAATCATCTTTTTGTAGCTTCTTTTTTTTCCATGATGGTGAGTACTTATTATAGAAAATAAATATCTTAGTTCCACCAAGGGACCAAAGAAATGAGATTTGCATAGCACTTTATTAACCCACTAGATTATGCCCATGATGGAGGGAGAGGCAAGGTAATTTAACATCCCTGGCGGATAAAGAAATGGTCCAATGCTTTACACAAATGAAAAACATCAGTCTGGAAATGATTGGTTAATGTCAGAATCTGACATATCTAACTAGGCGCAACTCAGGCTCTGGGGTTCCCCCAGTCTACCTTCCTAAAACGGGGCAGCTTTGAAGCTCCTGTGGTTGAGCCACATGGTTGAATTTGGCTTAGAAACAATAGATCTGGGTGGGCCCATGCCTAGACCTACCTCTGACACAGATATGGGCTTCTAGGGCTCTCTAGTGGATCTCACACAGCATCTCGAGGACATCTGAAATCAAATCTGAAACTTCAGTAGAAAAACTGAGGATCCAGAACTATTCTTAGCCTGATGTCAATTCAATTCATTAAGTACCTGCTCTGAGCAAGGCAAGAAACAGTGTGGCATAGTGGATAGAGGGCCAGCCAGAGGGACCTAGGTTCAAGCCTTGACTCTAATACATACTAACTGTGGAACTCTCATGCATGTAACTTCTCAAATGTCCCACGGGTGACATTAATTACAGATGAGCTGCTGATCTACATCAGAGGAGAGAGTTTCCCCACCAGAAGTTCCTTGCACTGACAGAATCACAGGTCTATCCCTTCTTCCTTTGACAAAAAAAAATAAAATAAAATAAAATTTTAAAATGTACAAGCCAATATATTAGCCGCCGGAGATACGGATGCTGCTTTCAAAGAGCTTACAATCTAGTAGAGGGACATGGTTCAAGTGCAAATAGCCGTGAACCAGGGGAGAATGAATCAGGTGCAAAGGAGAGGTTTGACTGAGAGAAATTTGGGGGTGGGAGGTCAGTCTGGGAAGGCTTCATAAAAGATGTAGCACCTTAGGCCTCAAAAGAAGGGAAAGGCTAAAGTAGATGGAGGTGGGCAAGAAATTGGAGACAAGAGAGGTCAGGATGAGAGGTTGGAATATACGTGCATAAGCTAATAAAAATATGAATAAAAATATTACTGACTCTAAGCAATCTATCAATTAATAAGTATTTATGAAGTGTTTACACTGTGCTAGGCACCATGTTCCACTCTGGGGACAGACATAAAGATATAGCAAAGAATAGATCATTTTAGCTAGACCAGAGAGTAAATGAAAGTAAGTAATATGAAATAAGGCTGGAAAGGGAGGTTGGAGACAGATTATAGAGGACTTTGCCTGCCAAGATCAGGAGTTCATATTTCATTCAGTAGAAAATAGGGAACCATGCAAAGTGTTTGAATTACAGGAGAGACATGTTCAGGGATGGAGGGATGAATTGGGAGTATTATTTTGGCAGATGCAGGTAGGATACTTTGGAGAGGACCATAGGGTCTGGCAGAAAGACCAGTTGAGTGAGAACAGATGACAACCTGGAGTCACTGCAGAGGGAGAGGAGAGGAGGAGAAAGTCCGGATGGACAGAGATAAAGTGATGGCAAGGGAAACAGAAAGTCGAAGGGCCTTGGTGACTTGGAGGACGCCATCAACAGAAATGGAGAACTTAAGAGAAGGGGCAGGTTTTTGTGGGGAAGATGATGAGTTCAGTCAGCCAATAAGCATTTATTAAGTGACTAATACATGCCAAGTACTCTGCTAGGCTTGGGGAGGAAGAGGATGGTAAAGGACAGTCCCTGGCCTCAAGGAGTTCACAATCTAATGGAGGGAAGGTTGAGTTTGGCACATTGGAAGGAAACACAGGTTGAAATATCTGGAAGGGAGAAGGGAATATGCGACTAGAGTTCTGGAGAAAAACTGGAAGCAGAAATAGAACTTTCTAGAAGCAGCTAGGTGGTTCCAGAGCACTGGGCCTGGACTCAGAAAGACCTGAATTCTAGTCAGGTCTCAGATACTTACCAGCTGGGTAATCTTGGGCGAGCCACCTAACTTCTGTGTGCCTCAATTTCTCAACTGTAAAATGGGGCTAATAGCATCCACTTCCCACAGTTATGAGGATAAAATGAGACAATATTTATAAAATGCTTAGCACAGTACCTGGCATATGGTAGACTATAAATACTAGTTTATTATGATTATTATTATTTTATTACTAAATTGAGGAATCTTAAACATAGAGGTGCTAAGTAAATACAAGGCAGTGGATAAGACTGCCAAGAAAAGAATCAATCAATCAACCAAAAAGTATTTAGTAAATGCTGTGTTCAGGGCTCAGATTCCTTCCTGATTCTCTGGGCTTTTTTTTCCCACCACATCACAGCAGTCTTCTCTCCATGGAACTTTACTCTTCCCCTGCAGCCCCTTCCTCTAATTGGTTGGCTCCTCCCAAAACCTCCATTATATGGAAAATGTCCAGGTCACTTGGGTTCATTCCTCTCTAGAGCCGGTCCCTGACTCTCTGCACTTCTTCCTTTACCACACCCCTCTCCCCTCACTTTTGAACTTCTTTTTATGTGTTGTATTCCGTCCCCCATTAGAATGTAAGCTCCTTGTCCTTTTTGCTTGTATATATATATGTGTGTATATATATATATATATATATATGTGTATATATATATATATATATATATACATATATATATATATATATATTCCCAGCACTCAGCACAGTGCCTGGCACATAGTAAGTGCTTAACAAATGCTTGTTGACTGGACATGGCTGACATGGCAGACACTGTGATAGGCACTAGAGATACAAAGACAGAAAAGAAGCAGCCCTACCCTAGAAGACAACATGAATATGTTATGTTATGTCTTTGTGAGTAGATACAAAACAAATGCATATATATTAGATAATTTGGAGGGGTCAGGAGAGGAGACAGTGACAGCTGGGAAACCAGGAAAGGGAAAGACCTCCTGAAGAAGGTGATGCCTGAGCTAAGCTTTGATGGTAACTGGGATTCCATGAGGTGAGAGTGAGGAAAGAGTGCATTCCAGGCATGGGAGACAGCCTGGATAAAGACATAGGGACAAGGGATGGAATATCATAGGTAGTGCAGCAATACTAAAGCCAAGAAAGAAGGAAGTACTCAGAAAGATTATAGCCCACAGTGTCAAATGCTTCAGACAGCTCAAAAGGATGAGGACAGAAAAGAGCCCATTGGATCCAGCCAGAAAGAAAGAGGGCAAGTAGGTGGTGCAGGGATAGAGCACTGGACTTGGAAACAGGAAGACTCATCTTCCCAAGTTCAAATTTGTCTCAGACACTTCCTAGCTGTGTGACCCTGGGCAAGTCACTTCAACCTGTTTGCCTCAGTTCCCTCATCTGTAAAATGAAATATAGAAGGAAACGGCAAACCCCTCCAGTATTTCTGCCACAGACAGTCAGACGTGACTAAGCAATCACAAAAAGAAAGAAGTCACCAATGCCCTTGAATAGAATGGTTCCCACAGACTAGTGGGGACGGAAATCAGACTGCAAAAGACTAAAGTTAGAGGTGAGTGGTGAGGAAGGAGAGGCAGCAAGTGCAAAATAGTCTGTCTAGAAGTGTGGTTGTTTAAGGGAAAATCAAAGATAGAAGAATAGCTCAGAGGAGTGGCCAGGTCAACAGGAGGTTTTGTTGGGGGTTTGGGGATTTGCTTTGGTTTTGGAATCATTTTCTTGTGGTTTAATATGGTGGAGACCTGAACATGCTTATAGGCTGAAGGGAAGGATTCAGTAGACCAGGGGTTCTTAACTTAAGAGTCTGTTAACTGTTTTTTTTTAAAAAATATTTTGATAACTGTAATTTAATTTAAGTTTCCTCTACAATCTGATGTATTATTTTAAGCATTTCAAAACTTTATTGCAAGAAATGGTCCAGATTCGCTCAACTGTCAAAGGGGTTCATGATACCCACAAAATGGTTAAGAATCCCTGCTACTGCAGAGAGACTGTAGATGCACGACAGAGTGTGGAATAAGGTCCCCGAGGAGGCAGAAACAAACATACTGTATGGCTGCCCATCCCTTCCTTGGCAGAGCTGGCTCACATCACCACCAGTACAAGGAAGAGGGAGAAAGTTTTCTATCAAAGACATTTGGGTTCTAGTGTTTTCCTCCTATCTCTTTTTTTCTTGACACTAATTCTCTCTCCCAACCTGTTCACTGCACTCAAGTGTACACTGGTATTTTAACGGCAAAATTAAACTAAGGGGTTAGGAAACCTCCTGACTCTCCCTTACTGGAATCCAAGGGAGAGGCCACCTACACCCTAAGTAACAAGCTCAAAAAAGAAAGGAAGAATTTTCCTTTCTTTCTTCCTTCCTTCCTTCCTTTTCTTTCTTTTTGCATAATTATTTTATTTCATTCTATTGAGGAGTGATCTCCTGCTTGTCATGTCTTTTATTTTTAATTTAAAATTTTAATTAACAAAAATTGATTTTCTCTCTCTCTCATCTCTCTCCCTAATGAAAAAAAAAAAAGAAAGAAAATGAAAAACCAAAGCAAAACCCTTGTAGCAAAGCCATTAGATTGTGAGGTCCTTGAGGGCAGGGACTGTCTTATGCTTTTCTTTGTATTCAAGGAGCTCAGCACAGTGCTTTGGCACACAGTAGGAACTTAATAAATGTGATTCTGACTTTGAAAAGAAAAGTGCATTTCTACCTTTCTTACAGCTTTACTGAGGAGATGGCTCTTCCTGTCTCAGCCACCCATCAGCTCCCCTAGTCACAGGGACCTAGGGACCAGCTAGGATGCAGGCATCCTTTACGAAGGGGTCATAGCTCATGTCTAACCACCTGGGCCAGCTCTCATCTCCAGCCCCGTGGGAAGTGCTCCATTACACTCCCTGTACAGAAATAATATACACTTGTGAATTCAGGAGAACAAATCCATAAGCTCAGCTTTGCACAGGGGCAAATGACTAAATAATCCCTACTAGGCACTCCTCAGCACTGTTCCATATTTAGGTCCTTAGGTCTTGCTCTTTCTTCCTAATATCCACACCACTAGGCAAGAAAATAGCTCTTTCCTTGCATTACACCTATTCCACTTGTCACAAACACAGGATTCCACAGAAAGAGCTCTCTTGAAATACCCATTAAGACTCATTTACTTTACTTTAGACCCTATACATTCAGCTCTAGATTGATTTTCAGGGTCTGAGTTTAAGGGAACACCACCATGTGGTCCTATCTTCAGTATGAGGTGCATATGTGTGCTCTGAGTCATTTGGTTAATGATGGTGATGAAATTGCACTAACCCATCCAAGCTCTCCTGTCTGGTCACTTCTGCATCCAGCAGTATACATTTGAGAGACAGCTAGCTGCAGCACGAACTCCTTCTCTCTTTTCACATACACATACATGTGTATAAAACACACACATAGTTCTATAGACAGGAGCACCATCTGTGGCTAGAGAGAAAAAAAAACACACATTCTGGGCCTTATTATAATCCGGCTCTGGGGGATGCCATTATTTTCATTCTTGCAGCTATATTAACTCACTAAAGTTTAAATAATTAGTTTCATGCCCCTACCAAAAAGTTAGTCCTAGTCAATCCAGCAGCCAATTTTGTTTTGTCCTTACTCAATAAGCATTAATAGGAACATCCTTAGAGGGGGTGGGGCAAGGGGAAAGCATGTTCTTTTTCCTCTCTGAAACACACCAGTCTTCAACTAAGTCAACCTTATGCAAAAGGCAAAAACTATTGAGGAAAGCCCAGGCCCACTCCCACAGAACCTATCCTAACCATTAGGTTATAAGCTCCTTTAGGGCACAGCCAGTTACTGCCCCTTTATTTTTGTATCCCCAACATTTAACACAATGCCTCACCTATAGTAGCCATTTAACCAATGCTTGTTGACCGTCCAAGAGCAAGACAGGAGATTCTGGCCAAAGAGCAAGACAGAAACAAGCCCACTTGTCTGTATTTGGCAAGCAGGGCATGTGGGCTGGGGCTTGATCAAGGATGGATTTCAAAAGGCCCCTTCCTGCATCTTCCAAGCAGAAGAATGGGGGGCCATCTCTAGGCATCCTGATCTATATCTTGCCACTGGACCCAGATGGCTCCGGAGGAGAAAATGAGGCTGGTGACCTCGCACAGCCCTGCCTCGCTTAAATCCAATTCACTTGCAAGTCACGGCATCATCTTCCTAATGTCATGGTCCTCTTTGAGAACGAAAGGCAAACAACAACAGAGGCACATGAACAGGCTTTGTGGTAACTACGATCGCCAAATTACCGAACATCAGACAGAACTGCAACGGACCTCGGATGTTGTTCAGTCTGACTAGCACCTAACCAAGGGTATATCCAACAAATCGTCATGCAGTCTTAGCTTGAAGACCTCTGGTGAAGAAGATTCCCTTCTCCTCACAGCCCATGCCACTTGTGGATAGCTTTAATTGTTAGGAAGTTTCTCCCAACATCAAGCCTAAATTTAACTCTCCTCGACTCTGATCCACTGTTCTTAGTTTTGCCCTCTGGGGACAGAGAGAGTAAGTCTATCCTCTCATCTCTAGGACAATCCTTCAAATATCTGAAGATAGTACGTCCCTCTCCCCACACAAGTCTCCCTTTCTCCAGACTAAACATCTCCAGCTCCTTCCAGCAGCCTCCACATGGCATGATCTTAAGTCCCATCAATCACCAGCCTGGTCACCCTCCTGTGCGCAATTTCCCTCTTGCCAATGTTCTTCCTAAGATGTGATGCCCAGGATTGAACACAGTATTCCAGCCATGATCTGGGCAGGGCTGAGGACAGTTATACTACCATTTCCTTGGTTTAAGACACCATTCTTCTCTTAAAAATTCTTAACGTTACGTTACAGGCATCGTGGTGGACTGGATATCACATGAGCTTGAAGTTAGGAAGGCCTGGATTTGAATTCTGCCTCAGATACATGGGCGAGTCACTTAATCCCTATGAGCTTCAGTTTTCTCATCTATAGAGTGAAAGTTTAATTCAATGATCTATAAGGTCCTTTCCAACTTTAAATCTATGATCCTTAGGGGCCACCATGTCTCATGGTTATCTCATCATGAACTTGTAATTCACTAATACTCTCACTAGTTTTCCAGGTGAACAACTGTCTCACCATATCTTTCCTGAATCATACCTGAGAAACTGATTTTTGAATCCACATATGACATCATTTATCCCTATTAAATCTCATCTTATTAGATTAACCGCGATATTCTGTGTTGTAAAGTCAACAAAAGAATTCAACGTGCATTTATTAAATGCTTACTACATGACAAGCACAATGCTATGTGCTGGCATTTCAAACACAAATTAAAAAGAAAGAAAGTTCCCATCCTCATGGAGCTTACATTTTAACAGAGGGAAGACAACACATACAGACCTTTGTCAAGCTCTTTTGGAATCTTGACTTTATCAGCCATTTGGTTATCCCTCCTAGCTTTGTGTCATCTGAATACTGGGTAGGCATGCCATGGCATTTGTGTCTTTATCTAAATCCTAGATGCAAATGTTGTTTAGCACGACACACAAACCACAACATAAAATAGTTTGGCAGTGGCCATGTCAAGGGCCATTATCTTCATTTCACCCAAACAGGGTCAGTAATCCCCAAGGTCCTGAGTAAAAGGAATGTCTAAATGCTCTGAATCAGTAGGTAAGGAGAGGAACCAATCTGATTCTTTTCATTCCTCAAACTGGAAACAGGAGTATAATATACTAATTGTTAGTGCTTTCATCCAGTATTGATACAACTGTTAAAGATGAAGGGATGAGCAATTAGCATTGATTGTGCAATATAAATTAGCAGCTCTTTAAAAAATAAACATTTGTCCAAGATGCTCAGTACATATTGTTATTGAATACAGAAGAATGTTATACTTTTCTATGGAGAATGGCATATTTCTTAATTTTTCCATCTCTTTTTGAGTTATAAGAAGGATTACATTAAGGAAATTTTGCATGAGGTTGTTTATAAAGGGAAAACAGTGAGACATATTTCACCAAGCACAGTCAATTATATGATAAAGTTCATAATAAGCAATATGTTCTACTGAAAAGAGCATTTGTTTCCTAAAGACATGTGTTCAAATCCCACCTCTGCTACTTACTACTGGGAGTCCTTGGGCCCCTCTGAGCCTCAGTCTCCACATCTCCAAGACGAGGAGGCTGGACTAGATGTCAGCTCTAAATTCTGTGATAGTTTGAACAGGTTTGAACAGGTGCTGCTGCTTTATGACCACCTCCACCACCATCTCCCCTCAGACTCCAATGGAGAGCCCTAGAGCCCTGAAATAGCAATTCTCATACGACCACTAACCCAGGCCCTGAAGCCACCACTGAGGAGCCCACCCTCCTCATAGCCACCATCACCAACTCCAATACAGACAAGCCAGCCTAGCTGAACAGAAAGGCACTCTGAGGGAGAGATGGAGCAGCATATTGAAAGTGAGGTCAACCACTGCCACCATCTCCCTTCAGACCCTGATGGAGACAGTCCAGGACCCTGACCCCAAAAGCCCCTGGGAATAGCAATGCACCACAGACCCAACAACACCCCTAACCATCATGTAGAGACACAACTCCTGTGGAAATGCAACCTGTTAACTGTGTCTACAGGTGATGCAGCCCCTTCCTCCTTAGCATCTACGACTAAGGAAGACCCAGAAAACTAAAGTTCTTGGCATTGTGAAACGGCTCTAAAACAGATGTGGTTTTATCAGGTATTACCATCTGCTTTGATGCTGCACCCTAAGAATCATGGGACCTTTAAGTCTGCCCTGTAACTGAAATCTTCTATGTGGGTGGTCTGGTCCATTAGAATGAGTTTTTCGAGAGCCGGGATGGTCTCACCTTTTTATCTGTACCTCGAAGCTTAGTGCAGTGCTTTGTTATACCCTAAGTGACTAACACATGCTTTCTCATTCATAGATTTCTTCATTCCAGGTATGAAGAACAACATGAGTAAGGCCACCTTTAAAAAAAAAAAACCAAACATAGCATGGCAGCAATAAAAGCTCTTGGTCAGGCTGAGTAGGTCCCCAGACGTTTTCCACTGTTCACTGGTTTCTCTCTATATGATGGAAACTCAACTCTCTTTGTAGAAAGGCATCCCTAGCCCCAGGTTCTACTTACTGAGGGCCTCTGTGTGATAAGTGATCGAGTGTTCGAATGACAAAGTCCTTAAGAAATCCAACCAAGAGATCTCATTTTATCTTCACAAGCCTTGCAAGACAGGAAGTTGGAATGTAGGAATTTCCACTACTTTGGCTCCAGCCTTTTTTTCTAGCCTTCCACACATTTCCTCTCTTCACTTACTTTATATTTCAGGTAAACTGGGTGAACAGAAATTCTCACAACTCAGCAAGATACTTTCCCCCTTCTCTCCATATTCACACCAAGCACCCTGCAGTGGTTCCTAATCCTACTTTAAGCCTTAGGTCAAGTGCCCTTTCCTGAGACCATTTCTCCTCCTCTTTGTCCCTGTCCCCACCTACTTTATCAAATATACTTACCTGGGTACAAGTAATCTCCCCCAAAACTCCCTGAAAATAAAGTCTCTTTTATTTTTGTCCTTGTATGCCCAGTGGCTAGAACGATACCTGGCACAAGCGGAGTATTTAACAAAGGGTTGTATACAAGCAGGACTGATGGAGTGAATCAAGCAAGTCACCCCACTCCTACTTAAAAGTACAAGCAAGATGTCCTGAAACCTTAAGGGTTTAAAACAAGTCTCAACCAACCTATCAAATGCTTTAGAGTAAATGTGAAGCGTCATTGGACTAACTAGAATGACTCTGACAGGCGTTATTTGGATTGGCTCAGGGAAGGCCATCTATAAAATGGAAGGGGAGGAGAAAGGAGGCAAGAGGAGGGGAGGGGAAGGGAAGGAAGGGAGAGGAGACAGAGACTGTCCCAGCTTAGCAGTGTTATTAAAGGCATAGCCTGTCCTGATTATACAGATAATGGAAAAGGCTGCTCCCATCCACATAAGAAGGGAATGCTGAATGTTTTCTCCCAGAAGCATCTCCCAAACAAGTACCTCCATATTAAGTGATCTGGACACGTACAAAACAAAGCTCTCTTACACTTACTACACCATTAGAATACTTGGTAAATTCCCCTTTCGAAAAGCTATTTAAGGCTGGCTGGTTAAATTGATTCTCAACCGCCAATCTTGAAACAAAACACATTGAAGGCAGCTCTTAAGGTATAGCATTAGAAAGATAACTTCACAATCAACCCCCGGCCACGACCACTATCCACTAGGGGATAACCACAGGATTATCCCCTAGAGCACTGGAAGGTACTAGTAGCTGAGCTCTGGGGATTAACTTCCATTGGTGAATGGCAGTTGAGATTAGGGTCTCAGAGCATGTGCTATATGTGTGAAATCAAAATGTACTAAATTTAAAAGCAGAGGAAAGGAATAAGCATTTATTAAGCATGTTCTATGAGCCAGGCAATGGGCTAAGTGTTTTACCAACATTATCTAACTGATCTTCACAACAGCTCTTCAAAGTTAAGTGCTGTCATTGTCCCCATTTTACAGTTGAGGAAACTGAGGCTGGATTTGAACTCAGGTTTTCTTGACTCCAGGCTGAGTACCATAATACAGTGATGTCATAGTCTTCTAGAAGTGTCTCAAGAGTGAGATGAGACTCATATTTTTAATAGTCAATATCTCATTCTCGTGCCTTTTCATTTCAGGAGTTGAGCATCAGGTAGTGTCAGTAGAGTCAGGTAAATCACAGGAAATCTAAGCTCACTGGAAAACCTTGGGAAGTTCCTCTCTTCCTCCCCCACGGACCATGGGCCATCATGTGGATGCCAAAAAGTGACACGAGCTTAAGAAGAGAACAAAGATACAGACTGGGCTCCTTTGATCACAGACTCCACAGAGGTGAGCTGCAGTTTTCTGTTAAGTCAAGAATAGCCAGGGGCCTGATTTTCTTTGTGTAAACAAGTCCTGTTTCTTCACACAGTGATAGAGTTTATCCTCGAAGGAAGCCTTCTCACCTCTTCTATTTGGCCACACAAGCACCCATTGCGGACACTAAGATGTTTCCAATGAGGTTGGCAATGTTGCGGGTTAGAGGACTTGAGTTTCAGTTCCATCTGTGCTGCCAGACAAGTAACTGTGGGCAAGCAATGAGGCTCAGTGGGTAGAGCACCGGGCCTGGCGTCAGGAAGATCTGGGTTCAAATTTGGCCTCAGATACTTACAAGCTGGGCGACTCTGGGCAAGTCAACGAACCTGTTTGCCTCAGTTTCCTCAACTGTAAGACGGGGATAATGCGTGCTTCCCTCCTAGCAATGAGGATCCAATGAAATATTTGTGAAGTGCTTAGCACAGTGCCCGACACACTATAGGTGACACACACAGATATACACACATCTGTGTGTGTATCTTTTCCTTCCCTTCCCCCAAAGTCACTGAACCCTTCAGATAAAAGGAGATACTTACACTCCCTCACAGTGTTGTTTTAAGAAAAGTGAAGTCAACCTTAAAACCTAATTTGAATGTTATTGTGACTGCTGCAATCCGATTCTTTCAGTGTGGGAAATTCCTGGTATGGAAACTCCCTCCCCAGATAGAGATCAGAACCTCTTCTCTTACTGAGTCACCTAGGGCCCAGAGCAGCCACTTGAGCCTGGGTCCTCCTGACCTATTACACTACACTGCCTCTCAGGCCTTCTATGTAACAAAGGATGCCGAGTCAGCCGTGGGAGAATTCTCCAGTTTGCCATAATGGATTAATAACTGGGAGCTCTGGAAAACCTGAGTGGCAAAGTCCTTTTTAATTCTGTCACCCTTTATGACTCCCTCCCAACCTCCCCAAAACTCTACGTCATGTTAGCTATTCATGTGCTTTTTACCAAAATGGGATGACTACAAGTAAGGAAGATGTGTAGCAAAGCTAGCATTTAACTAGTGCAGTCACCAAAGAGCTTTACGTCAATTCTTTTATGTGATTATCAGTTTCCCTGAGATGTTGTTATCCCCCATTTTACAGACAAGTAAACTGAGCCTGAGAGGTCTAATGTAATTCCCCCAAGGTGACAGTGACAGTAGGGGCAGGATCGGGCTTTTTCAAGCCCGGGTCTTTCAGCTCCAAATTCAACCTTTGTATGCTCTAGCTGTCTCTTCAGAAAAGTTTCAGGTTATATATAGCACGAAGTAAAAGATGAAAAAAATAACTAATGTTACACAACGGCCCATGATTTTTCAGTTGTGAATTAAGTATATTACTCTTCTGCAATCTATGTAGAATTAAAGCCTTGTTTCAAGAGGCAGATCACATCTCAAGAAGTAAGTACGAGGGATATCCTTCCTGCCCTGAAGCAGCTGACCATCTTTAACATTTTGCACACTACTCTTCAGTCAGACTCCGTACTGACCACAGATTATTAAAATAAACCAGGATGGAAGATCAACAAGGGAAAGTAGAAAGCAGAGTGGCACCCTAAAAGAGGACAAGCCTCTTGTAGATTAGGAAGTCTACAAAGCAAGAAAGTTGAGCAATTATAATGAATACAAAGGGAAAATTCTCATGAGATGGAAATCCAGTGTGGGTAAGGAGCCTTGGTTTCATGGAAAAGCATTCTGGATTCAGCATCAGCCTAGAACTAGCCATGTGACCCTGGGCCTCAGTTTTTTCACCTATGAAATGAGGGGTAGAACACAACAATGGGGCTTAAGGTCCCTTCCAGCTCCACATCAAGCCATCTCCTACAATATTCCTGATCTGTCAGTGCTGGGGACTTTTGTTCCTGAACGTTTATACTCCCAAGAATAATGGTAGGATTTGTCAGTTAAGATGAAGACAAGAGTGTGGCCCAAAGCCATTGGAAAACTTTCTTGTTCCCTTTGTAAACAGCTCACATATCTACATATGGCACAGCACAATTCGACATAAAATATGCTGAAATGGCAAACTATTTTTGATAGTTATTTCATATAACAGGAATACTGAACAAGTCAGGTGGCCTCTTTAGATTCAAAAAGCAAGGAAGGCTTCCTCTTTCCCATTTCAGGACTATAGCTATCCAGTGAGGCCAAGCAGCATTTTCCATCAAAATTTTGGTCATCCACATATTTTTGTTTGGGAAGCCGAAATGTACCCACGGACTTTATGAAAGTACCGAGGACACTGCTACTAAGCCCTTATTACTCAGAAGTTAAAGTCTAATTTCCTTTTCAAATGCTGTGTGGTTTGAGCTCAACATTCTGGAAGCAAATTACTGTAGTTTTAGGGAACACCTAATACTCTCCTCCCACATAATCTGAAAATACAAACTGTTAACTTTCAAATGCACAGAAAGGGTTCAATAACGCTTATATAACTGACCCCGCTGGCAGCTTCATCTCAGGATATTGTTCTCTGTCTGCTCATTTTGTGACAATTGTGCCTATTGCTTCTCAGCTTGGAAGAAACTGCACGTGTATGTGTATATGCATGTTTACATACACGCATGTATATGCAGCCACCCAAATATACAATGCAGTGCTTATATGTACGTATATGTCTATGTGTACATATTTATTTTTATATAGGATGGCAGCTGAGGTGGCTCAGCAGATAGAGCGCTGGGCCTGGAGTCAGGAAGACCTGAACTCAAATCCCGCCTCAGACACTCACTAGCTGTGTGACCCTGGGCAAATCACTTAACCTCTGTTTGCCTTAATCTACTGGAGAAGGAAAGGCAAATAAGGAGAAAAACTTACACAGGGTTACAAAGACTTTTTAAAATATATGTGTATGTGCATATATGTGTATGTATGTATGTATATATAGCATATATGCACAGGTGTACATATGTGTGTCTACATATATACAAATATACACACACTCTGAAATATAAAACATAGAAAGTGTCTTCTAATAGAACAACACCCAGGCATACTATCCATGGGTAACATCATTGTGATTCTCAACATCAGTAAACTCAGAGAGATTACATTTAAGTTTGCATCTAAGGACTGGAGGCTACATAGTCCTATGATGAGAAAAAAAAAATCTTTAGTGTAACTGGAATACAAAGAAAAAACCCTCTTGGTTTTTTGGATATAAAAAGCACAACTTTCTCTCAACTTTTCAAGGCTCTAAATTCTTCATCAAGGGAACTCTGATTTCATTTGTGTGGGTACAGAATGCAACCCCTGAAACACCTTGATGAGTTGGTATGGACAGACAAAAGCCTTATCTGGTATTGTAAGACAAGAGTTATTAGCTTTGTGACCTCTCTGGGTCTCAGGCCATCTCTAATTAGATCCATGATGGCCAATCCCCCAGTATGGGCCTTACCTATAGAGGCTGGTCCTCAGGACAGACCCTCCTCTATCATTGGGTCTGTGTTTAAAGCTTGGCAGGGTCTGCCACAGATTGCCCTCTACTGGCATACACTTACGAATCATATCAGGATTAGGCAAACAGACCAGTTCACCAAGAAGATTAAAAAAAGTAAATGTCAACTCTGAAAGCATTACGCAGAAGATTAAGAAATGGCATTACTTACAGAAGAAAATGCCAAAATATTTCAAGTGTGTTTACGACAAACCTGTTAAACCAAATATAAATCAACTAGATTTTAAAAGTTTTTAAAAGGAAAACCTCCTACTAATTGGAGAGTTATAGATTGTTATTCTTTATTGTGCTCTATTTCTTCGTAGGTACAAATATTCACATTAGTCTTAAGGAATACATTATGTTCACTCCAAAATACTATAAACTCCTGGGTCTGAGAATTTATTTTCAATGCAACATAAATGATGGAAAAAACAAAAAGGCATGAGTGAATTCTCTACTCATTAAGTACTTTTGACATGTCAGATATACTGAGTTATGTTGCTAGATACTTTCAATTGTAGTCATATCCGTAAAACAATTCTATAAATTCAATTCCGCAAATGTTAAGCACCTACCACGTTCAAGGCGCTATGCTAACTGGTGGGCAAACAGAAGGGCAAAACAAAAGCCTATTTTGAAACTCTTATTTTACATAACCTCCAAACTACAAAATAATTTCTCAACCCAGTATTGTAGTGAAATAGAAAACAATGAGAATAAAACACAGGGCATGAAACCAAAAGTAGTGGAACTGCAAGGCATTTTAATGAGATGATGTAGCCGGAGTGTACAGTGCTTACGCATGTTTTTATGATCAGTTACATTTCTTTCTTTTTTAGTTTTTATTCAAAATACCAAAAAAAATGCTGATAGGTCATTTTGGCAGTTATTTTCCAAGCCCTGTAATGAAGTAACTGTTTTCAAATGCCAAAATTCTTAAAGAAAACATTACTGAGCCCAAAAAGGAACCAATAAGAAACCTGAACATTCCCAATCACAAGTTTACTGTTGCAATAGTCAGCATTCTTGGGGGATGGGGGTGGGGGGGTGGAGAGACAGAGACTAAGCTCACAAAACAAGTACTTGAAGTTGTATGCTAAGATTCTCACCATGAAAAATGTTCTAGCTATCTGGTTGCAACAGATAAAAAACAGTGCACTGCTTGCTTCACAAAGGACAAAGATCTTTTTAGGGTTCGACTGCTGAAGGCACACAGCTGAAATTAATTAGATATGGCTTACTGTGCTTGCATTAAAAAGGCTCAAGTTCTACATGGATAAAATTACATGAACAGTATAAATTCGATATGAAAAAATGTACTTTTATTAAAGTAATTATGCCCAACAAACAACAAAAGGGAAGTTTCACAATTTGGTTTCAATCATATAATCCTGAAGTATAAAAAACTATAAAGTGACAGTCTGGTATGGAGAACATCTTTAATAAACTTGGAACCTTTTCCTTGTATTAAGAGAATCTATTATGGAAGAAGCTCAGTGGAAAGAAACATTATGGGAGGTGGGGAATAAGGGAGCACAGGGAAGTAAGGAGAATATTTCAGCTCAGCTGGTTCCAACTACATTATTCTTAGTTCTAAAAAACTCCCCATTTTCCCTGGTGTTTCAAAGCCGCCATCAGAGGCTCATACACAAGACACTGCAGAATTAAACTATATCAATACTCCAAGCACAAACAGGCATATGAAAATATGCTTAGGCCAAATTGTACCTATTCACCTAAAAAACCATATAACCAGTTATACATACGATGCATTGATACTTAAATTCCATAAGGTTCACAGCTGTATTGAGTCAAACACTGAGGCAATCAATTTTTAAATTGGGACGTGGCTCATTTGGAAGAAGATTCTTAGGTTATCTTAAGAACACTCCCACTGGGACTTTACATTGATGTATTAAATCAATCTTGGAAGACGGTGGGAAAAAAAACTTAATGCGAAGATTATTATAACCAACTAATCCTCAAATAAGCTCTTCTAAATCTCACATGTGAAGTATGAATATCAGACAAGTCCTTTACCATGAAAGCGAATTTTTACAAATAGCGTATTCCTTTAAACTCAAAAAAATGTATCTATACTTTCTAAAAGCACAGGCTATTCAGAAATGTTTGCATTAAATTCACTGTAGTTGACTTACTCATTTAAAATTTTGTTTTGTATCTAAAGGTGTTTCAATGCATAAAACTGATCAGCCTGAATTCTTCAAACAGTGCTAATACATATTTCTTAACTGAAATATCTTAGAATGGTAGTACTGTACAGTCTTAAAAGCAACCAATTTTAGCAGAGGAAGTCATGATTCTGATGACCAGTTTGAAGCATTTTGGCAATATAAATAATCTGTGTATTTTTTTCACAGTGGCAAAAATATCCTTTTGGCTCTATTTCTCTGAACCTTGAATTTTATAAAGATAAAAGTCAATACTCTTAAAGGAAATTAGGTCTAATTACTAGTAGGATTTAAAAAAATATTCTCAATAGTAAAGAATTTAAAACTTAAAAGAAAAAAGAGCTGTTACATAAAAGCATGTAAGCAAATATTTCTCCCACTAGGTTCTTTAATTGGAGCAAGTCTCAATTTAATCCCATAGGCATGGTCCATACAAAATAAAACTAGGCCAGTGCAATTTTTGCAAACCTTAGCACATACAAGAATTTTTTTAAAAAATTCTGAATCAATAAAAAACATCCTTTGGGTCAGATTTAATTCCTAAACATGTTTCTTATCTGAAAATCTCAGCCATTCACCAACAGCACATATAGGAACTTGGAAAAATATTGCCCAAAAGAACAGGTTTATTTATTTCCTTGGGGTTTCTTTTTGGTAAGTAGCAGCCTGTCTTGTAATCTGATTTTTTCACTCGAACAACAATGGGAGGCCAGGGCAGCATAAGCCCAGTAGGCCCTCCTTCAAAACCCCAGGAAAGAGAGTGGAAGAAACCAAAAGATCACATTCTCTTTCCTAATTGGCTGTAGAAAATACACACGGTTCCTGTGCATGAATGGGAGAATCAGGTGCAACATTTTCTGTTAGTGAAAGAAGTGAACAGGAACCTTTTAGCTTACTTGTATAAACTTTAGCAGGTAACTCAGAACTTCCTGGTTTGGCATCTATCTGATCATTAATTCCATTTTCTAAAATCTGGCCAAATATGCCTCCCTTCTTCAATCGGACCCATTTTTCATCATATAAAATTCTCAAGAGTCAGAAGGTTAGAAACATGTTTACTTGTTCTAACTTCTCATTCAAGTTAAAAAAGAGCAACTAATTTATCAAGTATCTTTTACGAGTCAACAACCAGTAGCAGAAGTGCTCTGGAGCAAATCAAAGATGCTAGATTCCCTATACGGCCTCCCTTGTTGTTCACACAGCATGTCAACACTTACAAAAATAAGGTCCTCAACAAAGGCAAATGACCAGTCTTATCTACTGTAAAAATTATGCTCAAGACAGAGAGCTGCTTAATTCTAAGGCAACAAGCAGAGCTTTACAAATATTCCAAATTAAATTATCTCAATACTTTTCCCACTCATTCATCCTCTGAAGAGCAGAGTGTACACACACACACACACACACACACACACACAATTTCTTGTTATTTGCTTGGCATAGTTTATTTGCAAGCCTTTACTCTGGTCCCCACTACCCAAGATAATACTGACGCTACCAGCTACCTATGTTTAGGGCTCATCTATCCCTAAAGTTCTGCCAAGCAAGATATATTTCAAAAAACTAAGTTCTCCCAAGTATGGAGTAAGAGTAGAAAAAGTTACTTACGTTGATTTAGGGGGAAAAAAAAGAGGAATCCAGCACCAAATTTTTAGCGTTTCTTAATGGTTCAGAGTGGGTTTTTAACAATTAACATTCCCTAACAAAATGCTTGAACAGAAGCATGAACGATAAGTGAATGCCTATTCAAGCGATATTTATATGTTGATAAGAGCCATTAAGGAAAATAATCTTGATGGGCACACTGCCACGTATTATTGGTTTGCACAGTTTAGAAGTGGCCTGCCAACACTGAGTCAATACGAACACATTTACTCCCTCACAAGTATAGTACATTTAAAATTGCATGCCTGCAAGAATTTGTTTTAAAAATGCGGAAAACAGGTTTAAAGTAAAGCTTCTTTTAAAAGTATCCTAATCAAGACAATCCATCATCAGAGTAGTTACTTTCTACAAAAAAAAAAAACACAAAAAATACCTCCAACAACTATACAATTAAGCACCCAAATGAAAACCATTAAAGGAAGATAGACAAATTTTAGTATCTGTGAGACCTAAGATCTAAAATGACCTCAGTCTTTTATGCTTACTATATAAAAACATCATACAAATATCTGCTCTGCTGTACTGAGGAAGTCTTGCTCCCAACTCAGAGTACATTATGACTTCCAAGTAGTACCAGCTGCTTAAATGAGCTTTTCATTGCATCCTGGATGAGACACTCAGGCTTAGGAGTTTCAAAAAGCTAATTTATTTTCCTATTTTACCTGAACTAGGAAAGTTTTTTTACACTGAAGTGATTAACAGTAAGAAAAAAAAATAATTGGAATATTTTATGATACCAACCTTCAAATAGGGGCATGAAAAAAAAGAATATAGAAAGATGCTTTGGCTGGCATAGAGAAGGAGAAAAGGCCTGTTCTCCAAGCTACTTCTTCCTATCTAAATCGGAATTTCTTATACAACAGCTCACACCCAACCAGCCCATGATTTAAATTCTCTCCATACACTTTTCTTCAAAAAAATTTTTATTCTAGATATGTGTGTTGTGTTACAACTGTTTCTGTAAAAAGACAACCCTATCGACTGGCTTTGCCTGTGGGCAGTACATTAGCCTAACAAAGCATGCCACTTCTATGATTCTTGGCTGTCTAGGCACCAAAGTGGTCTAGGAAATCCAGGCTATTTCAGAAGCCTTTAGGGAAAATGACCACAGAGTTTTCTCACTGCCTTAATTTTGACAGTTATTTTAATGCAACTAAGGAACAGCTACTCAGAACGCCAGGGATTGTAAAGTGCATCACAGAGAAGAAGGATATGAGTTGTGGGAAACTCACTTAGCAGACTTTTATGGAATCCGCTGTCATCAATGGGGCAAGAAAACAACATCTTAATTTTCTGTTGAGATTTTATTTGAAATCTAATTCAAATTGTCAAAGCTACAAAAGGGGGAAAAACATCTGTGTGTTATTTTTGCTAGGTCACAACATCCTAAAACAAAATATCACTACTGCCAGCAGATCAGTTACACACATTTCTGATGAAATTCATAAACACAAAAAAAGTTTCATTTTGAGAAACAGCCACAATGAAGATATTTTTGTACAATATAAAACAATGACAGGTCTACAGATGCAGTTACTCATGAGTATACACGTGCATTCACAAAAAAAAAAAATTCAGGAATGCTCTTCCATTTGATTTTTTTTAAAACAGACTTGTTCAGGCACAAAAACAAAACCGCATTTCCAGTAAGCGACAGCATTGTAAAAAAAAATATGAATTTTTTTTTTGTCAGTGTTTGCTTTTCTTTGACTTCTTGTGAGATCTGTGCGGAGATCGAGACTGAGACCTGGATTTCTTCCCTGATTTTTTAGGGGACCTAGATCGTGATCGCCTAGACCTTTTAGGTGTCCTTGAACCAGATGGTGATCTGTCAAAAATAGAAGTCAAGCATGAATATGTAGGTAAGAACTCTATTTTAGATGTTTAAAGTACCCAACAATTTAGAGCAATGAAAAAAATCATTTAAACAAAATACTTAATTTCCATAAAGTGTTATAAGCACCCTTATATTTCTAGACTACCTCAAAATGAA
Organism: Phascolarctos cinereus; assembly: GCF_003287225.1. Lineage (NCBI taxonomy): Eukaryota > Metazoa > Chordata > Mammalia > Diprotodontia > Phascolarctidae > Phascolarctos > Phascolarctos cinereus. The sequence continues at coordinate 53,492,195 of NW_027556180.1, forward strand.
GGAAATACTATTATCCTGTACACTAGGAAAGCAAGCCATCCTACAAGGCAAGCTAGAGCCTCCAAAAAATTGCTATTTTAATTTTATATGAAGTCAAGATGGATCTATTATCCTAGTGAATTCTGTGGTACAGATCAATATGAAAACATCTTTCTCATTATTAATAAAAATTTCCCCTCAGAAAATAAAAGACCCAAAGTTTTGTCTCAATTCCTCTCTTCAATTCATAATTTCATGATTTGTACAAATGATGCAACATAAGTCTATGTACTATAAGGAATAAAAGATCACAAAGTACATTACCAGGAGAGACTCTACATAATTTTTAGTTCTACCGTTTAAGAAAAGGCAGATTCGATTCTATGATCATCTAAATACAATACCATCTAGAACAAGAACTGGATGTGTTTGAAATCCATTCCAGCCCTATGATTTTATTAGCAATAGACTAACTAGAGAAAGTTTTTCAGTCCAAAAGAAACTTCTGTCTATAAGATTTTTTAAGAAGACAATTTGCCATTTAGATATCTGCAATTTAAGAGGCCCCAAATAACCCATGTTCCTGATCTCCACACAAATAGTAATGTAAAATCCAGAAGCTACTTAACACAAACTCATGCAACAAATGAAGCATGGTGTATAGAGAGAAGACCTGGGTTCAAATCCTACCTGAAATACTAAAAGTATAACCACAGGCAAGACACTTGGTCTCTGTCAGGCTCCGCTTCTTTCCCTATAAAGGAGGGGCAAGGCTAGATGGCCCTCCAAGCTCTAAAACTGTGACAGTCTATGAATACTGCCAGCATTGTGTCTGAAGTCAGAATGCAATAACTCATTGATCTGTGAGCCACAAGTGCACAGGACTGAAAACAAAGAAGCCTTATCGGCAGCAAAACTAAAGACCCCAGAGTCCAAGTGGGATCAAACCCAAAGGCTTCCTCCACAGGACAGAGTAAGAGGCTATCTTCTCTGGGAGTACATGCATTCTGAGGGACCTAGATTCCCATCCCACAGCAGATCAGAAGTATCAAACAAGAAAAGGGATGTATGTTGGGAGAAGAGAAAGGTCAAGGAAGGATCTTAGAAAGTAAACTGATAATGAGGAGAATTTTTTGCTGATGTTAAGGGAGAAAAGAGGAAAAAAACTATAAAATTAGACATAAGAACTTTAAAAAAAAAAAAGAAAGAAAGAAACAGCAGCCCACAGCCATTTAGCTTGTCCACAGGGGCTAAGGGCATGACAGTATTGCTACAATAACTTCCACGCATCCCTGAGCCTCCGAGAACATGTTAAACTAGGGCCAGAATGCTTTGAGAAGGCAGAGTGTAATACTATTTTGGACAAATTCTCATCAGATTTCTTTTTAGCTCTGACACCCCAAAAGAAAACATTTTAGTTGTTTGGTAAATTTCCATTAACAGCAAAAAATGACATGTTCCTGTATTAAGTGTCTGTGGAGACAGAAGGAAAAAAAGGAAAAAAGTACGCAGACTACAGAATTCATTAAGTGAAAAAGAGAATCAAGAAGAGATTCCTCTATGCAAATATCTGCATCAGCCCCACATTCTTCCCTGTGATGCTGCTGTGGTATAAGATGGTGATCCAGGGTAACAAAATAACTTAGACAAGTCTTCTTTCTTTCATGGCAAAGCCTCAGCATACTATAGAAACTACAGAAGACAGTGGGAGGGGAAGAAGGAACCTCTTTTCTAGATTCATTTGAGCAGTTTTGAATATATATCTGAAGGTTATTGATCCTCCTTTCTCACTCAAAAGACTTTCCTTATGCTTACTCTAGAGAAAAACTGAATAATCTAAAATTCAAAGCATTTAAGAAAGTCATCAAGGAAAATGAGAGCAAAATAATTCACAGAACTGCATTTGCTGATAATTCTCCTGAATTTAAGTTCCTTTTTAAATAGCAAAAAATCTTAAATGATAAAAAAAAAATTATTTATGGAATTATGAAGAAAACTATAAAGTACATTATTTTTACAACCTGAATTTAGAGAAATGACTCAGAATTACCTTTTGGCCTTTTTACTAACATCTCTGGGAGAATCTTTGTGAGATGACCTGGAACGGGAACTCTCTTTGTGAGATCTCTCTGATCGTTCTGATCGCTCCGATTTTGGTGATGGGGATTTCGCTCGCCTACCACTACTGCTCCGAGAGGGACTGGGAGATGTGCTATGTCGCCTTTTCCTGTGCAATGAAGAGACAAAATATTCAATAACTGGTAATGAATAGCTACATACATTAACTCCTACCAATATTTACTTTCAACTGCTACAGCAATGTTATTTTGTATCAGTAGTTCAAGTCCAACATGCCAAGTGACTTCTCCGTCAACAATTAAGGCTTTTATTACCAAATTATCATTTCTTACTAATGCCACACTACTGAAAAAATATAGTCTTTTCTTCAAGAGCAAAAGGTTAATAGTAAGAACATGTTATACCAAACATGATACGGTCCCAGACTTCATATGAAGCAGGGACATAAACACAGGGTGGACAGTTCCACATAAATGATGACCTTCCCTCTTGCTGCAACAGGAAAAGCATCAATCTTTGCTTTAAGATGAATGAATTTAATCTCAAAGTTGCATGTGAAATGTTTTACTTTTTCTTAAATCACTTTGAGAGCTCTTTGGAATAGGAATGTCTGCCATGAACAATCGTAGTCACATGATGCATATGTGCATCTCTTTTACCAAAACCTTTCAGCTGTAGCTAGCCAAGGTTCAAATACATTTCAAAGGATGAAGCCCAAATCTTCTGGATCAAGGGCCCTTACAATTATTAAGAAACCGTACGCTGCAACAGGGCTCAAACAGAAGCAAATTTATGACACCCTGTAACTTGGTGAACCCAGAAGTGTGAACCTCTCTTCCTAACTGAAGCCCCTCTGAGCTGAAGTGAAGGTAAACGGCTCCTTTTTCTCATCCTCCCCCACTTCCAGGTTGAAGGCAGCCATCACTGGCACATTAATCTGTGAGAGCTGCTTATCTGGGAGATAATGAAGATCTAGTGAGTTGTTTTGGTCATTTGACTCTTAGGTTTGGTATGTGATACTGCAACTAAATTCCTCTTCTGAGGTAAGAACTTAAGATACAATCTGAACCTTGAAATAGGCAAGATGGCCACACAACCAAGCCCAGAACTCTCCCTTATTCTCCAAGTAAATACTGCCGCCCTTTGTGGGCAAAAACCAACTGAGCCCATGACCAAAAACATCATTTTTCCAGGTCACTGCCATGATTCCTTTGTGTCTTGGTGTCCTCATCTGTAAAATGAGGATCCTGGACTAGATGACCTCCAAAGTCCTTCTGGCTTTCGTTCTATTTGCTATGAAAACGTCACATAACAGTCACACCAGTCCAAACCCCCAACTTTCTCCCAAGAGCAAAATAACAAAGGCTGCACCTTTCTTTCCTTGTTGGTGTGCATTCTTCCTTTTCCTTCTTGTCTTTGGATCGAGATTCCAGTTTCTCTTTATCCTTCTTGTCTCTCTCACGCTCTCTTTCCAATTCCTTCTCCTTTTCCTAAAAAAATTTTTAAAAAAGCATTTCTGAGATTTGTCACATTTTACAAATAATTTAAAATTCTGTGTAATTTCACTTATCCACTACTGGGTTTTTTTGAGCTTATGTGATTTTCAAATATATATATGTGAATTTAATTAACATCTGAAATGCTTTCACACAGAAGACATCTTTTAAAAGTAGGCTTTTAAATATAAGCATAAAAATAGACAAAAAAGGGTAAGTATCTTATCATGCCAATAGTTTATCCATATTATAAATGGTGATTGTTCTGGCAGATTAAAAGTCTTACAGCAATTTAACAGAAGACATAAACTGGCTGAGCAATTTTCCAATATTTGCTTGTCCTAAATCAATGAGATATGCAAAGTACCCATGTGCCAAGCACTATATCTACACTGTACTTGTTACAAGGGACTCAAAACAAAAATGAATGGTCCTAGCCCATAGGGAGTCTACGTGCTGTTCTACAATTCCAAATGAAATATCAATTTCTACTAATATCTCCTTTAAGGACAGGGACAATTTCTTATTCATCTTCCTATCTCCTATTTCAACATGCATTGCACACAGTAGGCACTTAATGTTTGTGGAATGAACAAGGCAGGGGTCTCCTGAATAATTTTTACACTCCTTCCCAAGGCTTATTTAGCTCTACACTAATGTGAATTTTCTTCACAAATTTATAAAATTTGAAAGGGGGGTGAAATCTGCTCAAGACAATTCCTTCCTTTTCCAATTAAAATGGGAAAAACGTAAAAGATCCAAGAGGCAACTATGTTCTAGAACAGATGTCGGTGATTTTAAACCATTAAATTTCATCTGCTACCATCAAGTCTATTGAAAGAATAAGTTTGGAGGTAGATAATTTTTCATACACTACAAAACTCTTAATCACTACCTCCCCAAAGCTTCATATACCAATCAATCAATTCTGTGGCTTAATTATCAGTTTTGAAAACATTTCATGTTCATTTGGATCAGAAATATGAAAGTGATAAAGAGACTGGGTACTATAATGCATAGAAATCATATTTTTCCAATTATAAATGCAGTTAAATGCCTAAAACAAGCAACTTTTAAATCAGCACATAACTGCAGCATTACTGATTACTCTATGACTTCCAGCCTTGTGAAAATCTGAAGAAAAATAAGTGGTGGTTTTTTTGGGGGGAGGGGATGAGGAGGAGTGGAGGATAGGAGAGGAGACAGAGAGACAAGACAGGATGGACAAAATGATATTCATCACTCCCAGCTCTGCTAGTTTCATAAAGTAGCCTAAATCAACAGTAACATTTCCTGGTCCATGTAGTCAGCAGTGTTGGCGCCTCAGCTTCAAGACACTGTACAGAAGTTTCCTACAATCCAAAATTTCACCAATTCAAATTGCTTTCAGGCTCCTTGTGCCATTTCTACAGTGAGGTCCAGAACATCTCATACTGTCACAAGTATAATATCACCCCTTCGCTACCACCAGGGTCTCACAGACATACCTAAAAAGATTAATCTATTATAATTTTATAGGTGATAGAGGCTACACCGACCCCTTAAATAAAGCCCTTTTGCCTACTTCAAAAGGCTTTTAATATAGAATTCTAAACATGCCAAATGTTGTCAAATGTTTCTCATGTTTACAATTCAGAGAATACAAATGTAAATAAGCCAATTTCTTATGTTCTTTTAAAAGGATATAAAACTTCTAAGCCATTAGTCTAATCAATGAGGCAAATACCAAAATATAGAATTCCCCTTACTCTCTGAAGAAGTTTGTCTCTGTAGTGTTCCACTTGTTCTTGAAAGCTCTGCCCTGGTTTTTTCGGCCTTTTCCCAGATTCCAATTCATCCTGAAACTTCATCACTTTGAGCTGTGGAATAAAAGGGCATTTAAAAGTTTGTCCTCATTACCAAAAGCTTGATCAAAAAAAGGTTCCTGAGGCCAAGCACCACAGTCATTGTTTCCTATCTGGCTTATGAAGACCAATGCAAACTTAACTGCTGTTGTTCAGTTGTTTCAGTTGTGTCTGACTCTTCACGAGATTATCTGGGTTTCTTGGCAAAGATACTGGACTGGATGGCCATTTCCTTCTCTGACTCATTTTACAGATCAGGAAACTGAGGCAAACAGGGTTAAGTGACTTGCTCAGGGTCACCTAGCTAGTAAGTGTCTGAGGTCAGATTTAAATTCAGAAAGTCTATCCACTGCACCACCTAGTTGCAGTAATGAGTAATTAAGTCAGAAAAAAGTTCAAGACAAGACAGAGTAGACTGGCCATAGCTGCTAGGGAGGGAGAGTGGGACCTAGGGTTTGCATCCATCTTTGCCACTTTATAGCTGGGTTACTTCAGGCAAGTCACAGTACGTGCCTGAGACCCAGTCTCCCCACCTGTAAAAGAGGATCAATTAGCATTGGTACTACCTACTTCACAATGCAGGGGCAGGCGCCCCTCGGCACAGTAGAAGAGACATGACATACAAACATCTGATAGCATATCTGGAATAATCAATCAACATTTGGGCAGTTACTTACCTGATCACCTCACATATCCAGACCATAGCCGTCTGTTAGCTTCTTGACCACAGGAGCCATTCCAACCCTCTTTCCCCCAATAAAGTTTTAAAATGAAAAGCCCTATTTTGTTGTCTTTAGTTACTCTTGCCCAGCTCAATGCCTTTAGCACTTGGACATCATTCTTAAAAGGTGCTGTCCTACTTCTGTATGCAAACTCTGTTATCTGCCCATGCTCACCTTTGATGCAAGTCTAAAAACATCCAAGCTGGCCAATGAGTTTCTCTGTGCATCCAGATAGGTCTCTGGACAATTCACTTTTTTCCCACCTCATCATAAATGTTTCTCTCTCTGCATTCAGAATTTTATTACTGATATTTCCCATCCCTCCCAGACTTATGTGTCATGTCAAAGTTTAATCCATGGGATCCTATCTAGCCTTTCTCTGCACCACTAGAAACCTGCTCTATAAAAACGTGGAGCACATGACATATGGCCAGCTTTCCTTGCCTATCATAATTTCTAAGATGAGACTGTTATTTCCCCTCAACATACTCGTAATTTCCACCATTTACAGCTAGAAAGGAATTTGGATATGAATGTCCTCTTCCAACTCTTTTGTTTTAAAGATGAAAAAAACTAAACTCAAAGATAAGATATTAAAATGACTAGTTGGATACTTGGTTAGTAGGAATCAGATATAAAATGGCTCTTTGATTGTGCTACCTTTTAAAAGAGAGAATTAGGATGGTTAACAGAAAAGTGCTAGACTTGAATCCTCAAAGACCCAGTTTAAATTCCACTGCTGGTATTCTTTAGTTGGTGACTGTATGCAAATCACATAAGTTCTCTGAGCCTGTTTCTTCATCTATAAAATATGGATAATAACTTTAATGTACTTACTTGTTACCACATAGGATTGTAAGGACAAAGTATGCAAAGAGTTTTGCAAAGCTCAATGCAGTGGTAACCATCAAGTCTCCTGGGCTGACTCATCATCCACATCACAATCCCCAAACTGGAGTGCTCTCCAAGGCTGTTCCAGACCTTCTCTCTTCTCTACACTTTCTTGGTGACTTTATCACTTCTTACAGGTTTAATTATTAACTCTATGCTGACTCACTAATCTGCAGATTTAGCCTCAATCTTTCCACTGAGCTTCAGTTCCACATCACCAACTGCCTACGGGACATTTCAAACTGGACATCCTGTGGACACCTGAAACTCAACATGTCCAAAAGAGAACTCATAGGGGCAGCTAGGTGACACAGTCAATAGAGCTCTGGCCTTGGAGTCAGGAGGACCTGAGTTCAAATCCAGTCTCAGACGCTTAACACTGTGTGACCCTGGGAAAGTCACTTAACCTCAATCGCCTCACCAAAAAGCCAAAGAGAGAGAGAGAGAGAGAGAGAGAGAGAGAGGAGAGGGGAGAGAGAGAGAGAGAGAGAGAGAGAGAGAGAGAGAGAGAGAGAACTCATAATCTTTCCCCTCCAAACCCTCCCCCTTTCCAAATTCTCCATTTCTATCAGAGGCACCACCATCCTTCAAGTTTGTAATATTAAATGTGCCAAAACCATCTTGCACCCAACCCGTTCTTTCTATTCTCATTACCACCACCCTGAGTTTAGTCCCTCATTACCTCTTCTCTTACCATCTGACTTCCTTAACTCAATAAAGTCTCCACACTTCCTACTGACTCTAGCAGCAAAGAGAAACTCACTTCGCTTTTAAGCCCTTCATGATCTGGCTCAAGCCTATCTTTTCAGCTCCATTATACAATACTGCCCTTCCCAGACTCTACGATTCAGCTGAACCAGACTTCTCTCTGCTCCTTACACTTGTCATTCTATCTCCCACCTTTGTACCTTTGCACCAGTTGCCCCCATAAATGGAATGCACTCCTTCCTCACCCCATCTCAGAGAATCTCTCTTCAAGACAGCCCAAGAACACTCTCTATATGAAGCCTTTCCGGATCACCCTAATGCCTCATTTCCTAACTACTTTCTATTTATTTTTATTTACTCTGCAGGCTCCCTCTACTGCCCTTTCCCAAATTACCTTGTATTTAACTACTTTGTATCTATTTATACTTACTAGCTTTAGAGTTATATACTACATGTATTTTTTATAAGTCCTTGCTGCCTCCTCCATTAGCTCGCGAGTAAATTATTTCATTCTTTGTGACTGTGTCCCCAGAACTCAGCCTGGCACATAGCAGGGATATGATAAGTACTGAACTGACTGCAGAAACTTATTCTGAATATATTTATTCTGTGACCTCTTACAGATGCACATCTTTCCAGAGCAGTCATTTGCCTGCGCACCAAGCACAGCTGGCACAAAGTGGGCATTTAATAAGTTGATGACTGACTTATCAAATAAATCAAAAAGTTATTGGCTACCCTGCTTCCGGCAAAGAGAGCTCCAGCAAACCCCTACACCAATCAATATGCCAAGACCATGATCTGTTTCCTGAATTCCTCAACTACTGCCTTTCTTTCCAGGTCATCTGAGCATGCTCAGATGACAGTATCTCTTAGTTCCTGACTATACTAATTTTTGCCCAAGGGCTTTTCATCATGTTTTCTCCTCTAATTACCAGGTTTCCTTACATAATCATATTTTCTTAATACACAATGCTAGTCCACCCCACCATTTCACTCCTTTGGGGCAAGATATACCTTTCCACAACCACAATCAAATAATGGAACAAACTGCACACTAAGCCTCAGAGATACTGACAAGGTCACATTTGAATCCTTATGAGGCTCTCTTAGTGTGCCTGGTATAATTTTTTACCTCACAGAATAAACAGCATGTCAGGCCCTCACACACAGCATTTACTTTTGCTTTCCACAAAATTCTAGTAAATTTGGTTGCCTGGTCACATACCACAAATCAGAAGGCAAAAAGTAGAATACATACATCACTAGTGATATACTAAAAGTTGAAGTCAAAGAAACAAAAAAAAAATGACAAAAGCACAAACTCAAAAAACAGTAGTCTGTAGTCACTGTTATAATGGGTCCAAGAGTCATATACCTACACATCTAACTAAACTGTGAGGACATCATTGTGTTTATAGTATTTATAGTACTGGAGCTGATATTCACAAAGGGCCTGTAGCCACCAAGAAAAGGTTAATTTATAATCTATATATTCTGTTTTTAAAAAAGAAAAGAAAATAGAAAAATTTTCATTTTTTAAAGTTTTGGCACCCAAAATGAGTATCAGCCATCTAGAAAATCTCACTCATTTGGAACAGCTCTATCCTTACCCAGTGATGCTTGAGTAAATAAGATGTTTTTGTATTTAGAAAATATTCTAACATTTCGTATCTAGTTTCTGCTCAATGTCATATCAGTTCTTTAATACATAGTGGATTTTATTCCCTACCAATATTATGTACATGTCCTTGCTTTTCTTGGATTTTACAAAATATAGTTACTGCTCTTAATTTACCCTGTACTTACTTTAAAATCCTACTAGATAGAAAATCTGTTACTTGAAAAAAATTTCCACCTAAAACGACTGCAGATGCTTACATTCATTTATTCAAAACCCACTAACAGGAATTTGAAAATGAATAAAAAGGGAGTTAAGAAACACAAACATAACGTAAATGATAACATTTGCACAGAAAGGAGTACAAAGTATATCAAATAAGGCGCGAGACTACTCTCAGAATGACAGCTAAGGAGTCTGGAGTCAGAGATGCAAGCTCCAATGCTAATGCAACAGTTTCTTATTACCCAAACTAGAACACTTGGGAACTATCCTAAAGTTTAAAAAGTTAAGTTACTGTTGCTAAGGACTGTCTGTCTGTCTGTCTGTCTGTCTGTCTGTCTGTCTGTCTGTCTGTCTCTCTCTCTCTCTCTCTCTCTCTCTCTCTCTCTGTCCCAAGGAAAAGGCAGACCTAGACAGGTTTGTAGGTAGCTAGAAGCAAGAGTACGGAAAGGAAAATTTTCTGAATATGCAAGAGAGAATTGGACTGATTGCTGTCAAAGGTCAAGAAGGTCCCTTCAAAGCAGAGAAAGAAAAGTTAGTCTTGGAAAGAAGTATCAATCTCAAGCAGAAAAAGTCAGACCAGATTAGCAGAATGAGAAAAGAACTGTCATATCACAGGCACAATATAACAGTTTTAGAATTAGTGTAATTAATCTCTAACACCTATAACAGATAGCTCACATTAATACAGTGCTTTAAGGTCTATAAAGCATTTTGCACAACTACCCTATAAGATCTAATACAGGTCTTATCCTACCTAGTAGATACTGAGCTGACCTTGGAGCCAGGAAGACCTGGGGCCCTCTAACACTGGCTGTGTGACCCAGGACAAGTCACTGAGCCTCTCAGTGCCCTAGACAACTCTCTAGGACTCTCAGTGGCAGAGGCGCTGACCTTCATAAACAGAAGGACTGTTTTATTAAGGAGTCCTCACTTCAAAGTCACAGGTCCAGTCCCTATTCCTATTTCAGATGAGAAAACAGGATTCAGTGAAGAGACCCACCCATGGTCACAAAGCTGGAGTGTGTCAAGGCAAGGCCTGAACCAGAATCTCCTGACTCCAAGCCTAGCACCGTAGTGCCCATAGAATTTCAGAACCTGGAAAGGAAGATAAGAATTGCCTATTCCTACCCTTTCGTTTCATAGACAAGAAAAACAAAATCCAGAGATAAGTGAAGAGTTACAGTGAGTGACTGATGCTGGATAAAAGCCCTGGTTTCCAGACTCCTGGTTCAGTATTCTTCTCATAACATCACCTCTAACAGTCTAAAAACACTCAGCCCATCGACAGTATGCTGGGAAATTAGTAGACTTGTGAACAGAATAACTGAATATCTGTTGGTTTAAAACTACTAAAACTGTTTTCATATGACATGCTCTTAAATAGTTGGTTTAAATAATCCTAGATTTTTTGGTATTTTCTAAATATAATTTCCCCAAATAATTTCAAACTACACCACGTCCAAGAGTCTTAAATATTATCATATCCACTTTAAATAATCTCTCCTCTAGGATAAACATAAAGAGAGTGCGTATTTAGAACTGGAAGGCATCTAGTCCAAACCCTCTCGTTTTAGAGATGCAACAAGGCCTAGAGAGGTTATGGCGACTTCCTCAGGTCGCAGAACTATCAGAGGGCATAGGATTCAAATCCAAACTCTTCCCTCAGTACGACATATCACACTTCAACATCCCAGAAATGACAAAAGCCTCTGAACATCTCACACAGTTGTCCAAAGGCCCAACTAAAACAATGTAATTTACTCATGAGGACAGGTCCTCAAGGGCAGCCAGATAGTATCACAGTGCACAGAGCAGTAGGCCCGGGGTCAGGAAGAACTGAGTTCAAATCTTGCCTCAGACACTTACTAGCTGTGTGACCGCGGGCGAGTCATTTAGCCCTGTTTTGTCTCGGTTTTCTCATTTGCAAAATGATCTGGAAAAGGAAATGGCAAACCACTCCAGTATCTTTGCTAAGAAAACCCCAAATGGGATCACAGAAAGTTGAACAAGACTGAAAAGAGTGACTGAACAACACCATAGGTTCTTAGTAACTTCACCCCCAATCCTCACTTAAAATTTTGTTTTTAAAGTACCTTGAGATTTTATATGAACAGAGATACATCTCTAACATCTAAAATCTACTACCATGTGCATTCCCTAAAACCCTGAGCTGATGAGACAAACCAAGTCCCTTTACTTGTGTGGTTTACTCACTGATTCAACATACAATTTTTAATTAAGCCTGGTTACTGAATGGCTCCAGGATTAATATTCTGGTCTCTTGAATTCAGTAGCCAGTTCAAGTCATGGCAGACTCAAGTTTGAGGGAAAACATAAATGGACTAGAAAGAACAGGGAAATTGGACCCAGAAAATCTGGGTTCAGGTTCTAGCTTTGCAACATACTCCTTGTATAATTCTGGCAAGTGGCTTCACCTTTATGGGACTCAATTTCCTCCTCTGGAAAATGAACAAGCTGGATACAATCATCTCTATGAGTCTTTGTTACCTAAAGAACCCCTTCTTGGGGTTTTTTGCTCTTTTTACGAGTTCTTTCCTGCTAGAGAAAAGGTAGGATATTTTATTCTCCTAGAGGAGAAGCCAAAGGTGCGTATTTTAGCTCTCACTTTGCCACTGAGTAGCATGGGCTCCCTCAGCTCCACACTGCACAAGGTTCTCTTCTTCTTGTATAAAGTATCAAGACATAGTCTCTAACCTCACAGAGCTTACAGTCTACTGAATGATCTCTAAAGTTCTTTCTAGCACTAAAATTCTTTAATTCTATGATTCTGTTCCCAGTTCAAACCAATCAGAAGCAACCATCTAAATGGAAGGCAGGACAACAGGAACACCTACAAGTGATAGATCCCAGTCTGACAGGCTGAAACCAGAAACCAAAGACATCTAACACAGTAATCAGAGCACCAAAGTCATCAAAAAGGGTAAATTAGTCAGGATCCTCTACTTAAGACAGCAAAAATGCACTAAGCATTGGAAAACCATTCCCATCAAAATTAAACCAAGTGTGGCATATAAAGAGGCCCAACAGCCATCTGAGAAATGCACACCTGACAACTCAGGCCTGATAAATGGCGGGGTGGGGTTGTGTGCTCCAGTCACAGTCTACTCTACCATGACACCTGCCAAACAGTTTTTTTAGAAAAGGTTTACTTTAATGACATAATTCAGGATTCACTATGAAATTCTCCTGTGAATTTTCTAGGTCAAGCCTTTTATTTAACCTATTTATTCTGTTTAAATTTATTTGTAATTTGACTATTCAATTTACATTTAAAAAAATTCAAGAAACCTCCAGAAACTAAATTAAAAATGTATTCTGATGAGTATTATATGTCAGATTTAAATAGCATTAACAGAGTAAGTCCTTCTGTGGGCAATTTAGAGTACACATATAATACTATAAAGTCACACTTTTCGGAAAAGAGATGAGGAATGTGCCATTTCCGTAACGTTAAATATTATGAACTTCCCTAGCACACTGCAGGGAAACCACACAAACCAATAACTCTGAAAATCACTGATTTCTCCACCCAAAGTTTACACCCTACTGATATACTGCACAGCTCATAATAAAATGTTATCAGTGGTTTTTGAATTGACTGTGTATGAGAAATGGGTGGGGAAAAGGCCTGCAATAACCTAGCAACACCAATGACTACTTAGGGAAAAGGAAATAAGATAACACAAACGAAAGGTATAATGTAAACACAAACTACATAAGAAACTCACGGTTCTCTGTCAACCTTATTCTTTCAAGTGTGAGACTCCATTACTCCTTCACTACAGATGGTAACTCCTGGGAAGCCTTTGTCACAATCTGAGGGTAAAGATTCAAGAGGATCTTCCCCAATAAAATATCCTACCTTTTATCTGGCAGGAAAGAACACATAAAAAGAACAAAAAACAGTCTGCTCCCAAGAAGGGGAAAGGTTCCTTAAGTAACAACAACTCATGAAAACGATTGTATCCAGCCTGGTCATTTTCTAGAGGAGGAAACTGAGGCCTAGACAGGTGAAGCCACTTGCCAAAGTTATATAAGGAGCATGTTGCAAAGTTAGAACCCGAACCCAGATTTTCTGGGTCCAATTTCCCTGCTCTTTCTAATCCAGCACAAGTTCTTTTTTCTCATTCCAGAACATTCAAATACCAACCAGCATCTCAGCTACAATAACAATCCCCACACAGATCACCTCTGCTGTTAGAAAGAAATGTTACTTTTCCCAGTTCACAGGCCAGGCATGATAGAGGAATTAATCTGGGCCACAACGTATCACCTAACTAATACAGATCATCCAAACTCAGGAGACATCTAGTCTTTATGACCCAAATTACCAAACATTACCTTTTCTTATGAGCTTGGTCGTACTTTCATACTCCGTGCTAATACTAACCTCAATTTCTCGAAGTTTAGCTCGTTTTTCTTCACTCATTTCAGAATATTTAATAGAGGACTTGGATTCTGTCATTTCTTCTTTGATTGGATTGGAATACAAATGATGTTCTTCAGATTTGGAGCTCTGAGTGTCTTCCTCATCTTCACTCTCTTCTTCTTGACTTTGGGAATAAGGAGCTTATGTTAGCAAGTTCAAGTTAGTGCTACAGCGTATTCTCTGCGCTCTCACTCAGCCCTTCCCTGGCTCTCAGTTCCTCTCTTTCTCTGAGTTCTTCTTATTCTTCAGGTTGGTCTCTGTGTGCTCATCTCCTTGCTTCTGTGTTTGTTTCTCTGTCTACATACATCTTATATTTTGGTATCTCTTAAGAGCCAAATCTATTCCATTCTGAATCAATTCCTTTCTCCCTCTGTCTATATCTGTGCTCCCCCAAAAATCGTGTCATCTGTGTCTGTGCTGTTCCAGTAAAACAAACTCTCCAAGGGCAGGAACTACTTCCTTCTTGTCTCATCCATTAATCATACTATTAAGCATCCAGAATAATTAGCAAAGGCTTATCAAATGTTTATTAAATTGATGATTTTTCCATAGTGTTAAGTGTTTATTTCTTGGACTCTAGAGAACTCTGGGCAGGGTAGCTTAACACATACTCATATTTTCTCATTGACATAAAACTCTGAAAAGTCTTCTGAAAAAAAGTTTTGATTCCAACAAGTAATAAAAATCACACTTAATTTACATACTGCTTTTGTGGTGTTGTATAATTCTCTCATATAACCCCTTTGTAAAACTACTTAATCAAATGAATAATCGATCCAAACGCTCTTCTTAAACATTAAATCTCACATAATCTGTAAGAAGCCACAGTGACAATATTAAATACTAAATTTTCAAAAAACATTGCCCACAAAGTGTTGATCTACACAAACTATCAATATTACTCTATATCCCTGGAAAGTTACTATTCCCATCACTGCCTTAGGTAATCAATCTTTTGCTGGTAGCAGTGGGGTCTACAGATAGTAACCAAGTGGCATAAGGGATCAAGAAACCTATCATTAGTCTAGTCTTTATTATAAACAGGTATGATTTCTTTAATACATATTTAATTGAGTCAAATTAACAAGTATTTATTAAGCATTTACTATGTGCCAGCACTGTGCTCACTGCTAGAGATACACAAAAAGGCAAAAGCAGTCATCAAAACTAAACTTCCTAAATACTAAATACTTTCCAAAAGAATAATATACTTGTAAAAGCAACTTTGAAAATAAACAATAACCTGGGGCTAAGTACCAATTAATGTCAATATAGTAATAAAGAAAGATAATCTAACCTATTTTATAATCCACAGTTTACATCTCAAAAGGATAGGTAGCCAGGTAAATTGTTTTTCTTGATACAAAAAGTCCTAGTACCTTTATACATATAACATTTCAAAGCTACTTTACCAAGTTTACACAACAGCTAGTCACCCAGGTTTGAAATTTGAATGTTTCACTCTTCTACCTCCCTCTTTTACTCCCCCCACCATATCGAAATCAGGTGCCCAGTCCTTTCAATTCTACCTTCACAATCTCCCTCACGAACATGTCCTCTCTTCTAATGCCACACCACCACTATTTCAGGCTTTCATCACCTCTCACCTGGATTATACTAAAATCTCCTTAGCTAGTGTCCCTGACTCCAGTTTCCCCAAAAAAACCCCATCCTTTCATAAATTCCCAACAAAATAATCTTCCTTAGGAAAAGGTCTAAGCATCACGCTAAAGCCCCCACATAAGAGCTGGTTTCATCCTACATTTCAAGCCCTATTTTATATTATTCTCTTCTACATACTATATAGAGAGCAGAAAAGTGCAGCAGAGGGAGAGGGAGGAGAGTAGGGCCTTTCTTCCCTTCCTAAAAGCAAAAAAACAGCTGACAGTTGCTTCCAAAATACAGTTATTTTATATGAATTTTAGAAGTGAATCATGACTCTGGGTATGAGATATAACCCCAAAACATTTTACAAGTGAGTTTTGGAAATGTTTTGATTTTTGAAAGGCCACAAAGTTCATGTCAGAGACAGAACTGTTCACTAGTCCTGCTGTAATCTTTCTTTTCTACTTCTGAAGCATAATAGAATTCAAATTCAGTTAATCCATAAAGTTTCCAAAGCAGTATGTACATAATAGACATACACAAATCTTCAACCAAAGCAAGTAAGTTGGGGCAGCTAGGTGGCGCAGTGGATAGAGCACTGGCCTTGAAGTCAGGAGGACCTGAGTTCAAATCCAGCCTCAGACCAAACACTTGACACTTATTAGCTGTGTGACCCTGAGCAAGTCACTTAACCCCAATTGCCTAAAACAAAACAAAACAAAACAAAAAAAAAGCAAGTTAATTTTTAGCTTGTTTTCTAAAGCTCCAACCTGCTATTTTAAAATCAAGTTTCTTCCTCAGGGCTGTAGCAACCAATTACTCTATCACCCATAAAATGTAGTTAGTAAAATACTATTTTAGATTTGGCCACTAGAGGGCAATAGTGTAACACACACAAAGAAATTCAAGTGCTGGTGAGAATACTACCACAAAGTGAAAACAAAAAGGCCCATATAAATTACTGTCTTTCATACCCCAGGAAGCTACCTGCACAATTATTTATTTTACCAGGCCCTATCAACTTCAATCAGTCTGTAAGAAATCCCCAAATCTTTCTCATTTGAACTGAATAGGCAATTATATTTTTAAAGAAATGGAATCATCACCCAAACCTTTGCAACATATCAGGATGATTCAAAAATCATTTTAAAATATAATAGGCCACTTAACTTTTTGGAAACATTATCTTCAATTCTGGCTTCACTCATTATTTTTCTAGTTATTAAGCTTTAACTTAAGTGTGACTTTGATTTGTTGCTAAAAAAATAAGTCACTGGAATCTCAAGTCTTACTCATCAATTTAAGACTGTTATAACACTCGAACACATGAACTAGGTTAATGGTTCAGAATAACAAAATCAAATATACATCAAAATTTAATGACTTAATGGATGTTAGTTCCGCTTTTTAGAAAACAGTATTAAGTAAAGGCTTTTCTTCCTCTTAAAAAAAAAAAAAGAAAGAAAAAGATAAAAGTCTACCATGCAAATGTGTCAACATGCTTATTATTTTGCTGTATCTAAAATAAGTATCTCTGAAACACATCCTTGCTCTGGGAATGCTATTCTATGTAGTTCACTGTTACTGATTAGCACTGCTATACTCATAATGTTAGAAAAATTATCTGTCTTATAAGAACATTCTAATCATGCAAAACTTGATTTTCACCAAAGTGATTATTACATTTCCCCAAAACCTAAAAGACACTGGTATTCCTTCATATTTTTACATACCCCAACTCTGACTTGGCTCTCTCTTGTTCAAGCTCTCATTTAAAAAAAAAATTCTCCT